>NC_142146.1:38994364-39619364 GCF_024610735.1 Ursus americanus
GCAGTGGAGCTTGGAGCCCAAGGAGAAGCACTGTTGCAGCCACAGCTGCCAGACAACCCTGCCCTAGGCTAGAGAGGTGTTTCTTTAGGGGCTGGTAGGTGGACAGAGACAAAGCACAGCTAGCGCTGCAGGGGGTTCTCTGACACAGCCAGTGCCTAGTGGGGCCCCGCGTCACCTGCTAGTGACAGAGGCACAGCCCCATGTCTCTGGCTCTCACCCACCATGCAGCTTGGAGAACTTCCCAAATGTGAATGGTCAGGGCTAGCCGCCCCTCAGGAATGGTGGCATGGGGCAGGAGGATGGTTTTGGGGTCAGACATACCTGGGCTTGAATCCCAAGTGAGCTGCTCGCCCACTAGCTATCTGGTCACAGGCAGGTGGCCAGGCCCTCTGAGCCTCAGTTTCCTTGCTGGTAATATGAGAACTAAGAGACCCCAGGGAGCTGTCAAGGGTTCAACGGAAAGGAATTAGACAGTGCTTTGCATAGTCTGGCATGAAGTCAACACCTACTACGAATTTTCTTCATTCTCTCTGAGGAAGCAGGGGTGGCCTCGCCTGGCATCCTGGAGGCGTCTCTTCCGTGAGTCAGGTCCCCCGGGGCCTGCCTCAGTGGGGTGGGGTGAGTGTGGCTTAGGGAGCTCTCAGGGTCCACCGTAATCTGCTGCTTTACCTAGTTTCTTTGCTGTTGTATCCCTTTGTCTAGAATAGTGCCTGGCACATAGAAAATGCTCAATAAAAGTGTTCAAGGAGTAAATTAATTAGTCTTTTTTTTTTTTTTTTTTTTATTTATCATGAGGCTACTTCAAGAGAAACCCTAGAAACTTCCTAGTGTTCACCTGGACAATTATTGTCATCTGGAGATCTAGCTTCCTTTTTCAGTTTGTGTTTTTTTTTTTTGTAAAGAGCTGACTCTTCCTGTGGTTAGTACCAGGTCTCGGACCTCGTTTAACACATTACATGTAGTCATGTGCACCCGAACCAAAGCCTGCATTAAAAAAGACATATTTTGCTGTAAATTGATAAAAAGATTTTTACATGATGCTTTAGAAATTACTGGCTACTGGAAACTTACTTAATTGACAATTTACTAGGATTTCTTGGCAATCATTATGCCTACTCAGGAGTTTTCGCAAGGTGAGCAAAACTAACTTACAAGTGGTTTTTAGATGTAATGAAATTTTTATGAATACTAAATCCAACAATTATTGAGGTTAAAATAATATTATATTTTGGCAATAAACATTTATTAATTTATATTTTGCTGGTTTCTTTTCACATTTCGGAGCCAATGATTTTATATTTTGCCCTCCAACATTTTTGTAGGTCCCTGAAGAACTTACGTAACACGGGCACTGGGCCTAGAGCGCCTGATGGAGAAAAGAGTCTCATAGGATTGTGGACGCAGCACATTTGTAACTTAGCAGGAGTGGGTCTAGCTGCTGTCTGGAAAAGGGAAAGGACATCTTAAGAGACTGTCTTCTAGCTCTGGCCTCCTCTCCGTTTGGCCCCGATTTTCTTTTTAGTGTCCTGTCCCCTCAACCACCCCATCCTCTTTTGGTTTTCGCCCTCTGCTTTGAAACCTGTTGGTTACATCACCTGCACTCAAGGGCACAATTCCTGGCTAATGTGACACACTGATCTGCATCATTTCTTTAAAGATTTATTTATGAGAGAGAGAGAAAGAGAGAGAGAGAGAGAAAGGAAGGCCAGAGGGAGAGGGAGAGAGAGAATCTTAAGCAGGCTCCACACCCAGCATGGAGCCCGACATGGGGCTTCATCTCAGGACTCTGAGATCATGACCTGAGCCAAAACCAAGAGTCAGATGCTTAACTGACCGAGCCACCCAGGGGCCCCTGATCTGCATTAGTAAATACTTGCAGTGCTAGGGCTGAGTCATTTGTTTTTGTCTCAAAAAGGAGGATTAGCAAATGTGAGTTGAAGGTAAGAAATGGTGGATGAATTCCTTGCACCGAACCTAAAAGTCCTCCTTCCCTCCCGGGTGATGTGGCTAGCTACGGCGGCCTTCTCGTGAAGGTGCTCCTATCTGGAAATCCCTCCGTGTCTCTCCTCCAGTCTTGTCCCTATTCAGGGAGTGGACAATGGAATGAAGGGGAAGGGAATGAAGATCCAGTGTTGTTTATTTTTACTGCATTCTTCCTGTTAGATTATAAGCTTCTTGAAGCCAGGTATTAAGTCCATTCATTTTCTATCACCAGCAGCTTTCGATGAGCCTGAAGCACGTGTGGACCTCGCTAAACCTGTTTCCTCCTCTGTAAAGTGCAGGGGTTTCATCTCAGAGAGTCCGCCAGCCTTAACATTCTGTGATTCCATGATGTGCCTGGAGGAGTCAGAAGTGCAAGGTGGGAGCACCTTGGAAGCACCTGTCTCAACAGCTTCCTCCCCCGCTCCAGCCCCTTAGCCACACCCACCTCAAATGACTGTCCCATATAAGCACAGCCATCTCTAGTGACAGAGAGTTTAGGACTGTGCAGTCAGTATATTCTATTTTTGGAAGGCTCTACATTTTTAGAAACTGAGTCTTATATTTTTGAAGCTTCATATTTAAACTAAAGAGAATGGATATTGGAATAAGCTAGAACAGGCCTCCAGAACCATGAGAGCCACTAACTAACTGTGTGAGTTTGACAGGCTCTGAGATGACCTCTTGACCCCTGCCTTCTGTTGTTCATGCCCCTGTGTAATTCCCTTCCCTTGATGCAGGTGAGTCCCGTGACTGACTTCCAACCAATAGAATATGCTAAAGCTAATGGGTTGTCGCTCCTCTGATTACATTACACTTTGTGGCAAAGGTGATGTCACTCCCACAATTAAATTATATAAGACTCCATGTCCCTAGCAGACTGTCTTGCTATCTCCAGTGCTGGCTTTGAAGAAGGAAGCTGCTGTGAATTTTACAGCCACAAGGAAATAAATTCTGCCATCAACCTGAGGGAACTTGGAAGGGGAACCTTCTCCAGTTGAGCCTCCAGATGAGAACCCACCTCTGACTGACACATTGATTTCAGCTGGTGGAGGACCCAGATAAGCCATTCTTGGCCTCCCGACTCTCAGACGCCGTGCAATAATAAATGGGTGTTGCTTTAAGCTGCTATTTGTGTTTCAAGAAGTATAGAAGGGAAGGTGGTATCACGGCAGTAGTGAGGAGGTGGAAGTGGATCAGTTATGTGACTTTGGGTGCAAATCATAGAAAAATCCAACTACTGATGGTGATCGAATGATAAAGATGTGCGATATCTCATAACCAGTGAAACTAGACAGAAATCAGTCTTTAGGCTTGCTTAAGAAAGTGGTTCAGTGATGTCATCAAGGATTTAGGTCTTCTCCATCTTCTGTCTCTGCTGTCCTCAGTGTGTGTCTTAGTCTTTCAGTTCCCTCCTCATGGTTGCAAGATGGCTGCAGTAGCTCCAGGCATCATCAAGTCCAGAGGTGGAAAAGACACCTTTTTTTTTTTTTCCTTCTCCTGCATATTTGTTTATAAGATCCCACCCTCCATCTTCCCTTCCTTCATATCTCACTGGTCAAAACTGGGTTACCTGCTACCCCTAAAATACTCAGTGGGAGGGCGCCTGGGTGGCTCAGTCGTTAAGCGTCTGCCTTCGGCTCAGGGAGTGATCCCAGCGTTATGGGATCGAGCCCTGCATCAGGCTCCTCCGCTGGAAGCCTGCTTCTTCCTCTCCCATTCCCCCTGCTTGTGTTCCCTCTCTCTCTGGCTGTCTCTCTCTCTCTCTGTCAAATTAATAAATAAAATCTTTAAAAATAAAATAAAATACCCAATGGGAAAGAGATCATCATGTTGGGATTGATTAATGAAGATTCCTTGGGGTGGAGAAGAACCAAGGCTCCTCTGGAGTCCAGGGCCCCCTAAGGTTGGAATCAACTCAGAGTTCTGTCAGATGGGAAAAGAGGGGACGAGATGTCAAACAATGACATCTGCTACAGGGTGGCTGATGCCTTTGGGGACTCGGACCCAGGTCTGTTTCAAGTTGAAGTCTGCAAGTGGCTACTGTCTCATGAAATGTGGGCTTGCTCTTGGCAAATTCTCAAGCATTATAAAGGGTAGCTGTGGTTTTTCTTGGGTGAAAGTTATTCTGGACATACTAGATTTCATCAAACCTAAGAAACAATAGAGTATAAGATTCACCATTATTTTATGAACTTCTAAGATAAAAAAAAATTACTTTAAACTCTGACATAATGTCCTAACAGTGGTTGCAAGTGGCCCTCGGTCTGTAACACCAACCCCTCACTGCTTTGAAATTTCTTTCATCTCTTCTGAGGGATTCTGCAATTACTCCAGCTTCCAGTTGCATTGCTTGGCTTGGGGCAAAGAGAATTGCTTCATTTCTTGTGGATTTCTTCCTTTTTTAGGTCTTGAAAGCAGTTGCTTGTTGCCTTGTGAGACAGTATGGAATTGCAGTTGTTCCTATAACAACAAATATTTGCTTCACAAATGTCAATTTACGCCCCACTCCTCTGTTTCTTTATGCATACACAATAGCTCATTATTCGAATGCCAAAATGCAGGCTAATCTTTCGAGAGCCTTTTAAATGGCATTGAACCTCCACACCCGTCGTCGTTGCAACCACGTATTGGACTCAGCTGAAATTCAGATGACAATATAAACAGCTGTGACCAAGTTTGCCACGCAGAGGCAATGACAACTATACCATGATTGCCTTGATTCTAAGGCACATTTTGATTTTAAAGATGTTAAAATGTGGGAGGAAAAAGGCATGTCTTAGAACGGATGAAATAGGGTCCATCTAAACAGCGCAAGTCTCTGGCTTCATCAAAACTACTGATGGCTTCATGTTCCTCATTAACGCCCAGGAGAGCACAGGCTCTGCAGTCTACTAAAAATGCAGGGAAAAGCTGGTCAGTCGTGGCTCGAATGGTCCTAATTAGATCAGAGAGACGCGGAGCCAGGCCCTTTGCTGAGCTGGCTGTTCAACATGAGTGGTCACCACTGCTGCTTGTGATTTTCTTATTGCTAATTGGACAAATGCTTGTGTCGTCTGTCACTTCCTGAATTTGCTTTCTGCTTCACTGCACTCTTCACCAAGCCAGTAAGATACTGCTGGAAATGAAGACGGGTGTGTGTGTGTGTGTGTGTGTGTGTGTGCACATGCACACCCACGCAAGAGAGACAGAGAGGGGGGAGAGAGAGAGAGAGAGAGAGAGGCTTGCCAGTCTTGAGTTTAGTGAAGAAAATCACTCGCCTTAAAAAAGTTGGTCTCTGCAATGCTGCGATCTGGTCAGCTGTGTGAAATCAGAGAGGCAGCACAGCCCTTGGTGGCGTTCTGTGGGGTTCGGTGGGGTTCTGTGGAAGGCGCTCCCGGGACGGTCTCCCTCAAGGCCCCATCTCAGAGAGGCGGTTGGGCTCCTGCTGCGCCTGCGTAAAACACTGCAAATCCTGGAAAACAAAACCAGGCCCCAGGCCAGACTGCCCTGTGCAGATACAGATTTCCAGAAGGGGGAAGGAAGAAAGAAAGAAAGAAAAAAAGTGTGAGAACCATCTTATCTGATGTCAAACAAGTGAATGACACTTTCTTTTTTTTGATGGTTTGCTGAAGAAAATAACACTTTTTTGGCAAAGTTCCACTCTGCCGTGAAAGTCTGTTGTTTTCCAGCATCTCGGTGCCTGGCCCAGCCACCCTGCAGAAAGCGTGTGCCTGTCGGAGGCAGGAAGGCAGCGCCGGACTAACACATCTCTCTGTCCGCCAGGATCCCTTTTTGCCCCCAGCACAGCCCGGGTGAGGCGGAGACGGCGTGTGACATGATTTGAGTAAACCCCATCTTTCTTCTCCTAGGCCTGGAATCATTGTCTCTGCTTCTAATATGTGTTTTTCAGTTTCACCTCTCACCTTGGTAAAGAGCAGAGGAAAAGAGGGGCGCCTGGGTGGCTCAGTCGTTAAGCGTCTGCCTTCGGCTCAGGGCGTGATCCCGGCGTTCTGGGATCGAGCCCCACATCAGGCTCCTCCGCTAGGAGCCTGCTTCTTCCTCTCCCACTCCCCCTGCTTGTGTTCCCTCTCTCGCTGGCTGTCTCTGTCAAATAAATAAATAAAATCTTAAAACAAAAAAAGCTTTAAAAAAAAAAGAGTGGAGGAAAAGAAAAGTTCATTCTTTTTTCTTTTCTTTTCTTTTTTCTTTTTTTTTTTTTTTTGCAAATAGTGTATGGTATTAGATTGGGGCACATTAGTTAAAGGTTCATGTTCTGTACTCTGATGGGGCTACGTTCCGAACCTGGAACTTACTAATGTATTACCCTGGGCAGGTTTCTTAACCTCTATCAATCTAGGTTTGCTTATCTGAAAAATGAGGGTAATAATGGGAAACTCCTCCCCGATTGCTGGAGGATGAAATGAGATCACTCACGCACCGTCACGCACGGCCTGGCACCCACCAAGTGTTCAGTAGATGGTAGCCCACACTGCTACATTCTGTCTATGCATTTGAGGGGTTTAAAGTTCCTTGTTAGTCTTTACCGATTTCATCGC
Organism: Ursus americanus; assembly: GCF_024610735.1. Lineage (NCBI taxonomy): Eukaryota > Metazoa > Chordata > Mammalia > Carnivora > Ursidae > Ursus > Ursus americanus. Next base: position 39,000,883 of record NC_142146.1, read on the forward strand.
TGTCAACCTGTATGTTCCTGAAGGGAGAATCCGGCCTTGACCCTGTTCTAATCTCACGGACAGGCTCTCTGCCAGCGATTGCATCTTCCTCCCTCCTGTGTTTCTACGGCTGGTGAGAACTCTCTTCCCAGCCCCGGATTCACCGGGTCACCTGCTGATGGGACCCAGCTTGCAAATAATACTGAAACTGAACTCACTGTCCTCTCCCCAGATGCACTTTTGCTCCGTGGTTTCCCTCTCACATGGGCCCCCAGTCACCCCATGCAGAACCGGGGCGCATCTCAGCCCTGCTTGCTCTCGGACTCTTCACCCCCAGGGATTCACTGAGGCTTCTGCTCTCCCCAGCCCCCCGCCCCCATCCGCCCCTCACTCCTGTCCTGGTGCACCTGGATTTCTGCAGTTTTACTGTAATCAGCATTCCTAACTGGCCTCATTTCCATTTTCTCTGTCTACCAATCCATCCTTCCCTCTGTTGCTCTTATCTATTTACAACCCTCTTTAAAAACCTTTTGTGGCTCCACGTTATCTTCAGTGTAAAATCCAAACTCCTTACCAGGCGTGCAAAACCCTTCCCGATCTGCTCTACCCCTCTTGCTGCTACAGACGGACTTTCCCCTTTGTTCTTCAAATTCTTCACACTCCAGCCATATGGGAATGCTCCAAACACTTCCTGATCAATGGGCATCTCCTGAGCTTTGCATAAATTCTTCCCTCTGTCTGGAATGCAATCTCCCTAATTTTTTCCTTGGGTTATTAATTTCACTGGGTAATTCATTTCAGCTTAGTGGACTCTCCCATAAGGTTCTTCCTGACTATACCCTAAAATCTGGGTTAGGTTCCCTCCCATTGCCCATTGTTCCCTATGCATTCCTTCATCGTAAGTCTTACACACCCCTTCAATGAGGGAGATTTATTGTTAAGCTCTGCAGCCACCATACCTAGCATTAAGTCAAGCACACAATAGAATACAGTATGTTTTCTGAAAGAATGAGCAGAAAAAGGAAGGAAGGCATGGACCATTTTGATGGGAATAAATCTAGAAGGTAGATGGTCCTCCAAGACTCGATGTCAACATCTCAGTACTTGCCCCAACACACTTGACATGGGGAGGTAAATCGCCTGTGTTCCCTCTCAGCTGTCTGCCCATGGACAGAACCCCACTGTGCCCTCCAGAATCAAATACCATTGCCCTCTAGGGCCAGGTCCCGAGTGTAGGAAGAGTGAATCAGCTTGCTTCCCAAGTTCTGTCCTTGTGACCATGGGGGCCATATGCAGAGTCTAAGTCCACCTTCCCAGCCACTTGACCCAGAAGTACTGAAGATGTTGAGAGAATGAACGCCCAGCTGTGTTGGCCCATCAGCTCCGAGTCCAGCCTTTCTCACTAGATGTTGTTCAAATTTTATGCATCAATTTTTTTTCAAGTGGCCTTATAACGGTGAATAACATCTCTTCCACCTCCCTTTCTATCATGATTTCCTGTTTCTCTGCAACAAAAGAGAAATTTTGATGACACATGAATATATCTGTAGATCTGGGGTGGTCTTGTAAGGCTTGTGGGTTTTTATGCTTTTCATCAGATGGTTGAGACTTCTGCATCTCTCGCTTAGCCTGAATGTATTTCAGTTCTGAGTAGCTCTGATCGACTTCATCTTGAAGGCATTTATCTTCAGCATACTGAGGGAGTTTGAACAGGCCCTTTGCCTAGTTTGGTACGTTTTTAGTACTTTCGTCGCCCCTTATTTCTGTGAATAGTGAATTAAAGCAATGGGGAGAGGGTAGAGTCAGAATTTATTGGGAGGACTTGCCCCTCTCTTGACCATTAACAATTTCTTTGAAAAAGAAGTCCTTAGATGAAAAACTTCCTGTTTTTTTTTTTCATCCAGCTGTTATAGGTCAAAAGCTACTTTTAGATGAGGGCTAATGCCTTTTATTTCTATAGAGAGGATCTTTTAAGTGCCAAGAAGGCCATGCCCAGTCCTCAAGTGGGTAAACTTGACAAGCGAGGTTAATAGATCGATCCAAGGTCACATAGCAAGTTAAGTGTCAGAGCCTGAGACGAATAAACACCCAGGCCCTGACATGCTGTCATTGCAAAATTTTGCCAACTGTACCCTAATGGTCTGATATTTTATAGCTTAGGTGACACACTTCCTTTATCAGTCACTGTCTTCCTTTGTGACTAGATGGAGTTTTTTTTCTCCTAAGCACAGGAGATTTGGCCTCCTTTAAAGCTGACCTCAGGATCCTTTAATAAATAAGCTTGTCATCCTCAGGTACTCGAGACACAATGAATGGGACACACAGTTCCTAGGATGCTTGCAGATGTCTTTTCCCGGGTGACACCAGCCTCCGGACAAATCAGAAATGATGTCCTGCACTGATGCCCTGAGAATCCCGGCATCTTCCATGCTGGAGTTCTTGGCTGCACGTTGAAAAGAAAATCCCAGAACTTAGGCCCCAACCTCAGAGATTTGTATTCTGTTGGTTTGAGATGAGGCTCAGGCATGGCTATTTTAAAAAACCTCTTTGAATGATTTCAATGTCCGACTGGGGTTAAGGACCAATATTCTTGGCTCTCCTGCCAATTCGGTGCAGAACCGCTTCATCCTTAAAAGCAGGCTTTGTAGAGCTGTGGCCAAACAGGTCAGAACTTTGCTCTATTTTTAATGTAAGCCACATTTATTGTACGCTGCCGAAGAATGCTGGCTTGTCCTCGGGAGTCACAGACTAATGATACAACTTCTCTGTAAGGAGGCCCAGACGAATGAAGCCAACTGAATCTCTCATCTTCTAAAGCAGCTGGACAGGGAGAGCTTGAATGGAACAGGCCAGCGTGCCTTTGGAGGGAGTAAAATTGTGTCTCTTGAACCTGTCAGAAGTTCTTGAAATAAAGCCGTAGATAAAAGGGACCAGTGGCTATAATTGATTCAGCTTTTTTTTTCCAGAAGCCTTTGAGAAGTTCGTCATCAGAAGGCAATTTGTAACTGGGGAAGGAACCGAAAAAAACTGGCCGGGATTGAGGACAGATCAGCAGATGAGACGGCCCGAGTTAGGAATGGAGGGCCACTTTTTCAGGGTCGCCAACTTTGGTGAGGACCTGCACAGTGATCTCATCAACAGACCTTGTGCATTTTAAGATTCTTTTTTGTTTTAATTACCCAACCTTGTAGCACACTTTGAGAAACAAGGCTCCTTAAGCACATGGAGCTCATAAACCAGCTCTCTGCCCTCCTCCTTGTCCATGACAGCTTGTCCAGGACAGGGCAGCAGCGAGGTCGGGTGGCTGTTTGTCTGGCTTTAACCCCAGTTCTTGGTTCACATTCTGAAAATGCAAACTCTTCAAAAGTGTTATAAAGAAAATGAATCATAGCCATTCTAGAGACTGTTTTGAAAAGCTGATGGGATGTGGTGATCACTTGATGATAAGCACACAGGGCTAGAACTCTGAGAGGATGAGCTGCTTAGACGTTCACATCTTTCCTCCCATTTTCAGGGCCTGCTCCATTGCCCTGGAGACCTCCTCGTTGTCCACGTAACCCAGGCCCCCCTCTCCTGGATCCCCTGGAAGATTTTGCTTCTCTACCATCCACTCCTGCTTCTTTTAATCTTAGCACTGTGTTTTTTCTTTGACAAACTACTCATCACCCATTCAATCCACGAATTCAGGTGGGAGCTGTTACTGACCTGCTCCCCCAAAGTCTATACATCTTAGCTCCAAGACTGACGTGTCCCCTGGGCCCGGCCAAATAGCATATTCCATCTCTTTGGCCTCAGTGACTTGTATGGGGTTGGTCACCTTGCTCAAGTTGATGTTATGAATTCTGGCCCAGGGATTTTGTGGGAACTATTGAGAAAGAAGTTCCTTATGTCTGTTGCTTTGCCAAGCTGTGACCAGGGGTCACCATGAGGAGGGTAGTTTCTTGGGAAATGGAAATAAAACAGAAGGCAGTAATGTCAAGAGATGAAGCATGACATACTTTCTGACAACGTCTTTCGAGTATCTGGATCCAGTCATATTGACCAGATAGGCCCACCGGACTTTTCTGTCATACTGGTCAACAGATACCCCCTCCCACATGTCTTTCCTCCAGCTGGTGAAAGCTGCGTCTCTGTCACTCATAGGATCCTTTCATAAGAGGTTCCTAGTCAATACTCTCCTACACACACTAGTGTACAATCCAATTAAAACTAGTCTGTCCTAGCGCCCTGGGGACAGGCTCTTGGGGCAGTGGTGCAAGGGGAGTTCACCCAAGAAATGAGTTTGTGCTCATAAGCCATTGGGAGAGGGATGTTGGGGGGGGGGGTTGTCTCAGGAAAAAGGTGTAAAAAAAATTCTGATAGCAGTTTTCTGGAGCCAACATTACTGCTACTTCTACTTCTCCTTCTTCTCCTTCTTCTCCTTCTCCTTCTTCTTCTCCTTCTTCTTTTTCTTCTCCCTCCTCCTCTTCTTCTTCTTCTTAAAGATTTTATTTGACAGAGAGAGAGAGAGAGAGAGATAGCATACACAAGCAGGGGAAGGGACAGAGGGAGAGGGAGAAGCAGACTCCTTGCAGAGTGGGGAGACCAACAAGGGGCTTGATCCCAGGACCCTGAGATCATGACCTGAGTCAAAAGCAGACACTTAAGTGGCTGATCCACCCAGGAGCGCCCTACACTTCTTCTTCTTTGGTTAACCCAACGTCATGGTTGTGAGGAATGCAGAGAAGGAGGGACTGGGAATGAATCGTTCCTGAGAAACATCTCTGTGCTAGTCGGATGCTTCACATGCCACCTCAGTCCTGACACAGATCGTATGTATATTAGCATCGCTATTTTCCAGATCAGAAAATACTATCAACAGTAAGAATAGCTACTATTGACTGAGTGCTATGTTCTAATGTTGACTCTAATTCTACTTTATCCATTATAATCATAATAACCCGCAAGGTGGAGGTTACAATCTATATTTTATGGATGATGAAACCAAATTTCAGAAAGGTTAAGTTCACCATCACACAGCTAAAAAGAGGATAACTGTGCATTCAGACAGACCCAATCTGAAAGCAATTTGAGGGGCACCTGGGTGGCTCAGTCGGTTAAGTGTCTGCCTGCAGCTCGGGTCATGATCCCAGGGTCCTGGCATCGAGTCCCGCATCGGGCTCCTTGCTCAGTGGGGAGCCTGCTTCTCCCTCTCCTGCCTGCCGCTCCCCCTGCTTGTGCCTGCTTGTGCACTCTCTCTCTCTCTGTCAAATAAATAAATAAAATCTTTTTTAAAAAATGAAAGCAGCTTGATATGAAACAGATCTACACTAATAGGCTTGTGATGGGTCTGGTCAGGTAGATACTTTGGGCTAGGGAGGGCCTTTCAGCATTCCTGATACTGAAAGGGGGGAACAGTTCAATGGGAATAAACCATGTACGGTGCTGCCCACCTCAGGTCCTGGCACGGTGACCATCAGCTTTAGTTGGGACGTCTGGTCAGGTTCCTTGCTTAACAAGATCTAAAGGAGTTCTTTACCCAGAACTTTAGAAAGACAAGAAGGAATAATTAAGGACAAAATGTGGAACACTGTTCTGATCCAGCCTATATATTGTAAAATAAACCCACACATATCATAAACATCCTGGATGCTCCTTATATCTGAGCATCTGGTGTTAATTACTAGTTGGTAAAATGCAGAGCTGGCTGGGATTAGGGGGTGCTTGCCAGGGCCTATTAGCATTCTCTCCTTATGTTGTGTGAGTCCTGGGAGTTCTGTTGCTCTGTGCTAATGTCCTGTGGTGATTCGTGTCCCGCATTGATCCATGCCAGCCCACTTGAGACGTGTACTCTTCTTTCTGAATTAGAGTCGATATCCAGGTTACAGAGCGTTCTCTTAGAATGCAACCACTCGGAGCTCGGTCTTACAGGTTTATCAACTGCATTTCCGTCATGCCAGGTAGTCCTGTTCCAATTGTTAAATTAATTGAACAAAGAGGCCATTAGACTGAGGTGGCTCTAATGCCACGGCTGCTTATGTAGCAAACCAAAAACTAAGCCTGTAAATGCCTCAAGGTTATAAAATCGAAATGCTAAGGACAACCAATCACAACAGCCAGCTCGACTTCCAGCTGTAGCCAATCAAACACGTTCTTGCTTTCATACCTTCTCATTAGGAGTCCTTCCCTTAGCACCTGTCTGCAGAGCGCTCTTCACCACCTCTGCGTTGGAGGTGCCGCATTACAATCAATTTTTGCTCCAATAAAGTTAAAAATTTTAGGCTGCCTCAGTGTATCTTTTAGCAGCACCCACGGCTCTCTCCTTGTGGTGCCTGGAAGTGACTCCGTGTTCTGGTCCCTGGAGCCTGCAAATCTGTTAGCCCACATGGAGAAAGGTGCTTTGCAGATGTGATTAAGTTCAGGATTTTGAAATGGGGAGATGATCCGGATTATCCAGGTGGACCCAACGTGATTACAAGGTCCTCATAGGAGGGGGGACCAGGAGGCGCCGGCGGCTCAGCGTCCGTGGAAGGAAATGCGACCTCGACGCCAGAGGCTGGAGCGGAGCAGGGAGGCGGTCCCGAGCCGCGAGGCCCCACTTCCAGAGGCAGAAAGAGGCAAACCGCCAGTATGAGCCTCCAGGAGGAGCCTGTTCTACTGACACCTTGACTTCCGGCCCATGGGCTTGGTCTGAATCTCTGACCTCTAGCACGGTGGGATAACACGTTCGTGCTGTTTTAAGCGACTCAGTGTGTGGTAATGCGGTACAGCAGCGTATGCTCCGGACCAAAACTGAGATGTTGGGATTTTTTTTTTTTTCCTCCAGCAAATGCCTGCTGCAAATACCTGCCACACAGTATTTTAGTGACGTGCCTGTGAAGGTGTACTGGTGACTTCCCCTGCTCCGTCTGCGTGGGTTTCATGGTCTCCTCTGGCTTTAAGAGGGAAAAAGAATAACTTCTGATTTGTGTGCATCCTCAAAAACGTTCCCCCTCGCTGGGAAGGCCTTTATTCTCCCCTCACTTCCTGTGTCGCACTAGCAGTTGGTCCCCCCACCACAGTAGCTGCCAGTCAAAACTGACCACTTGCTCTGTCACTGGGTTTTACTGTATAGAAGGTTCTGGTCAGTTGACTAATAGAAGGTTAACCATTTAATTCACACTTAAAAGTTGCAATTTGGAGATCGCCATGGACGGCCAGCTTGCACTGGGTTACTGAGGGTCTCGAGGACCATGACTTCATCCTAGTACTTGGCCTCAGCTGGACAGGAGAATGACTTGACTTGGGATAGGACTTGGATAGGACTTGGCTGTTATCGGAGCCAATTAAACTCAGAAGAAACTGGTGATCAAGCTTTCTTTTAGCCATCCATACTGGGCATAGTTAATGCCAGTGGTATTTATTCTTGCCGTTTGGGTGCCATTTAGAAGGGAACAGTTGTTATCAGAAGCTTGCTTAGCAACTGTGAAGTCAACACAAAGGGAAGTGTTAATATATAAGTTTAGAGGTTATTCAGGACAGCTGTTTTCAAAAGAAGGCATTAAAAAAATGTTTGGTGAAGTCTAATATGTGAGAATATCAAGGAGAGCTGTTCTGGGTGCATCGGGGTGGGGTTCCCACTGAAGGTCCTGGGGGAGCTGCTGTGGCTCCGTCGGGGCCGGGGCCGGGTGCTCATCCCTGTGCCGCGTCAGAATACACCTTGTAGATGCCAGCCCTGGTGTCTTTCCCATCCAGACTGACAGGCTGGACAAACACTCCGTGATGGGGGTCTCTGAGCTTCCCCTCTGTGTGCGCCAGGCCAGCCGAACCCCTTTGTGTTCCAGAGTCTGTTCTTCAACTGGGTACAATACAATTGATTAGGATTTATTTTTCTAAATTACAATTACAGTTCAGTTTTGTTTCTTTGAAATAACACCCTGGTTCCCTTGATTAGAGTTTTGAATGTTCCCAATCTCTTCAGTCACATATTTACAATCTTTTGGCTTATTTCTACAGATGGCTGAATTCATGCAATATGTATGGGCTTTACAGGTGGTGCCTCAGAGGGCAAATTTATTCCTGAGTATTTGCTGAGTACTACGGTCACTCCCATGACTTAGCCACATGTGTGGTGATGGTCCCACTATGAGTGGAGCTGCCTACTCTCCCCATGGGAAGCCCAGCCAGCAGCATGGCAAGGGTGCCTGTGAGGGGAGCAGAGAACATGTTTTCTTCTTTCCCCCCAAATTTCTGAGTGGGGAGGGGATCGTTAAGTGTTGACTTTGGATTAGAACTGTCAAAAGTGTATAAACTCAACTTCAAAACTTGAGAACCTCAAGTCATGGTTCTCTTTGTTCTACCACAATGCAAAACCCCCATGTTTTCCACCAATCTAGAACAGAAAAACAACTTGAGCGCTCAGGTACAACTCACCCGATAATGACACTTCAGTCCCAGCATCTCTAGCTTCCGTGAGACTGTGCTCACTCAGCTCTGCTTGGTTAGGACCCATAGTTTTTACTTCTTCCAATCAATTGCTATTTCAGTTGCGGTTGGTTGTGACTTCTTTGTTGTAATCGTGTTTTATTAACATTGGCGTGAAAACAATAGTCCCCCCCCCCCCCCCCCGGCATCCAGGGCTGTGCAGGTATTCTAGCTTCCGGTCTCCCTCTCTGCTCCTACTTCTCTCTCATCACCACCAGCTCTGCCCTCACCTGGCTCAGAATTTCTGTGAAAGTTTGAAGAGAAAGAACGACGACACCAGTGCATCCCCATCACATGCTCCCTGCCCCCTACAAGCTTACACTTCTGTCACGTGCCAGCCATATGGTTCAATCTCTTGTCCTGTCTCCTGGGGGCATGGATATTTGTTCAGAGACCCCCGGGTCCCACCCTGTCTCCACAGATGACTTTCTCGTGTTACGTGGCTGTGCTGTGTGTCTTCATCACTTGAACTTGACCCACTAATGCTGCTCTCCAGGGGTTCCACACAGTGTGGGAGATGCATCACTGAGCTAATTATACACAACGCAGAAAAGTTTCCTTTTCAGAGCAGGAACCCTTTAGAGGTTAAAGCCACCATAAGTGCTTGTGAAATGCTGATGCCTGGAGAGAAAGAGCTAATAATTGCCCCGGTGGTTCCAGGCCACCCAAGAAAGGCAAGTCTAGGGGGTGTAGGGGGGAGAAGCGGTCACTGTAACAAGTGTGATGGCTGGAGGTCGTCTTAATTGAGCTGCTAAATGGAGTTGTGTGTATTTTTTCCTTTTTAATGTGGATGGGTCACCGTTTTTATGGCTGTACTTGTGTCATCTTTCTTGTAACTGGCTTGGCTTATTGGCACAGCTGGGTGTTGTGGACTGAAAATTATTAGGAGTAGTATTTTTCCCTTCAAATGGCAAGCCTCCCCTACCTCTTCCTAGGCTATCTGTCAGACGCGTGCAGTATAACCTGACTTGTGGTCGGTGAGTGCCTGAGTCGGATTGGCTTGCAGCTTCTTGGCAAGTGTTTCTCAAAACGTTAGCAAATAAGGATACGAGCAGGCATTTGATACACCCACGGACCACCATTTTCACAGAAAAAAAGATGCAAGACAAATTTTAAAAAGTAAAATGAAAACCGTGTTGAGAATGAGAAACAACAGTTTTCTGCCAACGAATCCGTGTTTGTATACAGACCCTCTAATCTGTCCGTCCAGGGGTGGACAGTCTGAGCCGCAGTCGAATTTCCCCATCTTGTCTATTGCTTCTTAGTTTGTATTTCTCCTAAATTGGGAAATCGAATTTGTAATATGTCTTCAGTAATGGAGGGACATGTGGGGTGTCTCTGTCAGATAGTTCTGGGTCTCTGACTAGAACAGAAACCCCAAATTACAGGGTGTTTTCTCAGCATTGTCTTGGCGCCCCTCAGGCGCTCTGTCAACGAGCAGCTCCCACCGTGGAAATAGGAATGTTTCAACACGAAGATGAGAGTGAGGGGAGACCTTATTTATTTCTTGGTGTATTTGTAAGTCTGCATATACTTGTGTAGCATTTAGATACGGCTTTTTAAATGTGGCCATTAAAACGCCATGTATTTCCCTCTCTCAGGAGAGAAGAAAATCATTTCTGGAAAACAGCAGTTACCAGGGGTGCGTTGTCTGCATCGCCGGTGGTTTCTCAAGACTTTCGATGTCTGATTTCCAATATTCAAAGTATGGTAGTCCAGCCCGGAAGTGATGGGTTCCCGCCGTTCAAGTCTCTGAATGAAGGACAGTGATCCGTAACGTGAGCAACAGTTAAATGATCAATTATAGAAATGCTCTCTCCTGGCTTCCAGAGGCATGAAGTCAAAAACATTCACCATTTTGACAAAAGCCCCGAGCCCCCTTCCCCTTGATGGTCAGAGTACTTGGGTGAGTGAAAGCACCAAAGATTCTCTGTCCATTCTTTACAAGGGACGCTGAAAAACTCTATACTTGGTGGCAACAATTTGATCGGATATGCAATTTCTTAATGTTAAATCAAGATCATGGCTTAAAATGCCATCTATATGCTGACAGTTCTCACGAAAAGAAAATTGCAGGTCTGGCCTGCTGGTCTCAGAGGAGGCTGTGGGGTGCAGAGCGCTAGTCCCCCTGTGGGACCGAAACTACCCCAGGGGTACCCAGCCTGGAATAGCAGACCCCGAACGCCTCCCAGACACATGAGCTGAACAAATGCTTACTGCTTGTGGTGCTGAGATTTTGTAGTTGTTCATTACGCAGCAATAGCTGCCAAAAATACCTTCTTTCTAGCGTTACCTCCCTAGAATCTGTTCTCAGCAGAAGGTGGAGTGATGCTTTCGGAAGCCAGACTTTGTCAGTTCTTTGTTGCCCCTGCAATTGATTCTCATTCCACCAGGAGAAAACCAAAAATCTTTATAAGAACTTACATGACCTCCTCCCCCTACTCATTTCCTCTCTCATCTCATCTTCTACAGCTCTCCTCCTTGCCAGCTCTGCTCTAGCCTCGCTCGTTTCCTTGCTGTCCTTGAATACTCCAGATAAGACAGAACTTTCTTCCCAGGAAATCTCCATGGTTTGCACCCTCACCTTTGTCCAGTCTCTGCTCAAATGCCACCTTCTCACAGAGGCCTACTCTGATCATCCTATTTGCAGTTCCAGCCTCCACACTACTCCTCGCCATATGTTCCCACTTCCCTTACCCAGTTCTCTTTTCCTCTCCTATAGTGTATCACTTCATAATGTGTATACATTCATTGTTAAAGTCTGGCTTTCTCTGCTACAATGTAAGCTTTATGAAGGCGGGAAATATTTGTTGTCGTTCTATCCTAAGTACCCGGAATAGTGCCTGATATATTGTAGGTACTCATTAAATATTGGTTGGATAAAGGTCAAGATGTACATTCGTGACCACGGAGATTCTCTCTGAATAATGCAGTGTGTGGATGGACATTTTTATTTGTCCAAAAAACGGTTGGCTACCTAACAGTATTTTGTCAGTATGATCCTTCTTTTTTTTTTTTTTTTTAAGATTTTATTAATTTATTTGACAGAGAGAGAGAGTACAAGCGGGGGGAGCAGCAGGCAGAGGGAGAGGGAGAAGCAGGCTCCCACTGAGCAGACAGCCTGATGTGGGGCTCAATCCCAGGACCCTGAGCCGAAGGCAGATGCTTAACCGACTGAGCCACCCAGGCACCCCTGTCAGCAAGATCCTAACACACCCTTTCTAGTCTACCTGATGAGGCATAAACCAATCATTGTCAAAATGGAAAGTTTTTCCTGTAGCAAAATGGAAAGTTGTTCCTTTGTTTCAGGAACAAAGAAAATGGAAAGTTTTAGGGCGTTTTTATTTCACTTATTTATCTCACATAAGCCGAGAGCTGGTTTATACTCTCTTCATTGGTGGTATTGTCCAACTGAAAAATGAAAATACCAACTAGCAAACACACGTGACCACAAAGACTTTTCTCCTCGAAAACTGTGTGCTAAAGTGTACTCTTGTTTTCCCTGTGAGCACATTTATAATGAAACTGGTGTAACCTTTGACGAAACTATGGCCTGACCCATTTGGCTGTTAGGCACACAACTTTGAATGATGTGTCCGTGGCTTATGACTCTTCTTCCACTTTGGGCCAAATCTGTCCATGTTGTACTAAATGTATTATTTTGTACTCATTCTAGACAAATTCAAGGGTTTTATTACAGAAAAGAAGAGCTCTTTGAGCTCTGAAGATGAAGGGAAGGCCTTATACCACCTCTGACAAGTTCTGTACCAGATGATGTCCTGCGAGGGGGGTGAGGTGATCGTTGCTGAGTTTCAGATCCTCTCGCTCTGGGTCATCCACGTGGACTCACCCACCCGGCCAGCCACGGGAGCCACAGCCCACGTTCCCACTGGAGTCTTGCTGGCTACCTAGGTGTCCGTGTACCATTTTGAATCATAGTATTTACATTACTGTGTCTGTCTCTGCTCGAACGCTCCAGTGAACTACTTTTCAATCACTAATCCGTTTTTATGAATCGTGAGGACAGGATACTAACAACCAAAAATGCAATTTGACTAATGTAAAGATTGATGCCCAAAGAAGGAGAAAATATATTAATCAAGATGAGCTGCCTCCTGTGGACTGAAGAGTAGCTAACTGGAGTTGCTGGGGCAAACTGACCAATGCTACCCTTGGAAGTCATGGACAGACTCAACAGTGGAAGGATTTTTGTGAAAATCACAGTTCATATTACATTTAAAACGAGTGGCCTGGCTGTGAACCAAATGGTTCTGTCACTTTATTTCTAAAACCACCAGTCTGCCTGCAGACCCCTTGACAGATAGTTAAAGACCACCTGTTAACCAAACCCCAAGCCTGAGAAACACCGCTCTGGCCTCAGCTACTCCAGCTGTGGTCCAGGGACCAGCGGGCCAACATCGCCGGACAGCCGTCTGGAAACACAGACCCTGCCCCAGACCTTCGGAATCAGAATCTGTGTTTTTATTAATAAGGTCCTCCCGGCATTCAAATGCACATTCAAGTCTGAGAAGCTCTTCCAGACCCCTTTTCTACGATGGGCATCAGGAGGGTGTACTCAACTCTTCTTAATGAAGAAGAGCGGCATCGCGGGCTTTCCGGGTGTCAGTCTACACCCACGGAACTGCCCGGTGGGGAGGAGTAGAGCACGCCACTCCCCACGGTGCCACTCCGGCAGCGGGGATCCAGGGGAGCGAAGACGCCGGGCTCAGCCCACTCAGGAAGAGCTTTTTACCTCCTCCTCAACTGCCTGAAAGAATTTTCGTAGCCTCCCTCCCCTGGAGCTATCGCCCGAGATAGCTTTTAACATCACAATGACTGATCTGCATAACACAGAAAAGTTCACCAACCTTGGCTCTTCCCATCTTTCTGTGACTCATCTTCCTCCCCTTTGAAGCCCCAGATCCCTACCCCCCTCTCCTGAGCTCAGGATGGTCTCTCAGCCTCAATTACCTGATTCCGGGGACTCTCATATTTTTATGGGGCTCCTGTATGTACAGAATTTGTTTTCCTCTTGTTAATAGGTCTTATGTCAATTTAATAATTTGATCAGCCACGAGAGCCCCTGACCGACCCCCAAATCATCTCTTCATTTCTGGCGGGCACAGCCCTGTGGGGTGAGGCTGGGGGGCGGGGGTGGCTCTTGGTCAAGGTTTCATCAGGAAAAGGAGGCACTTGGAGCCCCATAGTCAAGGCTGACGGAGCCAAGGTTGGGCCAAATTCTGATGCGGTTCTCATCTTGGGTCCAGTGTTATGAAAAGGAGCAATTGGAAGTGATTTGGCAGATAATGTCGCGTGGTCACGGGGGCCTGAAGGGAGCAGCTATTTTTTCCTCTTTTGTTCAGGCAGCAGCTGTGGCTCCCTATAAATGATATCCCAAATGTGCTGTATCCCAGGGATTCAGAACTTGATGATTCACAGGTTTTGTGAGTTGGTGCTTTTCTAGCCGGACAGTGGTCTCAGCGATGCACGTGGTTATGGCCGGAGGGTGGAGAGCTTGCATCCTCAGCACCTCTCAGTTCGTTTTAGCCAGCGAGCTCCTTATTGCTCCAGCAAATGTGGTGTCGCTGGACAGGCCCTAAGCCCCCCGCTGTCACAGCCTGCTCTGCTCGTTCTTCTTTTTCCTTAGATGGCTGTCTTCCCACATTTCCTGCATTTGCTGCCCATCCCGACCACCAGCTCCTGTAGGAAGACTTCGTGGACTTTCTGCACCGGGATCATGTCTCTCCTTCCTAGAAAGTCCTTGTAATCTAGTGGTTCCCAATCTTGGCTGCACATAGAATCATCTGGGGAGCTTTGAGAGCTCTTGTTGTTCAGGCCAGAGCCCAAGGAAGTCAGAATTCTGGGGGGTTGAGACCCAGGCGTCAGGAGACTGCACGCTCTCCAGGTGAGACCAGTGCTGAGGCAGGGGAGAAGCGCTCCCGCATTCTTTTCCCGTCAACGTCCCTCTTACACGTCACTCTGCTATGGGTCACGCAAGAGACCACTGTTTTCACTGTATCCCTGTGCCCAGACTGCAAGCACCCAGAAATCAGGGGCAGAGCTTGCTTACCTCTGTATCCCTCGATAACATCTAGTGTGTAGCTCAGAGAACTCGCACAGGGGTTCCCCTACCGGCCACGCACCCCGCTGTGGGGCCCTTGGGTGACCGCCAACCCTGATCAGAGGGGTGGGATTACTGTGGCCCTCCTTGCTCCCATCACTTCCATTTCTGGATTCAGGGATTGGAGGTGGGGGAAGTCAGATATATATATGCTGAGATACGCCATAAGCTCTGGTATTCCAGGGCTTTTATCCATGAAGCAAAGAACTGTATTCTTCGAGAAGAAAGTGTGCTTGAGGGTAGAGAGGACTACAGACTTCTTTTTGTCTGTTTAGGAATTGTTTGTTTGAGTTCTCTTTGCTGCATGACAATCACTGCGAAATCTGGTGGCTTAAAACCACAGTAAACATTTACTCCCATAGTTTCTGTGGATCAGGAATCTGCGAGGGGCTTCCCTGGGTCGTTCTGGCTTAGGCTTTCTCATGACGCTGCAGTCAAGTTGTCAACTAGGACTGTGGTCATAGGAAGCCTGCAACGAGGTGAAGGATTCACCTCCAAGGTGGCTCATTCAGGTGACTAACAAGTGGGCGCTGCTTGTTGGCGGGAGGCTTCGATTCTCTGCCGCGGGACCGCTTGAGTGTCTCTACAACATGGCAACTTATTTCCCTTCCGAGCGATCCAAGACAGCAAGGTATACGGGGACACGTCTTTATAATCATGTGCCGTTATCTCCACAGTATCCTGTTGGCTACACAGGTCAATGTGGGAGGGAACCACAGAAAGGACGTGCATTTTCTTTACTGGAGGAACTCTCACCGAAATGAGCCGGCTCGCTCCTCTATCGGGTGGGCGCGTGATGTAGGCCGGCCAGCTCGACAGCTGTGTCCCTTGGGTGAATATTGTTGGTGTAAAGGTGGGCATGGGATGGACACAAACGAGGCCAACCACCGTCATTCCTAGGATTTTGCTAGAGCAATTGAGAGAAAATGTCTTCTTGGTTTGGGGATTCTTGGCTGTAGGAATAATGGAAGTCCAGGGCTGCTGGTGGACAGCTTTCTAACTGTTAGGGGGCCTGGGGAGAACAAGGTAAAAACGGAGAAGAGCAGTGTGTGTGTGTGTGTGTGTGTGTGTGTGTGTGTGTGTGTGTGTGGTGGGGGAGGAGGCAGAGAGGGAGAGAGACAGAGGGAGAGAGGAAGCATTGATGCGGGAGAGTGAGATTCTTGTCAAAGGATGAATCTCGTGGACAAAGGAGAGTGAATAAAGCGATCGAAGTTTATTAAGCAAGGATACAGAAAAGGTTCTCAGGAGTGAGAGGGTCCCGACAGAGTTGCCTCTGAGGGCTTTTAGGGATGGTCTTTTATAGAAAGCTAACCAGGGAACTTAAATCTTCTTAACATCTCTATTGATAGCCCCTCTGAGTAAGGACTAGTGATAACATCTTCAATGGCTTATTTCCTTTTTAGGGTCCCGTAACTCTTGGTTGGTCCCAAGTAGCTGTTACAAGACCCCACCTCCGACACCCAGGACAGGATGGTCTGGTTTGTTCCCTTATCTCTGGTTTCCTTTCATCTCCCACATTTTGAATTTTGTGAGCCTGATCCCATGGCCCAACCGTCCCTTACTCAGTGTCTCCACGGCCTGGTTTGTGCCCTTATAATCAGCTGCGTCAAAGCCAACTTCGACTCCTGGAGTCTAAGGTACACAAGTGAAGACTTCCTTCTTCAGCTACTTTGATCTAGAGTTTTGCCTCTTGGTACCAAATCAGTCCTGACTAATCCAGGGCCTGGAAGTCCAGGGCCTCCCAGCTCGCTTTGGATCACACTTCTCTCTGTGTGGTCCTTCTCCGGTCTCTCCATTGCAAACCCCTAGGGGGCTGAGTGTATCTGTGTAGTTTCCTGTCCCCAGGGCTGGGCATCAGGGGTTTCTAGTGCGTACTGCTAATTCTGCCTGCAGTCTGGTATAGGGGAAATAATCACGATCTTTGGAGCTGGACAGCTCTGGGTTCAAAACTCCCTTCTGCCGTTAATCAACTGTGTGATCTTAGGCCAAGGGCTTAACATCTCTGTCTCCCAGTTCCATGCACAGAAAGCAGGACTGGAAATGTGATGTTCCCGGGGCTGTCATGAGGATGAAATGAGATATCACAGACAGAAAAGCGAGGCGCATATCAAAGGGTCATTTTTTTCCTTTTTCTTTGCCAGGTACATTAGAGCTCTACCTAGCCAGGATTTAATTCACTTCAGTTCTGTTAAATTAGCATATCCTGAATGCCTGCATCTGCAAGATGAGGAGTGGACAATGGGGTTTCAGGGAGGTAATTTTGCTTAACTGAGAGCTGGAGAGTTTCCTGGGAAGACTGCATTGCCTTAGGCCACGTTCGGAAGTAGAGGGCATTTGAAGCTGATCTCTCGCACTAAATCCCTGCTGAGGCACTCGGCTCCCATTGACCAGTTACAGGGGTGGGGAGCCTTCAGGAGGATGGTGTCCTGCAGAGAAGCTGACCCCTGTAGGGCAGTTCAGATGGTCCTTTCCCCTCCTTTCCCTCAGGCTGGCTCTCCTCCTCCCCACTCCTGGCTAAAACTAATCAATCCGTGTGATGAGGTGAGCCAAGATGTCTCTAGCTTGATGTGCTTCCTGGACTCTACCATTGGTCATCTGTTCCATCTTTATTTATCCCATTAATGATGCTGACATTGGCAATTCCTAACCTTGATTATCAGCAGTACATTGTAAGGGTTTAATAAATGTCAAACTGAATGAATGACAGGCTGATGGACAATATTTGGGAGATATATGGAACCTTCCACTGGTAAGCTGCTCACTCCTTGCAACCTCCGCTACCTAGCCTAACAGTGCCCCGCTCTGAGTAACAAACACCTGAAAAGCTTCTTCGCTGATCTCACAAGTACTTTGAGATTTTCCTTCAGGGCCATTCTCTGAACAGTAGTTATCCTTGAACTGGGCTACAGATGGAGAAGGGTAGGAGTAAATCAGAATATATAGCATGCTGTGTGTGTTTTAGGAACAAATCCCTGAAGCGCTCCTTCCAAAACCATTTGAATTCAGCAAATAATCTCTTTGCTTAATTTTGTGTGAGCATTCCCCTTATAAACTTTGTCCTTCTGTTCCAGTCTAGAGGGAGACGGGGAGGAGAGAGGGGGGAGAGATCAGATGAAGGAAGAAAAATCTCAGCCTAGGACAAGCCTTCAGAATGGGCAGTCTGGAACCCTCTGGTATGCGCTGAAACTACAATACTAAGGCAGAATTTCTCCTTCTTCCCAGAAGCCTCAGTTCTGCTCTTAAGGCCTTTCTACCGATTCAATCAGGCGGGCCCAGATTATGTAGTATCATCCCTTTTACTTAAAGTCAACCAATTATGGATGTTAATTACACCTACAAAATATACATTCATAGCAACACCTAGATTAGTGCTTGATTGAATAACTGGGGATTATATCCTAGCCTAGTTGACAAGTGGACTTGGCCATCAGAGCTGAGGAAAGCTAGGATGGTTAGTTGTGTAAGGCCACAAGCACAGTAACAGCAGAAATCATCCTTTTCCTGTATCTAACCCTTGTCCCACGGGAATGCCAGATCTCCATGTAAGCGATTCTCCAAGTCTTGTTTCCCAGGTGCATACTCTGTCCATCCACTGGATTTAGCACTCCCCAGTTCTCTGTGCTGTTCCCTCTTTCTTTTTCTTGTCAGTGGTTCTCCCCAGGGTTTGAATGAAAATCATCTATGGTGACTTTGAAGATAAATATGCGTACCCTTGCAAAGATTCTGGCACAATCCTTTTATGGGGAGGGTGTACCGGAATTTCTTTTCACCAGTTAGAGAAAGGGGAGGAAGTTCATGTGGTATTTGAAAAATTCTTTGGTGAAGCTGTGATGCACATCTCATCCCTCCAAATATACATCTCCAGGCTAGACCTTATCCTTAAGCTTCAGATCCATGTAAATAACATCTGGACATATCCATGCAGTTCTCCATGAGAACCCCAGGCTCAATGTGTCCGGAGCTGAATTTGTTGGCTTTTCCCCAAATCTGTTCCTCTTCCCAACACCCTCGATGAATGGAACCATCAATCTGCTATCATTTAAGCCTTAAGCTTGGGGGCATCCTGGGCTCCTCCAGCTTCCTCACTTTCCATAGCCCATCAGTTGTTAACTTTGTAGATTCTAGCTCTGAAATTTATCCCATCCTCCCTGATTCTGTCTTATTTAAGTTTCTCATCATCTCTCTCCTGGGCTATTGAAATAGCATCCCAACTGGGCTATTCATACCCCCTCTAGCTTACTTGTACTCCGTCTCCCCACAATCCATGTAATTGTCTTTCCTTTTTAAACTATTTCAGTAGCTCCCCATTCTCACAAGATCGTGGCTCAGACACCTTAGTTTGATCTCCACTTCCAGAATGATCTCTTATTCTTCAATTTTACTACTCTCAAAGACAAACAACCTATAAGGGAGCCATGTGGGATAACTTATAGTTCCTCTAATGTGCCAGGTTGCTTCACAGACCTTTGTCTCTGCCCATGCTGTTCCCTTCAAATGGAATGCTCTTCCCGTGTTCTAGTCATCAGTCTCACCTCCTCCCCACAGACCAGCTCCAATCATATCTGCTTGGTCAAACCCTCTCATCTTTCAAGATCTCATGTGTAACTTTTTCCTTAAAGCCTTTCTTGACTATGTCTTGCTCCCCCTCCCCCATCTTGAAGCCAGGGCCACTCTCAGAACTGACCATACATGAATATGGTATCATTATAAAAATCAAAAATAATGTGGATAAACCAAAGGCTCTCTTGATTCAGCCCTTGTAATCTCACTCCCCTCTTAGTTATCAGTCTGTGGTAGATCATTCCAGACTATTTTTTCCATCAACAATTTATCTTGGAAATGTTTCCATGTGAGTGCATACATATGGACCCATTCCACACAGAGTGCAGTTGTGCAGAGAATTTCCTAGTATGAGAGTATTGTGGTTAACTCTTCTGCTATCGACGGATATCTTCCTCCCCAATATTGACAGTAACAGTGCCACAATGAGTACCGTTTTATATGCTTCCTTATGCATAGATGCCAAGTACTTCTTTTCTATAGAGATGCCTAAGAGTAGAAGTCTGGATAGAAGGTATATGTGTTAGGTATATATTCTTTTCATATTTTTATATTTGAAAGTTTGTTTTTCATTTCTCATGCATTGATAGGAGTTCTTTGTATATTTTGAAGAATAATCCTTAGTGTGATATGCACACGCACACACAAAAGTATGTACATATGTGTGTGCGTGTATTTCTCCAAGTTTGTCTTAAAATTTTATTTATTGTCTTTGTCATGAGAAATTTCAATTTGTCCGCACTGCTTGGTGAATGATAGCCCATTTATTCCTAGCCCAGATTACAGTGCCATTTTTTTATGAACTAAATTTCTAACTATATTTATGAGTCTGCTTCTATAGTTTATAGTAATGATCTCTTTTCTTATTTTCTGGGTGAATACCACACAGTTTTGTTTACTACAGCTTGACTGTATGTTTCGGTGTCTTATAAGGAGTCTCCTGTTTTTTAGCAGTCTGTCTTCTTCTACTAGTTATTTGATAGATAGGACTGAGTCATATTTGTCTTTAAATCTTAAAGACCTTTTGCATGGTTTGCATACATGTGTGTTGGGTGATGCGGATGAGTAAACCCAGAAGGTATTGGCACTATTGATGCTACACTTTATGTTCTCAAGGTCTCAAAGATCATGGTGAAAATAACACATTTTCTGGTTTTTATTCCACTTCCTATTGTAGTTCAGTACTTCAGTGAGTTATTTCATGGGACTCTTATTATTATTTAATTTGTTTTTGAATAAATAATTAATCTATAGCATACAAAACCCCAAAGGTACAGAAGTGATAAATTAAGTCTCCCCTCAGTTCTTAAGAGGCAATTATACTACCGATTTCTTCTTTAATCTTCCAGAATGGCAGCATACCATGCACTCTGTTCTGCCCCTTGCTATTTTTATTTAAAAACAGATCCTGGAGATCATTCTACATCAGTACACGTGATGCTGTGTTGTGAGATGGCTGTGCTGTGTTTTATTTAACTGGGAAGGCAATTAAAGTTGTTTCAGTAAATACTCTTTATCTGTATAATATTCTCAAATGTCTAGAATAAAAGTTCTGCACACGAAATTGGTTGGTCAAAGGGTATTTGAATTTTCAGCTTTGATTTATATTATTAAATTGCTCTCCAAGAAGTTTCTAGAAACTTCATGAATGAAGACCTTCATGGCACTTGCCACCAGGCTTCTGACTTGCTCAGACATGTACTGAGGACCAGGGGGACACTACAGAGGGTCTAGCTGGGAGCCTGACAGTGAGTGGAATTCTGTGTGTGTGTATGTGTGAGGCACACATGGTAAGAAGCTCAAGGAAAAGCCATCAGTCAATTAATTAATTAGGGTCCTCTTTAAAGCTCTAATAATGAGTGCAAGCATTAGTGGCTTGAATAAAGCTTTGCCTTTATTATTCATTAGAAACTGGCAGTAAATAATAGGTTTGAATTTCACAGTCCTCGTGCTGCTAATCAAAGCACAAGATCTTAAGATCATAAATTATTATCCCTCACAACAGGAGCATAAAGGGAATTTGGTTTTATGACTCGCTAACTGGGACACTTGCAAGCCTCCTTCTGGGTCTCGGGCTGATTCAGAGGGAAGGAGGCTGGTAATGGCGTCTTGAAACTAGAACACGGCCTACCAGGTCTACCGGATTGGACAGGGCACAGTTTCCTCAGACTCACAATATTTTCTGCACCTGGAGTCAGGGGGCTAAGTGCCCCCCTACCCCCCCTGATTAAACAGCTTCTCCTTCCCCTTGTTAGTAATAGTTCCCGGTGTTCAGCTGGAAAGAGTTTTTTCCAGGCAGGAAGGGGCTTTCCTGTGAGCTGGAGGTTGTTTCTGCTCCGCCCTCTCAGCGAGCTGCTGCTGGCCAGAGATCCTGTACCTTGCCCTCCCCGCCTTCTCATTTCCACCTCATAGGTCAAATTTCTCTCCCTTCTCTCCACTCCTGCCCTCACTAACATTTGTCTGTTTTGAGAGGATCTTCTCTTTCCCTGGTGTGTTTTTCACACACACACACACACACACACACACACACACCCACCCACCCACCCACGTTCTCATCTCTTCCTTTCGCAGGATAAGGGCAGAAATGAGATGAAGCCTTATCTTCTGACTTTCCTTTCTCTTCTTCTCCTCCAGTACCCCCTCCCTCTGGTTTTGAAGCTCTTCATGATTTCTGGGCACCAGCAGTGTGAAGGGAGGAGGCTGTTCCACTCTGCCTGCCTTAGCTCTCCCGTCTCTGGCTGCCATGTCCTCCGAGCCCAGTGGCGCTCTCTTCTGTTCCTTCAGTGGCTTGGTGCGCCAGCCCCCATGGCTCTTGCAGGGCCGTAGGACCCTTGCAGCTCTCTTATGCTATCTTTCAGGGCCTGCTTCATCTGACATTTCAAGTATAAAGGCTTCGAACTGCCAATTGGCATGGGCAGAAAAAATGCCTTTAAATAAAACATTGGCCAACACGATCATACTTTATAACAAAAGTTTATTAGGATTAAGTCACGTTAGAAAACTTCATGCTTTGCCATTTGCCATATTTACCTGGAATGACCAGATTATACTTAGCGGAGTACAAAACAATTTGTGCCCTGTACTGTTCGGAAAGTAAGAAAATCGCTGTGCATAGCAGTGTGCCTGACACCGCCATGGTTAAGAGCCTAACAACTGGTTAGCAAAGCATATGTTACTTCCGAGCTTTGGGCCTGAGGAAGACATCACTCCCTACCTCCTTCAGAAGCAGACCCATCAGAGCCTGGGCACCGAAGACTGGAGCCTGCTTTTTTGGAATCTAATATTAACACATCTGTATTTCAAGAGAAGCTAGGCTTGAGGTATCTTTATGGCTTAAAAGGCACAGGTCATGCAGCTGAATTAAAAGCTATCGTGTTGGTCTCTCTGTCATGGGCCATGCGCCACCTCTCGTAAGGGGGGTCGTGATGCTGCGTCCCTGACTCCTCGGTATGGTCTCCGCATCATCAGCTCTGCTCCGCTAGCTTCTGCTTTTGCTCAGCAGCTGTGAGGGTTGGGACCGGAGGACAGGTCGGGACGCCTGCACTGGCTCCTGCCATGTGGAGACCAACCTGTACAGCAGAATCTCGTTACCCAGCAGACAGAGGGAACCAGCCACAGGGCCAGGAAGTGATTCAAATGCAAGCAGGGACAGGAAGGCTCATTCTTCAGATAAAATATAGTAGGGGGGAAAGAAAACAGCTCTCTCTGGAAGGGGTCCTACCAAGTTGGAAAGCAGAGCTGCTTGGGTGCAGCATACGCCCAGCTGTAAGCAACCCCTTCCTTCAGTAGGAGAAGCGGCTTGAAAAGAACGCCAGCAGAACAGTGGGTCAGCACCCAGCATGGGTGCTGTGAGGCCATCGACAGTGGTATCGATCCCTTTGTGTGGGCTTCGCAAATGGCCCTGAAGTCATTAGGAACAAGTGGGCGTCTAGGTCTTTGTGATATAACAATTTCACTTACTAAATAACTGGCATTTCCTTCAGCTTAGGAGCCCACATGTTTATGCTCAGAAACTTTTTTTCTGATTTTCAAACTCTCCCTAATGAAAGGAATAACATCTGAAATCGAAGTGAGGGGCCTGGAGAGCTACATACCGAAAAGAAACCCCTGCAGACCCAGCACCTCTGTTCCATCCTTGCAGCAGCTAGACTCCCGACTCCCTCCCTTCTCCACCCCCCCCATTCACTAATGAAAATGGCTGCTGTCAAAAACTTAAATTCAGTTGCATAGTATAGAAGGATGATAATAAACTCTCACTTCTTCAGGCACCAGAGGATACTTGTGACAAGGTTTTGATTCTCTCCAATGTCTGCCCTGACTGCACCGTCCAGCCTCTCCCCTGCACTGCCTCCCCAGCTTGGCTCCTATTCCTCTGTGAGCCCCTCATGACTTGGGATTACACCTGCATCGTTCACCATTAGTTCAGCTGGGACTGACCCGGGGTCTGCTCAAGCTTGAGTTCGTAGCCTCCCAAGCCGAGGTCCCCCTCGTAAATGTTGTCTTTGCTTGGAGTCTGCGGGGAAGCTTTCCGGTCCAGACCCAGGCTCGCAGGAGGGCTGCAGGGTGAGGTGGCTTGCTCCTGGTAACTCATGGCCAGTTGGTCCTGATTCACAATGCATTCCACATCATCCTCTTTGAGCTGTTCCTGCAATTTGGGAAGAGAGAGAAGTGATTTCACGATGAAGAAAACAAGAGCTGTCTTCTACTGTAAGAACATTGGGTGCTTGTTTTCCCTTCTCAACGGCCCTGGTTTCCCTGGCTGAGGTTCTGCTGAGGCAGACACTGCCTTCCCGTGGCTGGGGACGTGGTGGGGCATTTCCCACGGAAGACCCGCCCTGGGACGCAGCCACCTGACGCCTGCAGGCCCGATGGGAGAGCTGGTAGAGAGCAGGTGCTCCCGGAGTACCTCCTTGGGTTAGGGGAGTTAAAATACAACTCGGTGGGTTTCTTGAACTGCTCCCTAACCAGGCTGAGAGCAGTTAGCAGTTAGGGGGGCACCTTGGTGTATGGAATGACTCTCAACATTGGCTTTCTGACACTCATGCCCATCACTAAACTCTCAAAATGCAGTTTCTGTTGTATTTTATTTGAAAAGTGTGTCCTCACAGCATGTGTCTTGGGATGAGTGTCAGAAAGCTACCCATGGTTGGAAGTCACGATAGTACAGAATGGGAGCAATTGACTAGATCCGGCCAACATGGTTTTCCCCAGACGGAGCTTTTCTTGAAGGAAAGAATTAAGATCTCAAGTCTTCTTCCGTTGGCTTTGGGAAGACCACACAAAGTTACTCACAGAAGCGGCCTTGGCTAGGTGACCGAGGTCAGTGGTTTCCAACATTAGGCTGTACCAGAATCACTTGGAAGGTTCACTGAAGCACAGAGGCTGGGCCTCAAGCTCAGAGTTCTGAGGTGACAGTGGGGGGTGGGGGGCTGATAATTTGCATTTCTAGCAAGTTCCCAAGTTATGCTGAGGCTGCTGGTCTGGGGACACACTTTGAGAACCACTGCCTTCGGCCGTTGTGCCCAGAGCACATCTGAGATGCACTTTTCTCTGTTTCTGCGAGGGGGTGGCCGGCCGGGCAACCTCTAAGGGCGCCACAGTCGCTCTCCAGTTCTGACGCTGGTTTGCTGGTAATGATTCTAATTGCTTCTCAGCAGTTTTTACTCCACTCCCTTGAGCTCTAAAGCACAGGCTTAATATTCAAAACCTCAAAAGACAGCAGTTTGGGAGGACATGTTACTTCTTTTGCATTTTCTAAATTCATTTTATGGTTAAAAATATTGGTCACAATAAAAAATTGCATTTTTAAAAGAAGAATGAGCCCGAATCGGCAACATCTGAAAAGAAAAGAGAAATGCCTCTTGGTGCAGTGAATTTTAAAATGCTTCCTCCTCAAGCTGGGGAGGAATAGCCCTGAGGTTCTTGGGCTCCTCGGCATCCACCAAGCCTGTCCCGCTCAGGGTAGTTACTCACCCCGTAGGCCTGTGGACTGGTGAGCAGCCTGGAAATTGGACCGCACCATTCAGGTAATGTTGTGGTCAGCGGAGGACCAGCGTGGGTTAAAATTGGTTTCAGATATCTGCAAGGCCTGTCAAGGAATTCTTGCCAAAAGGAAGTTAGAATTTAGTTTCCCACACAGCAAAACCTTTGCATGCGGCGAGACAGTTACGTTCACCTTTAAATCCCCTACTCCCTCATTTAGGAGGCAATCTGGCCTGCAAAAAGTGCTGTTTATAATCTTTGCTCCACACACTTCTCCAGCCCTCCTGGTAGCCTTTAATCAAAAAGAAATGGGGACTGGGCCAGCCGACGTCAGAGAGAGGGATAAACGTTCCCCTTCTTCTCCCCTCCCTCCCTCAATGTCTCATCTGTTTGAGAATGCATTGCTTAAGAATGATCTTAGGGGCGCCTGGGTGGCACAGCGGTTAAGCGTCTGCCTTCGGCTCAGGGTGTGATCCTGGCGTTATGGGATTGAGCCCCACATCAGGCTCTTCCACTATGAGCCTGCTTCTTCCTCTCCCACTCCCCCTGCTTGTGTTCCCTCTCTTGCTGGCTGTCTCTCTCTCTGTCAAATAAATAAATAAAATCTTAAAAAAAAAAAAAAGAAAAAGAATGATCTTAAACAATAGCAGAAAGGATTGTGTTTTCTTAAAACTACACGCGTAGCTTAAACCACCAGTAATTTTCACAAAGAAGCAAGAGGTATTTCATAAAATGTTCAGTCATTTTAGAACTGGGTAGTGAACATGGATTGTTTTCCAAAATACTTTATTTTCACTATTCAACACAGTCACTTTATACTTCATACATCAATGCGTCTCTATACAAAATTATGTAAATAAGCTGGTGCCAGGTTCATTCAATTGTCTAGCACCTGCCTTTCTTATCTCTTCATCCCAAAATGCTCTAACAAGTTAAAAGAAAACCCTGTGCATCTGAAGCCCTTATGTTTCCCTCCAATCTAGCAATAGTGAAACCCCTAGGGGCTGCCTCCTGTTGCCTTATTATTTCTTTTTTTTTTTTTGCTCAAAGGAAAGTAGTGGAATTATTTCACCATTCCATCAGACACAACTTTTAAGCTTTATATTATTTCCTCTGCTGGAGAATATTTCACCTCATCAACTTTCTGAAAAGCTATAATAAATAGGAAAAGGGGAAAAAAATGGAAACCGGTTAACATTGGTTGGTTTGGGAAGATCCGAAGTCACCTGCAGGCATTGAGACACGAGGAGATCTTGGAGACGGCTCTCCTGGAGCCCGTCTATAGCTGGACAGCGCCCTGTCATTCCTGTGATGCCCTGGGCATGGGAAGACAAAGGGAAGAGGCGGACTCCAGGGACCAGAAATCTTGTTGCCTCCGGCTTCAAATCCTTCACCACCAAAGTGATGATAGAGCAGGGAATGCTCCTGAACATAGCCTAGTTATGATGCAAGGAGAGCGACTGAAAAGATGCGTAAGGGAGTCTATAATTCCAACTGCAAATGGAAAACTTGACAATTCCTTTCAGATGGGTGGCTGTCGTGCTCAGCGAAGGACCGGGGGAGATACTGAAATTCAGAGCCTGGCATTTCCTGTAACATCTTTTGAGTGTATCTGTGACCCTGGAAATCCTGTGATGGTCTTCCATTAATTTTTATTACAGATTGTTATTTCCTTTATTTTATGGATGGAGGAATCGAGGCCTAGAGATAGAATGATTTTAAATAATCCAGAGGCTCCCGTGGCTATTTGAATCCACCACCAACATTGCTAGCAAAAGAGAAATCATCAGGGCAGAATCATGCATGCGACCAGCTGGTCCTCTAGAGAGAAAAGCTTGCAGACCCCATCCCTGCTGGCGAGCTGCGGACCCTCTCACACAGGGGCGCATGAGGACACGTGGTCTTATTAGCGTTTATGGTGTGTGTAGGTCAGCGAAAAAGTACTTCTTTGGGGGAGGCGAGGTGGGTAACATACATGTGCAACTGGAGTGTAAATCAAGGAAAATCCAGCCAATTTCATTTCAAGATGGAAAAGTGACAGTAGGCAAGCTACATTTCTAGAGACATCATTAAAAACAAAATGAAGAGGCTCGTCAAGGTTCTAATTGTTTCAGAGAGGTCTGGGCAACTTCCACTGTTGGAGGGTCTCAGGATATTGAAAAATAAAAGTGCCCAAATGCCACAATAATGTTACAAAGGTAAAGCGCAAATTTAGAATTGTGTAATGAACATTTTTTTCTTTTAATCCTGAGGGGGTATCTCTTTACGTGTAATGTTATTGGAGCGAACACTTCACGATGAAATTTGTAGCTTTTTGTGGATGTGGGGCCTGGACCAAGTGGGGTACCATTTAACCTCTTCTGGACAGGGTCTGGGATTTTCGACTCAGAACGCCTCGGCCTAACGGCCAACTCTGCCGCTTTACTGACCGTAGGAACTGTGGTCTGCTTATTCACCCACGTAAGCCTCAAGTATTGCTGTGAATACTGATGGGAAATAACAGTATGTAAAAATGGTTTTAAACCCTACGTGCTGTTCAAATGCTGTGTATTTTATTTGAAAGATTTATTCTCTAAGTGCTACTTCTGAGGAATTGGTGTCTCAATCGCTGTTGGGGTAACAACGGGGAAACGAGACTGAGGGTAGAGATGAGAAAAATGGCACTCTGGGCATTTGGTGTGGCCTCGGGACTCACAGGCTAGGTCGTAGGTGGGAAATAGCTACACCAAAAGTAGCTATTAGGGTGAAAATTTGTTGTACGGGCAGCTAGCATGAGGTAGTAGGTGAGAGGTGGTCAGAATTTGTTCATGTAGGACTCTCCTAGGAAGCTCCCGGTGCCATTTTGGCTGCTCCGGTGTCTCGGTAGCTGTGAGTCAAAGGCGTGAGGCACGCTCGGTGGGGCCGCGAGTGGGATTCGCCAAGCACCACGAGGAGCCACGGAAGACGTGGCTCAGAATCTGTGCTGAACTTCTTGGTTTGCCCAGTGCTTGCCATCTATTATGTGCTCAGGGGATGTTTGCTGAATTTCTGATCTAGAAAATATGAGTGAGGGAAGTAGATGCTGAGTGACTTGACAAGAGAAGACAAAGGGGGCAGGTTATAGCCAATGAAGGAGGTTTTTCTGAGGATAAAAGGCTAAGAAAGGTTAAGTGGAAGATGGACCTCATGGACCTGAGTTATTAGGATGAAGGGACCATAAAAAGAGTGGGAATGGCATGAAATAAAGTGGTTTAAAATAATCTTGTGTTTTACTCATTCGTTTGTTCCCTCATATGCTCACGTGTTTGTTTTTGTTGTACGGGCCACGCAAGGAAATGGACAACTGCATTTAGAATGGAAAGCTCCCTTGTCTCCAGACTGTGGTTGGTCTCCTTGAGGGCGGGGTTGTCCCATTCACCTGGACACAGTGCTTGGCACATTTTAGATGTTCAAGAAATAGCTGCTGAATTAATGGAGATGACAGATACGGAGAGGGGAAAAAACTTGCTCAGTGGAACCTAGCCAGAGAGTTAGCGTCAGAGTTGGGCCTGGGATCAAGGACGTTTCCATCGCACGGGGCATCTTTCTTCTGCTCCAGAGACACTGAGTAACAGGTCTCATCTGATTGGACGACTGATTTGGAATTGAGGAATCAGTGATTTTCAGAGTTCTTTATTGCTGAGCAATGTCTGGAAAGTGGCTGGATCTCCAGGGTTACCTAAATTATTAAAGAGTAAGAAAACTCTTTTGATCTACAAAAAAACCCCAACTGCTGATTTTGCAAAATGTGTTATTTTTTTCATCAGGTTCTAGTGTATGTTTGGGGAGGCAGATTCCCCATTGGGTATTTTTGGTGCAGCTAGTTTTGCTTCTCTAATAAGCTAGAAATGTATCGAGATGAAATGTGAAGCTCTGGGGGAAAAAAACAATGACTTTTCCTATCCAAAGGGCATAGGTTTGGGAATAGCAGTTTGGTTCCGGAGATGTAAATAAAAGCTAGGATTCTACCCAGAGTTTAACGCATGCATGCACTAAAGAAGACAATTGACAGATGCCATTTTCTTCTGTGGTCTGAGTTATCAGAAGGTCCAGAGCTAAATTTAGTGCTTAACTGAACTAACATCCAAAATTCCTGGTAATGTTGATTTCTTTCTCTTTTTGTTTGTTAGTTTTTGTTTTAATTATTTTAAAGCCTTGTGTTTTACCCATTGTAAGTTGCCAAAACTAATGAGTCTGCAGCTTGCTCACGCCTGTGTTTCCTATGACATAGTCCCCTGTAGCCTGGAGAGATGCAAAACCCCAAGCAAAGATCCAGTTCCACGAAAGAATGTCTGCCCCTTCGAGGGGACTAAGCCCCATGGCCCTACCATGGGCTGAATGTTTGCATTCTTCCCAAATTCATACATTGAAGCCTTAACCTCCGATGTGATTGTATTTGGAGATGGGGCCTTTGGGAGGTAATTAGTGTTAGATGAGGTCATGAGGGTGGCCCCCCGTGTTGGGGTTACTGCCCTTATAAGAGGAGATACCAGGGTTTGCTTGCTTTCTTTCCACATGTCTACAAAGAAGAGGTCAAGTGAGCATACAGTGAGATGGTGACCATCTTCAAGCCCAGAAGAGAGTTCTCACCAGAGCCCAATCATACTGGCACCCTGATCTCAGACTTCCAGCTTCTAGAACTGTGAGAAAATCAGTATCTGTTGTGTAAGCCACCTGGTCTATGGTATTTTGTTATGGCAGCCTGGGCAGACTAACACACTCCCTCCCTCTGGCCCTCTTTAAAAATCTCCGAGGGCCCTTAAGAGCTCTGTTCTATCTTGGCTTTCTCTAAACTCGCCTCATCATGAAGATCATCTTGGAAATTTGTTAAAAATTCAGATTTCCAAGTCCTCCCCTGGAGATTCTGTTTTGGCAGGTCTAGGAAGTGGCCTGGGACTCTGTATTTTACAGAGTCCGTATTTAAGCGCCCCAGATGACTGGTGATTGGGCAAGGATGGAACACGATGTTCTCTCTCTGTACTGTTGCCCTCCATAGGAGATTGAAATTTTAAATAGGAAGAAAAAGAACATGGTCTCTTATGTTTACAAAGCCATTATTTTTAGGGTGAGGGCAGGTATAAGATAGGCCCATCTGGCCCAGAACCCAGTTCTATCTAATGTAATGGCCTCTGCCAAACGTCCGTCTTGTCTGGGGGATGGATCAAGTAGTTGGCTCAAAAAGATGAAGCCTTGATGACGTTACACCTGAGGGAATTAATGAAGCATCATGTCTGTGCTTGTGTAGGAAGACTCTGTGTAGTGGGAGTGTTCGCATGTGTTTGTATGTATAAACTTGATACATGGTCTTATTTTATGGATGAAGTACTCATCACTGCATAGCTGTGTGAAGAACAAAAGTACGTTTATCTCTGTATAGGCTTTTCAAGAATATACCCCGAACTCTTTCCTTTATAAAGCATTTCTATATGTCTTATTTTCTTCGTACAGCTGTAGGTGAGAATTATAGTCCCATTTTACAGATCAAGAAATGTGTAAACAGATGGTTTTTCAATTCTCTTCTTACCTATTCTTTAAAAAAAAAATTATTTATTTATTTGAGTGAGAAAGAGAGAGAGAGAAAGAGTGTGTGGAGGTGAGAAGAGAAGGGAGAGAGGAAGAGAGAGAGAGAATCTTAAGCAGACTCCTTGCTGAGTGTGGAGTCCGACTCAGGGCTCAATCTCACGACCCTGAGATCCTGATCTGAGCTGAAACCAAGAGTTGGACGCTTAACCAACTGAGCCACCCAGGTGCCCCTCTTCTAATCTATTCTTACCCCCTTTTCCAGGGGGCATTTAGCTTTCAGTGCTGCCTTGCCACCATATGGTCAGGAATCAATGACAGGTGGGTGGGGAAGGATAAGTACATCCCATAGTGGAAGTCGCCTTGCCCTCCATGCCCATACATTCCTGCAGAAAACTAGGTCCCACTTGCTATTGACTTGCTGAGTCCCCACACTGTTGTTTACACAGCATCCATGAACAAAACTAGCAGAGGGCACCCCACATTTCACACACCCTATCACTCTTTGATTCCAATACACAAATCACACCCCTTCTGCCTTGTTTCCCAGGAAATGAGGCCTTGCGAATTGAGTGTTTTCCCTCTTTCCTTTGCATAGATCAGATGTCATAATTGAGCACTTACTCTCTTAGGGTTCAGGTTGGAGGAAGGCTTTAAGAGTCCAAACAAGAAGCCTTCCTCTTTGAGCTGTTTTATCCCTCTCTTCTCTCTACCTAGAGGGTGGACTTCCAATTTTGCACCAGGCACTTGCAGAGAACATAGGAGTAGGAGCCTGTCTTTGCAGCAGCCACACTATTTCAAGAACAAGCTATCAAGATGGCACCTCCTTCTAGGCTATCCACGAAGTTATGGTTTAAAAATAAGGACAAGGGAGAAACCCTCCATTCACATATACAGATGAACATATGCTTCTTTGTTTGACAAACCTAACCTCTACCATCTTCAAGGAAATTGCTCTCAACAACCGCTGGGACAGAAAGAGAGCAGCAAATGCCAGCATTAACACCTGACGGGTCAGCAGAACTGCCCGGAGGAAGCCAGCGTGGAGTGACCGAAACCTCCTTCAGCCCGGTCTCTGAGCTCTGCTACTCTTCTATTTGGTGAAGGGCTCTCCTTTCAAGGCCAAGCTGGTGTGTCCCTTCCCCGCAGTGGCCCTCTCAGACCTGCCACGCTGAGCTGCTAGCTCCATGGCTGCTCCGTAGCCATGTGGATACATCTGGCTAGTAGCCTTCGTCACATCGTCTGGAAGCTCAAGGTTTACATCTCCATCTTCCTTTAAGCTCCTTGAAGGCAAGAACTTTATTATTATTTAACAAAATATTTATACTGTAGAATGAAAAAGGGATACATCAAACCTCACCAATCCAACGTACAGTTGAATGGATCATTTTAAAGCAAGGAAATCACCCAGACCAGGAAACAGAACTTTGTTTCCCAGCCCGAAAGGGTATCTCATCCTATGCAGACTCCACCCTCTCCACGAGGAACTACATCCGACGTGTATACTAATCACTTCCTTGAGTTTATATTGTCGTTTTATCACTCAAGTGTGCACTCTTACACTCAACTCCAGTTCAGTCTTGCCTATTTTTCAAAAAAAATGTGTTATGCCTTCTAATCTGTAGATTCCCCTTTTAATTTCTTTACAATTTACCTGCTGAAGAACCTGGGCCATTTGACCTGTGGAGTGTCCCATGGTCTGAATTTTGCTGATCACAAACTCATGTGCAGCCCAGCCCTGCCCTTGGTCTTTCCTGTAAATTGCCAGCTGGATCCAGAGATCAGATCGGATTCACATTCTCTCCCATCCTCTTGGCCAGACTGAGGAAGGGACATCATCTCTGGTTGTGCCTCTTTGTGTGATCTGAGCAGCCGCTAGTGTGTAAAACCTATAACTATTTGCTCACTGGGGATTGCAAATAGTGAAATTCTAATCATATATATATATAAAATTTTATTAGGTAGAATACTTTTACAAAGAGACATTTTTTATTTATTCCATTGGGATATTCAGTGGAATAGTCAATATAGGAAAGACAAGATAAATGCTTGATTTATTTCATCTGTTTACCAGGTGTCCAAATGATTCATCATCCTCTGAAAATGATTGATTCTTTGTTTAAGTATCATTAAAGAGTAATGAATTTAAATGAATTTGATTGCAATTATTATCATTGTTGAAGCTCAGACCGACCATCTTTGGTCAGTGGGAGTCTTTTCAAATTGGCTCCTGAGTCCTAGTGAAATGACGTCAGTATCTTTGATAGCTTCCTTGGCATCTGTATGACAACTTGTTCTAGGCTCATCATGAACATTGCCTGTTTCAGACCCCAAACCAACCATTTCTCCAAAATTCTCTGATTTCTTTTCGTGAGAAATGGTGTTTTAACAGCAAACTCTGGGTGCCAAGGGCGACAAAACCCAATGAGGTACTGTTAAGTGTTCCACAGCTGACTCTTTTTTTTTTTAAAGCTGGATTTGTAGCATTTCCCAGTTTCCATGGTATAAACACTCCCATGATGGCTGATTTTGATATATCAACATGAAGTCACTGAACGTGGAGTTGGGATGAGATGTGTACAATCTGTTCTCGCCAGCTAGTGCAGACCAGCCTCATCATGCCACTAGTTATATATGTTGCGAGTTACTATGGATACTTCCAATTCAAGTTCAAAGAATTTCTGATTCTCAAGGACATAAGGAATGATAGAATTAGAATAGTCCATAATTACTCATTTGTTTTATCCTTTATTAAATATATAGTAGCCTCAGAATAATAATACCGATTGTACCACCATAAAGAATTACACAATACATTAAAAAACTTGTGCATATCCTCCCTATATTCTAACTTCCCATTTAAAAAAAAACAACCCTAAGGCGCAACTATACGTAGTTATACTGTATCAATGCTGTCAGATCATATAGCCATTATATTCTACACCCTCTCTTAGCTCTTGTTTAGTCTCAGCTCCCTGGGTAACTACATACTTAATACAAACCTTCTGGCCTTATGTCAATGCTTTCCTAGTCATTTTGATTATCTGAAGCTTGTTCTTTAGTAGATTGCTCAGGAAGGACTCAAGGAAAAATTCTTGAGTTCTTGAATATTGATAACAATTTGTGCCTTTTATATTTTGATAGTCTGTTTTTCTGGAAATGAAATTATTGGCTTATAACTTTCTTTATTTGATTATCTTACATACATTTCTAGTTTATTTTGACATAAGTAGTTACTCTTGAAAAGCATAATGAAGATATAACTTTCTTTCCTTTATAAATCACATGGGCTTTTTTCCCTAGATGCCAAAAGGACTTTTTCCTTAAAGTTCATCAATTTCACTAAATTTTTTCTGATGTTGATTGTTCTAGGTTGATAGTCTCCGGTACATGGTGTGCTCTTTCAACGTATAATTGCAAATGTACTAAATGTGTTGTATTTCAGCAACGTTCTCTTGCATCAGTACTTGTGCTGTTTCTTTGCTTTGCTTCTTTTCTTCAGGGACTCCTATTTTCTGGATGTTCGATCTTTGCCTATCTTCAATATTTGTCACTTTCCCTTGAATACTTTTTAATCTTTTTTTTTTCATTTCTTCCTGATTTAAGACTTTCTTCTTTCTTTTTACCTGCTATTTCTTTTAAGGTATTATCCATTGTGTTTATTTGCTTTTTTATTTCTTCTAATGTACTATCCATTTCTGATATGAATTTTTTTCTTCATTTCAGATTATTTTCAGTGTTTTTTTTCTACTTCTGATTTATGTTGTTCTTTCATGTCATTTAACTGGTTTTATTATAGTATATTATACTTTTGACCTACTTCTGGCATGCTTTCATTGTCTGTAGGGATGCTATTCTGTTTCTTATCCTCTTTTTTTCTTTCAATAACTCTCTGAGATTTGACTTCTGTCTTTTTCTGTTGGTTTGTTTTTTGTTTGTTTGTTTTTAATGTAAAACTAGTTTTCCTAAACTCATTGAAGGAGGCAGTGGTCAGAAAAGCTTTTTCAACTTCATAGGGTTCCCTCCTCTGTTGTTTTTTATAGTGGTGAATGTGGTGGCTGCATACTGGGCTTTCCTGACCTGTTCTCCTCCTCAGCTGATCTGGACTTGTCTTTCCTTCTTCACTATCATCTTCGTCCAGCCCAGTTTGGGTCCCACTCCAGGTAGCTGCTCCTGAGTGCCGCACCCCGACCTGAAAGGGAGCCTTGGTGGGTCCGCTCTGAGAGCCCTTGACGGCTCCAGCCCTTCAGGCCTTCTTACTGGGACCTTTCATTTACTCCTAATAGAGAGGGCTCTACTCCCTGCCCCAACTCGAGTTTCAGAGATGTTTATCACATTACCCCACCTACACTTTTCAGGAAATACTATGGCTATTTAGGAGTTCGCCTATTTTCAGGTCCATCAGATGCTACCCTATTGTTTCCTTCTTCCCCCTTCGTGGACACTTATGTTAATGGTGGTTTATCTCTACTAACTTGTAATTTAGAGTTTGTGAGAAAACTTGCCCCTAATTTTATTTTAAATGTGTCCATGGATTTTAATTTTATTATTATCTAATTACTCTGCCTATTTTTACGTAGGGATTTGGAGAGATTGAAAGACTGCTGTTGATACCACTGTTATCTTCCCAGAATGGATAAGTGGTTCTTCACTTTCCCTGGCCTTGGACTGAGCGCTGTGAGAAATTGCTCATATGCTCATCATTTGCATACAATTTCACATGTGAAATGAAGAGTTCCTAGATGTCTTGAAGTACATCCATGCTCCCCTAACGGTCCCAAGCTAGAAAACTCTGGTCAGGAACAATTAAGTATTAAGGATAAGGGCACACTAGAGGCTGATGAAGTGGTGTCCTTGCTACCCTATTTGTATTGGGAGTTGGTTTTATCAATGATATCTCTAAGATCTACCTATTAAATGTTAAGATAATTCTATTGGGCTCCTTGGTTCCAGACAGACAATCCAGAGACAGAAAAAGGGCAGGGGAGTTTGTTGGATAGGTTAAAGGAAAGATGACAGTGGCAGGATACCAAAGCAACCAATGGAAGTAGGACAAGTGGACATCAGATAAACAAGAGGGAATGTTGGAATCATGAGGCTGGAGGAAACCCGAGAGTTCATCTGATCCAGATCAGATCTTAATAGAGTAGAAAGTCTAAACCTAGAGTCCAAGTGTGGTTATCTGAGTATCTGCACCAGAATTGCCTG
Source organism: Ursus americanus (assembly GCF_024610735.1). Lineage (NCBI taxonomy): Eukaryota > Metazoa > Chordata > Mammalia > Carnivora > Ursidae > Ursus > Ursus americanus. The sequence goes on from NC_142146.1 coordinate 39,036,713, forward strand.
GTTTGCTTGTTAAAATGCAGATTCCCAGGCCTTTGCCACTGACCCTCTTGGGTGGGATTCTAGTAATCTGCGTTTTACCAATGCCCTGAAAACCACTGGTCTAAATGATGCAGTGACTCCATCAGGTCTCTTGAAGGACTCTGGATATGGAGGTGCCACATCTCTGAGCTGCACAGAACAATAACAATAACAAGGATAACATAATAATATCACTTTTACTCCTCCTCCTGCTATTGTGTCCTCAAGACTTTTCCCCTTGGACACAGGAGGTCCACAGATTTCTAGGAATGTTTGCTGCCTATCACCTGCAGTGGAAATCCACTTGTGCCATATGGAATGTTACCTTTGGCGCAAGTTGTTTTGAGAGAAAACAGTTCTGGAGAAAAATGCTGCTGCTATTCACATGGAGTGCGTCTTGGCTTTTGGTGGCCTCTGATTAAAGGAACTGCCAGACCCCCTCTGTTAGCTCACAGTGATTTGACAACAGACCATTATGAGTTACCTCCCTGATGGTATGTCAGAGAACTGGGCTTTGAGAAGTAACTCTGCTCCAGCATTCCAAGTCTCCACTCTGGTTTGGAAGGAAATTTCTGTTCGATTTCTTCCTCCAACACTGATTGGATGTGGTGTTATGAATGCTGGACCCTCAGCTGGCTACCCCAGAATTCACATTTAACACGCAGGTGGCCAGCCCTGCCCAAGCCCTCTCTGGCTCATTCATTACTCCATGGAGCCAGGCCCTTCCACTCAACTCCCAGAAGAGTGTGTGCCTGAGGGGGACTGATCTCCATGTGCGTGTAGGCAGGGATTCCATGGGGAATGCGTAACTGTACTCATCTTCTACTTCTGGGGAAAAAGAAACAGTCCCTTCTGTATTGGTAACTGCAGTGTGGAGCCTGTGGGTCAGGACTCTCAGAGCACGAACTTAAAGTGCAAAGGACCTTCAGTACATTCATGGGGTGGGATATGGCAGACACCAAACACAGATGGCTGAGGTTCTGGCTGCTGTGACCGCTTCTCAGTCTGAGCAAAAATCTCCAACTCTTTAGCTCTTGTTTTCTCGTTCCTAAGGAGGCACATGGTGCTATGTTAGATCTGGTTAGGTAACTACTTAAATATTGCAATTACCTTGTGTATTTGCTTTCTAGGACTGTCCTAACAAAGTACCACACACTGGATGGCTTAAAACAACAGAATTTTTTTTTGTTTCACTGTTCTGGAGGCTTGAAGTCTGAGATCAAGCTACTGGCAGGGTTGGTTTCTTCTGAGGGTTCATCCCATGCCTGTCTCCTAGCTTCTGGTTATAGCCAGCAATTCTTGGTGCCCCTTGGCTTGTAGTTACATTACTTCAACCTCTACCTTCATCTTCCCGTACTGTTTTCCCTGTGTCTTTACATGACCAAAGTTTTCTTATAAGCAAACCAGTGATACTGGATTAGGGACCCACCCCATTCTGGTATGACTTCACCTTAATTAATTGCACCTACAATGAACCTATTTCCAAGTTAGGTTACATTTTGAGGTACTGGGGGTTGGGAATTCAATATATCTTTTTAGGGGGGTAAGTAATTCAGCCTATAACTTACTGCTTCTTCTGAAAAATCCCAAATCTTCTATTTATTAAAAAAAATTTTTTTTGTAGTAGTTAAAAGGACAGGCCGGGTGTGAATCATAGCTTTGCTGCTTATTATCTATGAGTGGGCAAACTTCCTAAGGTCTTTGAGCCTCATTTTCGTCATCCTTAAAGTGGAAATAGCTTATAATAGTGACCTCATAGGGAAGAGGATTAAGTGAGGTGAAAATAGATACAATTTTTAGCACAGTTTTGGGCACATAACAAGCACTCAATAAATATTAGCTAACATTATTATTATTTTTTCACTGTGTCCCTTAAGGAGTTTTATAAGTATTAGAAATATATTTCAAACATCCCCAAGTCAACTTACTCGTGAAACACCCACCACATACCCTGCAGAGTTCATAATATTTCTTCTGATGGCTGCTGGAGCCCTGAGACAGATATTGCAAACTTTCTCTCAGAAGATTCCCATCTATTCTTGGAGCAGTGCCCCACATGGGGTGCCCAGGGAGGCACTGGTTGTTGTTTCCTGACAGCAAGATATCAGTGGAACACTTACATTGCGAGGGTCCTACCACAGGAATGACCCATCTGTGTAGGAATGAGGCACTTGCTCAGAAAGTGGGTGTTTTCATAGTGGGCATCAGGTTTTTAAGATCACCTGAGAGCAGACCTTTCTCATCCTCACAATTGTTTCTCTGGGCCTCCGTTGTCCTTGAGGCCACTCTTAACTTTCCTGTACTCTCAAGACACCTTCTCTGACCGTTCAGCAAACTCAGTAGCATGCAGCCTTGTGGCTCTTTAGGAAGACAGAACTTTCTCTCACCCTCCCTCTGTCCCCCCACCCCACCCCAGAAATGCTGACTGCTGTGACTCACTGAGTTTGTTATGGCTATGGGAATCAAGGTATGTGACATTAGGTTATTTTTGAGCTATGAAATGAAGCCCATTCAGGAGACATTAGAAGTTCTATTTCCTTTGACTGACAAGACACAAGAGGAGAGCTCTTTGTTGTTACAGGGTCACATATCATAAATAATCTCATTCTCCTCTCCAGGCACATTTTTCTCTCAGATACAGTCACTTTCAATTTTTCTTTCTTTCTTTCTTTCTTTCTTTCTTTCTTTCTTTCTTTCTTTCTTTCTTTCTTCCTTCCTTCCTTCCTTCCTTCCTTCCTTCCTTCCTTCCTTCCTTCCTTCCTTCCTTCCTTCCTTCCTTTCTTTCTTTCTTTCTTTCTTTCTTTCTTTCTTTCTTTCTTTCTTTCCTTTCTTTCTTTCTTTCTTTTTCCTCCAACTCCTGCCTGGAAATACATGTTACAATTGCTCCTAGTACATGGCCTAACATCCTCAGTCATACCTATATAACACTAAAAATACTTCGGTGATGCCCTTGGATCTGTTCCCATTCCTATTCCCTATCCTATTGTATTCCCCCATCCTATCCTAGCTCTCCCCATTCCATTCCACCCGTCTTCTGTTGTCCTTATCCTAGATATCGCCAGTGTGCACTAATATCCAAGCCTGCTCCTTTCTCAGGTACCTGAAATAGGTGCATCAGCTTTTTTGAAGGTGGGGGCATAGTTAGATGACTAATTTTGGCCAATGTGTACGATTTTAAGTGACTGGTGTCATTTCTACACTGAAACATAGACTGAAAACCTCTGTTTTGATTAAGCCATGATTATTTAGGGCCGGCATGCAACGTCACAGCTGACTTCTCCCGCTACAGTAACCAGAGGAGGCCTCGGGTTGAGAGAGTAGAGCCACAGGCCAAAGCTGCCTGGATCACTGAACTGTGACATCCTTTGCAGCCTTTAAGTGAGAGAGAAGTAAACTGCGTGATGGGCCACTGAGATTTGGGAAGTGTTTGTTACCACAGTATAGTCTGTCCTATTCTGACTAATACAGTATTTTCTCCCATTTCATTTGTTGTTTAGAAATGCTGGTCATGATCCACATGGGTAGCCTCCTACAGTTTTCAAATCATTTTCCAAAGCATCTGCCATATTGATAGCCCCGAGGTACAGACAGAGAGAGGACTCCCCATAGTGGAGGGAGGACATTTACCAGCACCGTCTCTCCTCAGGGTCCTAACTTTCTGGAGTTGGTTGGTGTCAGGAATAAGGACTAAGTCCTTGTGTGACTAGGGGCCTAGAGAGTTAGGCTGCAATTGCTTTGGTGGGGTAGGTGCCAGGGACTAGTTCCAAAGATGACTGAGCAGTGAACTTATGCTTTCTGTGGGATTTTTGCCTTTTGGATGTATGTGGCTCAGATTCAGGCCTCATATATTCTTGACCCTTGAACTTCATTGCCCTCTGTTGATCCCATCCCACTCACCTTTCCAACCTTACTCCCTAAACTTTTTCAGAAACCTTAGTTCCTGATAAGTAAAATTAAGCTCTGATTTCCATTTATGTATCACTGTGTTTCTGGGTCTTTGCATATGCTGTTCCCTCCATTTGAACAACTTTTCTTTTCAGCTGGCACTTGGAAATCTTAAATCCATTCAGAATAGCTCAACTGTCACTGCCTCTGAAATCCCATTGATCTCTTATTTGTTGCTCTCTTAGGATTTACCACTCTCTATACTATAGTTATTAAAGTATAGTTCTCCTCCTCCAATCTCACCTTAGAGCCAGAGCTGCTTCTCTTTTAGTTTTTTCATAACATTCTATCCAGATAAAAGGGTTCCTATGAACAATAACCACAGCACATACCCCAAAGTTAGAAAACCCACTGACTTAAAAAAACAAGGTTGACTTACCAAGGTTGACACGGAAGGCCTTTCTCAGCAACTCATAGGTCTCATATCCACCAAATACTTGACCGACTTTTATCTTTGTATGTTGTTTCCATTACCGGGAATGCCTTTCCTCACTTTGTCTTTCAGGGAGACCTGTTTATTCTTTAAAGCCTGTGGACTAGATTCCTAGTATTTGCCTGCCCAATTTCTAGTCTCTTACCACAGAAGAAGGTTCTATTTCCTCAGCAGATTGAATGGCAATGAAATGGAACAAGTTTGTTGGGTAGATTTTCTAGAGAAGTTCCTTAAAGACAGCATCAATTTTGCTCTTTCTCCTTTTTTGTCTGTAACTTAAATGAGCTGTCTGGAGCTCCAGCAGCCATATTGGGGCCATAAGGTACACTTGAGGATAGAAGCTATACTAAGGATTATAAAGGAGAAAGATAGAAGGACCAGAGAAATATTGATGACATCACAGAACTCTATTACCAGTTGTAGATTGTCTAATGCTGGACTTCTTTTACATGAGATGAAAACTCTATTTTGATTAAGCCATGGTTATTTTAGATTTTTCTGTTATATGTGGCTAAACACAGTCCTAATGGACACATAGCTCAATGCAAATAGTACCTCTTTGTGTCTATCCTGTATTCTAACTAGGGTATTTTTTCACTGGGGCTCCCATAGGCCTTCACTCAGACCTCTCTGATTACATTTATCATAATATGTCAGAATTATTTGCCTATATATCTCCTCTTCTGTTAGATTGTGAGCTCCTTGAAGGAGAAAACTTTTCTCATTCTTTTTTGTGTCTGGCGTGATTAATGCCCAGTAACCAGAAATGAGTGCTCTCAACTGATGTTTATTGAATTTAATTGAGACTTGAAAAGCATATAGGGTTTTCTGTTGACATGCAAATTATTTTGGGAAAGGTATTATATGAAACCTAAACCTTATTTGGGATTTAGCTGGCAAGAAATAAAGTCATGGGAAATGGCCCTGGGTGGGAGTCTTAGGGATGGGGTGAGAGAGATGACTACGGCTGGACTGGCCCCTGGAAGGAAAGGTGGGAAAAACTGCAGCCATGAATTTTGGTCTGTCTGGATCTCCCAAGGGTGGCTCTCCTTTGCTGTTATGTTTTCCTGTATACAAAATCTCACTTCCCTGGAAAGCCCTAGGAGGAGACTGCTTGCATTAGGAATGCTTTACATTGCCCCTCCTGCGTCTCTGAAAGGCAAAGCTTCTCTCCTGAGACTGGGTATCACAGATAACTGGCTCCTTGGGCATACCTGCAAGTCCCTCCTGTGTGCCCCAACCCTGCCCTTTGGTCCTCCTGAACCACTTTGGAAAGGCCCGTCACTCTTGAGTTGCAAGATTAAATGAATGCATCTTTGGATAAGATGCTTTTGGGCCCTAGATCAAAGTCTTCACTGCTCAGGGGCTAGACCCCTTTCAGGGCAAGTATAAAAGCTGCCTTCCCCTTCTAGTGAATTATGGGTGCCAAAGGAGAGAAGTACTGCCCCTATCAAACGGATCAGCACATCTTCTCAGGAGGAGAGCTCAGAGGGCATACTCAGAAACCAATGTACTGAGAAGATGGAAAGATATACCTTCTATTAAAACCACTCAAAAATTTTATTGGCATGGACAAATATGATCTTTTGGCTAAAAAAGCCCCCACTGGAGAGCAAATTAAACTGTGCCTCATAATATGATTATCCTCTCCTTGTAAAAATAATAAAAAATGTTTTGGTCGGTTTGCTCTGTGTGTTTGTGTGCCTGCTTTAGTCAACAGTTCCAGGGCCTTTTTCTGGAAGTCGCAGATCTGGATCTATGCCAAACCAGTGGCAGGAGCTGCCCTGCTTGCCACAGAAAAGGAAGAGAAAGCACTGAGTCGTTATACAACTTCACTCCCCTAAATCAAACCTTCCATTTGCCGTGATTATTTACCATTGCTTTGTAATTGTGAGCAGACAGCTGAGTGGAGCTGGAAGTCTATTCATTCTTTAAAGTGACATAAAGTGGCACTTGGAGTCCCAAATGATAATTGTTCTTTTCTCCTTGTTAATATCTAACCACTGCTAGGAGTTCTGTGAAAGATGCATTTAATGCCAGCTCCAGAAATTTCTGTGGGATTTGGCTCTTGGCCTCTTTTTTGAAACCCAATTTGAAATCACCCTGAGGAACTGGGAAGGCTGAATTGATTGTGACCTTCAGTCAGAATTCCTCTCTAAATATTTTAGCAGTATGGAGAACTTTCCCTCATTTACATCCGTCTACTGCTCAGTAGTGGTCATGGCAGGGAAGAATTGGCAGTTTCTCAGAAATATGATTACTTTGAGGACATTTCCAGCCCAACCTGAATCTTAGGAATTCGAATCTGTCAAGGAGACTAGGTCTTAAGAGATTTCCATCTTGGAGTCTAGACAAAAACTTGAAGCCTATGGGAACCACTCTGCAGTGGTGGTGGTGGGGGTCATCGCTTCTCCGCCATGTTCTCAGGGGTGTCCCCCAACCCACACTGAAGTGATCATTTATGGGTAAGCTGTCAAGCCTAGTCAAACTTTCTGCTGACAACATGAGTGATACAGACAGCCGCGTCCCTTTGGCTGTACATGAGGTTTCAAACATTCTTGCGATCCCTGTAGATCAACTTCAAGTAGGGATGGGAAAGATAAATGTATGCTGATATCAATGGGCCTTTCTATAGTATAGATGAGTTTCTGCTATTCTTGCCTTTCCAATTTCAAATACTATGCAAAATTGTTGAGTTTCCGACCTGGGTTAGAAAAAAAAGCAGTTAAGTTCATACCTCCCTGACCCTCTGGCTCAGAATTGCAACGTTAATGGTGTCCAGCATTTATTAAACACTAAGAATGTTGGAATTTCTGTGTTAAGCACTTTATATGAATAATCTCCTTTAATCCTGGGAGGTAGCTTTATCATTATCCCCATTTTATGGGTGAGGAAACTGAGGCACGGGGAGGCAAAGGAGCCAGCCATGCCATACAGCAAGGAAGTGGAGAAGCCAGGATGTGAACTCAGTTTGCTGTGCTGCCAGCCTGACTACGTCATCTCTTTGACTCTGGAGCGCAGCGCACGATCACATCGATGGCCTTGAAAAGAGTCATCAGAGGAGACTCTTCGGAAGTCTTACAAAAGACCTTCACTTTTTGAATTCTCTGAGGCTCCTTCAGCATCATTCATCCCTGAGACCATCACCCCAATAGGTGACTGTAGCCCAGGATCTTTGTGGCATGATTCATGGGCTTGGGTTGGGAGAATTACCCACAATTTGGTACTTGCCATGGGAGAATTTACTGGAGACTTCCGTTTGCAATGGTTGGAGTTTTAACATTTTGTCCCATGTGTCACTGGTTGTTTGAGGAAAAAGAGGAGAAGGAAAGAAAGATAGGGACATTATGGAAGAAGAACAGAGGTCTTTCACCATCCCCACTTGCTGTGACAGTTTCGAGGTTCTATTCACAAGCAGCAGTGTTTCAAGCATTTTAGGAGTTGGATACATGGTTGAGATGGTATGAGATGTGGTTTACAACCCAGAACCCAGGAGAGGTTGGAATATAAAGGTTAGCAGTGCACGCAGAACTGAAAGATTCTTTTCTCTTTCATCCAACAAGAGAGGTCGAGGGCTTTCAAAAATCGGTGGCTTTGGACGTTGGAGAATTTTCATATTACACATGCCATCTGCTGACTGAATGATAATTGTAATTTTCTCCTCATTGGGTTTCTTTTTTTTTTTTTTTTTTTGAAGATTTTATTTATTTATTTGACAGAGATAGAGACAGCCAGCGAGAGAGGGAACACAAGCAGGGGGAGTGGGAGAGGAAGAAGCAGGCTCATAGCGGAGGAGCCTGATGTGGGGTTCGATCCCATAATGCCAGGATCACGCCCTGAGCTGAAGGCAGACGCTTAACCGCTGTGCCACCCAGGCTCCCCCATTGGGTTTCTTTTTTTGTTGCTGGTTTTAAGATTACTTGCAAAGAAAGGAGTGTGTGTGCTTTGGAGGTGGTAGGTGGAGAAGGAGTGAGGGTCTCAGTAAACCTTCCTAGGACCTGCCTGAGCGCTAAGGCAAGGCCCTGGGCCTGTGTGCACAGTGGACAGAGAGGCTCTGTGACCTTCTTGAGGATTTGGAGGCACCAAGCCAAGCATCCGGGGCTCTTTCTACTGGCCTCCGTGGGGCTACAGGACTCCTGACATGGGTTCAGAGCCTGTGGAGTAAATCCGAAATTTTGAAAGGAGACCAAGGCATTCTCAATACAGGCAGTGCCCAGGTACGTCTTGGTGATGTCCCCTCCAGCTCCCGAACTTCCTTTCTGATGGGGACTCACGGCGTGTTCTTGCTAAGCTAAGGCTGCATTGTTTCGCACTGTAGAGTGATATTGTTTTTTTGATACTTCCCAATTTAGGGATGCAGTTCTAGACCTAAGTGGGGCTGGAGAGCAACCACACCAGATTCCGATGACTGCAGATAGCCATCAGGATGGGATCTTCTGGCGGTCCCCAGGAAGCGAGTAACTCAGATGAGCTCCAAACTCTTTAGAAAACCGGTGCCAGTGCAGGTCACCTTTGAGTCATTATAGCCCGTGTCACTGGAAATCTTCAAGCGAAATGCGGCTCCCCGATTTCTGGACCTCACAGGGTGTGTGTCAACATCTCCATCTCTTGGGTCCTTCTCTGTCCTGGTAACTGGGTTGGAGTGAAATGGGGGATGATTGCTGGCAATCAGGGAAGGCCCCAGAATGCCCAGCAAGGTAGCTCCAGGTGCAGAGCTGATGTCGACCTGTAAGAGGTGGCAAAGCCGACAACATTTCTTCTTCTGTGCTTGACCTCTGACTTGGCCAGCTCACACTTTGGGCGAAAGATTTTTCTTTGCCAAGATTGCTAATAAAGCAAATGGATTTGTTTGATGACTCAAAAAATAACTGCTTAAGGGGAAGACATCAAGGGTACTATAAATTAAGAGAAAAAATTCTTTTACCCCTTCTTTACACTCTGGGAGTTTCTTTTCCTATGCTTACCACTGCCAGATTCTCTTGTGATCTGGTGTTTCATTCTCTGATTCACAGGTTCCTGAAGTTGAAAGAAGAACCTGGAGCAGATTGCCCATTGTTTTGAGTTATCCTTGCAAATTCCCTCTCTTTGCCTACACAGTGAAGGAGCTGACTGTGTAGCTATTCCCTCAGGGTTGGGAATAGTTCCCAACGCTGCTCTTCACGCAGGCCAGTACAACCATTTCCTCATTTTCTGCTCCGCACCTTGTCCTTCAGTGGTAATGGAGTAAGAGTGAGTTAGTTTAGAGAATTGTTGCATCTATGGACCTTTTTGCTTTAATTAGAGATGACCTAGGTTAAAAGAATTGCACAACGTGCACCCCAAAGGGGATTTCAGACATTAAGATGTTTCCTAGAGATAACTATTTGGGTTTTCCAAAGGGCTCAAAATTATACCAATTGTTTACTTTTAAGTATAACTAGGGTGGTGTTCTCTAGTAGATTTTTGGTCTGTACCAAAAAAAAATGTCTTCCTGGAAGAGAAACAAATTCAGGCTTTTGACCGATTTGTTTTTATTCAGAAAAGCTGAAATGGAATTAATTTTATATGTGCAGAACTGGTCATTGCTTCTACTGTGGACAGTACTACAATAGGGAAAAGAAGAACACTTCCTTCTGAACGGAATCGTAGTGAATCGAGAACTAAAGAGCTTATGGAAAATAGCTTTCAAATGATTATTTTTGTTTGCTTAAATGCTTGATTATGATGATTGTAATTCCAGCTATACACAGAGAGAGCATGGAATAAACAGCTAAGCCTGGACTCCCATTATTATAACAAAATCCGAAGAACACATCACACTTTATAAAATCCAAATGCGTAGGTTTCTTGGGACTGCCGAATAAAACATAAATACACAGTCCGGTTCCACTGCTCCGCGTTTTCAGGGCCCAGAATTCTATCTAGGCTCCCTTTAAAAGGTGTACCTTGGCCCTGGGTCACTGTAACAATTTATGAAATGAAACTTGAGTTTGGAATTTTCTTGCTTTGCATGCAAAGTTGGCCCTCTGGATTACAACAGGAAGCCTTTGGGGGTGAATAATACGTCCATGGATGGCTCAGGGTTCCAGACAACAGGCTTATTCCAGGCCCTGAACCAGACGGTTTAAGTGAGATGATTTCATCACTGCTGCACAGGGAATGCCTCCTGCCACCGTGTCACTACCGAGCGGAGCCCTGTTGACAGCCATGCTCCATGAAGCAATTTTTCTTGTTCTTTGTGTGGAAAAAGTAGAATCATTACACACATGCAGTCACTTTAACGTCTCGGACCGTAACCCATATGAATAATAGTAATAAACTGTGAACCAAGAGCCTGAAGCCAAAATGGTCGGACAGTCAAGTAGAGAACTTCAGATGACCCTGGAAGATCCAAGGGCTGCCGTGGCCATAGAGAGTTCCAATCCTTCCTGGACAAGAGCAAACCAAATACCCTTGCTTCTGCCCTCATCCAGCTTGCACCACGGCCCCAGGGATGCCGAGGAAGCAGTCGCAAGAGAACTGACACTGCTGGTGGATGGCTCAGGGCTTTGAGAGCGTTGCATCGTCAGAATGTAAACCTGCCTCAGCCCGAGGAAGGCCTGGGGCCCCTTGATCGCTGCTGGTCTGCCCAGCCGGGCTGTCAGGGCGGCACAGGCTGGAGGCAGAGGCTTTTGCGCTCGGGGTAGGTGGGAGGCTTACTTCCAGGGCCCTGTCTACACCTGCTCTGTGGTAGGGCCCAACAGAGGAGCTTGGTGTCAGAGGCTCAATTTGCTGCCTCCCGAACAACAGCAGCCGGTGACGTGTCGTGCCAGTAACAAAGCTACTCTGATTGACTTGGCTTTTTGTTTCGTTCAGTTTCAAGAACGTTTCTGAATAGTTTAAAAAAGAGTTCCTTTGTCTTTACCCTACCAGCCTCGAAGCTCTGGAAAAGGCCAAGACACAGCAAGGACCCCTCCCATTTGTCCTGACCAAAACTGACTTCCTTGTGTGTCCTCAGGACCTGCTCATCTCGAGCATGGGCCTGACCCCTAACTCTCTTTCCTCGCTTCCCCATCACAGTCAATCCATCAATTACCAAGTTTTGTTGACTCCACCTGCTAAAGACCTCCCTATCCATCCATCCATCCATCCATCCATCCATCCATCCACTTCTCTCGAGCCCACAGGTGCTGCTGTCACCCAGGCTGCCATCACTGTCCTCTCGGGGACTGCAACAGTCTCCCCCCTGCTCTAGGGGTACTGCCGAGCAACCCCAGCTCGCTGCCCCACCTCCGTTCCCATTCACAGCCAGAGTGCTTCTTTGGCAGTGTTGACTAGATTATGGTAGTTCCCTGCCTACAACCCTGTGAAACGCTTCCCATGGCCCCGAGGAGTCTACATTGGATTCTCTGAGACCTGTCTCCTTCGATGTGACTGCATGTGCTAAGTTCTGTCCTTTCTCATCTTTTGCACTTGCTATTTCCTCCACCTGAGCGCTGACTCCCCCACTGTCCCTGGCTACCTCCTAATCCTCCATTATGCAGGACTTGGCGCAGGGGTCAGGTCCTCAGAGAAGCTCTCCGTGACTCTCCTTCCTCTGGACTTCCACAGCTGAACCCATTTTGACTAGGGGGACTGTGCATGGGTTGGCAAAACTAGGACCCCCATGGGAGCAACAGGGGGCACCTGTACATATTATGCAAGGACAACAGGTGTGAACTGGGACTGACCCAGGCAAACCGGGTCGTATGGTCACCCTGATCATGGCATTTATCACAGCTTCAAATTGCTTGCCAACTGGTCGGTCCTCCCTGCACCCTGCCAGGCTGTCTGCAAGTTCTCTGATGACAGAGAAGAACCAGTTGCAATGTAGTTGCTTCTGTAATAGGTGCTCAATACACATTTTTTCGTTAAATAGATGAGTGAAAGGGTGAATATGGCTGAAACAAACAGGAGTCTGGTCACGTGGTTGAAGACTGCAGAGTGCGATGGGAAGCCATTTGTCCCCAAACCCTGCTGCCAGGCTTGGATGTCTAATGGAGCTAGAGCTTCTCTGTTTCCTCTCCAAAGAAGCTCTCGGCCATCACAAATAGCACAGAGAACGGGTGTACTGGATTACCTTGCTAACACCCCCCAAATTCGAAATTCCAAGGCACGTCTGGCTGAAAAGAAGCAGATGGGTTGGGTCCCAAAATGTGTTACATGGCAGATTAAGCACCTTATGATATTAAGACACATCACATGATAAATGGGTTCTGGGCCCAAATAAGTCATGAAATTAAGCATATCTCTTTACTGCTAAGACCCTTCTATGCACTCTAAAGTAAGCAGTGTTTCTCAAATTTAGATAGGGCCTGTCCCCTTTACCTGTCCTATCTCCCATCTCCAGACTTCATGTTCTATGGAACTTACTTTGAGAATTAATAAAATCACGTTGGCCAGACATCTCTAGGTAGGTGAAAGCTTTGAGTCCCTCAAGGGCAGGGCTGTACTTTATTTATGCCTTCCCACTGCCTACACCGGTCACTGCCTGGCACATAGTCAACGTTCAAAAAATGTTTGTCGCATGTGGACTAGGATGTCATGCATTCAACTGAGGACAGAAGAACTTGAGGTCGGGGGAAGCCGGGTAACCCTACCCCGCCAGCGTCGTAGGTGCCTTAGCAATAGGGAGGAGGCTGACTTGCCCGAGAACGACATGGGAAACAGGCTGGTGAAGCTTCTCTTTCATGGCGTATCGCCCTTCCTGCGGGCCGTGCCCTCCTCGGCCTCACACCCTGGTTCCATCCCACCTTCCCTGTGTGCACGCCCACGGGATTTGACTGTCAGTGTCTGTTCACCAAAATGCTAAGCTGATGAGGCTTAGATGTTTGCTTAGATGGTTCCGGCCTCAAAGGAATGCAGCTTGAGTGGCGGCAGGCCAGGGGGCAGGGCTTATGCCAAGCAGGATCTTGCCCCCTCTGCTACACATTCCATTTCTCACCCGACTCACTTGTGAGGCTGGCCCTGATGGGGTACCAAAGCCAAACGTTCTCTCCAGCACTTAAAGGAAGCCTTATGGGTCAGCATTCAGAGAGGAAAAGGATGAGGATCCTGGCTTTGAGACATCAGGAAAGAAAAGCACAAACTCAACTTAAAACTGCCCAGTAATGGAGGGGAAAAAAGATAGCAATCACAAGTTCAATCCAGCTCCAGGGAGCAGGTTTTAAAGGTCTCTCTTCAAGAGCTTTTTTGCAGTGTAACTTTGATTTTTTTCCCTCTGAGATACCATTCCTTCTTTCAAATTTATTATTTATTACAAAATGAAAAAATTCCATGAAGCCACTAGGCTTTTCTTCCACTGTCCCTTTTCCTACCTTAAAGAGGGGGGGAAAGTCAAGAAATGCCACAGTGAGATTTTGCATTTGAGCCAATCTGAGCTGCAAGTGAGTCCGGCTGAGGAGATGGTCACCCGGAGGGCTGCTCTCAGCAGGTGAGGGTGGGGCTGGAGGGGGCGCTCACATATGTTCCTTTGCTCCTACGAAGAAGAGTCATCCTCTTGGCTCCTCCCTGGCCTTACCTGCACCTCCAACTGGAAGAGCAGGCATGCGCTGGGGGGTTGGAAGCAGCGGAGGCCTCTCCATTGAGCACACGGGAGGAGGACACAGAGCTGGAGGCTTAGACTCTGCTGCACTAGACCCTGGTGCTTGGCTGCCATGGGGTAAGTTATGATGGTATGAGGCCTCATCACTTCAGGTCAGATTTTACCTCGAAGTAAGTTCGGTCTGGGCCAACTTTGCTACGGAATGAGTTAGGAAACACTTGGGTTTTCAGGGCAGTTTGGATTTTTGAACTACACTTACACTATTATTTCCATGTCTAGGTGAGTAAATCAGATCAGAAGGATTAGGGAATTTCGCTCAATCCATGCATCTGTGACTGGAACCCAACTTGGCCTAGTTCCAGAGCCCATGTGCTTTCTTTTTTTTTTTTTTTTTAATTTTATTTATTTATTTGACAGAGGTAGAGACAGCCAGCGAGAGAGGGAACACAAGCAGAGGGAGTGGGAGAGGAAGAAGCAGGCTCACAGCGGGGGAGCCTGACGTGGGGCTCGATCCCATAACGCTGGGATCACGCCCTGAGCTGAAGGCAGACGCTTAACCGCTGTGCCACCCAGGCGCCCCCAGAGCCCATGTGCTTTCTGCTCTATCCTGCCTCCTCCTGGCCAAATGGAGATCCTCTGTTTGTGCTTTCCTGTGTTTGGGGAGCAGCCCTTGTGGCTGGAGGACGTCCTAGAGGGGTGTGGATTAGATGATCTTGAAGGTTGTTCCTGACCTTGCATTCCATGATTAAGCAAACGTATGATCCACTGTCTGAAATGGGGTTTACACCTACGTGGACACCTAGGAAGAGAAATCTGTCCCCTGTAGGATCTCTTTTCCAAAATGCAAGTCCCTGGCACCTTTTGGATCAAGTGGCATCTGTGAGTCCCCCAGTCCCTCTGTGCTTGAGGGCACTGCTCTGGCTACAGCAAACACGGTCTTAACTGAGACAGGAGACTGGGGCTGGTTAATGCCACACCCGTTGGGGGCACAAAATAGAAAGCACTAACCACACTAAGGCCCCAGAGCTGTAATTAGAGCTCTGATTTCTTCCTTTCTTCTCTGTTTTTCTTTTTTCTTTCTTTTTTTTTTTTTTTTTTTGAGGGGTTAGGAATTGGGGAAAGACCCATTAAATTGGAGAACCTGTGGGTGTAAATTGCTCTTCCCAACTATCTTTATTTTGGAGTGTGTTTAAGGATACATATTATATGCATTCATCTCCCCATATATCTCTATGCTTATATCTGTTCATAAATAAAATATATAGCTGCTTGGCTAAAATGTATCACTTGTCTGCAAGATTCCTCCTGCAGGTTAATGTCTCCTGCCAGGGGAGCTGCCCCGGTTTGCACTGACTTTCAATGACCTACTTGTATGCACTGGTTCAGGCTGCGTTTAACAAGTGGCCCCGCAGATCTGTGCATCTGCACGTATTCCTCATTCTTAGACTTTTTAAGTATTATTTGACTTCATTCTGCCAAAAATCAATAGTATGTGCATCAAGTTAACTTTGCCATCATGCCTTTAGATAGGGAAACTGTCACCAACAGATACTTTTGGAAATACCTGGGAAGGAGAGACTAATTCATGCTGTTTATCATTCTATGACTCTCCTGTTATTGGCATAATTGGCATTTTCCTGGCCTTTGGTATCCTCAGTGCTTATGGGAGAGAGGACCTTCCAGATGGAATCCACCTGAGGACTGGGCATTGTGCAAGTTCGCTTTCTGTTGTTGAATGTGATCTGAGACTGAGGTTGGCCGTTGTGAATTTTAGTAGGTTAAGGTCAATCACAGGAGCTTATCTGAGTCTTATTTGGCCTGGAATTGGAAATTCCTGAATAATATGACACTTGAGCACTGGGTAGTCTCGGAATTGGAAGTTGGCTTAATCTCCATGATCAGATTTTAAAATATGATTCCTACAGTATTTACTAATACTGGAGAATTGCATCTTTTAGCAAAAGTCAATATTTGGAATTCCTCTGTGACACTTGCAGGAGGTATTCATTGTTAAAATGAAACATTCAATTGGGACCAGAGCGTTAAGAAAATGAAAAATGTTATAAACTTCTTTTCTTATACGCATCTGTAAAAACAAATAGAACGAATAAGATGGGATGATGAAAGATAAATTTGTATGGTACACTTAGCCAAGTCAAGCACTTGGTGCATTGAGAATAATTCTGTTTCTTGTAAACTAAACTACGAAGTTGGATAAAAAAATCAATGAACTATTATTTATATTTCATTTAATCTAGGTGCTTTAATAATGTCTATTTGGCCAAAGACACTATTGATTTTTCATTGCTGTGGGATTCACTTAACCTCAGGTAAAACTAAAGAAAACCAAACCCAAATCGCCCACCCTCTCTTGTAATTGTTGGTGTTTACAGTGGGAAAGAACATACTGAATTTAGGCAACTGAGGGAGGAAGGGAGAGAGATGTAGGCTTTAGTTTTCTGCCTGCTTTTAACTGACAAACACCGAGACTAGGTGTGAGATGATAGAAAATATGTATATTGGTTTCTGTCTCCTCCCCTCCCCGCACTGGGTTCCTGACACAGGGCTCCTAAAAGTCTTGTAAATTCCTAAGTTAAGGGCGCTAGGAACATCGCTTGTTCTAATGAGGCAACTCTGGGTGGGCTCCTGGAAGGGGGTCGGTCACCAGGAAGACCAAGGCATGATTAGAAGCTGGGAATTTTCGGCTCCACCGCATGCTCCGGAGAGAGGAGAGGGTCTCAAAACGGGGTTAATAATTGGTCATGCCTACATGAGGAAGCCTCCATAAAATCCCAAAGCAGGGTTTTGGAGAGCTTCCAGGCGGGTGAACACATCCATATCAAGAGTATGATGCACTCCAACTCCACGGAACAGAAGCTTCTGTGCTCGGGACCCTCCCAGAACTCCTCCTTGGTATCTTTCATTGGGCTGGTTGTCTCTATCCTTTATCATGTCCTTTAACAAACTGGTAAACATATGTGTTTTCCTGAGCTCTGTTAGCCATTCTAGCAAATAAACTGAACCTGAGGAGGGGGTCATTGGAACCTCTGATCTATAGCTGGTTGGTGAGAAGGACAGCCTGGACTTGTAACTGGTGTGGAAGGTGGGGGAGGGGCAGTCTTGTGGGACTGAGCCCTTCCCCGTGAGCTCTGACGCTGTCTCCGGGTACACAGTGTTGGAACTGAGTTTAATTGTCGGATATCCAGCTGTGTCTGAGACTTGCTTGTTGTTGTGGGGAAAGCCCCCACACATCTGGTGACCAGAAACATCAGAAATGCGGTATTCTGTGTAAGTAGCACAGAGGGCTCACAAGAAGGAAACATGGTAGGAAAGAACTGGGTTTTCCCACTCAGGAAAGAAAAAAAAATCTGGGCTTTTCCTTGTAGTAGGGTAGGACTCAAATCCTTACTGTGCATTTTGGAAAAGGCAAGACTATTGCCAAACAAGGTACTCGGTAAGGGCATGACAAGGAAGCAGGGAAATCTAGTGGAGGAGGCTGCATCAGATAAAATTAGAAATTCCAGTTTCTATTTCACATTAACTTTTTAAGGAAATTGGCTGGATTCTAAATGGGCTGTCTGAATCCTCATGGAAAAGGAATTCACAGACAAGGCCAGGTGGAGGGGAGGACAGTGGGCAGTAGCCACCCCTAAGCTTCTTGCCCAAGTTTCTCTGACGGGCCTTGTATACCATAACTTCTAATAATTTCTTTATTGAATTCTTATCTTGGCTTTGTAATTTATACGTCAGTGTTTCCATTTTGCACGTGAAGAAACTGAGTGCTCAGAGAGGTTAAGTTACTTGCTTAAGGTCACACAGATCTTACTTAGCAGGACTGGGATTCCAGCCTTCATGGGACAACGAGTTCTACACACAGCCCACGTAGGAAATAGAATGATGTCTAAAATAACATTATCATGAGGATTAATATTTACAATTTCAATTTGTGCTCATGACTTGTAAAATTTTCATCTGCAAGATAAACATGCTGATGAGAAGATCATTGAGGTCCTATGTATGATAAAATTTAACAATCTGAGCTGACTTTGGTTTGCAGATAGGTTTTGTTTCGCCTGTTGATGCAACACGAAAACGTCTGGTGTTTAAGACTTTTTTGAGCTAACATGAAAACAAACAGAAAATCTTATGTAAAAATCTGACTACCTGTTTTTCTTGAACAACCATCAGATCTGGCAATCGAGTCTGCACTCCTGAAAGGTAACAATCAGTTTCTTCTGAGTACCAGCTGTTTACTTTAGATGTCGTCCCTAATTCTCCCTGTTGCCACAGTCCCCACCAATCCCTAATGCTCACTGACTGAAGCCATATGTTGATTGCTTTTACTTCTTTTTTTCCCCTCAAGCCTGGTAGCTCCCCTTATTTGCACTGCCTGTCTTGTCCCTTTAGGCACCTTTACGTGGGTTTCATGATACAGAGAACAGTAGCAGCTAGAAGAATAGAGACTTGCATTCAAGAAACTACCACGTCACTAATCAGTTCTGTGATCTCAGGCTAGCCCATTAACCATTCGGAATCTCAGGTTCCTCTTCTGCTACATGGGCATGATGGTTTGGGAAAGATTAAATAAAATAGTCCTCAGTATATGTTAACTGACCCTAAGGCATTCTTGGAAACATTCTATAAAGAAATTTTGCCACACCACCAATCCACAGAGGATGCTATTACTGACAGTGTACCCACAGCCTCTCATAACCATCTTCACAGCTAACCTTTCTAACCACTTACACCCTTTTCTAGAGCATTTTCCCTTCCCTTTCATGCCTTCTTTAGCCAAGTGATTTGTGATTGTGCTTCAGACCATTTTGAACACTATCATAATTACATAGCAGTATCTTTTCATAATATGAAGTGGAACAATTGAGCCAAATGTGCAAAGGCTCCTGTCCTCCACCCCAACACTGCTTCCCATAGCTGATCTTGGCACCCTTCTTTGCCTACTGAGAAGTGAGGCCTCTTGCACTTTCTGGCACGTGGCTACTATCGCGGATCTTTCGAAGGTCACTCCTGTTTCAAGGGCCCGCAATCATTAATAATATGGCATTGCCCATCGTGTCTGAATGACTTTTCTCCTGATTTTAATCTAAGCGTCAGTTGTGGCGGTGGTATATGCACTTGGAATGGGGCCATGAGAGGTGGAACTTGGAGTCCCGATAGTGACAAGGATATGGTAACCCTTGGGCTGGATGCAGCTTTTCAGAGTCCCAGGCCTGACTTAACCTCAAACAAGAGGGAAAGTGGCCCCTGGAGGCCCTTAGAGAAGTAACTGACCTGCATTTTTGCAAAAGCATAAAATTCAAACCTGAGAGGGGAGAATGGCTTTCTCCTTGCATGAATGAGAAAGGTGAGACAAGACTTTTGTTTTGCCTGCTGAGTTCTCTGCAGGGTTTCTCTGGACCAAGCAGTTGAGAGAGCTTCCCTCGTGGCAGGGTTCAGGCTAACCACTGTGTGTCCACGTTGTGGAAGAACATGAGGACTAGGGACGGGGGGCTCAGAGTTTGTGCTGGGCAGGCACCGGTGCAAACAGTGGGGGCAGGAAGTCTGTTTGCGTTCACAGCCCGACCCCGGCCCTTAGCTGGCTGTGCGTCTCATTCCGTGGTTGAGTTAGCCTTTTTGTTCTGTGTGTTGCATCACAGCTCAGAGCCTCGTTGCCTCTCACGGCATGAACAGGGGCGCTTACTGGGGAGGTGGAGAGGCCGTGCAGCACTACCTCCGTGTGCTTCTTTCTCTCGGGAGTTCCTTTCCCGAGTTTGAGATGCGGCAAAGAGGTTCCCCGATCTTCTGAAGAGCAAGGCTCAACAGTGCAGTGAAAACACGGGATACAGGAAAGGGTTGTTGACGCCGGCATCGTGGGGGCTTTGAGGAGGGGGGTCTGTTTTGAGAGCTTGCTCTGAGAAATGTGGAAACCAATCATCGCAGATACTGAGTGTCCTAAGCTCTTTGCCTTTCCTACTGGAGAGCAAGGAACCCAGGCGCACAGGCTGTGGGACAGAGCCTGGGGCTGCTGTTGCCACCTGGTGACCTTCATGATCTCTCTGAGCCTCAGTTGCCCTATTTCTCAGCCAGGGATCATGGGTCAGCGATGGGCGCTTGTATCCCTGATGCTTCATGCCTAGCGCGCAGTCCGTGCTCAAGCAATGTCAGGTCTCTTTCCCTTTCTGATGCCCACGTATTTGCTGTCCTAGCAGAGAGTGGGTTGAAGGCACGGAAAGAGTGTTTAATATTTTATCTGTTATCCATCATTTACTTTCTCTTCTCTAAAGCGTTACAGCTCTTTTCTGAGAGGTAAAGAAGGCCCTAAGAAGATTAAATCGGCATGTAAATTTCAGCTTAGTTCAAAGCTAAGCCCCTTAAGAAATCTGTATTTTGCAGAGAAGCTCAAGCACGGGGGCTATGAGCAAGCGCACTGGCCAGGCCGTCCGGGCTGTTGGCCCCGGCGCACTGGTTCTCAAGCAAGCCGCGGCAGGCTCACCTGGAGGCCTTGTTAAGGCAGCTCGTTGGGTGGGACCTGAACATCTGCATTTCTTACCATTCCCAGGTGATGGTGATGCTCCTGGTCTGGGGACCACACTCGAAAAAACACTACTTCGTGGGAGGAGGCACGCAGGCAGCTGAGGCTCCTGGGCTCTGCACCCATTTGAGTCTTTAGCTGCCTGACTTTAGGCAAGTTACTTCAGTCTGGGGAGACGCAGTTTCTTTGTCCAATGACAGGCAAAAAGCATAATTTGGAAGAAGCGTAATTTAGAGTAGAGTTTCCTGATCTTTTTTTCTGTAGTGGGTTGGGTGGCCACCCCAGGCCCTGCCAGATGATGTGGGGGCAGAGGGGATGAGTATCTTGGCATATCTGTAACCCATCCAGGGTATTTGGCATAAAGGCTGGGAAAGTCTGACCAAGTGGTTAAGAGCATGTGCTTTCATGTCCTGAAAATCTGAGGGTAAGCCCTCCTTCTGCCTAGTGTGGCCTTGCAGCTGTTCACTTAGGAGTCCGCCTCAGTTTGGTCACCTGTGAAATGGGCACAGTGCTTGTACCTATTTCACGGGTTTGTGGTGGATATCAAATGATGTAATGCACGTAGAGTGCTTGGCCTGCAAAGTACCTTGTACCTAGTTAATGCTAATATAGACTAGATATTATTATTAGCTGTTATTATTTCTATTTCTACAATCCTGCGGTTCATTCCTTGTGCCTATCCTGTACCTTATTGGAGGAAGGGGATAAACCTTCACTGTTTAGGAATGTTAAAAGTTAAAAAAATTTGTTTGAAGCGGGGAGTGCTCTAAAACAGTGCTTCTCAATCTTTAATATGCACCCACGTCATCTGAGGAACTTGTTAAAATGCAGGTTCTGTTTTCCTTTGGTCTGGGGTTGGGCCTGAGATTCTGCATTTCTAAACGGCTCTCAGGTGATGCCCGGTCCTCAGAGAGGCACTTTGAGTAGCCAGACTCTCCAGCAGTTCCCAGCAGAACCTGGTTGCCCACTGGAATCATTTGGGGATCTTCCCACAACCCCAGACCATACTCCAAACCAATTAAGTCACACTGTCTGCTGGGTAGGATACCACGGTGGTTGAAGTGCCCCAGGGAATCCCAACGTGCAAAGTTTGGACAGTACTGGTTCTCAAAGTTGGCTGCATATTGGAGAAATTAAAAAACAACAACAACAACAAAAAACCAACACTATTTGGGTCCCACTTACAGATATCCTGACTTGGTCTGGCTGAGGCTGGAGCATTAGGGTTTTTTAAAGTTCTCAGATGATTCTATAAGCAGCAAAGTTTGAGAACCTCTCTGAAGTCCAAAGCACTCTTTGGTAAGGCACAGGGAGAAATTGGGTTGATTCATATTCCAGAAGCTTGAAATAATTAATTTCCCTTCAGATGGATCCCCTTTCCCCTAGGAGACTTGCACTGAAATATGGCCAAAATAAGAACATTTCTTACCCTTATTTTAAAGGCAAAAACCTGCTTAACATCTGCATACAGGAAGCTGTGTTGTCTAGGAGCTCAGAAATAGGCCCGAGAGAGCATTCAGCTCCTAATCCCCTTCACCACTGTCTTCAGTATGACCTTGGGAAATCTTTCCATGTTCATTTTCCATATTTCCTCATTTGCAAAACCTGACTAATCCCACAAAATGACCACAGGACTGGTGTATGGTCAGATGTGACTTCAGAAACAGTCCTGCTGCATGTCTCCTAAATTGTTCGGATCTGCTGACTACCTTTGGGCATTTATGCAAATGCATACTTTGTGAGTCTTGAAAAAATCTGTCACATTTAAACTATAGTCTTCTATCGCTTTCCCTCTTTTAATGGTACCAGTCGTTTCCTGTTCTATTCACACAGGTTTAGGCTTAATGCACCCTAGAAATTCACAGAAATCAGCACGAAAGCAGAAATGGGTTTTTAAAAGCTGTGTGGAGAAGACTGGCCGTGCAGGGTTGGTCTTCTTCTCCATCCCCCAGTGGAAATGTCCCTCACTTGTCCACTCGGTCCACTTGGTGCCCTAGCCCACACTTCTTCTGGACGATTACCGAGACTTCAGCCTTCCGACATGGGCTCATACAGCTTTGTGTCCCTAGCACTCAGCACACTGCCCAGGACGGGCTGAAGAGATGCCTAGTGGACAAATAAATGAAGTGGCAGAAAGAAGTAAAATAAGACAGCACAGAGGAGCCAAAGGCTTCCAGAAAACAGAAAGGAAACAGTATTCAAGCCCAAAAGGAGAAAATAAAGGATTGATACTAAAAACAGTAAAGGGAATGAAGTAGAGGGACGAAAAAGCCCAATGAAGGAGACGCAGGAAAGGCCAGGAGGTCTGAGTGAGGTTTGCGTGGAAGAGGGAGAATAAGAAGGCCCCTGGAAGAGCCAGAGAGAACATGAAAAATGAGAGGGAGGAAGCAGCGAGGGCAGTGACTGAGGGGAGTGGAAGGGAGAAGGAAACAGCAGAAGCTGGGGAGAAGGGGGCAGGGAGAGAGGGAGAGCTGTCACAGGGGACACAGCCTCCAGGGGAGGCGGGGCAGGAGAGTGGGTCTTTCTCCCTACGGAGGACAGCGCACTGTGGCTCTGGCCCAAGATAGACAGAGCTGGAGGGAAAAGCCAAACTGGCACAAGTGAAGGGGTCACTGTCAGGGATTATCACGTTTTCTGGAATTGGATGTTTTCAAATTGCATAATCCTCCTTGTTCTCAATTATCCTCCACAAGGGAGCGGAGTCCCTCCTGTGGTACAAATCCACCTCAGCTGAGCCCCAGACATCCACTACTCACACCACAGACGACTCCTTGGCGGCCTTCCCCGCCCTCCCTTTCCACCACATCCTGCCCTTCCCCCCCAGGCCACAACTGCATCTCCAGGCATTTCCCTTCCTGACTTCCATGCATTACCATCTAGGCCTCCTTCCTGTTCCTCCAGGGCCCCTGCCACCCCCCCCCCCCCATCCACAGCCTTTGTGCAGATTAGAAAAAGGGGCCCATGAGGGTTTTGGGCAGATGAATTAGAGAAAGGTATAGGCAAGATAAAACAAGACGAGTACCACCGAGTCAGAGAGTCTAACAAAAGCTCTCTCTGTGTGTGATGGGGGTAGGCGCTTGGGTAGAGCAGTGTTTGGGGAAAGTGTCTCATAGAAAGTGATATTTGAACTGACTTTTCAAAGATGAACAAATATTTTCCCTGTTCCAGGTGTTTTTTTTTTTTTTTTTTTTGGAGTGGGGAGAAGTGGAATGAGGGTAGAGGTCTTCTGCAGGGTATGGACAGCAGGTACAAAGGAGCATAGGTAGGGAACGTTAAGATACTCAGTATTGCTGGAGTGTTCATGTAAAAGGCAGTTAAGAGGAGACCCAGTGATGGTATAAAGTTAGAACAGGTAGGAAGGGCCACGTCATGAAGGATCTTGAATGCCAGGCTCAGAACCAGATGTCACCTTGTAGGAAATAGGGAGTGCCTGGCTTTAAGTAGGGATAAGACATGAGCTTTGCATTTGAGAATGATTGCTTTGGAAAGGTATTATTCATTGCAAACTCATCCTTAAAGAGGTATTTACAAATGACCTGTCCTGTGTCGCACAGTTAGTGGCAGAACCAGAATTTGACTCCATTTGGTTGTGCTGAACCGAAGTCTCTTTGCCCACACCTCAGGTCTGAGTGACCTCTGTGAGATTTCCCCTGCAGAACTTGCTAGGCCCATCTCACCTCACTCAAGAGCCAAAAAGGACTAGATTCAGGCCAGCACAGATATTGTTCCTTAGGCCTCCAAAAAAATGATTAAAAAACCCCCCATAGTTTCTTCATTTCTTAACAGAGGACTTTATTCATACCAGGTTAGTCTTTACAAAGCTAAACCAAAAGGTTCCATTGGACATTTATTGGTATTGAGATCCAGAAAAGATGCCTATTGTCAGCTGAAAGAGGGAAAGCAGGAACTGAGGGGCAGGGGGCACAACCATCTCTAAGATCCCCACGGGAAGACTGTAACCACAGTTCATTCTTAGTGACCCACTGCAATGGTGGATTGGGAAGCCAAGTTATATGCACTTGTTTTGGTCTGTTCCTTCAACATAACTTCATACTAGGTCTGTTTATGATAACAAAATGGAATTTCTTCAGTGTTTTTCACTGTTTCCTGTCTCCTACACAGGCGAGATTTCTATTAAACAGAGAGATGGCCTCAGGGAGAAGAGGGATGAGAAAGAGTCTTGAAAATCCAATTGATGGGGTTGATCTTGCGACTCTCTGGTTGTTGGAGCCATTCAAGGCCCCCACCCATGCCGCCTTAATGGCCATACCTGAGAAGCGCCTTTGCTTTTACTCCAACAGGGAGGAACACTTGAGTTAAGAGGGGGTGCACCACATGTCTAAGCCATGAAACAGACGGAACCCGAAGTCTCTTAATTACCTGGAGTTTTATAAGAGAGGCACTTGGGATAAGGGGATGTTTATGCCTGTTTACACTTGGCTTCAACTTGGTGACATTCAGACCTTAGTCAAGAACTTGGTTTCAAGTTGACAGACTTGATAAAAGTCCAGCCAAGACTGTCTCATAACTGAGACACCCAAGGTCTATCTTCAGAGAAGCCAATAAATTACTATTATCGCTGCTGATAAGGTAGAGACTCTCTGAGGTTTCTCTCAGTGAAGAAAATATGAATCATGACTCTTCCCAAAATGTTCCCTTAGACATTCAAAATCCATTGCTTATTAGTAATTTTTTAAAAAAGGTTGGTTTAATATCCTCTCCTTCTTTCTAGAGTATTCCTATTAAAAATTAAGTCTGGTGGCATTAAGCGTCTTAGTTTCAACACACAGATCTTTCTAAAGGTTGACTGTGTATCTGCAAGCCAAGGTGAAAAGCATCTCCACGCTTAGGCCACAATTCCACACCAAATCCCCCCTTACACACACACACACACACACACACACACACACACACACACACACACACTCACTTTGGCCTTCTAGCTCCTCCTGCTGGTGACTGCTCAGCTCTGCTTTTAACTTTATAACTCCAGGTCAACCAATTGATTTAGGTCTATGAATAATAACTTTAGAGAATATTTTATATTTTTATCTGATCCTGGGCCAGATGTCAAGATGAGAAATAATTTGGGGATTAGGAAAAAGATTCCCCTTTCCTTTGCTCAGGTAGTGACCAGAAAAAGTCACAATTTTTTTTATCAATATCTGTGTGTTCAAGATTCCTAACGGCCAGCTGATGTGTGCTCTCTGGGTAGACTGGGGAAGGGAGAACGGAGGGCAATTGTTTGAGAAGCTCCATAGGTTTCTCACCATGTTCTAGCGGGTGACCTCTGTTCCCTCTTCTAAACCTCTCACTGAATCCCAATTACTTGGTTGGACTGTAACAGCGACTGGTGGTGATGATGATAGCAGTAGACGTACTGAGCGCTAAGCACTTCATATTCGTTATCTCATTTCTTCTTGACAACCATGTAAGGTAGGCAATACCATTTTACAGCTGAAAAACTGAGGTTCAGAGAAGTTAAGTCTATTTCCCAGAGTCACACATCTCGTAAGTGGTGGAAACCTGGCTTGAACTGGGTCTATCTGATCTTAAAGTGCTGAAGGCGATTTTGTCGCTTTGATAAAAGTTCACAACCACTTGGGTTTCACTCTCTTTATGACAGCAATGCTGGGGGAGAGCAAATGGATAGGAAGAGAAAGTCTAGGGAAGAGGCTGCCAATGAAAATATAAATACTATAGTGTGGAATGCTCTCAAGGAAATGTTTTGGCAAATTTGACACAACTGGTTAATGAAGGTCAACTCTATTTAAAAGCCTCTGATCAAACCTCACTGCCCATCACCTCATAAAAAAATAAATAATTGAAGATAAAATGTACGTCTTTAACCAGAAGTAGGCTGGCAGGAAACAGTTCAAGCCACACAACTGTCTCCTCAGCTTCTTCCTGGCCTCTCTCAATTTCTCAGCTGTCAAGTGGTGGTGAAGAATGTTTGCTATTTGTCAAATTCATATTTATCTGAGAATGGACCAAAAAGTCTCAGAAAACCTCCTTTCGTGGATTTATTCTAATCAGCAATTTAATTAGATTGTGAACATTTGTTTTTTTTCTCTTTGTGAGTATGATCTAAAAAATCATAAAAATGGAATTCCTTAAAATAACATTCTAAAATGTGACAGTGACAAATATGGACATTGTTTTCCTTACTGTCTCACTCTAGCCTTACTTTCTTCCTGAAGGATTCAAATGCGTCTCAGAAGCACCATGGGGGGGGGCTGTGGGGGGGGGTAGTAGGAGCACTGAACAGGAAGGAAGTGGTTTGTTGGCAGAAGACTGAGGGCTCCCCAGAAGACCTGGCCACCTTCTGCCATTACTTCAGCATCCTCTGGCTTCCAGTTAAGACCCCAGGACACCAGAATCTTCTGGCTGGGGTAATGCCATGGCCTGACCCCCCTGCTTGCCCTCTGTCCGCCCACACATTCCCTACGCTTCAGCTGAGTGATGATTCTAAAATATGAATATTATTCCAGAGGCTTCCTTAGAGTAGGACTTAGCTCTGGAACCTGGTGATCCCGGCTCCTGCACCGTCTGGTCTCTGCTCCTCCACACCTTGTCTTTCCCTGTTCCTTTCTCAAATATGCTTTCCTCTTTCTTCCTCCCTCTCTTTTCTCCTGACCTGCAAGCACGCTGATTCTTCCCCTGATTATATCTCTGCTCCCTTCAGGTATCAGAGCAATCTCACTTCCTCAAGGGGGTCCTCCCTTCTCTCTATCCAAAGATGTTGACCTGTTTTCCCCTTTCCGCTTCTAGAATACTTCTAGGCATATAATTTGTTCTTTCTAGCAAGTAACTCAGGGTCTAGGCTGAGAATGGCTGGTATAGGTTCCAGAGAGCAGACTACGCACAACTTTTCCCAACTCTGTATTCAGTGACCTCACATTAGTCGACTGACATCAGCCCATGGTGGGAGGATTTATAGCACAGAAATTAGCATATGCTACAAAGCAGTTTTTAACTTTTCCCCCAGATAGCTGGTTGTTAAACATTTATGAGCACACCACTGGTTATTCCCACAAGAGCTGAAGGTATCCCAGTTCCTCCCACAGAGCTGGCTCATAATAGGATTCTATAAATATGTATGGAATTAAATAAACATAAATTGAGACTTTCAGTGTGGCCATACTAAACCGTGCACTATATATACAATCTCTCATCTTGACAGTGATCTCATGAAGCTAGTATTGCAGCCCTTATTTTTTGAATGAGGACATTTAGACTCAGCAAAGTAAGTGATTTGCCCAATGTCATGGAATGCGTAAGCTGAAGATCCCTTGAGCCTGCACTCTGGGGCACCGTTCTAGCTTGTTGCCTTCTGCTCTTGGCTGTCTGCACCCATGCTGTCTTCAGCTTGGCTTGGGTCTCTAAATACGGACTGCAGCCTTTCTTTTCCCAAGAAGATTTGTCTTTCTGTATTCATTTGCCTGGTCCCTAGTCTCACAATCATAGCCCACCCTCTGCCTGGATCAAGTGTCCAGCCTGCCCTCTGGATGGGCCCTGCCTTTGGGGACCGGCATATGGCCCAGCAGGTAGAGAACACAGCACAACAGATGAAGGCTGGGAAGCTTCTGGAGCCCCATGCCTAGAACTCAGCAGTAGGGTAACCAACTCATCCTGGTTTACCTGAAATCAGGCAAACCAGGCATAATTGATAAATTATTAAGAATTTCAAGATGGTGTCCACAGAACGTGGGGCCCTTCTGAATGGGGGTCTCCCTGTGCCTCCAGTGCTCTCAAGTCCATGAAGCTGGCCCTGGAGATAAATGATAACACCAACCATTCCAAGTTGTGAGGATTCAGTGGTCCAAAGCATCAACAGTATTGAGCACAATGCCTGGTCCAGGGATGATGTTCAGAAGATGGTGGTGATTGTTTCTGAGGTCTGATCCTGCTTCCTCCTGGCTTGCTCAGCCTCTCCCAGAACAGACACCTGAATTCTTGCCTTGACAGTAACGGGAATTCAGTAATCTTTTGTAAGTCACTTCAGCTTCTCTAGGCTCAGATTTTTTCCCTCTATAAAACATGGGGATTGCAGGAAATCTCTAAAGAGCTTACCAGCTCTAAATCTGTTTCGGCCAACTCCGTGACATTTATACATATGAGCAAAGTCTTAATGTTCTTTTGAAAGCAGTTTCTCCCTCCCTGGGTTTGCTGAGATTCTATTTGGCCTTCAAGTTCATTCATATCAAAGAGTTTCTCCCTCCAACCTTGAATAAACCAAGCGTTCTTAAATTATTTCTAAAGTTCTTCTGATTCAAAAGTCAACCCATTTTACACCTGAGCAGTCTAAGGCTTGGGGCAGCTGAACACCTTGCCTGGAGCCATGTAATGAGATGGAGAAGTGTAGGAATCAAACCCGAGTTCTCCACAGGATTATGTTTCTTTCCTGCCTAAGGAAACACCAGAGGGTCCTTTTATAATTTACTTTGCCATTATTCTTTCCTAAAAAATTTCTTATAAAAATAAAGAGAAAGTAGAAAAGAAAAAAAAGTAACTTTCCATTTGGGCTCAGATTTTTTTTTTCAAGTATGTCCCCATTTTTCTCAAACCCTGGACACCCGACCTAGGCTCAGGTTCATGATTTCTCCAGTCAATTCTATTTAGTAAGGACAAGGGTTTCCTCTCTTCCCATTTGAGTGCAGCATTCTCAGACCCTCTCACAATGTTTCTATGCTTTAGAAAGAATAAGCAGATGCTCCTTTAATGGCACATCTTCTTAACCTTTTGTTACCTCCTATCACAACTGGTCTTTACAGGATATGTAATCATTCCCTTAAAAGAAAAGGTTGGAAGGAGGGAAGGAATGTTCTCAGCCATTTCTTGGGTCTTGTCCATGTGAACTCCCTCTAGACCTCTCCATGGGCATCTGATCATGTGCTTGGTGGTTGGAAATTTTTGAGCTTTTCCCAAGGATGAGAATTAAAGAAAAAAAAAAAAAGTCTCTGTCTCTGGAAATCCTGCTGTTCCCTAAAATCATTCTCACCCTCATTCGTGCTGGTCCTTTCACCAAAGGATCCCTGGCTGACAATGGACCCAGCTTACTTTTCGAGTGATTTATTTTTAAATTTAAGGTTATACTTTTCACATGACCTGGCTCAGGGCCAGACAAAACATGTATTGTTTTAGTGGGAGTGAAGACTGCAATTTTATGCTCTTCTCTTAGTTTAACCCAACCTTCTTCTGCTGCAATGTTACTCAACTGACAGATGCTTCAGAGTCAACTGGAAAGAGTTTTTTTGGTGTCACCCTCAGCATTCATTGAAATTTAGGGCAACATGCCATTCTCTCCATTTCAAACAGCTTAGAAAGGAAGTCCAAAGTCTCAAATTCTAAGGAACTATGATTTGCCAACCAGTTTGAGTCTGCCTGTGAATGAGGTTTGTAAACTAAGGACAATCTCCAGTGGGCACTTTCTTCCTTTTCTATTGTGTTGTGTAATAATCTCTTTTCTAGAAGAAATTCACATAAATCTGGGGCTGCTATGAATTTTTAACTGGTATCAGGTCACATGAGAGCTTAGAGAAGCTCTGAGTGAAATGTGGGGGTGGAGAGGCCTTTACAAAACAAAACCGGAAAGTCTTACGCTTAAAAAAAAAAGCCTTAATTTAGAATCTAGGTTTGCACCTACTTCAGAATTGGATCCTTTCTGCTTCCTGCCCACGTCCTGACACAGGGATGCTTCCTAGAGATCGCAGAGATCTAGTTGTAGTTGTGTAGGTGCATGGAGCATTCCCTAGAGGGACAAGAAGGCTAGTGGGCAAAATCCTGTGTGTGCAGAGAGGACAGTGATGAGAAATGGTGTATCCAGGAGAATTTGTGCCGTGGGGCCCCTCACATGCTCACTAATAACACGGGTGGTCATAATTTTCATGAAAGAGAATCAAAACAAAAATTTACATTCTAGAAAATTATTCTGGGCCTAAAATCCTTCAGGGCTAAGAACATCCTTAAGTCATACTGGATTGTTTATCTGGGAGGATGTCGGATGTCCTTGGGCCTCTTATTTTAGAGATCAGTAAATGGGTGCCTAGAAAGGTTGAGTGAGCTGCCGAGGTTGTAAAAGGGAAGACTCTCGGTATAAACAACTTGATTTCCAAAGAACCTCTCCCATCCAGTTCAGCCAGGATGAGAAGGGCCTCTTACCTACCCCACGCGGTCTGTGGGAGATGGCGGTCTTTTCTGTAAAGGCAAGTCCATTGTGCACTAATTGGCCTTGTCCAGTGCGGTCAGGCCTGCTCTTAGCTGCCCAGCATCTTTCTCTTGTGTAGGAGGGTTTATACTTTCTCAGGAAAGCGACGGATGTCTCAGTGAGCAGAAAACAGTAAAATACCCCTGATAGCCAGAAACCAAAATGAATATGCCCTGATGGTCCAGATTTTGATAATCTGAGTCTACCTAGGGAAGATGTTATGTGACTGGTGAAGTGACCTGGCATATGATTCTGGTATGGGAGCATAAATATTCTGCATTAATAAACTGATGTGCCTGCCTTCCCTACTGGTTATGACCCTCTCTTTTGGTTAGTTGGGAAATTTGATGGAATAAAACCATGTAAATATCATGCTTTATCATACGTTTATCTAGCACTTAGTTAACGAGGACACATCTCATGCATTCCAAATGTCTGCTGTGTGAGGCATGTGTTTCCATTTTGACAATTAAGAAATTAAAAACACAGGGAAGAAAGACTTGCTCAGAAGACCAGGAAGTGGCAGATGGGGGGTCTGACCCTAGGACTTCTCATTCCAATTCAAAATCCTGTTGCCACCATATCATAATTCAATGTTTTCACGTTGTGAGAAATTCGTCTCTAGGACCCAGGTGGAATTTACTCCTGGGCAGGTTAAGTGCTTCTACTATCAGTAACAACACATTTTGCCTTGCAGAACTAAACAACAGCAATGAGGAGGATTAGGCCTAAATCAAGTTGTATTAGAAGCAGGTGATATGTCGGATCTTATTACATAAAATAAAAATATTGGGAAAAACGTCTTTTCTGATTGTGTCGACAATGGTGGGGAGAGGACCTATGTTCTGAATGTTCTTCTGTCTCTACCTACTGCTCTGGCTGACTGAGCTCCCCTGTGTACTAAATACCAACCCTAAACATTATGAGATCGAAGCAGAAGGATTGCCATTCCATATTTTAGTTTCCTTGAGCTCCTTCTAAGTTCAGCTTTTGAAAACAATTTGAAAATGCATCACACTTCCCCTACTCAAGGGGGAAACATGAAATGAGCTAGTCCTTCTAAGGGATGAGACATATTATTCTATTTGTCTATCAGAAGGTAAAGCAAAGCAGTAAGCCCCAATCTTCAGGGAGGAACAGAGTCTGAATGCTGACAATTTGGTCTGTTAAATCTTTTTGAAGTTACAGAGCATGAAAAAACCCTAGGAAAATGCTCAGTTGCCCTCTCACAATGTCAGAGGATATGGTGTAACCTACTTCTGTCACTTGCTGAACAGGAACTGATGTGTGGGTGTGTGGGTAGGGGGATGTGGACGGTAGAAAATGCCCTGCAGCAAGCGCCGTCCAGTAGCAAGTCGAAGGAGCAGGAATGCACTTTGCAGGAAAACAGAAATGGTTGCCAAAAAGTTGACCCTCAATGGTAATGTCACAAAAGAACATCTACGAAAGGTCTGGCCTTGCTGTTTTCAGAAGCATGAGCATTTGTCTAGAATGAGGCTGTTCTTAAATCTCCGCTCCAGCCTCCATCTGACCATCTCTGAATCTGTCCCAAAGGCAAGAAGTAGGTAAGCTGCTGGATGCCACACCAGAGCAATCAGCATGGTCTTTCCGAATGGGACACCAGGCCAGAGGGTGAGATAGGGCCCGGGGAAGTCAGCTATCTGTTCCCTCATCCTGCTTTTCTGTTTGGTAGATGAAAACCTACCCTGCCTTACACAGCTGACAGAGAAGCAATATCCTACACCTTCCTTCAGGTTACTCATTCCTTGGAGTAGCAACTCCGGGTTCCTAGCGGGTCTTCTCACTCTTGAAACGGAGTCCCTCATGTTACATCGTCCTTCAGCACGGCTGCTTGCTATTTTCCAATAATACCAGTCATTTGGAGACTGACATCATCTGCCTCACACCTCTGGCCATTGCTCAGACCAAGATGGCAGCTTGTGGTCCGTGATAACCTCTGCTTTGCTGACTCAGGTAATTACCCGATCTTCCATCCCAGAGAACATGCTCCTTTCAAATACCCTCCTTCAATTCATTCTCTGGGCAAGAGAGCTAACTAATTCATCTTATTCTTTGTTGATGAACCTAGTAATATTACAAAAGAAACAGAACAAAGGTCGAGGAGGTTAAAAAAAAAACCTGAAAAACGAGAATTAATCTTCTACTGTGGACCGAGCACCGTACCAAGGTCTTCCACATGGACCGTTGCAGTTAAGCCTCAGGATGGCCCTTCAAGGTAGGTTTGGCTGTTGCTGGTTTTTTCAGGGGGAGCAATGGAGCCTTGGGTCCATTGTGAATGGAAGAGCTGCAGTTAGTGTCTTGCTGATTCTAAGGCCACACGGCTCCTCATGGAGGGCAGGGAGTGCCCAGTGATGGGGAAGGGTTCCATCCCAAAGATTAAATCCTATGCCTGCCTCTTTTTTTGGTGGTTGTTGCTCCCCCAGTACCCAAAGGAATGTAGGTCTACATGTAATTCACGGAACACACCCAGGGAGCTGCTGGTTTGAGATTGAAAGAATAATCTGAGCTACAGCCCTGCTCAATCCTGGCAGCCACAACGGCCAGAAACACTGCTTCTTGTGGTAAGAGTTCTTCAGGCTCTCTCACCAGAATGTCAACAGTTCCATTTTCTCCCCGGATTCTGCCAAAATGTTCCAAGTGTTATTCCCATTCTGCAGATAGAGAAACCTGTGTCCTGAGAGCAATGAAGTAGTGCAAGTTCACCAGTTTTTGACTGCTCGGCTTTTAGGAAACACGTAGGTCTTCCTTCTTGTCCCCTTCTGGGTCAGGGTAAGGCAGCATATCTCTCTTCTCCTAGACGGTTCTACAGAAAGGTCCTGGCTGGGCTGCTGGCCTTCAAAGTGGGAAGTGCTGCAGCAGAGAACAGGGAGGCAGAGAAGGGCATGTTCCCTGTTGATTCCACATGGGTGGAACGCATCCTCAAGGAGTGACTGCGCTGGGCCCAGGCGTGGAGCTGACCAGCCTGCCAAGACCTGTCTCTTTGCAGGACCGAGAATGTGGGTGGGGTGGAGAGGGAATTCAGTGACCTTGTCCTTGTGCCCACCTCCATCATAGCACTTAACTCCCTCAGTTATGACCTTCAAAACCTGGACTGTGAGCTTCTTGAGAACAGGGTCTCACGTCCAGCCTTAGCAGGCAGCATAGTTTGTTAGCATGTAGTAACTTTTCAGTAAGAATATATTGGACAAACGGAGGGAGAAACATGGCTGCCTCCTGTAGATCGTGCTTCTCGCTCTTACTGCTGAGATCCTGAGCTGCTCTGTTCCACGAGATGTCAGGATCCCACGCTCCCACTGCTCACCAGCCTCTCCTCACATTGTGCTGGACTTCTCCCTCTGACCTGTCCCCACATCGAGGCTGACCCCAGGGAATAGAAATAAGGAACCTGGCAGACAGAACCACATGAATGAGCGTTATGAGTAGGGTTGGGGGTGGGGAGAGACTGGTTTGAATTATAGTTTTCCGGGGTTTGAAGGGGGGACTGTGTGAGTGACACACAGCAGCTGTTTCCACTTAAAATTGATTAGCAAGTATCACTACAAATGAACTCAGAATTTAAAACAAAACTCCATGGAAACGAATCATTCTAAATCATTCTAAACTGGTCGAAGGAAAGAATTCTCCAGCTGAAGACCAAAAAGCTCTCCTTTAGTCCTGCTTTTCCCCACTGGCCAGCCAGCCCTCCTGGAAGCTGCAGTCCCCCACATCACAGAGATGAAATGCATCCCAATTCTTTCCTGCTGGCTGCTCGGCACTCATTTTAACTGGCCCCGAGCAAATGCCCCAGCACTGTCTGCACGGCTGGAAGTAAAACGCCGCCCGAGACAGAGGCAGCCAGGCTAGCTTTCCTTTTCTTTGGGGCAAGAGGTGCATTCTTGGAGACTGACCTCGGAGCAGCCCCTGGGACTCTCAGAATTGGTCTCTCATGGCACTCAAAAGTGAGTAGCCGATAGGCTGGTGGGCAGTACTATTTGCATTAGCCTTTTAGCACCCGAAAAGTTAAATATAAAATACTGTTTGGTTTCCAAAATGTTCTCATTAGAGAATTAAGAGTTTAATTCACAGAAACAAGTAACCCCAAGGTATGATACTCAAGGAAATTTCAGAGCGTCCTGTGGTTATTAATGACCATACAATGAGCAGTCTTAGTAGAAAGCCTGATAGAGGAGGCAAATCAAATAAAGAAAATCAATTTTTGAGAATAAATTAAATTTAAAATGCGTCAGCTATAGGCCTCAGCAAAGACAAGTTATAGTACATCTTCTGGTCATCTAACTAATGGAAGTCACATTTTATTCCCATTACACTGGGCACATATTACCAAGCTCTGATCTCTCTAAAATTAGATCTTTGCAAAGATATAGTTGGCTCATCCTGACAGGGCTGATGGGTGGTGAGAGCCTCCAGCAGCAACACACTCCATCTGGGAAGATTCTGTTCTATTCAGCTCTATAAAGCATCTTTGTGTTTCAAGGTTGATGGATTGCTACATGGCACAAAACAAAACTTAGTGGTCCATTCTCTTTCCACTGCTGCTTAGCACACAGAGTAAGTACATGGCTGGCCCTAGCCAAACATCCATTGAAATTGAAAGATGCCGCTTAGTCACTTTCCTACCTAGTTTTGTTTAAAACCATGTGTAAGAATCACGGTGCAAGAACCATAAGAGAAAAAAGACCCAGGGGGTTGCCTGTCCTTTGGTCAAGGAGACTTGATGACACCTACTTATTGTCTATACCAATTTTAGGTTTTTACATTATCTTCTTTAATTGGAAGAAGTCCCACTTGGGCAGAGTTAAAATAAACTGAGTATTTAACGCTTCCCTGGGGGAATGCTTAAGTGTGCATTACTTGTGTACTTGTAGAATGAACATGATCCCTTGGCCCTATGCTGTGGAAGGTACTGGAGAAGACAGAGTCTTGGATCTAGGTAGAGAGAAAAGAACTCCAAATGGCAGCCAGGAAGGGTCGTTGGCTGGTGAAAAGAAATCAGGAGGCAGAGAGGGAGGATGACACCAAAATGTCCCCTTGCCCAAAGCTATATCTAGAGGGTTCTAGGATACGTCTCTCAGTTTCTGAGTAGGCGAGGTTGGATTATTTTTGGCTGAGGAAGTAAAAATTGAGAGATGTTGGGTTTGGGGAGTTGGAGGGTTTGAAGCTAAGCTGTGAGGAGGAGGAAATGATGCATTACTGAAATTAGACAGGTGAAAACATCCCCCACCCCCATCTTTAGACATCGAAAACCGCTTGCCACTCACAAGACCACAAATTTGATCCGTGGGCAAAGGGGGTGACCAGCTTTGTTTTACTGATTACTCCACCCAACTTTTATGATGTGCAATTACTACATGTCAAGGAGCTTATTAGCCAACAGGGATAGAAATCTAATTATGACATAGTCTCTGCCTTCAGAGCTGCTCCTATTCTAGTGTGGGAGACAGAAAGTAAACTTTTGTTCCTTGTGTTCAGTGCTCTGAGAGGAGATAGAGAGGAATCTCTGGGAGTATATGGGAAAGCACTTATTACAAAATAGGGGAGGCAAAAGGACGTCTCCTACATTGCAGAGCTTCTCATAAGAGCTGGTCTGCAGCAAAGTGCCAAGCAGACAGACGACGTTCCATGAAGCGACTGCCTTGGAGATGTGCCTTTAAGACTGCATGGACATTGGTACCGCATGATATTAAGAAAATACTTGGTGTCCCTCCGCTGCCTTGGGTCTGCAGTCTCTGCCGCTTTACCCTGTCTTCACTCTGCCTCAGCATCACATCCAGGTGAAGATCTGGGTTCTTTCCCTCTGTAGGTAGCTGAGAGAGGTGCCTTGCTTCAGAGAACCTGTGGGATTTGGATTTCCCTGGGAGGACAGAGGAATGAGCATCCACTCTTGGGTCTGATCTTTTACCTTTACCCCCCAAATCCAAGACTGAAGTAGGGCGGACAACCGGGCAGATTTGAGAGGGCATTTTTGTGTCAGGGATATATGGAGTCAGGAGATAGCCACCCTCACATACTGCTCTGTGCAAAAAGGAATAAAACAGATTTTCTTCTTACAAACAAACAAACAAACAAAAAAAAAAAAAGAAAGAAAGCAAGAAGGAAAAAATGAAAGAAAATACCTGGTTGACCCTATATCAGGCTTATAAATAGGAAGTAATGCATTCTGGACATTTATAAAACCCTGACTTTCTGACAAGGATCAAAAATAGAACAGTGGGGAAAATCAGCTCTGCCGGGATCAGCAGGATAGAACGGACACACCAGGGAAGGAATCGAGAAGGACGATAAAGACAATATTAAGAGAAAATTCATGTTGAGCACTTAAAACTGTTTACAAATGTTACATCATGTAATTCTCCCAACAACCCTCCCAGGAAGGACCTATCTTTATTTCCATTTCAAAGATGAGCAAGCGGAGGCTCAGAGAGGTTGAGTAGCTCGCATGGGCACAGCATCACACAAACACGAAGTGGTGGACGCAGGATTCGATCTTAGTTCTGACCCTAGGGTTCTTGTGAGGATGAAATACATTAATACTTGCAAAGTGCTAGGAACAGGGCCTGAGACAGAGCCAGCCCTCAGTAAGTGTTAACCATCATTACTAACACAGATAAGTCTTGCCTGCAGACCCCTTCCAAGAGAAGAACAAATGATCTCCCCTCAGATAACCAACCTAATGCAGACCCCTCAGTGATTAAAGTCACTAATTATCTGCTTCTAAAGGAGAGAAGAAATGAGGCAGGAACTTGCCTGCTCCCTCTGTCCAGCCAGGCATCGTGAGAATATGGCGTGCCTCGCTACGCAGCCCTTCTCAGAGCCAGGCTTCTGCCTGAGGGGCTTGCTGCTCGCCGAGAACTCAGTGAGGCTCTTCCTGAGCCGATGGCCGGGAGAACTCTTACCCCGTTTGCCTTGTGCTTTTCTCTCGGTTTGGATATTTCAGCGTTACCCAGATTAAAAGACTTTCCGTAGTCAGAATCCTCCTGATTCCCACACCAGCAGGAGGGTGTGAGGTCTTTGGGGGGTGGTTGACAGATGAGATTCAGTGAACCACACTTCCCACCAGTTTTTTCCAAGATATAACACTTTGGGCACTGGAGAAAATAGACATCTATTTTCTTTCTCTTAAAGAAAGCAGTGTGTACAAAATTTATTATTTATTTCTAGATATTTGAAATGTCCTGTGTTCCATTTGCTTCCTTCTCGTTCCATCCCAATCTCTTCGTAGGCCTTTGCCACCCAAAGGGATTTGTAGCTGTGGGGCTGGATGCTGATATAGTCACCTTAGTGTTTTCGGTTTTTTGTTTTTTTTTTTTACTTTTTCTCAATCTATTTTCAAAAACTACACCTAAGATTGTTGCACCGTTGACTAATAAATGCTCCTAAATGCATTTCGCCCTTCTTTCAACAAATCAAGACTGGATTTTTTTCAAAGGGAAGATGAGAAATAAATTAAAACTGTATTAGGAAGAAGCTGTCATTACTGCAATTTTTAGAATAAGATAAGCAAGCAATTTTGTGTTATTTCTTTGAGGAACTCAAAGTAACATTCAATTAACCCTGTGAAGTAAATATGAGAGAAATGTTATTAGGTGCATTTTTCTCATGAGAAAACAACATGGAGAGGAAAAGTGCTTTGCTTGTTCAGAATACGCAATGCAGTCAAGCAGGACTTGTAACTACACACAAACCTTACAATTAGGCAGTAAATGTAATAGTGAACCGTCTAGAAGCATGCACCGAGTCAAACAAACAAAACAACAGTCAGTCACAAACGGCTGCTCTTTACGGGACTTGCCAGAGTCCCCACCAGTTCTCTCTGACATGGGGTGGCGTCTCAGTTGTCATTCCGGTCTTTACTCAGTCTGCAATACCCAGTTATGTTGCCCGCCTGCGGTTAAGGTATAAGACACCCCATCTACCCAAGTGTAGCTGTTCCCAGGATTCTTGGAACTAGCTGCATGGGACAGAGGCAGGAAAAGGGTTAGAGACGATGGGAGATGCTAACATGAATTGAAACCTTCTTGAGAGAGACACACTTGAGCTTGGCCTTGCTAGAGAGAGACTGACGAGGTGGCGAGGGAGGTGGGAATGTGGCAGAGAAGGCACAGGCGGTGATGCCACTAAATAAAGGAGTTTGCCAAGTAAGGCTGGTTTTCAGCTGTCTTCTGGTATATGTCACTTGCTCTGGGCTCTGGCAAGGTCTCTTATCTTGACTTCAATTTCTTACAATAAATAACTGATTTCTTATAATAACTGTCAGACTAAAATAAAATACTCACTATGTAAAGATAACGGAAATGGCCATAAATTGGAGCTCCTGAAATGGCACCTAATAAAACGGGAGCTCACTCCTTGCAGACCTGATCAGTGGCTAGGCATGCTGGAGCCCACGTCCCAGATATGGGAATTGCTGGAGAAGATGAGATGCAGTTTTCAAAGCAGTTTGAGAATGAATGCAAAGGAAGATATGGTCCCTGAGGCGGGCCCTGGGCAGCAGAGGGCAGAGGCTTCCTTGCATCTCTCTTTGGGTGTCCTGTGAGTTCCCTTTTTGAACTTGTCAAAACCACTTTCGTTGTTGCCTCATGTTTCCCGTCTGCGAACAGTAGCTAATGACTGATATGTACCCACAGGTTGTGGGTAGATTAATTAGTTCATGTTTGCCAAGTACTTTGAAGATCAGAGTTCTACCTACTGTAAACGCTTTGTATTGCTGTTCCTGAGAAGTCAATTCCCTAAGAAAGAGAGGGCAGTGTCTGCTCTGAATCTGATGGGATAAGATCTTCCCCCACGTTTTTATCTGTCAGAAGAAAGGGGTTTGTTTAATTAGCAGGCAATGTTTTTCTGGAAACAGCTTCGGTGAATTAGCAAAGAGGCTACAACTCCCAGTGTATTATTATCATTTGTCTTTCCCCCCAGCTGACATTTGCAGTCTGTTGCAAGTCACAAATTCCTGAAGGATAGACATACTGGGGAGAGAGCTAAGTGGCAGTGGTGACAAGCCACTAAGGATTTCTGCTGAAATTGAAATTTAAATCTTGCAAGAAACATCTGCAAGATTATCAGGGCAAAATGGCAGGCAGAGTGCAGGCCTAGAGGGACTATGGGTAAATGGCTTCCCCTTTTGTGTTTCTATTTTCCTGACTCTGAAGTGGGTTGATAGTCCTCGGCTATCCCTTTGCTTTCCTGGCATATCGTACGGCCTGGTGCTGTCGCCTGTGTCCACTGCTTCAAGATCTTTGCTGCAGCGTGTCCTAGACACATGAGCTATTTGCCCATTGGAGATCCACTTAGTTCGCTGCCACCTGGATGGCCGCACTGCAGCCGCTGGGGGGACAGTTTTTACCACTCTCCGAGGTTATTTTCCTGGTTTACTTGCTCATATTCTGTTTCTTTTCACTCCACTGGGAGCTCCACAAGGCCAGGCATCTTGTCCACCTTATTCACGATGGTATCTGGAGGGCCTGAGACTGGCCTGGTGCATAGTAGTTGCTCAATTAATATTGTTTGAATGACTTACTGCCCATACTCTCTACACTATGACTCCAATGACAACAAATACCGGTTTAGAAGAAAAGGAAGTTTCTGTACCTGAATTGTTGAATCGTGTTCCCCAAAAAGATCCATTCAAGTTCTAACCCCTGGTACTTGTGAATGTGACCTTATCTGGAAATAGGTTCTTTGCAGATGTAATCGAGTTAAGACGAGGTCATGCTGGATTAGGGTGGGCCCTAATTCAATGACTGATGTGTATATAAGAAGAGGGAAATTTGTACACAGAGACACAGACAAATGGAAGAAAGATGATGTGAAGGCAAAGGCAGAGATTGGAGTGAAGCATCTACAAGCCAACGAATGCCAAAGATGACCTGATAGCAACAACCAGAAGCTAGAAGAGGCAAGGAAGGATTCTTCCCTGGAGCCTCTCGAGGGAGCATGACCCTGCTGATGCCTTGATTTCACACATCTGGCCTTCAGAACTGTGAAAGAATAAAGTTCTGTTGTTTTAAGCCACCCGGGTTGTGGTACTTTGTTACATCAACCCTAGGAAACTAGTATGTGAATGTTATCACAGGTCAACCAGAGACCCTTTGGGAAATGCGATGAGAAGCCTCTTCACCTTTGCTCCTAAGTTTAGTTTACTTATGGCTTCCACAGAAGAGCAAAGCAGCATGTTTTTAGTCATATCAGATTTGTCAGAGGGGTAACAGATAAGGACAGGAAGAGAGGGGAGTGTGTGCAATCTATGGAGGCCTTCCCTTTGTGCCAAGGAGCCCTCTGATCCTTGCCAGCCTGTCTGGTCCTCAAATATGGCCACCCTAAGTCCTTCACATTCTGGAAGATGTTTCCCCCATGGTTAGCTTCACTTGGCACGTCCAGCTATTTATTCTTCGGCTGGCCTTCATCCTGGAGCTTCAAGTTCTTACTTCGTGTGCTCTGTGTTTTCTGTTTCTAGAGAGACCAAAGGGTCCGCCATAGGCACTGGGGTCTGTGTGCCAGGTATGTTTTAGGACATTTCCCTTCACCTTAATTTCAATCACTAAGGCCCAGGGAGTCAGCTGAAATAATACATTGTTCTGAAGTATATTCTTTCTTGTAACTAAGGAATATTTACAAATTCAATTTGAATATTTTCGGAATGTCGATGGTTCTTGATTCTGAATTTTAGCTCCTTGATTCTGAATTTTAGCTCCTTGATTCTGAATTTTCTCTCCTTTAAGAAGACTCTGCTCACTCTGGAGCAGTGATTTGTTTAGGTGACAGATCCTTTGAGAGTCTGATGATGTTATGGAGTCTCTGCCCGTACAGGTGAACATCCACACAACACCTTGATGATGCCTTTGAGCCCTGAATTCCATGTTAGGAAGCTGTGCTCTGCCCTAGGTGGATCGTCTTCTCCCTCATTGCAGCTTGTCAAAAGCGGAAGCCACTTGACCCTTTTACTGGCTTCTC
The DNA here is from genome assembly GCF_024610735.1 of Ursus americanus. Classification (NCBI taxonomy): domain Eukaryota; kingdom Metazoa; phylum Chordata; class Mammalia; order Carnivora; family Ursidae; genus Ursus; species Ursus americanus. Next base: position 39,078,351 of record NC_142146.1, read on the forward strand.
AGAAGAGTAAAGGGGGGTGCAATGGAGTCCTGGCCTCCAGGTTTTGGGAAGACAGTAGACCTGACCTTTTGGTTGATCTCATCTGCCTCTTTTTCCTTAATTTACATAGTTTACCAGTGTGATGGTTAATTTTAATTTTATGTGTCAACTTGACCGGACTATAAGGTACTCAGATATCTAGTCAAACATTATTTTGGGTATGTCTGTGAGAGTATTTCTGGATGATATTAACATTTGAATATGCAAAAGGAGTAAAGCAGAACGCCCTACCCAATGTGGATGGGCTCCACCCAATCAGTTGAAAGCCTGAATAGGACAAAAAAGCCGAACCTCCCAGAAATAAGAGGGAATTCCTCCTGCCTGACTCCCTTTGAGATGATCTTTCTGTGACTTTGGCCTTGAACTGAAACATCGGCTCTTCCTGGATCTTGATCCTACGCCTTCGGACTAGAATTTATACCATCAGCTCTCCTGGGTCTCCAGGTTGCTGACTGCGGATTTTGAGACTTCTCAGCCTCCATAACCATGTGAGCCAATTCCTTAAAATAAATCTTTTTATATATAGCTCCTATTTATTCTGTTTCTCTGAAGATCCCTGACTAATAAAACCATGGAAAGAGGAGGCAGGACCTGTACCTCTTTTTGCCTGTGAACTCACTCTTCCTCAGTGGATCTAGGCCTTTCTTTTTTGTGTCTTTAAGCCAGACATTCCATGGGATACTTCTAAGGTATTTATTAGGACAAAATAGGATATCTACAGATTAAAAGAAAAAAATGAAGTCTACCAGACCAGAGTGTCTGGCATGTTCTCCACATAATTGTAATCATAAAAGATGGTTATATTCACTTAGTTTCCAGCATATGGCTCCATTTGTAATACACATGCACCTTGAGGACACTGACATTTTAAAAATGGATTCTTGAAGTTGGCTTATGTCAGTCTTCAGTTGGTCAGCCTAAAAGAATGGTTACCTGATTTTCTAATTATTTAATTGGTCCTATATACTTGGTCCCAATTTTCCATTTTTCTTTGCATTATATTTACCAGTCTGCTCTTGCTGGTGGAGGTGACAATCCAGGTGGAAATTATTTCCCTTTGCTGCTCTTTGCTGTTATCCACACCTCTCTCCTTTGCTCAACTTAAAACTCCTGTTCTCCTGGGAGGGGGCAGAGATGTGGGCAGGAGAACAGCGTTAGCCTTCCTTGAACAGGACCTAGTGAACAAGTGTGGGAGCCCCACAGAGTCACTGCAGTGCTCTCCAGGCAACATGTGAGCCTGGTCTAACTCTTCCTCTCCATCCTCACAGCCTCCTCGGGCTTGAAACTCCAACAAGACAGCCCAGCGGGAAAGCACTGTGCAGGCAGACCAACCTGGGCTTTAATTGCATTCAGGGACCTTCCTCTTCTAGTGCGTGACCCTCGTCGGGTAGTTCCTCCACCTCCGGAAGCAATCCGTGCACACTAGGGTTGAGCGAGGACCGCGGCTGAGTAAAGGACATGGCGGTGCTGCACAGCGCGGTGCTCAGTGGTGAGCTGCAGCTCTGTTAGTCCGCACGAAGACCCACGGCAGCCTCCGAGAGACCGCTCTTCCCGCCTCATACACGACTGTCAGCTTCATCTTCAAATAATGTCACTTCCTTTACCAGAAACCTTCTTTGGAAAATAAGCAAAAATTCCTCAGATCTTTTACTCTGGTCGGTTAGATTATAGGCGACTTGCTATTTTCTTTTTTGTGTATTTCCATCTCTTCTCACTGACCGGTAAAAAAAAATCAAAAGCAAGCCTCCAATAGTCCTTTTTCCACAATGTGAGAATAGTTCTGAGGCCCACTCTCCGTTCGTTCTGGTTAAATTTGTCCTCATTGGCCGTATCACCATGTCAATTATACCGCCTCAACCCCAGATTCTCCTCACCTACAAGACACAGTTTGTGCAGGATTAAATGGGAAAATACATGTAAATACCCAGCACGGTGCTTAAGTAATGAGAGCTTTGAGCCCCAGAAAGTGCCTGAAATCCTGGCTTTGGTAGGTATTTGTTAATACCTCTGTGGAACATGGTCAACTATGTCTCTCATTTCCTCACCCTCCATAACCCAAAACCTTGTCTTTGGCCTCAGTTCAGACAGAGCTTATTGTCAGGTTGGGTTTTTCTCTGGCAGAGTCAGCTCTGCTGCCCTTTTGGTCTTCTGTCTGGGACTGCAGGCTCCCAAGACTGGAACCTGCCTTACATGTCACACAAGGAAATCAGCCTAAAAGTCTTCCTTACCTTTGTTAGCGGGGGAGATGTTATGGGCAGGAGCAACTGAGCAGCACAAACACTCCTGGAAACTCTTGGCCAGTTCCAGAAGACACAACATAGTCTTGGGCTCTGTGGTGTTTTCAAATCTTTGGAAGCCCACAGCCTAATGCCAGTTAGTACTATCAGTGGCAGCACCAGAAGGGGCAGTTATGAAAGATCTATTGGTGCCTCGTCAGTAACTGTTTAAAGTGAATCCTGCAGACCTGGTCTGTGCCCATAGGATCAGCTCGAGGCAAACAAATACAGAAGGACATATCAGCCATCACTCGTACATGTTCCAGAAGGTACACACATGCCCTCAATCAGTCCTTAGGCATCATAATGCATTGCTTTAAGAAGGATGAAGATTAGTATCCAAGATATACAAAGAACTTCGCAAACTCAATACATGGGAAACAAATAATCAAATCAAAAATTGGGCAGAAGATATGAACAGACACTTTTCCAATGAAGACATAGAAATGGCTAACAGACACATGAAAAAATGTTCAATATCATTAGCCATCAGGGAAATTCAAATCAAAACCACATTGAGAAACCACCTTACGCCAGTTAGAATGGCAAAAATTGACAAGGCAGGAAACAAATGTTGGAGAGGATGTGGAGAAAGGGGATCCCTCTTACACTGTTGGTGGGAATGCAAATTGGTACAGCCACTTTGGAAAACAGTGTGGAGGTCCCTTAAAAAGCTAAAAATTGAGCTACCCTATGATCCAGCAATTGCGCTGCTGGGTATTTACCCCAAAGATACAGACGTAGTGAAGAGGAGGGCCATATGCAGTGTTCATAGCAGCATTGTCCACAATAGCTAAATTGTGGAAGGAGCCAAGTTGCCCTTCAACAGATGACTGGATTAAGAAGATGTGGTCCGTATATGCAATGGAATATTACTCAGCCATCAAAGAGAACGATTTCACAACATTTGCAGCAACATGGACGGGACTGGAGGAGATAATGCTAAGTGAAATAAGTCAAGCAGAGAAAGACAATTATCATATGGTTTCACTCATTTATGGAACATAAAAGAAGGAGGGGATGAATGAAGGGGGGGGTAAACAGAAGGGGGAATGAACCATGAGAGACTGTGGACTCTGAGAAACAAACTGAGGGCTTCAGAGGGGAGGGGGATGGGGGATTGGGGTAGGCCGGTGATGGGTATTAAGGAGGGCACATATTACATGGAGCACTGGGTATTATACGCAAGTAATGAATCATGGAACATTGCATCAAAAACTAGGGATGTACTGTATGGTGAGTAAGATAATATAATAAAAAATTATTATAAAAAAAAAGAAGGATGAATCTGTTTTCTTACAGTTGAAGCCCTGATACCACTTGGTATTGGTTTCTCTATTCATGCATACAACTGCTCTGTGAGCTCTTTGTGGTTTGTATGTGAATGTTCACACAAAATTCAATAAAAAGTTGTTAGCAATAATGGAAAGAAAAATATATAAGTCTTGGATGTGCAGTGAAAGGAGATTTTGACTATCTTTGGACCCAATTATTGGAGAAATGAATACTTTGAAGGGATGGGAAAAGAAGAAATTTCTCCCTACATCCATTTCATCTGTCAGCCTTGCTGGCTCTCCCTTATTCCTAGGTACCTGTGTAATGTTTGGGCTTCATTTCGTGGCGAACTTCTAGTCCTGGTAGGCATTCTTGAAGCCACCTAATGTTAGCAACTGAACTGGGACATATTTTCTGGCAAGTAAAAGGACTTTTTTCTGGAAGAAGCAAGAATGAACTTCTTTCTGGACAGCACTGGAGGAAACTGTTCAACTGAATTGTGGTAACAAACCTCAGCTGGGTCCCCAATCCTGTCAGATCCCTATTGTGGGGTTTTTAAAAGACTTGTTTTTCCCCCTGAAATGACTTGCTTTTCTCTCCTCTAGTCCTGCTCTACCCCTGTAGTCAGCTGATGACCTCACCGCATACTCCGTTGCAAATAAAGGGGAGCCATTAGATATAACAGACAGGAGCCATATCGTCTTCCCACCATCACGCTCCTACCTGTCTGGGCTGCACACCCTACTCCTCTTTCTTTCGTGGGTGTAACCTCCCCTCCCCCCAAAAGCCAGTACCTCCTCATGGGATCTGGATTCCATCCTCTGACACATTAGGGAATTCCTTTTTTCTTCACTCTTTGTCACTGCTGTCTCCCTTCCTACCGAATCATTTCCATCAGCTGCATCCTAACATAATTTAGTGTCTCCCCTTTTAACTTCCCTCCACATTTTGCCCCATCTCTTCGCTTCCTTTTAGAGCTCACTCAAACAGTTAATTTATGATTACTGTCTCTACATCTTTGTTCTCAATCTACCCTCACTAGCTTTTGCTCCTGTCACTCCACTGATTTTGTCAAGGGTAACCAATGACTTCTGTGTTGCCAGCCCCAAAGGACTCCTCTCAGTGTCCCTCAGCCCCACTGGCACACTGGCCACTCTCCTCCACACACTCTTCTACCTGATTTCTCAAGACCCTGCTTCCTCCACCCTGCTCATGGTCCCTCCTTTGCAATCTTCTTTGCAGAATCCCATCCCTCTATCTAGGTCTAAGTAGTGCTGTTCCTGGAGGGTCTGTCCTGAGACCTTCTCTTTTCCCCCAAACACCATCTTTCTAGCTGATCTCATCCATAGCTTTCAATAGTATCTAGAGGTTAACAAATCATATGTATGTGTGTGTGTATATATATATTCCTATATATATATACACACACACATACATATAGCTTCACATATATTCTGAGCTCTAGATTTATATCCCACTGGCTAACCTGACACCTCCATTGGCGAATCTCAAACTTAACGTATTTAAAACTGAACCCTTGCATCCTCCCTGCCGCTACCCAGTCCTTCCTATCTCTGTAATTGGGACCACCATCCACACGGCTGCTCAGGTTAGAAACCTGGGAGTCAGTCTTGATTTTTCCTTTCCTCTCACCCTTCTCCCTACAACACATGCACGAAAGTCCTGTGATGCTACTTCCAGACTACATCTCAAAGCATCATGATCCCTTGCATCTAGGCCACCCTTGTGGCTTGTCTGCACTAATGTAACAGCCTTTTAACTGACCTTCCGGAGATGCGATGCTCATTTTCCTATAATTCTCTACGGCCCAACAGGAGCGATCCATACAAAAGTAAATTAGATCACATTACTCCCTTGCTTAAAACCCTTCGATGGATGCCTACTTCACTTAAAACAAAATATATACTCCTTAGCTTGGCCTACAGGCCCTGCACGATCTGTCCTTCTCACTGGCTTTCCCTTGGCCCTTCCTCCTCAGTCATTCTCCCCTTCACCACACTTTTGATACACGGGCTGTCTTTCTGTTTTGTAAACACGCTAAGCACTCCCCCTGCCTTCACTCATGCTGTTCCTTCTGCCTGGAACCCTCTTCTCTCTGCTCTTCAAGAGGCTGGCTTCTTCTCATTTTCAGTTTTGGAAAACCCTTCCTGACTACCTTCTCTAATGTAGTATCTTCCCTCTATGGTTACTTTCCATCAAGGCAAACAATGACCAATTGTGTAATTATTCCACTTGTTGAATTTGATTTTTGATTTTTACCCCACTAGATTGCAGGCTGTAAGCTGTGTAACAACAGAGGCCCAGTGTTCTATCCTCAGCACCTAAAACAGTGCCTGGCACCTAGTAGGTACTAAAAAATATTGTAAAGTCAACATGGTGTTGTATCTTTGTGCACTTAAAATCAATGGTCACAGGTCTCTCCTTCAGGAGCCCATTTTCTCTTGCTTTGTGTTCATAGTTCTTATAAATGGTGATAGAGGCACTCATCTATCTTGTGGTAAAATAATTTTTTTTTCCCTCAGCAGTAACGATCTTGAAATGGTCAGCAGACGCACATTCAGAAATAAGTCTTAGGATAATTCCAGTTGAAAAACCTCAGAAATGGTCCTTACAAGAATTCTGAGAATATAGTGGGGAACTGGAAACAGATTCCTCTAGAATTTCAACTAGAACTCACTTATAGAGTCTCTTTCAGACAGAACAGAAAAAAGAAGAATTCTCCAAAAATGGCAGACGATGAATCCAACTGAATATGCTAAACTTCCTCTCTTAAAACTCACCACCTCCCACAATTGAAGAAAAATCCATAAAAGTAGACTTGGGGGATGATAGTAAAATGGGGCAAACCAACAGTACAGGAACTTGTCTCTTAAAATGTTGGGGAAAAAGCCCATAGGCACTAGATCAGATAGCACAGAAAGAAGTCCCTTAGTGTGGTGCCGTGTGGAACACATAGGAGTTTTAGTTCAAGAGGAAAAGAAAGCATAGTTTTTGTCTGTTTTATTTTTTCCATCTCTCTTATTACTACTAGTAGAATGAGTCTTTTTTTTCTTTTAAGATTCTATTTATTTATTCAACAGAGAGAGAGACAGCCAGCGAGAGAGGGAAACAAGCAGGGGGAGTGGGAGAGGAAGAAGCAGGCTCACAGCGGAGGAGCCTGATGTGGGGCTCGCTCCCATAAAGCTGGGATCACGCCTTGAGCCGAAGGCAGCTGCTTAACCACTGTGCCACCCAGGCGCCCCGAGTCTTTTTTTTTTTTTTTTTTTTGTGCACTGAGGCTTTTCTTGTTTCCTATCATTTGAACTTAGAAGTATTTTTCTCTGGGCCCCTCCTTTGCCCCTCTCCCCTTCACTATTCTTAGTTCTTCCACAAACATCTTCCATCTGTGGGCAGCTACCTGAGATATAGAAATACCATCTAACATCTTTCCTGTTCAACATACTTGGGGATAACACTCTTGTTGTAACATAGGATGAACAGGACATTCTAACCCCAAAACTTTGGTGTTCCCACACTGTTCTGCAATGCGTTAGTAACCAGTTTCTAGGTTATTGAGGGAAAATCAAGTACACGCAGTAACTTTTGTGGGGAGCAGTACGAATTTTTCCAAATTTATTCTAAACTCTTTGATCACTAATTAGTCCAATCCCCAACTTCCATGTTCCACTAAAAGTTGCAAACCTGGATAAGCTATTTTTACTAAGAAAGGTTCTGAAGGGCTCCTTTTTTTCCTGTTGGAATGCATGTCAACAGGGTGCGTGTTTCTATTTGAATATCCCTGCTGCAGGTACAAATACTGTTTTCCCTGCCTATACAGATTTTAATCAAGAATAGATATCAAGAAATCAGAATCCGAGCTTTCGCTAAAACAACAAACGATTACATGTGGTACTGTCCTGGTGGACACATGTCATTATATATTTTTCTAACCCTGTAGACTGTACAACATGTACCTGATGTTGACTATGGACTTTAGTGAACCTTATGTAAACTATGGACTTCAGTTAATAACCATGCATCAATATTGGCTCCTCAATTATAACAAATGTACTACACTACTGCTAAATGTTAGTAACGGGAAACTTTGTGAGGAGAGAGACGGAGTATATGGGAACTCTGTACTTTCTGCTCAAAATTCTGTAAAACTCAAACTTCTCTAAAAAGTAAAGTCTAGTAATTAAAAACGTACAAAGTACTTTATAATTCCTTTAGTCTTAAGATCTTTGATGATAATGAAGATTGTTCTGCAGAACTATTCTGAACAGCCTGAAAACACTGTAACAGTGAACCATAAAGAAACAGAAGGAATTCTCCTGCCATCTTAATGGGATGCTGATGTAACACTGGCGTCTAGATGCCCCTGATTATGTTTGACACATTCCCTTGCCTCCATCTCCTTGATTCAAGACCCTACACAGTATTCAAAACCCAGTTCCCTGGGACGCCTCGGTGGCTCAGATGGTTAAGCGTCTGCCTTTGGCTCAGGTCGTGATCTACAGGTCCTGGGATGGAGCCCTGTATCTGGCTCCCAGCTCAGCGGGGAGTCTGGTTCTCCCTCTCCCTCTGTCTCTCCCCCTGCTTGTGCGCTGTCTCTCTCTCTCAAATGAATAAAAAAAGAATCTTAAAAAAACCCCCAAAACCCAGTTCCCTGTGATCTCCTTGCCAGAGCTTCCAACTTTCCACCTGGAAGTAATTTTATCATTCTTCAACCTGGAGGTAATTTGCTTCTGCATGTGGTATATAGGGCTTCTTCTGTTCTCTCTCTCTTTCTCCCTTTCCCTCCCTCCCTCCCTCCCTCCCTCCCTCCCTCCCTCCCTCCCTCCCTTCCTTCCTTCCTTCCTTCCTTCCTTCCTTCCTTCCTTCCTTCCTTCCTTCCTTCCTTCCTTCCTTCTTTTCTCCCCTACCACAAGTTAGTTTTAGCTGCTGGAGGATATTTGGGTTGTTTTCCCTGATTAGCTCGATCCATTCTCCCGACACTTTTTTTGTTTTGGACCCCAAGGATCACTACAACAGTACATGGGGTTTTCCCTCTCTGCTAAGTCTGCTCTTGCCTGCCTGCAAGTATGCATGTAACATGCTGTTTCATATTCTGCATTAACTTTGACCCTTCAAAGACCACATTTGACCCTTTAAGGATCTTGTCAAAGAACCTTGAAAATATAACCTTATTGCCTGATGTAGGGCTCTGAACTTTCCACTGAAGTTGACCTTCGCATGTGGCATTTGTTCTAAAAGGGTCAGGAAGACAAACAGCTGACTTTCAAGAATCCAGCCACTTAAGAACAGGGAACTGTTTCTGAGGCCTCAGTGCAGCCATAACTTAAACAACACATTCCTCCGTAATATAGTAAATTCTGTGATATAACGAATGTTTCTTGTTTAGAGCAACTGTCTAGATCTAGTAATTTATTGTCCCTTGAAGGCGTGTGTGTGTGTGTGTGTGTGTGTGTGTGTGTGTGTGGTGGGAAGTGGTAGCAGGGGAGTTGATGAGTGAGTAAAAAAAAAGGTGAGAACCTGATTCCAGGGGCCGAACAGGGAACTCAGTAGAGCCATGAGGAACACAAGAGCCAAAAGGAAAAATAAATAACTCGTAGAACTTGTAAAGGAAACTGCCCTCTGCGTTAGCAGCAGCTGAGCTCTATTGACAGGAAATTTGAAATCATTAACAAAAACAATTCTGATTTCCCATCAAGTTCTCAGGGGCCTGTGTGCGGAATGTACAGGTGAAGCGGGGTCACCCTGACCCGCCAGGCTCACATGCAGGCTTGCCTGACACCTGCCTCCCCCAGCTCACTCTCTCAGTGGCCTCTCTGACCCGGCAGACTGTCCTCTCACCTCCTGGTTCTTGGGGCTGACCAGTGCGCTTGCCCCTAGCCCCTGGGGAGGAGCTCCATTCCCCTTCCATTCATCTCCCCAGCCGCCCAGCCTTTCCCCCTCTTGAAAGTGCCCTTCCCTCCTCAGCGGGGGGGGGGGGGGGGGGCTTGTGGGCAGGGCATCGGAGTCCTGCCCCGGGGTTCAAGGGTTCAAGTCCCTGCGCGTGGCACACCTGCCGGGGTCTCTCTTCCTCCAGCTTTGTTCTGCCCCCGCCCTCCCTGCAGGTCCAGCTCTTTTTTCTCTCCAGGATACAGGAGGGAGAGTAATTAAGAGGAAATCCTGCGAAAGAGCCTTCGAAATACTTGTAAAACACTGTAGGCGCAATTCGTGGGAAGCAGACTGTGGCCAGGCTTTGACCTCAGGGTGGAGGAGACAGATGGTAAAGTGAGAGCGGGTGTGTGCCATCTGATGGACCGACCAGAATCATCCGCAAGAGCACTGGTGAGCAGAGGACCGCCCAACTGCATTTTAAAGCAACACGGACTTTTTGGGTAGGAGAATAAAAAGATAAAGCTTTATAAATGGGAAGTCAACCTGTTTGTAAATGGAATAAGCTCAGTCATTTTATTATAAATTCACTGTCAAGTGGCAGGGAGGGGACTCTAGTAGCTTCAAGCTGAAAGGGACAGTCTTCAGGCAGCCTTTGACCATTTCTGAAGAATGTGCCCAACAGTCAACTAATCAGACCCAACATGTGGAATAAATGGCACCTGGAAATATTTCTTTCTCATTAATCTTCGTTTACAAGTAGACAGCTAAGTGGTTTGGATATTATTTTGAGAATGTCTCTTTAAGCAAAAATTTATTAATGGCAAATATTTTAGGGCATGGTTAGCTGCATTTTCTTGGGTGTCAAGCACATACTGTTTCCTGAAAACCATAAAATATCATCCTTCTGTTCCTAGCAGGAGTGACATGTCCCATTGTCTTGTTTCCACAATGCTTAACTGTGTTATAGCAAATGTCAATAGTGAATTAACTATCCCTTCGAATGTTTCAAATGTGACTTTTAATTAAGCATATTAACCTGATGTATCATCATTTGAGCTGGAAGTAAAATAAGATTATAGGCATTTTCAACTTTTGGATGCCTGCAGAACATGAAAAGCATTTTATGAGGCTTGCATTAATTCATATTTCATTATAATGTAATTCTATGTTAGATATTCCACTTATGCACAGAGCTAAAATAGTTTCTGCTCAGTAGCGATGCCGATTTAAATGAGCAAACCACACGGAATGGAGAAAGCTTAACTCTTTGTGCGTCTCAGCATTATTATGTTCAGGGAAGAAATCCTTGAGGGCAGAATTTCACCTTTAGTAGAGAGAGCACAACACTTACACTTCAGGTGGCAGAGGGTGAGAAAGAAGGGATGTCACGTTTCTTTTGCACAACATTACCTGATCAGGGATAATTCTGAGCATACGCTGAGCATTTTCCTTTTATTCCACATATAGCAAGCTGATCAGTTTTGCTGCACTGAGCAGTCAGCAAGACTGAGTTGTGAGGGGCAGGTGGGCTGCTTGACCACCTGGGTAAGGAGAGCATGTGCAACATAGACGCATAAGAAGCCCCGGGAACTAGATGCATGGCGCTCTGCAGGGCTGCCATAAAGCATCCTGCACAATATTACTAATAGACCTTTTACAATTTTTATAGCTTCCCGAGTTATTTTTGAGTCAGTGCTAGCATTCAATTATTTCCTGTTGAATAAGGAACAAAACAGGCCTAAAGACTGAAAGGAAAAGCTGCTGTGGGGAGTGATCTCTCCAGATGGAAGTTTTCTGGCAGATTGTGATTTGTGACTCAGAATGAGCCCAGATCACTGTGCCATATGGGTGACAGCAGAGCCTGTAGACACTGACTCAGTCACTCAGCCGACTCCTGAATTCCTACTATGCGTCAGTTACTAGCTGGGCATTGGGAAACAAAGATGAGTAAGCGATAGTATCTGCGTCCAAGGAGTCCGTTCATTCATTCATTCATTCATTCATCAACATTTACTGAGCATTAATGATGTGCATCATATATTCAGGGACTTGAATATGTAAACATAGAGTAAATTACCATATGGTATTATGACAATGTCAGTTATAAAGATAGGGGAAAAACTGCTTCATAAGCATAGAGATTGGGAGAGAGAGACTAATTATACCTGGCATATTCATGGGAATTCTTCCAGAAAAGGTGACATTCAGCCTGAATCTTGAAGAAGGATTAGGGGATTCAGTAAAGAGGGAAGAAGGATGAGGCCATTTCTAGCAAAGAAATAGTGTGAGCAAAGTCATGGAGTTGAGGATTCATGCTTGGGAGGAAATATAAGAAATTGTGGATATAGCTTGTGGCTTCATAGGCAGGAAATGCAACTAGAGAAATAACCTGTACGAGATGTTCTATGCCATGTTAGAGTTTTAGCTGTATTCCATATATTGGGAAGGGCAAATCCCAGAGTTCTGCACTTTCTATCCTCATGACAGATGTCCTCGATCTGCCATGAATGACATTCTTTCCTGCTGAGCCCAGGCCAACCCATGGAATCCTTCTCTACACAAGGCTTTTTGGAAGCCACCATCAACCTACTGGAATTGGTACATAAAAGAAGAAGTATATTCATCATTTTTGCTACAGCCAAAGGAAGCTCACTAAGGTTTTGAAATATAGGAACGACAAGGTCAGATCTGATTGTTGGGGTGACTATTTTAGTACACTAGAGAATGGATTGGAGTGTGGGGAATCTTGAATCAGGAAAACTAACAGTAAGCTGTTTAATAACTTAAACCATTGGTTCCCAACCCGGCTGCATATTGAAACATCGTGTACTTGTTAAAAATATCTTATATTTAGGTCCCACCCCAAACTAATGAACCCAAGTGATTCATGTGTACCCAAGGGCTGAGATCCCTTGTCTGAGTATTAGTTAGTAAGAACATTTATTAAACAAAAGAGGTTTTATTCTCCTTCAGTATGAGCTTGGGCAGGAGAGCAGATTATCTGGGGAAGATGGGAGAGGATTTGCCATTGTTTGGTCTTTACTCAAATAATATTACTAATAACGACTATGCTTTCTTGGTGTCTTCTGTCCATCAGCTGACTTATAGATGGATACACTATTTCATTTAATCCCACATTAATCCTCTCAATAGGTGTTCGTTATCTTCAGTTTACAGCTGAAGTAACCAAGCGTCAGAGACCTTCAGTAACTTGCTGAAGATCGTAAGGCCAAAACTTTTGATGCCAAAAGTTATATTCTTTTCTCTCCTCCATGTTACTTTTAGGACTTTTATTTAAATGACATATAAAACACAGGAAGTATGTTAGAAGAAATAATAGCAGGTGGGGAGTGTGTTGTTACCTTTGGGTATGATCAAATTCATTTTCAGAAACTAACACCTGAGTACCTTGCTGTGAAGTAGGCTGGGCCGGCCCTTTGGCCCAGGAAATGGGTGATTTTATACCTACTGTTGTCTCTCTGAGGAAGTCTGATGGGAACATGAGCATTTCTCTCTGGGTCAAGATATGGTCATTCCCACCCACCAAAAACTGTGCTTTCACTTTGTGTTCTGTTTGGCTCAAACTCTTCTTGTAGACGCATCATATCATTGCGTATTAGGTGCATTTTGTTTGGTTGTGATTCTTGTGAACAAACAGTACAAAGAAACTTCTAAAATGAAGAGACGCATCCACTCATTCACACATTCACATATCCTTTTGCATGTCTATAAAATTTGGATTTGTTTCACCAAGTGTTATTTGGCAACCAAATAATGCTCTGTGGCTGGTTCATTATCTGGATCATTTCAGGACTAGTCAGCAGGGGACTAGCAGTAGCAGCAGTATTCACAGTGAACACTGAGTTCTTCCTTGGTCTGAAACTTCAATTCTAGAATCTCTACAAAATCAAGGCAGCTATAAGAGCCAGCGCCCACGATGTGTGTTTAATGAAACAACCTGTATCTCTGCTACAAGCTAGCAGGCTGCTTCCTGGCTTGAGGGACAAGCCGTGAAGTTGGGCTTCATGAGGGGCATGTTGCTGCAGCCCGGTGAGCCCCGTGGCTTGTCCTCATAATAAAGATGCCAGCAGTGGATTGCAGAGTGCAGAATTTCTAACTCCAAGTCCAATGCCTTCAAATTATGCGATCATATTAATTCTTAGCAATGGAGCCAAGTAAGGGGTGTTTTATTTATTTGTTATGAGTTACTGTATTGGAAAAATCTTATCCATTTCATTAGCATTTGCTTTTTTATTACTGGAAAGAGACCCTAGGACCTTGACTTTCCAACGGTGTTTGTGGATCACCAAGATTTCACAGGTAAGAGGGACCTCAGTGGATGTCATGGGGAGGAGAAGATGGAAGAGAGAGTTGGCCTTTAGGCTTTAGAATATTCATCCCATCTTCAACCAGAGAAGTTTGGGTTTTATTAATTTTATTTGAAGAATAAAGAGTATAATTGGTGTGAAGAGCACTAGACATAAGGAATCTCTGGGGAAAACATTTGCATATGTCAGTCAATGGACTTCTTTCAGTTTTAATCAGATGGAATCCAATTTTGATCCTGGACATGTTGGAAAAAGTGGCCTGAACACAGCAGAAAAGAGTTGTCACAAAGTCCGTGAACTTGACTCTCAGGAGAGGTCTGGGTTTACCTGCAGGTCCTTACACTGTGGCCAATGGACTTCTAATGGGTTTAAAGGGAGAGTTAATGCTTTCACAGTCCTGGTTACTAGATTTCAGCAGCGCATACCAGCAGAGAGCTGCTGGAAGCTGACACACTGAAAGGTACTAAATGCCAAAGGCGAGGGACTGTGTGAAGCCTGAGTCACCTGCTGCGCTGGAGGGACTGTCTCAGACTGGGCTGAAATATGGACTCTGGACTCTAACAGATTTGGGTTCATGACCCAATTTAGCCCCTTACTTGTTTTGTGACTTTGAGCCTCACTGTTATCTCTGTAAAATGGGCATAGTAGTCAAGTCCTACTTGAATCTGACAGGGCAGCTCTTTCACAGAATTTCTGGACTTCCCCAGAGTTTTCCTGTTATCCTGCTATAGCAGAATCCCCTGGGATACTGTGAAATATACAGATCTCCTACTCTCAGGCCGCCCAAATCAGAATCTTCAGGGGAAAGGCCAGCGATCTGAACATGAAACTGGAATACCCCAGTGGATGCTGAGCTGCCGCCACTTTAGAGGGAGCTTGATAAACCCTGTTAAAGGTTCTTGGGGACCTAATGAATGGGAAAGAGAATCCCCAGCCTGTGGTGACCCTGACCCCATGTCCCTTTCTTCCTAAAGCTGTGTCCTCTCTGTTGGCAGAGGAGGGTCTTCCTTTACTTTGAAAGTTAGAACTCATTACTGCTTCTTGTCAGGACGAGAGTAGAACCGGTCAAGTCCCCACGAAGGTGAGTCACATGCTTTTTGCTTTTCTGTCCTTAAGGAAGTAGGTAATAGAAGCGAGGAAGGATCCTCGAATGCCAATTAAGTGACTTTTATATACAAGAGACCGATATGGCTGTCCCTTTAAATAAACAGTCCTATTAAAATGTACACTCGTGTATATTTGAAGAGGTCTGAATGTGTACTTCCTGTACCAGGCTGAAAACTGGCTATGTTCTCTTAGTGGTCTTGGAGAGCTTCAAGAAAGAAAAGAGCTCTCATTTTGATTGCAATGTCAAAGTGTTATGGTTGTCAATGGAGTCGTGCCTAAATACATTTTAAGAGGTTTCATTATGAATAAAACTGAATCCTGTTTTCTGTAATATTTCAGTTTGCACAAGGAGTGTGGTAAAAAGAAGGCCATTGTAAACATTTTTGGCCCCATTTGGTCTTTGTGTTTTTCTGTGTCAGACTGCAAATCCTGACAGGCAGACAGGGCAGTGTTTTATTTAACAAACACTTTTCTGAAACCCACAGAGAGAGGGAGAAAGGAAGCAAAGCAGGAGCCAGTCAACTCTGTTTAATCATTTCTTTTTGGTTTAACGCATTCCCAGCCCAAACTGTGTGTATAAATCTTGGGATATGCATACATATATTTTTAAATAGGTCTTTAAAAATAATGATGCACCAGACTATACCCCAAACCAGACGATGGCCTTACAGGAGCTTGCTTCTACTCACAGCAATCAGCAGGTAGAAGACAAGAATTAGAATGGCCCAAGGCAAAGCAATCACCTTTATGTTAAAAAAAAACCAAACAAAAACCCAAAACTTAAAACAGTCTGAGGATTATATGTCTAGGCTTCCAAGTTATTAAAATGATCATGAAGGTGGGTATGGTGCTTGGCACTTTACCATTATTACAACAGCTTCTTCCAATTTTGAAGATTAGGAAACAGAGATTTGAAAAAGTTAAGTGACTTGCCCAATCACTCAGTTATTAAGTGAAAGAGACAGGAGTCTGAATCCATTGTTCTGAATCCAAAGACCTTTTAAGTTCCGCAATGTTACACCACCTTTAACTTACAACATAACATAATGCTATGGGATCTAAAAATTTTCTCGCTTCTCTTCTCAATTCTTGGCTGGAATTATAGCCAAGGAGTGGTTGAGAATGCTGGAAAACTTCAGACTCCATAATTTAAATCTTATTGATTCCTCCTACGTAAGACTCTGTGTCATCCGACAGCCCGAGGGATAGAATGTTGGCTTCCCCATGCCGCTATCTGCCACCAGTGGTTTCACTCTTAACCATCATCAATAATAATTTGTGATTCCCTTAGAAGTCCACCTTGCTCTATCTCACAGTCTTCCCATTAGTGCTCCCTCTTGGTGTGGGGGTTCATCACACAGCTCCTTGGACAGGTGCCCTCAGCCTCCTTCACTATTAGAATGTATTGGCTGCCATCTCTTTCTTCTGTAATTAATTAATTACAATTTGCACAGCTGCATGTGAGCAGAGTGGTTGGAGGGAAGAGATGCAGTTTCCAGCTCTCTTGCTCACCTACTTGGCTCAAGCCCTGGATAAGTATCTTCTGTTTGAGCCCCAAGAGGGAGTTCTTGCTCAATGCACAGCATTCTTTTTTCCTCCTACCTCTCTTTATGCCCACTCCCTCCTACTCTGACATACTACTCTGTTTCTAACATGAATAAATTAGTCTTCGGATCCTTTTTACTGGTGCTCTTAAGGCTTCCCATCCCATGATACTGCTGCGTTGTTGAAAACCATCGTGCCTGGTGAACAATAGTTATTACTACAAGTGCAGATTGTTGAGGTGTGCTC
The DNA here is from genome assembly GCF_024610735.1 of Ursus americanus. Taxonomy (NCBI): domain Eukaryota; kingdom Metazoa; phylum Chordata; class Mammalia; order Carnivora; family Ursidae; genus Ursus; species Ursus americanus. Next base: position 39,095,053 of record NC_142146.1, read on the forward strand.
TGGAGTCTCAACAATCACATTTACTCTGATGATTTCCTTTCCTGTTCCAAAGCTGATCTTGGCTGTATTCAGTTCTGATCATTAGGTTCATGTTAACAACTGTTGCTCAATTCATTGTTTTCTTACAATTATTAATATGACTCTGGGAGTGGCAACTGCTTCTGTGAAAGGATGGAGATTCAGATGCCTGAATTAGAGACTGTGCTACATACGATTACAGCTCCTAAAAATGTGTTAACTGAGATGGAAAAGAAAGCAACCGGGTCAAAGACTAATGCATAGGAGAAATCTCAAAAGCGTTAAGGACACAACATGAAAACTTGTGCATCATGACATTGTAAACAAAATAATAAGTCACCTGGAATCATGGTTGATTAAATTCATGTTAGAAGCCCTCAGTACTATTATATCATGCTTAGTCTCCTGGGCACCCTTGCACATTGTCAGCCAACAAACTACAATTTCATGCTTGACTGGCCTAATACAGTCTTCAGTTCCAGATTCTGTGCACAACCACGCCAAGCCGCAAAAATTAAGTGAAAAGCAAATAAATAAATAAAAGAGTGGGCAGAGGTCAAAAGACAATGCCCAACACCAGCCTGAAATAGAGCAAGCCTCTGAGTGGAATACATCAGTGTTCTTACTATCATTTAACTGAAGGACCTTTCTGATTACCTGATGAGTCAACATTTACTAGACGTACGCTAGAATACCTGCTATGTGCCAGGCAGAGTGGAAAGCCTTGAGGCTGTCATAGTTAGGAAACAGGTACTGATGAGTGGCAGGAGTTTTTCAATGGAAAACCAGATGAGTCCCCATCTCAATCCCTCTATAGCTGGTAGAGTCTTTATAGAGACTCTCTCAAAGGGTTTTGGTTCATGTCTGGCAGCTTTCCCAGTGCTCTTTGTTTGCACCTTCTAAGATTTCTGCTGGAAAGGGGGCATCAATCCTCTCTCAGATGCAATTTATAACAATTATTTGCCCTTATTCTATTCATCTGTCTATATTTCAGAATATACTCAGAAAAGGTCTTCTGCTCAGACCTTAACTCAGTAAAGATTCTCAGAAGGTCCAAAAACCTGTTAGCAGGCAAGGCATCCTTTCATTTGTTCTTTCTAAGATGACAGTATGAATGGGTCAGTATGAGGAATGTAAAAAAGAGATGGGAAATGTAATCTGTCATCATCAGCACAAAAGTTTTTATTAATTTCTATGTGTTTTGTGCAGTTAAGTTCATCTGAACGTTATCATTCTTGCTGGTAGCAGAATCATAATTAAAGCTGAAAAGGGCACTTAATTCTAGGAAAATTCTTTAAAAAATCTTTAACAAAATTCTTAAGACTAACCCTCCTACCATCCTCCTTTAGGCTGAAAAGTCTGCCCAAATGGCTTTTGGTACTTACATTGAATATAATCAGTTCTTTTCTCTGAATTTCACTCAGGGTAGCATTAATTTGGTATGATTGGGAGGTGATTTTCTTTAATTAGGATTTTTTTCACTGTGCTTTTGCGCTTCTGTCGTGCAGGCCTTTTGGAGCAGAGGGCTCACAGGTGGCTAGTTTCCATGAAATTTTTGTTATGAGAATGTACACCTGAGATGGGGCCAGTTTGGGAGCTTCCAATGCTTAATGTTAAAGACTTTAAAAGGTGCACTGGTGGATCCAGAATAGGATTTAAAAGCAATCATCAATTCATAATTGGACTGAATTGCAAAGGAGGGCAAGAGAGTCATTCGAAGTCGGTCATAGTTGTACAATACAAAGGTAGAGTGTGATATTATATGATCCTGTAATAACCATTATTGGGTATCTGTGAATTAAATACAATTTTCGGGAGGTGACAAGTTGCTTGCCATGGTATCATGAGCAGGAGAAATGGTGCAAAATGTTTGGGAAGAGATGTGGAGAGGAATAACAGCTTCAGACACCAAATTGAAAATTAAACTTCCTGAGGAATTTTGGAACCCTGGTCTAAGTAAGTTGAAAATACATTCTTTTACTAAAACTACTCCAATAAGCAAATGCAGAAAAGGGGGCTATATGAATGCTAGATATTGAAATCTTTCACAATGATATATATCGTAATACTTCATATTACACTAAGGCCATAAATTCATCATGTTTTCTTTATCGTGCTTACTCACATAGACAGGAGTGGATCCAGATTTCGCAGAACCTGAAGGATACCCAATCTGGGGGACTCTTCCTCATATAAAGATTATAAACTTTTGAATATAAAAAAAGGACAGGTCCTTTACAAAGGGGCTCCTTCAAATGAAGGGCCCTGAGACTTGAGTGATATTGAGTCTTAGTGAATTTGCCTCTGGATGTTTAGAGCTGTGTTGTGGGAACTGGTGTCACGGGCGGGGCCCAGCTCTCCTGTCATCTCAGAAGGGGGCAGGCAAAGGTGAATGTGAAAACTATATTTCTAAGGTTCGCACTTAGCACATTTGAGTGCTATGCTGACCATCTTAAAAGCTGCTGTTGATTCCTTTGGAAGGGACCGCTCAATGAAACAAACACCAGGATCTGCCTCCTTATGACCAGCAGGCCCTGATCCAGTATTTACTGGATTTTTTCGCATGAGGCCATTTATGAAGCTCATTGCTGATGTATTCCTGTTTATCCATTGAACCATCTTAGGTTTAAAATACCCCACCCAATGCCATCATCTATGTAGCAACCAGAGCAGTATCTACAAATAAAATAACTTTCAAGGCCAAATAAATGCTAGGACCTACATCTGTCAAGATTAACTTGAACAAGTCTTTAAAATCCGGCAAGGCTTGTAGACACCATAACATACAATCGTATTTCAAAAGACGAAGCGAACTGAAAGTTATCTCCGTTTTCTATCGACCGGGTGATCTATTGAATCACTCAGGTTGGGTATGGTGTACCTAGTGCGCGTTCAAGTACGTATGTGTGCATGCACACGCCCACACATGCGCACGCGCGCGCACACACACACACACACACACACACACGTGTTTCTTCCTGAAAAGATTCCTTCTTTTTATTTTCTCTCTCTTTGGACAAATTGTCAAAACAATCCTCAAATGCTAGATAATATAATCATCAAATGCTAGTAATATAACAATGACTGTAATAATACAAGCGGTACTATTGCCATCCATGGCACTGGCACTTCTATTTCTCAAATCTGCAGCTATCCTTTTTTCTAGTCTTTATTCCTTTATTCACTGAAATGACTGATCTGGGCAGTTTAGGTACCCAGAAGAGGAGATTATGGTTTTGACCTTAATAGATGGTTTGACTGTGCAGAGTATCCCATAGACTTTACACCAAAAGAGGCTATAGATTTTGTTTCCCCTTGGTTCTTTTCCTCTTTATTATGAAGGAGACTAATTGTGTGATCCTGTGCACATGAGCACATGTGTGGTGGGAAATATTAAATTCCTTTTGATTTTTCTTTTTGTGGTGATAGGAACAAAAGGGTATTCTTTTAAAATTCCGTTTTTCTTCCCCCCTAGGCAAAGTGTGGGAATAGAGGGCAAGAGAAAGTCAATTCTCAGAATGAGATGTTCTACCAAGATGTAAAGAGGAAAAAGTAATTTTCAAAATCTAGGAGAGAACTGCCATAATTGGTAGTTGATCAAATCAATGACATGGCTTCATAATGTGGTCTCAGATTCAGCAAGAAAATGCAGAATGTGCCCCCAGAATGAATTTAAAGGGTCTGCTGGAACTTGGAGGGCTGTGAAGGTGGCATGCCTACCACTGATTCCTCAGATGGTGTCAAAGATGGTTCATGGAAGCACTTTTGTCTGTATCACCTAGGCTATTTGCCCAACACTGCTGCCTTGGAAGCATGGTTCTATGTCCCATGAGTTCCCATTTAAGGAGTTTATCTGTGATCTGAGCTCTGAACAGGGTCCTGAGCCAAATACCTGAGCAATAGTATATCTAAACTATCAGCCAGGTATAGAGATGAATGATCTGAACAGCTTGCAAGTTATGGCTAAAAGAATGGCTTACCCATCAAACCCATATAACTCCCAGAATAATTATGATTCTAGCTTTTGGGCTGAAAATTATTTAAATGAAAGACTATTTACAAAGGGAACAGCAGGGAGGAGAATCATGTAAATTAGAATCATTAAATGGACAGATTCACTCACAGTTCATTTTGGGATAATTTATGCCAGTTTTCTCTGATGTCATCTGTTGTTCAGGTTAATAATTAGTCATACTCATTATTAACTGATGGAGGTGGCTTTGTATTTTGGCAGGAGGAGGCATATTATCTGGGAAAGCTCCCGTGAATACTGAGCTTTCAATATAGGTACAGGGTTTATTTGCAAAAATGTAACTCTTATTTTCCCCAATAATTCAATATCCTGAACGATTTTGTATCCTCAGGAGGCTTTGCAGAAGAATCTCTCTCTTTACTGGTATATAATCTAGAATAGGATAAAATGTTCATTCTAACTCTGTAGTGCTTTCTGCTTAGAATAATTTTAAAATATATAAGAAACATCTCTTTTATAGGCCAAGTTACAGATCTCTTGAGAAATCCAATATGATGATGGTGCCCATTTATAAGATTTTATGATAGAAAATTAACTTTAAAACTGTTTTATTGCTCTACCAAATGTAAGAAATATGTATATCTAAGAAGGTAAGTTACTAATCCATTTAGACCTTTTGAAAGTCTTGGTGAAGTTTGCAGTCCTTTACGAGCCTCAGTTCTCTGAATTTAGTGACTCTGACCTTGAGAAAGTAACAAGAATGATGCCCACTATTAATGTTTCTCTTTTAAAAAACAAAAATATTTCCTGGCATGTAATTGTTTTTTTAAAAAAATACTTGACTCTGTGCAGTATTTTACACTTAGATCATTTCCCATTTATAATTCTTTCTTGTTTCAGTGTGTTGGAGAAAAAAAAGGTGTTAGGTAGTTGTTAAAAAAAAAAATCAACCAAACAATAACAATCAGAACATTCTAAAGGATTTATCTTGAATGGAAATTCTGCAGGCAGTAAAACTAGTGAAGGATGATTTGCAGAACAGCCAGATGAAAGAAAGAGTATTCAGGAAAACACTTGAGTTTTTTGTTTGTGTAACAATAGAGGGGACACTTGGACATGGATTAGGTTTGGAGGAGGATTCTGGAGTTTGGTTTTGGATATATTGACAGTGATAAGTCTTTAAGGCATACAAATGGAGATATTAAGTAAGTTGCATCTATGTGTCTGGAGTTTGGCAGTTATAAATCTGTGACTCATCTCTGTTTTCATGTTATTTTAATTTAAGAGTATAGATGGCATCACTTAAGGATAGAGAAGAGAAGAGGGCCTTGGATAGAATCTTGATTAACTCCTGTGTAACGGACAAGGGAAGATGAGTCTAAAAAGGCCAGAGAAGTGGGAAAAACTCAAAGCGAGTGTAGAGTCAGGGAAGATGAGGCAAAGAAAGACTATTACAACAAGAAGGGAGCGATCAAAAGTATCACATGCTGCTAAAAAGACATGTCAAAAGAAAACTAAAAATGATCCATCTAATTTAGGGATATGGTGGTCGTGGTTGACCTAATAAGCAGTTTTAGTAAAGTGGCTGAAGTGGAAGCCAGATCTAAGTGGTCTTGAGGCATGAATGGAAGGAAAGCAAATGTAGACAGTGAGTATAGTCAACTTTTCTGAGGAGTTTGACTGTGAAAGGGAAGGTGATAGAAGATGATTGATGTAGGGGTTTGAGGTTACTGGAAGCTTTCATTTATGTTATTGTAAATGGTTAAGGCTTAAGCATGCTTACAAGCCATTTCAAAGGATTTAGTTGAGAAGGAATTGGTTGATGTTATAAGAAAAGAGAAAGTATAGAAGTAAGTTAGTTTTAATGTTTGATAGATTGATGAGAAGAGCTCCCACTAAATGGCTTCTACATTCTCTGTGAAGTAGGAGGTGAGCTAATTTATTGAGTGAGTTGGGAAGTTGGAGAGTTGAAGTTTGAGGAGAGCAAATTAGTTCTGAAGAGTAATTAAAGATAAAAATTATGATAGACGTGAGGTAAAATAGTTGGGCACTACGGGTCCATTTGAGGTGGGTGATCAAATTTATAAGGGAAACAGTCCTTCCAGGTATGTAACTGTAACAGGGCTCAGCTACTCAGATGTGGTCCCCCCAGAAGCAGAGAGTTGGGTTCATCACTGCTTGGGGTTTTGCCAGATGGGTGTTCCCAAAAAAATGGGCAAAGGAATCTAGAGTGTTTGCAAGGGTGTTATTGAAGTGATGGAGCATGGATTTCAATGTAGGCAATGTGGAGAAAAGATAGACCTTAGTGAACTGGAATCCCTATCATGTCAAAGAAGGACATCATCTATTCATACACCTGCCCCCTTAATACACCCTGTCTATAGAAAAAGAAAAAATAATGTCTTATTTAAAGTTATAAATTGGGGCACTTGGGTGGCTCAGTCGGTTAAGTACCTGCCTTTGGCTCAGGTCACGATCCCATGGTCCTGGGATTAAGTTCTGTATCGGGTTCCTTGCTCAGTGGGGAGTCTGCTTCTCCCTCTCTCTCTACCCCTCCACCCTGCTCATGTTCTCTCAAATAAATAAAATCTACAAAATATAAAGTTATAAATCTTTAAAGTCATTGATTATAAAGAATTTCTTTTTGATTATCCTAAAGGACAGAAGAGAACTAGGTTTAATTTTAACTATTCCCTCTCCCTTCAAATTTGTAGGAGGGCCCAAGCACAGATGAAACAAATTTTAAAGACAAGTTCAGGCTTGTATATATTCTTATCTGAATATAGATTTCTTCCTATATGCCAGTTAAAACTCTTTCAGCATAATAAACTTGTGGGAAAAATATTCTCTTCTTTTCATTTGCTAAGTGTAAAGAGACATCATTATGTACAAAAAACTGTAGTCCAGATGAGGAAGAAAATGGAGAGAGAAGATAAAAAACCATAACTTGACTCAAAGGGGAACTTCATTTACTTTTCTCATTATTTTCAATAAAATGAGTACTGAGCTAATTGCTGGAGAAAACTGATACTTGGTGTTGTAAAAAATATACTTAAAAATAATCATCCAAAATCTTCATTTCTTTTTCTGCACCATGTGACTTTTTAAACTATATTGTTTTTATTAAAATCTTTGGATAAAATGAAAGGGGAAGAAAGAAAATACTATTAGAACACAAGAGAAAAACAGTGAGAAACAACTTTACTTCAAACTCCACAAAAATGTTCAGATGACTGTTGTCAATTTCCTTCACTACATAATAGGTGATATCACAGCCAAGGGCAAGTCTGACTTTTCTTTTTTCCAGAAAGGAAAATGACTAGTTATTCCGGAAAAACAAATGAAAGGAAATGGAATGTTTTCCTCACCAACTAAACCTCAAATAAACAAAAAGCATCTAACAATTCAAGGACCCGAACTTGGATCTGGTAGAAGATGTTCACTGAAGCAATTGCTAGATCTCCACAATGTGACAATCTGTGAGCCTATGAGATGAGGGATAAGATTTTTCTCAGCAGGGGCGCCTGGGTGGCACAGCGGTTAAGCGTCTGACTTCTGCTCAGGGCGTGATCCTGGCGTTATGGGATCGAGCCCCACATCAGGCTCCTCCGCTGTGAGCCTGCTTCTTCCTCTCCCACTCCCCCTGCTTGTGTTCCCTCTCTCGCTGGCTGTTTCTATCTCTGTCAAATAAATAAATAAAATCTTAAAAAAAAAAAAAGATTTTTCTCAGCAAGGAACACCCAAGGTATATTCCATCATTGACTTTGGCCATGTACTAGCTTAGGAACTTTCACAAGCATGGCAACCAATGATTTAGGGTTTTAATGGAAGAGGGTCTTTTAGTATGGTTTAATAAGATGGTAGTGTGGGAAGGGAACAGCAATTGTTTTATTTGTCTGTGTTAACAAATGGAGAGCTGCGAAATAGAAAAGGGGAAATCAAGATCACTCAGATAAGTGAAGGACTAAAAATGAAATTCCTCCAAAGAGATTTGTTATGAGAAATTGTAGGCCTTTTTGGCTAAAGCAAAATCAAACGGAAACTACTCCCAGTTGTGGTCCAGAATTACGAAGTACAAGATAGGGAAAGGGCCCTGGATGGGGATGTCCCATGCCCTCAGCTTTGCTGAACCTCAGTTCCCCAACCTGAAAGGAGAGAAAAATGCCTCCTGGTCTGTGCTAAAGCTAAAGGCCACCAGAGCTGTCACCTGCCCACCCTTATCCACAGCTACCCTCTTCAACTTCAGAGAGCTATCTTTTCAACACTTCTCCCAAACACTTGAGATGTATTTTATAGATAACCTGTGAGCGAGCAGCTATTTCTATTCTGCCTTGAAAGAATTATTCCAGAACCAAGATGATGAAGAAGATCCAGTTAGAAAGAATATTTGTAAGGTGACAATTTAAGAAGCCTCCTAAAAAAGATGCTTTCATGGCTGGTCAGGAGCAATGCAAGACAGTTTTCTTTGTTTCTATCAGAAATGAGGTAAAATCGGGCCATTCTGGAAGCTAGGTGAGAAGGTAAGCAGCTGTTCGTGGTGGCACATTGGATTTTATTCCATTTATTTCTTTCATTTTCATGTATGCTTCCTGTGATTGAATTATAGGAAATTAAAAGGTCAATTATTTACTTCCTGGGAGTCTAGAAAAGTACCTTTATTAACTATATGCCATCAGAATGGGCTATTACATTCCGTTAAGTTGGTAAGAATAAAAACATGACAAGCGTGCCCTGTTTCTGGAAAATAGATTCCAAGTGTGCAACAGAGAGCCAGGCACCTCTTTCCTTTCTTCACACAAAACCACAAAAGAATATATACTCCTTTTCATAAAAGTGGCTTTTGTTTGGTCAAATTCTCAATGAAGGATTTGTTTTAAGCACTTCCATTGTGCAATGTGGCTTTGGTTGAAAGCATAAATAGACATAAAAGACTGAAAAGTGAGCTCTAATTTCCAAAGCCTATTAAAAAACATGGAGGATACTGTGTGGGAATCACGAGTTGTCAAGGCCTCAGGGGTTCCTGACTTGCGTGCAGGCTGTGTGTTAGGGGAGTTTCTCTCATTGTTAAAGCATAGGAAGTATATTCCATGTATTGTACAGATGGGGAAACTGAGTTTGGAGTGGTTCGCTTAAAAACGCCAGCAAAGCCGGGGTCCAAAACCACGACTTCCAATCCGTAATCTAGCTGTTTTGTGACCCCAGGGCCCTTGGGTCTATTTATGCATGGTCCCTGAATATGATATCTGGTTTATCCGGAGAATACCTAACTTTTCTCACAAGGGACTCTCTATTCACTGAAAGTAATGCTTGAGTATAATGCTTGCACTCACTTTATGATAGAAAACAGGTAGTTTCATGGCCAGATAGGATCTCCAACAATTCTCTTGATCATGAGGCAGGAGGAAGCCCCTGCCCCAGGTCTCAGCTGACTGCAGCCATGGGGACTCAATCTTCCCCCACTCCAAATACCTTGCTCCTGGCGACTGGGAGACCGGAGTGGAACACATGGAGTAGTCCTCCTCTGTGTGTTAACTGCCAGGGAGGGACACACGGCATTTTCAGACCTCTGCTGAGCTGGAACAAAGTTATTTTGTCTGAAAAGACTATAGGTGGGCTAAAAGGTGTTACACTCGAGAGGAGAGGGACGGTGATAGCCTTTTTGCTCGTGCAGAGATAGGCGATTCAACGTCAGCCTTGGAAGCTCCTCGCCTTGGGCAGAACCTGGGTAAACCTAATCCCACGGAACGAGGGAAAAGCCATAGAGCGTGCTAGGAGGGAGGGTGGAGCACAGCCATTCATGCCCTTAAATAATAATAACAACAGCAGCCCTTTACTGAGGGCCTTTTTTCCCCCTAAGCTCTATGTTAGGTGTAATAACTAAGTTTAATATAAGAACTCATAACAACCCTGAAAGATAGGTATTATCATGATCATCATCCCCATTTTAAAGATTAGGAAATCAAGGTTCAGAGAGGTCGAGTAACTTCCTCAGCATCACATAGCAAGTAACTGGCAAAAATTTTAAACCCAGTTATTTAACTCCATGCTGCTCCATTCCCATGAGTTTGAACTTGACTTGGTGGGATGTAGTGTCAGTGAACAGTTAACGTAAGTTAACCGGAGGGTTCATTTATGCGAAGTCTATAAACAAGATAGGTTGATGTGACTGAATTTTTACAAACGACTGAAGTAAGTGTTCTGCCTCCTTCTGAGAAGGATATCAATTGCAGAGCACCTCCCTGTGAGAGAGCAGCTCAGAAGAAAAAAGAAGTTGACTCAGAGGTGTAGGGAACTCCATTTAATGAGGCGAGAATGGGTGAATGGCTTGTTTATCCCAAAGAACAGGGTCAGCAAGAAGACAGAGCTGGCTCATGTAAACAAGTTTCTACCTGGGGCGAACCACCGCTTGTCTTCTCCCCAAAAGCAGCCTTCCTGCCCCCACTGTTTCTGTGACTGGCAGAAACAGATGCACAGTCAGAAGCGCTGGAACCACCCAGCCACTCAGAGCCCCCCACTTCCTTATAACTGCATCTCCCTGGCCCTTCCTCTCCGCAGCCCTGACACCCCACACAGCATTGGATTCTGTGAATTGGGGGCCAGAGTATTCTAGCATCAACCCCTTTCCTTCCTATTCCTATTGCAAGAACCATCATTTAGGCCCTTGTGACTTCTCCCTAATCAATGCTGTTAGATCAATCTTTCTAAAACAAGACTCTGTGTCACTCCCATGTCTACAAATCATCAGATTCCTCATTATCTACGGAAAATACAGACACCTTCACCTGATATTCAAAATCTTTACAGAGTTCCATAAACATAGCTTTTTAGTCCTTCTTCTCTAAATGTACCAAGCTGCCACCCTTATTTTATCCCAAGCCTACATAATCCCTCCCCACATTCTTACCTTTGCTTTGCCTAAAAAACGTAATAAGCATTATCTTAATAAGCATTATTCGGTACTTCATAGTTTTCGAAGTGGTTTTACTTAACCTTTTTCCATTTAAAAATTATGTTTATGGGCAGATACAATTATACTCATTTCACAGATTAGAAAATATTGGCTCTGAGCAGTTCTAGACCCTGAGGTTCCATAGCTGAGGGGCTGAGGCAAGCCTAGCAGCCAGATCTTCAAATTTGTTCCCTTCTATAGCTCTGTGTTACATTTCTCTCCCCTGCATCTGGCCTTTCCTCTGCCTCCCTCTAACTGCTACTTGTCAAATTCTACGTTTTCCTCGAAGTCCAGCTCAAATCTGCTAACTCCAAGAACTCTTCTGAAATAACACATGAGAGTTGATGGCTCTCTCTCCTCTGAGCTCTTCACGGCTCCTTTGATCTTGCCTGGCACTTAAAGCAATTAGGTGAAAAGGCCTGGGAGTTCCTGGATAAGGGTTTGAGGCCAGCACAGATCAAGTATTTGAGCTTTTTGATCATGACTCCTGTTAAGAAACACGTTATCTAGCACAAACCAGTGTGCAGGCCCCCCCAACAAGTTTCGTGAAACAGTATTTACTTCAATTTTGAAATGCAAACTTGTATTTTCTCTAGTCTACTTTTATCTATTAAAAAGTGCTGGTTAGGACCCACTAAATTGATTTTGAGATCCATTAGTGAGTTCTGATCAGCAGTTTGGAAAACTCTGGTTTGAATCTAATCTGTCTCTTCTAAATGGCCTAGACAACATTTTCAAAGATTTGCAAAAGACTGAGAGAGCTATGTTCATCAGGGACTTAATCTGTAATTCCTAACAGGAACACAAACAGCTCTGACAATGGCTAGAGCAGGAAGGAAGGGCCTCAGCTGAAGAGCACAAGCTTCTACTTGCTGGAAGGTCAAGGATAGGGATTATTATTTTTTTTCCAGCTTTACTGAGGTATAATTGACAAATAAAAATTGTATAAAGTGAAGGTGTACAATGTGAAGTTTTGATGTACAAATACATCATGAAATGACTACCACAATTAAGCTAATTAACAAATCCATCACCTCACAGTTACCATTTGTGTGTGTGTGTGTATGTGTGTGTGTGTGTGTGTGTGTGTGTGTGGTGAGAATACATAAGGTCTACTATCTTAGCACATTTTAAGTATATAAAGTGGTCTTGTTAATTGTAGTCACCATGCTGTACATTAGATCTCTAGAATTTAATCATACTGCATAACTGAAACTTTATACCCTTTGCCCAACATCTTCCCATTTTCCCTGAACCCCAGCCTCTGGTAACCCACCATACTTCCTACTTCTATGAGCTTGGATTTTTTAGATTTCACATATAAGGAAGATTAGGCAAAATTAGGGATTTTTAAAAATTGAAGTATAGTTGATATATAATTTTATATAAATTTCAGGTATATGGCATAGTGATTCAACAATTCTATATATTACTCAATGCTCATCATAATAAAGGTAGTCACCATACAATATTATTACCATATTATTGACTATATTCCTTGTATGGTACTTTTTACCTCTGTGGCTTGTTTCTTTTATAACTAGAAGTTTGTACCTCTTAATACCCTTTAGCCTATTTTATTCTTCTCATCACCCACCTCCCTTCTGACAACCACCAGTTTGTTCTCTGTATTTAAGAATCTGGGGTTTTTTGTTTGTTCATTTGGTTTGTTTTTTAGATTCCACATGTAAGTGAAATCATGCAGTATTCATCTTTCTCTAACTTATTTCACTTAGCATAATAACCTCTAGGTCCACCTATGTTGTCACAAATGGAAAAAATCTCATTCTTTTTTATGGCTGAGTAATATTCCACTGTGTATATATACATCTTCTTTATCCATTCAGCTATGGATGGACACTTGGGTTGCTTCCATATCTTGGCTACTGTAAATTATGCTGCAATAAACATAGGAGTGCATGTATCCTTTCAAATTAGTGTTTTTCTTCTCTTTGGGTAAATAACCAGTAGTGGAATTACTGGGTCATATGGAATTTCTATTTTTAATTTTTTGAGGAACCTGTATATTGTTTTCCACTGTGGTTGTGCTAATATATATTCCCACCAACAGTGCGTGAGGACCCCTTTCCTTCACATCCTGGCCAATACTTGTTATTTCTAATCTTTTTGATTCTAGACATTCTGACAGGTATGAGGTGATATCTCATTGTGGTTTTGATTTGCATTTCCCTGATGATCAGTGGTGTTGAGCATTTTTTTCATGTGTCTGTTGGCCATCTGGATGTCTTCTTTGGAAAAATGCCTATTTGGGTCCTCTGCTTATTCTTAAATTAGATTTTTTTTGGTGCTGAGTTGTGTAAGTTCTCTATATATTTTGAATATTAACCCCTTGTTGGATATGTCATTTGCAAATATTTTCTTCCATTCAGTAGGTTGCCTTTTTGTTTTGTTGATAGTTTCCTTCACTGTGCAAAATCTTTTCATTTTGAGGTAGTTTATTTTTGCTTTTGTTTCCTTTGCCTGAGGAGACATCCCATAAATATATTGCAAAGGCAAATATCCAAGAGATTACTGCCTATGTTTTCTTTCAGGAGTTTTAGGGTTTCAAGTTTCACATTTAAGGCTTTAATTCATTTTGTTTATTTTTGTGTACGGCATAAAAAATGGTCTAGTTTCATTCTTTTGCATGTAGCTGTCCTGTTTTCCCAACACCATTTATTGAAGAAGTGGTCTTTTCTCCACTGTATATTCTTACCTTCTTTGTTATAAATTCATTGACCATACAGGCATGGGTTTATTTCTGGGATCTCTATCCTGTTCCATTGACCTATGTGCCTATTTTTGTGCCAGTACCACGCTATTTTGATTACTATAGCTTTGTAGAATATCTTGAAATCTTGGATTATGATACCTTGGCTCTGTTCATCTTTCTCAAGATTGTTTTGGCTATTTAAGGTCTTTTGTGGTTCCATACAAATTTTAGGATTCTTTGTTTTAGTTCTATGAAAAATGCTATTGGCATTTTGATAGGGATTGCTTTGAATCTGTAGATTGCTTTGGGTTGTATGGACATTTTTAACAATATTAATTCCTCTGATCCATGAGCATAGTGCATCCATTTGTTTGTGTCATCTTCAATTTTTATCATCATTGCCTTAAAGTTTTCAGAATATAGGTATTTCACCTCCTCGGTTAAATATATTTCTAGATATTTTATTCCTTTTGGTGTAATTGTAAATGGAACTGTTTTCTTAATTTCTCTTTCAGTTACTTCATTATTAGTGTGTACAAACACAACACATTTCCGTATATCTGTATCCTACAACTTTACTGAATTCTTCATTAGTTCTAATACTTTTTCAGTGTTTAGAGTTTTCTATATCATGTCACCTGCAAATAGTGACAGTTTTACTTCTTCTGACCAATTTGGATGCTTTTATTTCTGTTCTTGTCTGGTTGCTGCAGCTAGGACTTCCAGTACTATGGTGAGTAACATAGTTATTCAAGTCAAGTGGTGAGAGTGGACATCCTTGTTTCATTCCTTATGCTAGAGGAAATGCCTTCGGGTTTTCACCATTGAGTATGATGTTAGCTGTGGGGTTTCCATACATAGCATTTATTATATTGAGGTATGTTTCTTCTAAACCCACTTTGTTGAGAGTTTCTATCATGGATAGATGTTGTATTTTGTCAAATGCTTTTTCTGCATCTATTGAGAAGATTGTATGGTTTTTATCCTTCCTCTTGTTACTGTGATATATCATATTGACTGATTTGCAAATATTGAACCACCCTTACATCCCTAGAAAAAATACCACTTAATCATGGCAAACAATTCTTTAAATGTATTGTTGGATTTGATTTGCTAATATTTGGTGAGGATTTTTGCATCTATGTTCATCAGGGATATTGGCCTGTAGTTTGTTTTTGTTTTTGTTTTTTGTGGTGTCTTTATCTGGTTTTGGTATCAGGGCAATGCTGGTCCCATAAAATGCACTTGGAAGCTTTCCTTCCTCTTCTATTTTTTTGGAATAGTTTGAGAAGAATGGGTATTGATTTTTCTTTAAATGTTTGGTAGAATTCACCTATGAAGCCATTGGTCCTGGACTCTTGTTTGTTGGGAGTTTTTTGATTACTGATTCACTTTTGTTACTAGTAATCGTTCTATTAAAATTTTTCTATTTCTTCCTGATTGAATTTGGAAGATTTTAAGTTTATAGTAATTTAAGGGATAGGGGTTCTTCGTGTGCTAATTGATGGAGGTATGGGGTATATCCATTTCACAGTGGGTCGTCTTCAAGGGAATGGGATTTGTAGGTGCCAGATACCTAGGGAGGAAGATTTCTCAATAAGGCATTTCTGTAGACTGAGAGGAGACTTATATGCTCATCATAATCTTGAATATAGCAGGAAAGCAGCTAGAATTTAAAAATAATAAAAGTGTAATAAAATTCTTTGTTTATATCTGCATAGTGAGTCTGAGGGCCTTCAGGCTTATAAACCTGTCACTGAATTTAGTATCATTTCAACTTTATGAAACACTTGATGTTTGCAAAGTGCTTGTACAATTACCAATTATCATAATGTTCATCTTCTGAACATTTTAGTTCAGAGAAGGCCTGAGGACTTCAAACTAAGAATTAAAAACAAAACAAAACAAAACAAAACCCCCAAAACAGAAAAAAATTGGTCAAGCTAAAGTCCAGGCTTCTGAGCTTGTGTTGCTGGAGTTCTTCAGATGTGGGTACCTGCTTCTGAGTGTGGTCCTCTCTTCCTTCAGCACCCAGAGTCTTCAGTGCACGCAGCCAGCCTGGGGCAGTCATTTCTCCTGACTGACGCTAGCACGCTGCTTTTGGGAACTCCAAGCATGACCTGTGTCTATGTGAAGCAGGGGACAGAAGGGCAAACGTTTTGGCACCTGCAATCCAAGCACTAGACACTAGGGCAGGATGTGGGAAGAGGTGTTTTCCGTTGCTGGGGAGGAGCAGTGAGGAAAGGGAGAAGCAGTTACGGTCTTTCCTGTTCCAGCCGTTAACCACATAATAAAAGATTAGAGTTAGAGTTGGTTAGCAGCCTGTATATACAAGCTGGAAATCAGCTCTGGCCATGTTTATAGGGCACAGGTCAGTGAAATCCGACACACTGGTGGATTTCAAGAAATTCCAAGGAAATGGTTTCAAGGGATGTGAAAAGCAATACGTTTGAGGATGTATCTGTTTCCTTCGGAAAAAGGTTAGCTCTCCTGTGCTTCTTCCGCTACATTTAAAAGCCCATAGCATCAGCTGCCACTGGCAAGTGGCTATCCCAAAAAGCTGAGTGTGGGCCGAGGGCTGGTGGCATTCTAGTGCGTCAGGTTAGGAATGAAAAGCGGCCTTTTCTTTGAAGATGAATTTGGATTCAACATTTCTGTTAGATTAGTTAAAACCTCTGTCAGAAATTCTCCCATTTCTGACCATGTATTGGTAACTGAAATATAAGAAGCTGAGCTAAAAGACTGAGTTGGCTTTTTAAACTGAGAAACTGAGCCACCAGAGGGTGGCTTCGTCGGTTAAGGGTCTGCCTTTGGCTCAGGTCATGATCGCAGGGTCCTGGGATTGAGTCCTGCATCCGGCTCCTTGCTGAGCGGAGAGTCTGCTTCTCTGCCTGCTGCTCCCCCTGCTTGTGCTCTCTCTCTCTCTGACAAATAAATAAAATCTTAAAAAAAAAAACAAACCTAGGAAACATTTAGAGACAAACAAAAAACAGACTCTTAAATAGAACAAACTGGTGGTTGCTGGAGGGGAGGTGGGTGGGAGGATGGGTGACATAAATAAAGGGGCTCAAGAGCACACTTATGGTGATGAACACTGAGGAGTGTATAGAATTGTTGATTCATTATATTAGACACCTGAAACTAATTTAACATGGTATGTTAATTATACTTCAATTAAAAAAATTAAAAATAATAAATAATAAAAAATGTTTAAAAATGAAAATAATAAAAAAATTATTTATTTATAAATAAGTAAAAAATGGTAAATGGTACATTTTATGTATTGTATATTTTACCACAATAAAAAGAAATTACTGAGGGGCCCTGGGTGGCTCAGTTGGTTAAGCATCTAACTTGGCTCAGCTCATGATCTCAGGGTCCTGGGATTGAGCCCCATGTCGGGCTCCCTGCTCAGTGGGGAGTCTGCTTGTCCTTCTGCCTCTCCCACCCCGTTTGTGCTCTCTCATTCACTCTCTCTTGCTCACTCTCTCTCTCTCAAATAAATAAATGAAATCTTTTTAAAAAATTACTGTAAGAATTTGATAGAAAATGCAAAATGCTTCCAGAAACCTCTTTAAGGTGTAGCATTCCTGGATCTTATTACCACTGCAGTGTGGAGATAATTCTTATAATCCAGGGGCAAAGTACTGGGGTGACCAACTGTCCCACTGTGCCCAGGACTGAGGGGTTTCTCAGGGGCTCCACAGGAGGCAGGACTTTCAGTGCCAAAACAGGAAAACAGGCTAAAGTTGGTCACCTTAACAGTACCCAGCACAGGCACATCTTGAAGAAAGACAGGGTGGCCCGATGGCTAACCACGGAGAAAAAGTGAGGTATCGAGGGGTGAGGCAGTCTTCATGTGGGACAGCAAGCCTGAGCATAACTTCCTGCGCCTACCGCAGGGGAAGTGTATTTTTTTTTTCTTGCAATTTTTTTTTCTTGCAATTTCATTTAAAATCTGGATTGCCTTGGCTTCTTTAATTTCCCTTTTTGATGACCAGTGAACAATTTGAATAAGGAAATTGTGCAGACCCGGCCTAAAGTGACAAAGGGTACGCTGCGGGACCTAGTGCAGAATGCGGACACTGCCTGTTTCGTAAGCGTCCAAGTTAAGCCCCTTGGGTCTTCTGGAGGATAAACCAACAACTGAGATGGTTATTTGGGTGAGCCACTTGGCTGCTCAAGAGCAGAATCCCCTGACCGGCTTTTCTGCTGGCTGCCAACTACTCAGCATCGTACCCCAAGTAGGAAAATCGAAGTTGGTGTTCCAAAATGACTTTTTTTTTTTTTTTGCCTGCTTTACTTCTCTTTCTCATATTTAAGTCCTGTTTGATTGTTTGTTTTTTGCCTTTGTTAGAGGAAATCAGTCTATTATTTCCCTTTAAGTACAAATAAATAGCATGTTAATAATTAAAAAAAAGGTAAACTAGAAAACATTTTGGTAGACCCTAATGATTACACCACTGGATCGTTTTCTTTAGTGAAATTTAAGAACCAATCTCGTACTGAAATGATACATTCATATTTTCCAAAGTATCTTTCAAAGAAGAATGAAAATGTTGCTGTCCTCATTTTTATCTACATGGGAAACTGGTGGGTGTCTTCGGAGGCAACTAACCAGAATCATTTTAAGGTTTTCGCTCTCCCCATCACACCACCTTCCACACGGCCACGGGTTCTCTTCATTGTAACAGATTGGACTGTGGGACTCCGTGCTTAAGGCGCTGCACTGGCTTCCTGCAGTCGATAAGACACAATCCATTTGTCCACACGATAACGCTCCGGTTTCACTTCCCACTGATCAAGTCACACTGACACTCTCACCATTTTCCAAACACCTCACGCCCTATTTGTGCCTTTGCCTGAGCTGCTTCCATTGCCAGCAAGTCCCTCACATCCTCAGCCCCGCTCCTTACAGAGTCTTACTTTTTTCCCCACCCAGTTCCAAAGTTACTTCTGTGTGGTTTCCCTGATTCTCCACAGCTGGTTAGTTGGCTACACCAGCCTCTGGCTTCCATAACACTTTGTTCATGACTTGCATATAGTTCTTACTGCATAGCTGGCTGCTGTCTCCACCTCATTAGGATGCTGGCATCTTGAGGACAGCCAGTATTTCTTACTTATCTTACCATTTCTTATTTTGTGACTTCAAAAGAAGCTTGAAGACAGAGTTATATTTTTTCTTAGGGAAGAAGGATTAAAACTAAATTCAGTTAAAACAAGTGAAGAATATTTGTTACACAAAACACTTATTTTTTTTCCCCAGGCGAATAAATATTAAAACTAAATCCAGTTCTGGAAGCATTAAACGTGCAGGTACCTGATAAATGACAGGCACACAGATGAATCAGATTTGTGAGAGAAAGGAACCTTTAGAGGTCCTTCAGCCCATGACACATTGCTCTACCTTCGACTACCTCAGTTACCAAACAAAAGTATGAAATTCATACCAACAAGACAGAATTCTGATAATACTAGGGGTGGAGAAGAAGAGTGTCATCCTTGGCTTCAAAGGCTGACTGCACTGTTCTCTGGAGACTTCCTCCATTCTCATCTTCTTCTAATTCTGTGTCTTGTAGGCAGACTCATTCAGGCTCCTTTCAGCTATTCATGCCTCACTTGTCATGGGATCTCCATGGTATTCCCTCTGCTCAGAACGCTCTTCCTCCCTTCCCATTGTTTACTTTCATGTTAGGAACTCCCAATTCCTCCATGGACTCTTTGCCACATGACTAAAAGGACGGTACTTATTTCGTCAACAATCTCTTCCTCTATGAACCATACTTCTCTGTTTGCCCACTTTTATGAGTTGGTTTGAGATACACTGAGAATCTGTCATCACCATTCACCTGGTGAAGTGAACTTTTAATTAGGCAGGGCCATGTCTGTCCACACGTTTTGTGTTGTGTCTAACACAGCTTCTCATGCAGACAAGGGCTGAATGGTATGGTCCCGGGATAGACCAGTCTCCTTGTCAGGTGATAATATGTGGGGCTGGTAGCAATGGCTCATGCTAATAATATGTCTCTGGTAGCTCATGAATTTGTTGGCAGCCTGTAAACAGTTGAGAAGGAGTGGCCAAGTAACCGTGGAAGAAAATTTAAGTAAAATACTCTTTTTCTCATAGGGAAGAAATATTAAAACTAAATTCAAAACTGGCAACGTTAAGGTAATACATATATTTTTGTCAGTCTTCACATTTTTTTCCTTCTTTTCTTTTTCCAAATAAAACGATTCAATGCTGACCTAGAAATCTTCAAATATAACATCTTACTGCTAATGACAAAACACCACAGCTTCACCTGAAAGGTGCAATTGAAAGATTTCCTTTATCACGAGAAGGTACAAGAGGAATAATTATCATCAAAGGCTTGTATTGCTTTCATTGTGGAACAGAAAAATTGCCTGCACTTCTCTATCAAGTCAAAATTGCTATCTGTGGTGTAATTTCCAGAAAAATAACTATGGGATGATGGACTATAACTTAGAAAAATCATAAATGAAACAATCACATGTGCAGAACGGAGGACACAAAAAGACTGCCTAGCATCCAGCTATATCCATTGACTCAAGATCACATAAGAAGAATTATGTATGATTTATAACCTATGTGGAAACGTTCGTTTATGTGGAGACTGAAGATGTTCTTATCATATTAAAATATGGCTGTTGCAACTAAGAATTATCACAAGCATACCAAATAATAGATATTTTGGTCGCTCAGCGATAATAAATGACAATGAATACTAAACCGATTACATGATGTCTCCATTTAAGAGATGTAGACATCAACGGGTAGTAATGATAATACAACGAAGCCAACATTTTTGAGCTTTTTTCTAAGTGCTTTGTGTTAACTCATTTAATTCCCAAAACAGACCTGTGAGGCGGGGACTTCTGTTATTCCCATTTTGCAGTTCAGAGACTGAGGCACAGAAATGGTAAATAACTTTCCCCAAATTACACAGCTAGTAAGTGGACAGGCTACAACAGCAGATCAGTACATACTAACTTGTGAGACAGACTTTCCTCAATTTGATAAAAGCCAATAGTGGAATGTCTAAGTGTATCCTTCTTTACACCACAGTCATGTTCCTGAAAAGACGACCGTAAATGAGAAATTTAAAAAAAGACCCAGAGTAGAATGTTAGAATGTATGTTTTGTGAGAATTTGTCAATGGCTGTATCCTTCATGCCAGAACAGTACCTGGCTCATGGTAGGCTCTTGATAAACACGTGATGACTAAGTGAGGAGAATCTAATACAGTACTTTGCAATGAGAGAGTGCTCAATAGGTTTTTTTTTTTAAATTGAATTTAAAGGAATGTATTTTATGAATCCATTCTAGAAAAGGAGTCACCTTCTGATTTCTTGTTTGAATAAATCCTGATTTTCATATCATTTGCTTAAAATAAAGATGAAAAAACATTTTCACTTAATAGGAATATTATTAAAACTTTTACAGAAGAAAAGGCAAAACAAATTAGGGATGTCACAACTCTTGTGGAATCCTAAAATTATTGTAGAAAACTCAGTTATCATGTCGGGACCCACAACTTTATATATTCACGGTGGGGGATCCAACATTTTTGGGCAATGGTTTACCAAGTCATACTTGCAGTCACTTCTCAGGCCTCCAGAAGAGTTTTAGTCCAGTTATGGAATACTGCAGCATATTTAGGTTATAGAGTCTTGAGAAAACTGTACTATTTAACTGTCTTAATCGTGTGTTTGGCTCTGAGAGGTAAATGAAAAAGTTAGCATTAGTAAAAAACTGTTTCAATAACTCACCAACTTTTCTCGTAGGTTTAGTCAAAAGAGAAGATAGTCTTCATTATTCCCATTACATGGAATAAGAAATCATGGAAGACCCAAGTTATGATCTGAACAAAAGACAGCCCATGTTTACAGGTACCCTTAACATTCCCCTACACTGGTTTTCACCAACAAGTCGTGAGAACACAAGGATCCAGGAAGCTAGTGTTTTCTTTTAGTGAATTTTAATTTCTTTTCACCTAGGTCCTATGTCAAGGGCTATCTACGAGATCTTTCTACACCGGCACCTAAGGGGACAAGGATGACCAAAAGCCAAGCTGAATAGCCAGTGGATGATCCCCCCTTTTTTTTTTTTTAAAGATTTTATTTATTTATTTAACACAGATAGAGACCGCCGGCGAGAGAGGGAACACAAGCAGGGGGAGTGGGAGAGGAAGAAGCAGGCTCATAGTGGAGGAGCCTGATGTGGGGCTCGATCCCAGAACGCTGAGATCACGCCCTGAGCCGAAGGCAGACGCTTAACCGCTGTGCCACCCAGGCGCCCCCTAGTGGATGATCCCCTTGAACAGGACTGTCGGCTGCACTGCTGTCCACTGTGAGCTTGGCTCCTCCCTACAGCCGGCTTCTCAGGGGGAAGCAGTCATCATGCAGAGAGAGACTTTAGAAAGCTGATTACTAACATTTCCGATATTTTGAAATCTGCTTTCTGAAACTGCTTGGGGAGTTATCTGGCTACAGTTTGCAAAGTGAGGCTTATAAATGATTTTAATTTATGGCTTCCCTAGAAAGTCTCTCCCCCACCAGTTAATCTCTGGTGATGCCAGTGTCTCTCTTTCCTACACTAAAGACCACCTGCCGTTTGAAGGGGTTTGGGGGTCATGACTCATTTTAATGAGGCAAACGAACAAGGCTTCATGAGGGTCAACGATATCCACCCTGTTTGCTGCTGGGCCCTCAGAACCTAGCATATTGCCTGGCACTGGCACATAGTAGGCACTAAATAAAACTGACTGAAGGATATCTTACACTCTCTGCTAGCCCTCCTTCTTGCTACTGAAGGTGAAACACACCTTGTCTCCAAGCTAGTGAGGCTTTTGATGAGCCGCCAAAGAAGCCATCATATAAAACTATCCATTGTATGCCAGGCGCACACTTACAACAATAACATCGTGCATAGATTGATTCTACCAAAACTCAGCGGACGGACACCAGAACCAAAACCCTTGGACACAGCCTGCTCTTGTTGATTAGGAACGCTGGCTCCAAGTCCATCGGTAACCTTGGGTGTGCCTTTTCCCTCCTTTGGGCTCTGTTGCCTCATTTATAAAACAGGGATCATAGAGCTAACGGTCCTTTTTCCTCTGAGAGTTTTTTGTGAAGTAAAGTCAAGTCATTCACAAGGCCACAGTCCTACCTCAATAAATAATTCATGGATGCTTCTGCTAGTCAGAATAAGTAAAACTGCAATGCAGTGATTATCATTTAAAATGGAAATTGCTGCTCACAATATTCATACCTACGATTTAAAATAAGTTTGACTGTGTGGGATATAATGAATTCTGTCAAGTTTTTGGAGGGGAAGGGTTTTTTCCCCTCCTTTTTTTTTTTTTAGGACTATAACGCCATTCCATTTAAATCCATTAAATACTTGGTTCCAAGTGTCATTTTGAATGATCCCCATGTTCGTGTTTACTTTCCTGGAATGCAGCCCCAGCCTGTCACACTTCAGTAGAGGAGGGGGTCTGCTTTCTGGCACTTTCCTTGCCAGACTCTTTAATGGAAAACTCCAGAGCTGCAGCATCCGCACATCTCTGCCATGGGCCTTTCATTTTGCGTAATACCTCGGTGCACTCTTCATTCCAAACCAGTGATGGGAAGGAAGTCTCCATCCACGTGGCTTTATGTAATTCTGTGACTGTGTCAACTCGCCAATCCATTGTTATCTTTGCGCTTTCTTACACTTATGTAAAATGTTGGCAACCACATAATAACTTCTTATTTTCAGTTGATGTCGGTATACAGGAAGTGCTAAAAATGATTTTGGCTGCCCTTTTTATTTTGGAAAAGGTCATTCTTATCCCGTGTCATTCACATTTGTAAGACTAACATATACACATGCTTAAGGACTAATATATACACATCTCTTAAGGAGAGAGATGATAAATGATAGAATGGAAAGAGACTGTGGGAGGCAGACAGTTGAACAGGATCATTCGTCACCTACGAATCAGGCCACCTAAGATTCCCATGCCAGCTGTAACACTGTGGATCTAAGCAAATCATTTTATCTGATGTCTTTAATATATGAATAAGGGGGTATCAATTTCTGCTTCTAACCTTCTCATTATGAGAGATCGTTAGTGAGGATGATAGGCAGCTCTAAAATTTTGAGCTCTGTATACTAATAAAATCAACACACAATTGGTGAGATAAGATGTATCCAAAGTCACCCAGCCAGAGAATGGTTTCTAAGCCTGATCCAGGCTTGCCTGGAGCAGATCAGGTGTACTAATTAAACATAAGGAAGGACGAACCAACCATAGGAAGGAAGTCAGTGAAGAAACAGAGATGCAAGTCTGCTGGGGTGGCTGTCCCTGCCTAGGGAAAGGGACACTGAGCCTTGGGGAGGGTGTGTGGATGTTCTCTGGATGCCAAATGGTACTCTGGGTGAGAACACTAAAATTATCCATTCTGCCTTGCTCTGTTTTCAAACTCACTTAGCAACCTTCAAATAATTATTTGGATTTTCCTGCTACATCAATGTCTAGGATAAAGGTGCCCTGAACAGAAAATATTCTTGGCTGGCTTGCTTCATTCATGCATGCATCCATCCCTCCATCCATCCCTCCATCATTCGTTCATGATATTTACTGAGTATCCACTATGTGCCAGGCACTGTTCTATGCCCTGAGGACACACAAGTGAATGAGAACAGACCCACATCCCTGTTCTAAGAAAGCACATATCCTGGTTGGAAGAGACTATTAAAACAAATAAATAAACTACATACTGTGTCAAATGGTGATAAGCGTTAAGGTGAAAAATGAAGCAAATGAGGGCTGAGGGAGTGCTCTTGTTGGAACTGTTCATTTAAATATGGAGCCAGGAAGGTCTCACTGATAATTTGAATGAAAGAGGTGAAGGAGAGAGACAAGTGAATGTCTGAGGGAACAGCATCCCAAGCAGAGGGAAGAGTCATTGCAAAGGCCTGGAAGTAGGGATGTGCTTGATGTATCTCAGGAAGGCCATGGTGGCTGAAGCAGATGAGCCAGGGCGTGAGAGTAGAAGATGGATACAGAGGGCCACGAGAGGCCAGACTGTGACTTGAACCTTCTCGTGGTGGGGACAGGATATTCCATGATTTAGGAACTTGGTGTCTGGTGGATACTCATACCTCCTTGGGCTTGGCTGAGGTGCAGCCATCTCTATGAACCTAAACCATTCTTGGAGTCTTCGGCATTTTTGAAAATTTGAGGACCTGACTCAGAATCCTGGGGACTCCTTTATGGTGGTGTTCTTAGGGTGACCAACCAGGACTCCTAACTTTATCATCCTATGTATCTTCAACAGGTGTTTGAGATGTGAGCTCTGTACTACATAATAATAGTCATTGCTTTAGACTTTATGAACATATCGAGATGGGGTTTTACATGTAGAGTGAGGACTATAATGGATACAGATTTGTCAATGATAGAGTTCATTTAAGTATATTTATTGACTTTACATTGAGAGATCTGGGCTTGAATCATGGAACTGACTCTACCAATGGAAACTTACAGAGTTCTTTAAGTTCTCTGAGACTTTGTTTCTTCCACCTCAAAATGGGTGGTTGTAAAATGAAATAAAACAAAAAGGGTGGTTAGGGGAATGAAGTGAAGTGATGTACTCGCCGGCGAAGCATCGGTGGTCAGTAACACAGTCTCCTTGCTCCTCTCCCCTTCTCAATTGCTCCTTTGCAGGGCACGACTCAGAATTGCAGCCCACGTTGAATCACAATGAAATCTTAATTAACCCTCAATTTTGGCACCATAGGCTTCCAGCAAGGCTCTTGAACAACGGAGCCCAGGTTGTTTCAGCAAAGGCCAGCACCGTCAGCAATGCACCTGGGTTGCATCACACATACTCTCTAGCCCCTCCCAACCTCCCACAGAGCTGTGGCGTCAAAATGAAATTAGAAATGTGAAGCACTCAGCACAGTACTTGGGCCAGTATTCATTGAATGTTAATTTTTACTATTTTTATTCTCCTGTAGTTTTTCGGAAATGTTATGGAAATGTATATGTGTCTTAATTATGCTATGAAAAAGTAAAAAAGAAAACAAAACTACCCAAGCAAGAGTGGCTTGTTTTATTGATACCAAAGGTGAATTAAGAGGGTCTTTCTACGATCTCAAATTTCAGCATAAATTGAATCCAAATTGAGTACTGTGATGCTTGGTTTTATGTGTTTACCTAATAGTTGACTAGTCTACCCAGTTACTCAGTAGTGCGGTCACCATCTGGGTCACCAATCAGTTGACTTTAAGGAGATAATCCCAGTAATGTGGGTGGGCCTCATCCAGTCAGTTGGGTGACTTCAGGAGCAAAACTGAGGTCTCCTTAAGGGAGAAAGAGCTCTGCCTCAAGACTGCGGCATCAACTTGGGCCTGAGCGTTTCCAGACTGAGAGCCTGCCCCACAGAGTCTGCACTTGCATCGCCCACAAAGCCAATTCCTTGGAATAAATTTACGTATATGTATGTGTATGTGTATGTATATCTACGCATGTGTGTGTGTGTGTGTGTGTGTGTGTGTGTGTGCACGTGTGTGTACTCCTACTGGTTCTGTTTCTGTTTCCCTGGAGATTCCTGACTGATACAGGTGCATATGAAGACTTATTTATTCTTCTTTTCCTTTTGTCAGTAATTCTTTACGATGCCTCATTTGCATGATGCAATTTTACTGAAATGAAACTTGAGCAGCTGCATAGTCAGTTTCTTTGAGCTTTGCAACAATTTCTTTTTGGCCTAGGCCAGAAAACCTGACCCTGGATGTGGATCATCCCTACACTGATGGTGGCTGGAACAGCCTACCTATGAAGTACGGAGGGCACATCACCTGGGCTCTAGGTGAACAGCAGAAAGAACACAAACGCCAAGTGGATAATTTGCCTGGAAATACAGGTATATCAAGAAGTCACAGAGTAGAAACAGGTCAGTTTGCTACTCTCTGGGTATGAATTCAGAGCGTAGCTAGGATATAAAAACTTTGTTGTCTCAGTGAAAATATATTTGTGCAGTGATGGTAGCACTGCAATTTCTAGAATGAATGCACAGGAGGACAGATTACCATGAGAAGAGATATTACTGACAGGGTAAATCTGCTTTCATTTTTTGCAAGTCTGTCCATAATCATATGGAAATAAACCCTGGTGAAAAGTGAGACAAAAACTATGACATCATCTGAATTTAGTGTCACTGCTCTAAGCTAAAAAATTGGGTGAGTTTCCACTTTCCTTTTTGGTCTCCAAGTTATTTTTTCCACTTTTACTCCCTTTCTTCCTTATAAAGCATTCCTCACAGCATTGTCAGAGTTTGAGCAAAAACATTTTTCATCTCATTTCTGATTTACCATTTTGTGTTATTATGATTTATAATAAGACATATAGATTTGGTCTTTCACAGAGCATCTAAAAACCTCAGAATTTCCTTAGTGATGAGAGCGACAAAGGTATCCTTTGTTATGTTAATGAGCGGCCTTTGGACCCTACCTAAGGATGGGGGCTCCTTGCCAGGAGGACCAATCTGTGATTCTGAGGGCTGGAAATTTCATTTCGCCCCTCCTGTCCTCCTCCGGGGAGGGAGAGGGTCTAGACATGGAGTTCAATCACCAATGGTCAATGACTTAATCAATTATGCCTATGTAATGAAGCCTCCATAAAACCCCAAAGGGCAGGGTTCAGAGAGCTTTCTGGATCGTGAACATATGGAGATCTGGGGAGAGTGGTGCACTTTGAGAGGGCATGAAAGCTAGGTGACTTTGCCCATATACCCTGCCCATGCATCTCTTACCCTTTTATAATAAACCGTTGACCTAGTAAGTAAAACATTTCTCTGAGTTCTTTGAGCCACTGTAGTAAATTCATTGAACCCAAAGAGGAAGTCATGAGAACTTCCAGTCTGTAGGCAGTAGGTCAGTTACACGCACGAGTAACAATCTTGGGAGCTTGAAAATTGGGTCCAGGAACCTAAAAAGACATTTTCTTACTGTATATCTTTCATAATCGGCAGCCTTTTGTGTACTCTTCAGTCAAATCTTTATAACTTCCTAAAATTTGGTTATCAGATACTTTAAGCAATGGCGGGGAAAACCGTGTTTCCAGATCAGAAATCAACCTGGAACATAAACCAGCATAACCCGCTAAGAACCAGTTTCCCTTGGAGAGACTAGGAAGGCTGTGGGTAGTTAATGAGATACCAGACCTCCAAGAGGTAGTTAATGGCCAAGAAGGAGTGCTTTTAAGGTGGTGAAAACCTACGTTATCCGTACAGACTCAGGATTGAGCAAGGCAAGGTCTCTGAGAGCAGAGCTGTGAAAAACAAAACCGTAGCCTCAAAAACCCTCTACCTTCAACATGTCCCTTTTGTAATTCTTGGAAAGCTCTATTTCTGCAGAATTGCTCTTTAAATTCTCACCTGTTTTACTTTGGCTTATCTCTGCAATCTTCAACTGGCTTCTCTTCATTCTTATTTAATTTTTTTCTTACACAGCCATTCCTCTAATTTGCCTTGTTTCCTTCCTACCGTGAATTTCCTGTATTTCTCCTGCCTCTTCTCCCCTTTCCATTTTACCTCTTCCTCACCTCAGTCATTGAATTTCTTTTCACTGTTCTTAGTTCTTCTTCCTCTTCACTGATCTGTTGGTTTTAATCATTGCTTAGGTGCTTTAAAATTACCCAGTGACTGACATTTTCTCCCTGAAAGGGGGAGGATTTGTGAGTGTGGAAAATTAACTACGAAGACCCAACACATTCAATTTTCAGTGTCGTTCTTTCCTTCCTTCCGTGGCGCTTTTGCTTGGGATTAGAGGTGGACCGCTTACTGCACCTCACAATGGCAAAGCCCTTCAGGCCTGACTTCTCAGCCCTGTCAGTCGCACGGTAAGGCATTCTGAGCCACTACGCTTACCCTGATTGGTAGAATTTAAAAATTGGCCTTCACTAGGGAAAGCTTACTCAGATCTGCCTGGAAAACGAAGTAATGTTATTTTATAACGCGTGATCAGACTCATTCTTCTTCTCAGACCATTCATTCCTTTCGCCCCAGCCCCACTCCATTTTTTTACAGCATGAAACAAGAGCACACACGTGGGTTTCTGGAAGAAGGGTGAAGGACTTTTGCCCAGTTACCTTGGTCAACTTGACCAGAAGTAAGATCTTTGCAAAGCGTTCAAGAATAGTAAAATTAGTAAAATAGATCAGTCCTCAGGACGGTAAGATTTTATCACCTGGCATTTAGGAAATGTTAGATTGCCATGAATACACCAAGGTCTTTTGACCCTGAGAGATTTCACTTTAGCTCTTTGTAACACTTAAGTATGACCTATACTGCTTTCTTTCTTTCTTTCTTTCTTTCTTTTTTTTTTTTTTGATAAATTTGGTCACGAATTCACTTTACCTTTCTGTGTTTCTTGAAGAGCAGGAACATACACCTCAATGACTAAGTGCTTGAAGTTAATCTCTGCCCGGCAGCAGGATCTGGAAGGTCATCATTATGAAAGGATACTTGTGGTCAAAGCTGTACCACATTCTGAAGAGCCAAGCACTCTCTGTTTTGGTTGTGTTTTTATCCAAGTTATTTGCTTCCTGGAGAAAGACAATAGAAAAAGGTATCAGGTAAATAATCAATATAAAATATTAATATAGGCTATCAACATTAATACAGAATATATTCATATATTTTTACTATAAAAATACATGTCAAACCAAATTAAATTTAACCACATTAAAAAAAAAACTTTCTAGGTTGTAGGCATTTTTATCTAAATGGAGAAGCAGCTGCCAAGCAAATTAGCTCATAGATCTCACCATGTGGATGAGACTCTTGTGGCATATTTCAACATTTACTTTTCTTCATAATCCCTATTTTATTAAACAGCTAAGAAATGCCACTTTTTTGACATCAATAAAAGTGATATTTCTGTCAGATCGCTGTTGCATGATTTTTGCTGTTTACTTCTGTCAAATTTGGATGGTATTTATTTATGACTTACCAAAAGGTCAAGTCTAAAGGGATGATAACAATCTAATAATTGTTAAGCTAGTTTTCATTTATTTTCTTTTTGATCACTGCCAAAGGCTATGGTTAATTTTTGATATCTTTCTCCTTTTCAGAGTTTTGAAATAGATATTCCTTATAGAAAGCCTGTAATAATTGAATGTGCTTTTCTTTCTTTTCTTTCTTTTTTCTTCTTTCCAAAAGGGCCAAAGTGGGAGGGAGGAAGATAAGGAATTAAGAAGAGAAAGCATTTGGCCTTGCTGACACCACCGTCCCGGAGCCGCCTGTGTCGCCAGCCATAGTCAACCTCACTGTGTTCTTTGACACCATCATGGATGGCAAGCCTTTGAGTCTGTCACCTTTGAGCTGTTTGCAGACAAAGTGTCAAAGACAGCGGAGAACTTTCGTGCTCTGAGCAGTGGGGAGAAAGGATTTGGTTATAAAGGTTCCTGCTTCCACAGGATTATTCCAGGATTTCTGTGCCAGGGTGGTGACTTCACACGCCATAATGGCACTGGTGGCAGATCCATCTACGGGGACAAAGCTGATGATGAGGATTTCATCCTGAAGCACACAGGTCCTGGCATCCTGTCCCTGGCAAATGCTGGACCCAACACAAACAGTTCCCAGTATTTCATCTGCACGGCCAAGATGGAGTGGTTGGCTGGTTGGCATGCGGTCTTTGGCAAGGTGAGAGAGGGCATGAATATTGTGGAAGTGTGGATTGGTTTGGGTCCAGGAACGGCAAGACCAGCAAGAAGATCACCATTGCTGACTGTGGACAAATCTAATACATTTGACCTGTGTGTTATCTTAACTACCGGACCATTTCTTCTGTAGCTCAGGAGGGTACCCCTTCACCCCCACCTGCTCGAAATAGCCTATAATCTTTGTGCTCTTGCTTCAAGTGTATGGTTCCATACTTTCCTTATTCCCCTCTAAGAGCTGATTGCAAAGTTAAGTTCATGATTATGAAATAAAAACTAAACAACAACAAAAAAAGAAGAGAAAGCATTTGATGTGTACTTATGTGAGAGTAGAGGATGAACTGTGAGAAAAAGGAAAGAAGGTGAAAATTTTCTGTGAACCTTACAGACAGATGATAATGAACATTGCAGTGTGGTAAGAAGGAGATCCAGTGGCATTTTTACTTCTTTTGTGTATCCCATTTTGCAAATCAAGGAGAATTCTAGGGTTTAATCAGTTGCAACTTTCTCCATCATTAAAAGCATTTATGTATCTGTACACAGACTTCATTCCTTTGTTTAGGCCCACAGTCTCCATCCCCAAATTGTAACAACTGTTCACAGCCTAATAACAATGTGAACACTCTCAAGAAATTATGACGTGGGAGACAATGGTGATCCTCGGCTGCTCCGGAGACAGCCTTCAGATGAACCCAGGTGCATTGGCTTTCATTTTATTTTATTTACTTTTCCCCATTCCCAAACAGTTCCATTGATGGTTAATGGTAAAGAGCTCTGTTCTGCTCTCTGAAACACGTGTGTCAGCGGATGCTGTAGTTCCAGCCCCCACAAATAAAATGCGAATACAAGAAAGCAAAATGTGGTCCATTTCTAGTCCATATCCTTTGTCTAAAATGGTTGAAGCAGAGACTCATAATAAAATTAAAACCCAATCTGGAAGCTTTTCTTATTGCCTTGTATAGTTTCCTGAGTGGTGCTCCCTGGAAGGCCATTGTCCTACATGGTGTTGGTGGAAATTTTGTGTTCATTGTTCAGGAAAAGATGGTTTTGATAGTGTTGGAAAGGTTTTTTAATACAGGATTTCTCAAAGGCTTTTATTTATAAATGAGCATTGTAAAATCCTTAAGAAGGAAGTGTTTCTCAACCTTACTCGGCCATGGAATTCATTCTTCATTTCCAAGCCCCACCGTGGGACATCTGTGATCTTTTCATGGACATTAAGTTTTGGAGATCTGTTTTCTGATAGACTTGAGTGCCATGCCTTGTTATCTAAGTTATAATTTATTCATCATATTTGCCCAAAAAGGAAACCAGAGTGTCAGTTCAATTTCTGCCCTTCCTTGAAACTTTCTCTAGCCCTTTCTACCCCAACAAAAGTGTCAGATTTGCAAGATGACGGCTACACATAGTGTTTTCTTTATTATTTTGTAACATCTGCAAGTTGTTTCGCAGTTGCTATCTCTGCAACAGGCACAGCTTTGCCGGGGCTCAGCTGGCAGAGTAACACTGCTCACCCCAAACCGAACAAGTTAGAAAAACTCGGGGCCAACAGCGGGGAGTCGCCTTTCTCTCTCCTTTTCCTTTTCTTTTTTGAAAAACAATAAAGGGCTTACAAAATCTTATCCATCAGCAGGCACAGGTAAATTTTGATAGCCGATAACATCTACCGATGACAAGCTAGTCGTTGAAGAAAACAGAGAGAAAGTAGTGTAAGCAAATTCATGTGTTTGGTTTGGTTGGTTGTTTTTAAGTAACAACGGTCTGTGTGGTGGTGAGCTTGGCTGGCAGGCAGGGGCCTGGGGGTCCAGCACCCTCTCTGCCCTGCTGAATGACGGTGGTAACGACAGTGCCCAGCTAGCAAATGCTCGTTAACTCCTTGGCAGCATGCCAGCTACAGTCATTAACTTTTTCAGTCATTGGGATGCGTGGGTGGCTCAGTTGGTTAGGCGTCTGCCTTCAGCTCAGGTCATGATCTCAGGGTCTTGGGATCGAGTCCTGCATCGGGGTCCTTGCTCAGTGGGGCCCTGCTTCCCCCTCTGTCTGCCACTCCCCCTGCTTGTGCTTTCTCTCTCTCTCTCTCTCTGACAAATAAATAAATAAAATCTTTAAAAAAAAGATATTAAAAAAAAACTTTTTCAGTCATTACTTTTCAGTTTTCAAAACACTCTAGCAAGGTGGTCATGTTTTACCTAATTTATAGCTGAGGCCGTAGAGAGGCCCAGAGAAGGGAAGAGAGGAGCCCAAAGTCACAGGCTAGTAAGTGACAGAGCTAGAATTTGAATGTAAGACTACAGGACTCCAAAGATGATGTTTTTTTTTGGTGAGTTATCTCATTTAGTCTTTAAACTCTGGAAAGCACAGACATTGTATGATAAGTTACTGGGCTGCAGTTTCCTTGTCTGCAAAATGAATTGAGGAAATTGGGACTGGCTGGACTCCAAGGTCCTAATCTTATGGAAAACATTATATTTTTTATTAACGACAACAGCAACAACAGCCGACACTTCTTAAATACTCACCATGTTCCGGACACTATTCTAAGTGCTTTTCATGTATGAACTGTTCTAATAATTAT
Source organism: Ursus americanus (assembly GCF_024610735.1). Lineage (NCBI taxonomy): Eukaryota > Metazoa > Chordata > Mammalia > Carnivora > Ursidae > Ursus > Ursus americanus. The sequence goes on from NC_142146.1 coordinate 39,128,017, forward strand.
AACAGTTTGATGAAGTATGTTCTATTATTATTCCTATCTGACAGATGAGGAAACTGAGGCACAGAGAGGCTTCCAAGCATGTTTGTGACCCCTCAGCAGCCAAGATTCCTCTCATCCAGATGGGGCCCCCAGGTATAAGTGGGGAGCAAACTAAGGCAAAGAAATACTTGAACAGGGAGATGAGGTCAGGATTCTGGGGTTATCATGTATCATGAGACAGAGCAGCTATCTACACCCCAAAACATGATGAAAATGCGTGGCTCCCACCTCCTGGGTAAAGTGCTGATGGCAGTGAAAAGTGTCCCTAAAGAAACTCAACTTCTGTGTTAGGAATTTCTCCAGACTCCCAGATACGGGCTTCAAGGGTTTTCCAAGGTCTTAGAAACCTTCTCTGCCCTTCTTTCCCCTTTCCTGATCCTTTTGATTTTATTTCCTGAGGGGAATATACCATAACTCACAAGCCCTTGTGAAAGATCTTATACTCTATTTCTGGCAAGACTTTCAGAGATAGTTTTTTGACAGCTGATAAGAGCAACACATATTAGGTGGCACTTTGGAAAAATGTTAACAAATGTAATCTTTTTTTTCAAACTTCATTTTACTCGGGAGATTGCAGGTGTTATTCATTTTACTAGTTTGTAAAGAAACAGACTGGGTTTTAATTAGAATAAAACATAGACCATGTTTTCCCAGTGAGGGAAATGCCACTGATGACCCAGCATTGACTTTTCTGCTGATCCTAGATAAAATTTTCAGTGGGTATCTTAAATATCTGTTGGCCCAGTTCTGGATCTGTTCATTTATTTCTCTGAAGTTATTGATGACTTAATAACTCGGTTATGAAAGGCCATCAATAAATGAGTAGAAATAAATGAGTTAGTCTACTGTGTGCTCTGCTTGTTCACTGGGGGTTGAAGATAAATGTGCCAAGGGAAGGCCAGCCGTTGCATTCACCCCGGAACAGGGAAGGTATCTGATGAGGCAGCATGGAGGGCAAGCCTCTGGGAGGGTCCAGATGAGCAGAGGACAGCAGGTAGCATTAATTTACCTAGATTACTCTGAAGCAGAGATCAACTCACACCCAAGGACAATGGACGTGAGTGATCATTAGAAGCAGAATCTGGAACTTGATGGTATTTTCTTTGTCACTAGCAGTATTTCTTTTCTTTTGAGTTCCTTTATCCCAGAGGGAAAGTGGTGCACATGTTGGAACAGACAGAGGATTCAGAAACTGAAAACCAAGATTTGAGTCCTGACTCTACTGTTTACCATTTAATAACAATACACTTATCAACTTGGAGCCTCATGTTTCACACTGTAAATGGGAACTGGAGATTCAAGAGCACTGAATCTTAACTTTTATTTGCCCTTGATACTTCTAGAAGCAGAGCGTTTGATATATGTGCAATTTCTGGTTCCTTTATTAGCTTCTATTTCTGGGAAAAGGTAAAAGTGACTGGGATATTCGATATCTTTCTTTTTCCTCCTTAAACGAAGGAATAGATCAGAGGTTGGGAAGTGACTGAGCACAGTAGGGAGTGACCCTTTTGCCCTTAGCACAACCCCAGAGAGGGAGCAATAGGAAAATTAGGAAGGTACTCTTTGTCTTATGCTTATTTGGACCCCTGGGAGAAAACAAAAGGCTCAGGCCAGAAATCTGTGCAAACCAGACACCAAAGCAAGAAGGGACTGTTTGTTGTATTAACCTTAATGAAAAAGAACTAAGCAAATGCAAATACACTTCTCTATCAATATTCAAACGTGGGGCCTCTGTTAAGTGAACCAGATGAACTCTGCTCAGGGATAATCATGTGGGATCGCTCCTCATTTCAGGGGGATTCAATGGATTAAGAGAGAGAGATTTTCCTTTCTATTTCTTGAGATTTCATATTCAATATTAATGTCAGTGGAAGTTGCAGAGAATGATAATAAAGACAAATAATTATCATAACAAACCTGTAGAGCTCCTGATGGGTTCCAGAGCATTTTTTCCAGTGGTACATGTGAATAGAATTTGATAGCAGTACTTTTGCCCTACCATTTCCCCACAGTTTGAAATTTATTTATGTAATAACTTCAAGTTTATTGCTTTGATTTTCTCATTTCCAAGGAGAGGACCAGATTCTGTGCCCCTAAAGAGAAAAATTTCTGGATTTTGAAGAAGGAGCATAATATAATTGAAGGTCAATAGGAAATTTTTTAAATTTACATTTTAAAAGGTAGATAATTAATTCTTAGGTTTCACATAGAAACTACTTTATACAAATATTCTCACCGTCCCTGTGCCATGATAAATTCATAATTGTTCTCAAGAAGGTATAGTCAGAAAATATATACTTAGGGAGAAAAAAAATGAAGGAAAGAACTAGTCGAGGATGGATAAAACTGCTAAGGTGACATGTAGACATAGACAAACTTCCAGATGGGCTAAACTCATGGTTAAGCTACATAGAAAAAGCCTGCTCAAATAACTCTTCTGTATAGGAGATTCAGGTTAATCCAGGGGAAAATAAGTTATTTGGTTCAGGTAAATATAATATAATATTGCAGTGGTTTAAAAATGTGTATCCATAAATTCTTTGGCACTTTTTGTTTTAAAAACGGAGCCTAGTTTTCCTTCCTATTGAGTGTGGATTGTACTTAGTGACTCATTTTTAATCAATAGAATGGGGCAGAAGTGATGTTGTGTCATCTGAGACAAGGTCATAAAAAGGCACATGGCTTCCTCTTTGCTGTCTGTCTTGGACCAGTTGAGGGAAGTCAGTGACTGTATTGTGAGGACACTCAAGCAGCTGTATGGAGAGATACATGTGATAAGGAACTGAGTCTTCCTGCCAATAGTCAGCAGCACTCTGGTGGCCTTTTGCCAACATGGAAGTGGATCCCGGAGCCCCAGTCAAGCCTTCAAATGATTGTAGTTCTAGCTGACGTTCTGTTTGCAACTTCATAAAAGACCTTGAGTCAGAAACAGTTAGCTAAGTTGCTTTCAAATTCCTGACCCATAGGAACTGTGAGATAATAAATGTTTGTTGTTTTAAGCCACTAATTTTTGGGATAACTTGTTATGAATAGAAAGCTAATACGACTATATATTGGAATCATAAATTTCAGATGCAAAAAGTATTGGAGTGGGAGTTGGGAAGATAGAATAAAATGATAAGGCATAACTTTTTGTAGTTTATAGAGTGTATCCACAAAGGTGACATATTTGGGGTGTAGAATATATATTCCCCCCTTAAAAGTGTATCAAAACTTATCCTAGATCCAGTATACCATGTTAGGATTTCAGACTGATTGCAAGACATAAGATGATAGACCAATTTACAGGCAGAAGAAAGTTGACATTATCTCACTATACTTAATTCACAGTATTCTTAATTAATGCCTTATTTATATCATAATTTAATAGCGTGTTAACTCCTTTATCTGCATGTACACACACACACACACTTACACCCATGTACACACATTCGAATGGAAAATGCACCTTGGAATAAGAAGATCCTAACTCATGACATCCCTTAGTGACAGTGCCCAAACCACAAACATCAGAGCAAAGATAAGAGTCTCACATTGAGGCTTGTGATTCGAATATATAATACTATGCATTTGTCTGAAAATAAAAAAAAACAAAAGAAAACAAAACAATGCTTCCCCCTACAAAACTACCTCCAAAATATGTAATGGTCGACTATCATAGAATAACCGGTTTCATAAATATATGCTAGGAGTCAGGTATTAGATAACTGGCAGCAAAGGACTGTGATTCTTAGGAGAAGGAAAACAAATGACCTGAGCCTATATTCTCGACTTTCTGCCTGGAGGCCCTATTCCAATTGCAGTGAGAGAAGATAGATTCCAAGCAGAAACAGTCCAAGCAGACAGCAGCTGCCTCACTGAGTTGAGGAACTAGAGACTGGAGTTTGGGTGTTGCTGAAGCATCTGAAATTTGTTGTCATTGTCATCTTGGGAAAATTCCTTTAATACTTTGAATTTCAATTTCGTAGTTTTTAAAATCGGGTTTATAAGAGGTGTCTTGATTGGTCAAGGTAAAGAAACGCGGTTATATACATGGAACCTAATATATAAAAAAGTGCTCACTAAATTGTGGCTGCCACCTTCTTCCACTTCCTCTTTCTCATGATTATTCCTGCTTTCTAGAGCATGCAATGGTGGAATGTATAGGTAAGATAAATATATGGGATTTAGTCCTAAGCAGTAAAGAATTAGTGGGAGGAAATATACTTTTGGATGTATAAAACAAAAGTAATTATAGCCAAAATAAAGTCAATATTACCAAGGGAAAACCCAAGATATTTGCTCTGAAAAATGCCTTTTATTTTTCTCAAAATACTACTAGTTATAATGCAACAAAAAACCCTTCATCTGGGTCAGATCAATTTTATAGAGCTTAGTATTCTATTTCTGAAATATTTGTGGAGGTATAGTATGGAATTTATATTCTATGAGATCAACTCCCACAGCACAGGACCAGTTTGGAAAAATGTTGATAATTGTTAAATCTGGGATATATCATCTATATCTATATCTATATCTATATCTATATCTATATCTATATCTATATCTATATCTACATCTATATCTATATCTATATCTACATCTATATCTATATCTATATCATCTATATCTATATCTATATCTATATCTATATCTTTATTCTGTTTTCTATAAGCTTATTAGGATATTGGAAAATATTCACAGGGAAAAATTAATTTTTATTTAACGATGAGAGGACCCCAGCATCTGTTAATTAATCTCTTTTCCTCCTGAATCTACTTATATTTCCAGGCCTGCAACTCTAGATGACCATGAGTAGTAAGTATCAGTTGTGCAGAAGAACAAACCCTTTTATTCTTCCCCAAACAAGCTGTTTTGGGCTTCCGGGGTTTCCAGGTTATGGTTTTCGGGGAATTGGCCAACAAGTCTTTGTTCACCTTACTCATTCTCTTCATATTTTTATAGACACTTCATTGTATTTCTTCTTAGTGCTAATCTTTCTGCAGGAGAAATAGTAATCCTTTTAATCTCCCCTGCTAAGTTATGGAAGTTGCCCTTCTCTGGACCTTTCTCAGGTCTGCTCTGACTTTCTTGGGCTGCAGTGACCAGAACTGATCCACATAGGTTACACACAAGCGTAAGGGGCAACCAAAAACAGAATTTCAATGAAGAAACTATGGGAAGCAAAAAAAATAAATAAATAAATAAAAAAAATAAAAAAAATTGGAAGTTAGCTTTCAGAGAGTACATAGAGAAGCACACAGTGTTAAAAAAATAAAAATTATGTTTGAAAAGATGAAAGTTAACCTCATTGTAACAGTTGGCAGAGTAAAAAAGATTCATTCCATTACTTCCAAGCTCCAAACCTTGGAGAGTGTTTACCTCCGTTGCATACAGAATCAAATCAAAGTCATCACCACGGCCAGTGCTCTGGCCCCTCTCTGTCTCCCCCAGTTCAGGCCCATCTGCTCCCACCTTGCTCACCAAGCCACAGGCGCGCTGGCCTTCCTGCTGCTCGCCGAGTGCACCATAACCCACTGCGACTCTGTGGTCTTCCTCCTGGCAGTAGCCTCTTTCTGGACTGTTTTTTTCTCCAGATCTCACATGGCTCACTTCTGCATATCATTCAGACCTCTGATCAAATGCCACTTCCTCAGAGAGGCTGGCCCTGATGAGGCAATAGCCTCTTCTCTGTTGTTGCCCATTCTCCTACCGGCTTTAGCCTATTGTTACCTGAACTTACGTAGTCGTTTACCTTTTTCCTTATCAGTGTCCCCCGTGAGGGTAAAAGCTCTGCGAGGGTGAAAACTTGTAAGTGCTAACTGCTGCATCCTCTTCACACCTAGACTAGTGCCTGACACGGAGGTTTGTATGGATGAAAGAATGATGCATGAATCATGCCATTTAAGAGTGGAAGTTCTGGAACCAGATTGTCTAGGTTAACATTCTTCCTCTTCCCCCTATGTATCCTTGGGCAAGCTCCTTAACTCATTTGTATACAATTGTTTTATATGTAATATGGGGATAATATTAGAACCCACTCCCAGGGTTATCTTGGAAACTGAGTTAATATACACAATGTGCTTTGAAGTGTTAACAATAGTCTGTACTCAACAAATATTAGGATGATCATGAGAAAAATGGCAAAAAGGGAAAAAGAGAAGCAATAGTGGCCGCCATTCCTGGGCAGCAGGAATTTCCTTTAAAAAATTAAGGTGAGTGTGGGACTCCAGTGATTCTTAACTTCTCTGCATCGTTGTGCTCTCAAGGACACAGAATCAATTACAAGGAAAAGTTCCTTTGATTGGGGTGGGGGGGAGTCTCAGAGGTTTTTTGTTTTGTTTGTTTTTGTTTTAAATTTAAGAGACATAAAATCCACGACTGTACTATCTCCCATTTCTTGAAGAAGCACTTCTGCATAGAGTATATATTTAAACTTTAACAACTGCATGTGGAAACTACTTTCTGGAGCTTCTGGGTCTGGTACAAGCAAGAGTGTAATACCACTCACACGCAAAAGTTGTTACAAGGCGAAAGGAAAATTGTGACATTGCTAGTTAGTCACAGCTAGGTGTTCATATTTCCCAAAGGTTGTTTTACTCTCCACAGACAGAAAAAGAGGAGGTTTCTTAAAAAATATAATAACACATTTATTATTGATTTTGAGAGTGTACGACCAGTAATTGCCATAAGTGTAAAATTTTTAGCTTTTGGTAAAAATAGTCTTCTTCTTGTTTTTTTAGAAGTTGACCAGTGTGAAAGTCATCTTATTTGTTAACGCAAGCCCCATTTAATAAATGCAAACCGAGTGGAAACATGCAAGCCTCCTAAGAATTAGAGTTTATGCTCTTCAGTCCAACAGAGCAACAGATGCTGATAATAAGTGGAGAGCTGTCAGCCAAAATGAGGGCAAAGAGCTTCTCGACACATGGTTTGGAAAGTACCAAAACAACTGTCCAGGTCAGGTGGTAGCTGCACGGACACTGTGGTTTCTTTTATTTCTAGCTCCATCCCACTGTTTCCTATACTTGACACTGAAGAGAAGAACTATTCCAAGGTTTGGAGAAAATCGCTTTCTGAAATGTTAGCTACCTCAGCAGTCAAACGTTATTGTGAATAAGAACACTGCCAGGACACCTCCTAAGACAAATTATTTTTAAGCAGCAACAGTTCAGTGGGAATGGTGTAATTTATAATAAGGTTAGTTAGCTAAAATTTGTATAGCTCTTTTTGTGTCCTGTACAGGAAGCCTCAAGTGAGAAATTTCTTTTAAAACAGTGGGCTGTGAAGTTTTCTACTGCTTGAGGAGAGAGTATGATTTTTCCCTGTAATGATAATAATTTAGTCTATGGTTGATTATTTTTTCTTCCTTTCCCCCTTGGCTACCAAAGCTTACTTATGGTTTGACTAAGCAAGTATATACGACCTTATGATCTGCTCATTCATGATTCTTTTTACTCCTCTGGTTTTGACTTTTTGCTCTGATTAATATTATTTATTGAATTTTAAAATTTCTTAAAATATCTTACTATTACTTTATTATGTGTGTAAGCTGCCACAAATCCTTCATGAGATGGATTTAACTAAATTAATTAAGTTACATAGTTTTCATTAATATAATTTCACTTGATTGTCATACCAACCTAGAGAAGAAGACTTTATTATCATCCACATTTTATAGATAGGGAAACCGAGACTCAAAGATAAAAAAATCTGTCCAAGATCCAAATACAATGTAGTTTTCACTGTACCTAGCTGCACTATCTCATTTCTCTAACAGAAAAATACTTTCTGCTGGTTTCAGTATCTTCAGGTAGGCGTTATTACTGAATTAACAATGGTGTGAATGAGCTAAAATGAAATGTTTAAATTCTAAAAGGAAGGAGTTAGGCTAGTAGGTAATCTTCCCAATAATTATATGTGATTTCAAAATATTAGGCAGCTAGAGAAAGATAAAGAATTTTCTTTGATAAATTTTTTGATTCTATCTCCTTTCTTTTAAAGAAAAAGAAGAGAAAGATAGAATTTAGATAAAAGTTTTGCTTGAAGGTAGGAGAATGGATTAGTTGACCTATATGAAATGAAAATGCTTTTCAAAAATCGGCCACCACCAGACCTTACTAACTACTCATTACAGCCCACTAGTATAAGGAGATGGGCTTTGATCTCCTATCTAAGGTCATAGAGCTGGCCCCAAGCCCAGTGAGCTGGCATCCCTGCTGTGCTCACTCCTGCAGTTAGGTGTGTTTCCTGGGCTATGAGTCTGTGAAAACAGCACCAGCCTGGCCTTGAAACACGTTACCAAAAAAAAGAAAAAATAAATAAATAAAGAAAATCAAAGCACAATAAATCAGGATCATCACCAACTTAATTTTCCAGCCCTTTTTATAGAGCACAAGATCCCTCCTTCTTTATGTCTATGTAAACCAGGGAAGTAGCCCCATTTTGCCTAGCAGCACTAACCAGCTGTGCGCCACTGAGGACATAATAGAAAAAAAAATCACAGAATAAAAGAGAGATGGATCCTTTTCAAATCCAGGTACGATCATAACACGAGTCAATAAGCAACATCACTTATTTATATTTTTCTATTGTGTCTATCCGCTTACAATTTCAACAAAAGGTGCAACATTTCCACGCAATTGTTTGTTTTAAGTACTGAGTTAAAAATGGCTGATGCAAAATTGCCAATGGCAGATTCTATTGGGATGTCAGGTTCAAGTTCAGAGTTTGGAGAATACACTTGCTGTACTCGAGGGAACAGTACATTGTTCTGAACAAATTTCCCCGAGGATTTTCAGGTCTCTGCAGATAACAGTTGCTCAGCTCAGTTAGGAATGGATCACCTAGACAGTTTTGCTGTGCTTTTGCAAATTTTCAATATTTCAATATTTCTATACACCTAGACCTGATTAATGAGAAGCCATGTGGGAGAAACAGCCCCATTTGTTGTGTGCCCAACATGAATTGGACATGCATTGAGTTCATGTCACTGAGATTATCTAGCTAGCAAGTCCCTGGGCAGCCATGCTCTTGCTTCTACACTGGAGAGTTTCCAGCTTCCTGTTGCCGCAGAGAGGGTGCAAGGGTGTGCTAGTTCTAAGCATTCTAAAGGTGATGCAAAGGTTACTGATACCCTGAATTCCCAGGTATTTTATAGTCATCGGATGTGTTTTATCAGTGGAGGCAGCCCCCTTCAGGTTGGCCACGTGCTGGACAAGCATGGAACATTCCATATAGAACATTTCATATCTCTATACTCTATGAATTGGCTTCTTCGACTTGCCTGGTGTGAGGTGGGTTCCTCCTTCAGATCTTCATCCAGGTCCACACCAACTCTGTTAAGGAAATCAGAAAACGGGTTAAGGCCCTTGCTGCAGATGAGACGAGATAGTTTTGTGTGACCAAATGCCTGAACCATATATGATACAAATCAGAGGGAAGGTTTGGCAGAAGACCACCCCACCTCTCCCTGAATCAAAAGAACTTCAAATGGATTTATGTCAGTGTAAGACCTTGTGCAGCTGGGCCTCAGCACGGCTAGTGAGATTGAGCACCAACAGCTGTTCCTCGCGGCTGTCTCCCGATCGGAGTAGAAGCCTGAGAACCTGGAATAGGAGCTCTCAAAAAAAAAAAAAAAAAAAAAAGAAAAAAGAAAAAAGAAAAAAAAGAAAGACCTCCACAGTCCCGAAAATAGAGATGCTGGAGGAAAGGCTACCTGCTCCCTTTGCAGGACTCACTGACCAAACTGCTCTGGGAATGTGGGGGCCCAGGCTGAGGCAGGTGCCTGCAAACAGAAAAAAACAATCCTTTGTCCTGATGCTCACCAAGGCTGCCAGTAAAGACGATCCAGGTTTGTGGGGCCTAAGGCTTAAACAACTTGGGGGGGTTCTCTTTAGGAAAATTAATACAAAAATACAGTTACAAAATTAGGTTTGGAAGAAACTCTTGAGAAAGAAAAAATAAATCACAAAACATTTCATAATTTAAAAACCTGGCAAATGCAACAGACATCTCAAAAGCCATAAAATAAATAATATTCAAATTAATTAACTGCTGACACACTTCTAAGATAACTTTTTCCTCTGTAAGTTTTGCTTGCATACCTTGATACTTGCTTTATATGGCAATGATTTTGTACAAGAGAGAATAGGAAGATGAGGTAATCTTCTCTCCAGCGAGATCGATCAAAGTTATTGATAGCTGGGAGGCACTAAAGTGTTCCTCCTTGTAAGATGTGCTCGCTGGGTGCGGGGCGGCTCCAGGTCAAAGGCCTGCAGACACAAGGTTCCTGATAAACTTCCTGTCACGCAGTTCCCATGAACAAAGCACAGCGTGCTTAGCCATGTATACAGTGCATCACTGAATGTAGTCCCGATTTCTGTTTTGATGGGGCACCCATGAGAATGGAATCCTCCACTTGGAATTTACACCTCTCATGATTGGAAGGATTTTCCACAGACGAGGCTCAGTACAATTCAAGCCTTGTTTTTCTACCACTACCCACAGACTTCTGAAGCCTGGTGCCATGGGTCATATTCATCTTTGATTCAGCCTTGTGGCACTATTCTTATAAGCCCTTCCTGCCCTGGGAGGGCCAGCCGGGACCTGCCCATGCACAGAAGTGACTGGGGACCACACACATGTATTCTACTAAATACAAACTGAATGCATTCCCAATTCAGCTTCCCCTCGGTCGGATCCCCCAAATGCCCACTCCAGGGCCAAATGACCAGAGGAGAGGTACGACTGAGCGAAACAGTAGTGGAAGAAACAGTCATCAAACCCAACTGTGGTTAAAATATATTCCTCTTGCAAATCTTGCAAAAACACAGGACCATGGGATCACAATGCTGGGTTTCTTCCCACGGCCTCAGAAGGGCCAGAGCAATTGAGGGGCTATGAGCTTGAATTTCCTCTGCTCCAGAGAGTGGGCCTCTGCCTGTTGTGGGGGCAGGCTGGGAGGACCGGGTGGACCAGCTTAGAGCCTCAGAAACCTGGCTCAAGCTCCCCCAGAGCCTTTCCTGTGAACGCCACAATTCCTAGAGCTTTCTCTTCTTCCCTTCAACTCCCCCTGTAAACAAGTCTTTAGTAGGCTTGCAGTTCTGTTCTCCAGGTGGAGGAGGGGAAGGCAGGGTCAGAAGCCACCAGTCAGCAGATGTGCTAGCATGTGAAAGGAAAGCAGTGTGGAGACAGCTTGTTTAAAATACCTCTGATACTTCAAAAATCAGTGTCTTCTGGGCATGAATAGCCTCTTCTTTCTAACCCAGGGGGTGAAATGGGTAGCTATTTATTGTATGTGGAACTGAGAAGAGCCTCTGGTGGGGACTAACCTTTGATTTTCTTAGAGTAGAAAGAGCTATTTGATCTATTTGAAGTCAGAGGGAGAGAAGGAAGGGAAAAGGTAGGAGGGAGGGGAAGGGGTCAGGGAGGAGAGAGAAGGAGGGGTGAGGAAAGAGACAGAGAGGGGAGAGTCACCCTGTGGCCGAATGGATAAGGCATTAGCCTCCCAAAGCCAGAAGGGAGGAAGGAGGTAGTGCAGGGGGGTGGGGGGGGGGGCAGAGAGAGAGAGAAGTCCAGGAGGAGGGGAGCTGGTGAAGGGTCACTGAAGGTGGAGGGCTAGAGGAGGAGAGAGGGAGGGAGGAGATGAGGAAGGGGAGGGGAGAAAGAGTAGAGGGGGAGCTAAGGCCCAGCCTCCCGAGGTGGGTCAGGTAATGACACTGAATGGTGCAGACGGCCCGGGTCCAGCCTCTGTGAACACTGAGGGACGAGTGTGGAGACACCCTGGCCCCCTCTCTCACGAGCCTGGGCCATGTTCAAGGGTCTGCTGGGTCTGAGCTCTGTGGATGATGCTGGGAGCCCCTTGGAGCCTTGATTTCTGGGTAAGCCCAGATCCCCCTTCTCCCTGTCCCCCTCCCCGGAGGGCTCCTGAAACCTGTGTAGGCTGCGAGTGGTGCTGAGGGTCCTGAAGTTCCCACTGCCACATCTGTTTAGGGCCTTTTTCAGGTTCCCCATCTAGAAACCTGGAGAGAACAGAAATCGAATTTCCCAAGAAACCCAACGTTTAAGGTTGGAGGCAGTACTGAGGTTTTCCATGTAAATTTAAGCTTTCCTTTTCAGCAGCAATCAAAGCAGACGTTTCTAGTTTCAATTATTCCAGCAGCCAGATGGAGCTGAGGAATGATGGCTGCGGATTAAGTTCTTCAGTGTAATGTGGGACTCAGTGAAGAGCATCTCAGAGGCCTAAGAACTGCTGTTCTACTGGGAGCAAGAAGGCCTCCTCCCTCCTGCCATTTCATGGAAGGTCAGGGTCTGCTCCTGGGACCAGGCCCGTAGCCCTTCTTGGCCTTGAGCAGACAGAGCATCTCAAGTGACTTGAGGAAAGAGAAACTCCATATAAGCGACTTCCGTCCTGGAGCAGCTGGGTGAACAAAACAGATGTGGTTCCTGCCCTCACGGAGTATGCAGTTTGCCAGGCTGAGTTAGAAAAATCTAAAAAATTTATTATCATTTACGCGCTATGAAGGAAAGGCTCATAAGAACGATGCCTCTTTCTCTTGTGATTTTAGCTCCTTTTGATAAAAATCTTGCTAAATCATATTCCCTGGCTCCCTGCCTCCTTAAACAGAGAGTGATGGGGATACTCAGCTCTTTACTGGCAGTCTCAGCATCGCCACTGGCCCGATAAAGTCTAGCACTTGCGGTGTTATAATGATTTCCCAGCGCTCTATGAACCTCTTAATGCCCACATTAAATGGCCCCTGGCTACTATTCTTTCTCTTTTTTAAAATTCTTATATCTGCCAGTTAGATTGCCTTGATTTCTTGTCTGCAACAGTACGTTAGCAAATTGTCTCTGTGCTCCCTCTTTCTTTTTAATTTAGTATGGGACTGATTACCTCATGGTCAAATTTAATACATCTTTCCAAGTTTATAATACACAGACATACACACATACACAACAAAACAATAAAACTGAAATGTTATAGAAGAGCTTACAAGTAAAACACCGTTATTCTTTGCCCCACTGTCTGCCCTACTTCCCCACACCAACTCCCCGAGGCCTCTGGGGGCAATTTTCTAACCTTTTCTCTATTGTGATATGTGAACTGATATCAGCATGCATGGCACATTCACACAGCATCCCCAGGGTTAAGCAAACATCCCAGCTGCATCTGTATCTCTTACTCTCTTATTCAAGAAAGCAAGTCCAAGTGTGAAAGTGACATTCTGGAGGGTTAACCTTGAGTCCACTCACTTTAAGGTATAAAAGATAATGTACGCGCTATGGGTTTTGAGAGATTAACAGAAAGAAGACATGATGTCACACAGCTTGTGGTGTTTGTAGCAGCTCCCCAGGTGAGAGATCACAGGTGTGTATGGGACGAAGTTCAACCTCCTTAGGTGATACCCAAGGCTCTTTGCCCCCTTCCCATGGTGTTAAGCTACCCTTTCTGTTCATCTGATCCAGACGCAATGCCCCAGGTTTGCTAACTGGACCTGTCCTTATTTCTGAGCCCTATTACCCAATACAATCCCGGAGCTGTGGCCTTACCCAGATCTGCCAATGCCTCTCCCGTCGACTGAATCCCCTCCCTCCAAACTCCAGCATGGTCACCACTGGGCATCTCTGAGGCATCACCTCCTTTCCTGAACTTTCCACCACTGTCCCTCCCCTTCTGATCACCCTACCTTGTTCAGATCCCCCATCACTTAATGTTTTCACTGACTTCGACTGTACATAGCTGTATACTGCCAACTCTGTTCTCTGTTCCCAGACCCAGCCCTTTCTGTGGCACCTGTGATCACCTTGCTCCGGCTATGGCAACTCTGGCCCACCCCGTGTTCACCTGTCTGATCATATGCAGCTGTGTAGGCCGAGCCAGAGCTCGTCATGACATACCAGCCCTAGCTGGAATCCCAGGACTCACAACTACTCTGTGGTTGTTGAAGCATCAGTGAAACCCAGCTCTTAAGAGCCTCTCACTGCTGTGTGACCTGCATCACTCACTGTGCTGGGTTTTCCTCATTAGTACAATGGTGATAATAACAGAACGTGCTCCCCAGGGTTCACGAGAAGATTACATGAGAAAATACTTATAAAAGTAGTTAGCTTAGGGCCTGGTACCTAGTAAACTCTCAAAAAATGTTAGCAGCTATTGTCCATGTTATTATTTTTATTATTATCAGTATTTAAAAAAAAATCACTGGGGTCCGTGCTCACTGCCATACTCACTGCTCACTAATTTCAAGATCAGCCCTCCTAGTCCCCAGTTCTGCAATGGACGGCCCTTGAATGTATAGGAATATCTACAGCTAAGCATTGTAAGTGGCCAGAGCACATCAGGGATTTCATAGTAAAACATCATTTCTATTTAAGGAGGGCCAAACTTCCCAGATTGGAATTTATTTCAAATTTCCTGGTAGGCTGGTGGAGTAAGAGGGCAACGAAGAAAGAAAGGAAGGTGTCTGAAGAGCAAGGGGAAGAGAGGGTATGGGTAGAGCTGAGCAGAAGGAGAGCAGAGAGAAGTTCGTGAAAAGGAAGCACCGTGTGATTAGAAAGACTAGGGGCAGGTGTGGATAAATAACTGGAAAGGTGTGCGCAACTTTAGAAAAGGGAAGCCGGGGCGGATGATGGACAACCACATAGCCCCCTAAACATTTATAAAAAATACAGACAAAAGAAGAACCAGTAAAAGATTAAAAAGCAACTAAAAAAGACTAGTTAAAATGTTATACACTGTTTTGCATTCCTGATGTACCTTTTAATTTTAAGTAAGTCAAGTGCTGCCTCTACTGTATTCAAATGAAAATGAAAGTGAGCTTCTCACATATTCCCAGCTGTGCTCTCAAACATCTCACTCCAGGCTCCTCATTTACAATGAGCATCCAGCTCCATTTTCAGAGCAAAACTCATCTCCGTGCTACCATAATGCACCTCCCCTCCTATCGCGCCTCCATTCTTTGGTGAGTTTTATTAGACATATTGAAATCTTAGGATGCTTCCATATCCAATCGGGGCCGAAAAGAATGCTCCAAAGGTGGGTTTTTCTTCGAGGGGAAGCAAGGTGAGTAACTAACAAAAGGCTCACTTTTCCCATTAAAGTTAACAAAATCCATTCGATCCTTATCACTTAGCACCTCCAGAAAGGCAGTGAAATATTACTAGGGCTTAGTCTTATTGTGTGAATCCCAATAGTCCTAGGTGCAATTTTGGTTCTTTTGAGCCCCCAGCTGACAGAGGCTGGGTGGTGGGGGAGGAGAAACCATTTTCTATAAGAATTGTATTAAGTGTGAAAAACGACATTTTCCGTAAGGGAAAAGTGACTGGATGCTGAGCACATACATATAGCAGGACAACGGAGGAGTGTGCAAGGCACCCCCAGAGGTTTGGGGACTATCATGTAGCTCTAAGAACATCACACAGGGGCCCAAACGTGGTACTTCACCACCCCCCATCCCGCATCACTTGAGTAAATATTAGTGGAGCTTATGTAGGACCAAAATTAATGTAATTAATCATTCAAACATTCTAAATGTTTTGGGGGAAATAAGAAAATGAACTAAAGGAAATGAAAAAACTCTCCTCAGTTCATTTCACTGTTTCAACGTGGCACCATAGTTAAGAGTTGGGACCATGGAGCCAGGCTGTGTGAGTTCATATCTCATTTCTGTCATTTACTGGATTTATAACTTTGGGACAAATTACTTAACCTCTCTAAACCTCAGTTTTCTCAGTAATGAATGGGGATAAGTATATATCTACATTATGGGCTAATATGAAGACTAAAATAAGTTTATACATATAAAGTGAGTAAAATATTGACTGCTACCTACAAAGCTCTCATGAAACATTTGCTGATGTTCTTATTGTTCTTGTTATTATTAGGAAAAAAATTGGGGTGCCTGGGTGGCTCAGTTGGTTAAGCGTCTGTCTTTGGTTCAGATCATGATCCCAGGGTCCTGGGATCAAATCCCACATTGGGCTCCCTGCACAGCAGGGAGTCTACTTTTCCCTCTCCCTCTACCCCTCCCCCTTGTTCACGCTCTCTCTCTCAAATAAATAAATAAAATTTTTAAAAAGAGGGAAAAAAATGGAAAAAAATTGATGTACCCTGCATTGAATGGTAAATACAATATAGGTTAAAGCCAAGAGTAGATTTTTCTATAAATTATATATGCTAGGATATAAAGGTCAATGACAGGATTCCTGTCCTCAATGGCCCAAGATCTAATAGGGAGACAGACATTGGAAACCAAGAGCTATGGTATGGTGAGATAAGCATTGTACACAGTTATTTGAATACACCAACAGATAGCCCAACCAAGATGGGCTGTAGAGAG
Source organism: Ursus americanus (assembly GCF_024610735.1). Lineage (NCBI taxonomy): Eukaryota > Metazoa > Chordata > Mammalia > Carnivora > Ursidae > Ursus > Ursus americanus. Next base: position 39,144,378 of record NC_142146.1, read on the forward strand.
GTTGGGTACATTTCACAGAGGAGTAGGTTATTGGAAAGTGACTGCTGTGTAATGCCTGACATTAAGCTTTTTGATTGTAGTGAAAGTGCCTGACATTAAGCTTTTGTTTGCTGAGGCATCCATTTCAAAATACATCTATCTTGAATAAACATACTGCCAGCTGTATGATACAGCTACTAGTTAAACAACCCAACAAGGAATTAAGCTGTCCCATTCATAAAGTTTCCTCTTTCAGAAAGCCCTGGGTAGCCTAGATGACTGACCACGCGGGTGACCCCACTTCTGATTACCCAAGCCCTAATTCCTGCTCTTATGCTTTACATTAGCTACTCAAGAGTGAACAAGTGAAAACCTAGAAACACCATCTTGGACCCTAGTAAAGGCAGAAGCCTAGGTCCATGTTCTTTCTCTCACTCTACCCACAACCTTGCTGTGTGGCCTCAAGCATGTCAAGTATACCCTCCAGGATGTGTGAGTAATAAATCTTATTCCTTCATAGTTCCCTGAAGGTTTTTGAAGTGTGGGCATCTTGCAATCATGATGAAAACCACAAGGGCTGGTCCAGCCACAACACTGGCCTTGCTAGGGAAAATGTCTGTGAGATCTCTCTATGAGTAATACAACCAGGTGCGTGTCTCAGGCATTCCTAGCCCACAGCATCACTATCGATAGGCTTGGACCAACACAAAAGAGAGGATAAGTTTAATGATAAGTGAAAAGGAATCTGGGAGAAGGCACTCCAGGCTGGGGACACAGCATGGGCAAAGGCATATAAGTTTAAAAGTACCAAGGAGGTTTAAGACATGATAAATAGCATTGTGTGGCTAGACTGTGAAGGTTATACATGATGAGGTGGACAGAGTTATTTGGGGTGGGATCAGAAAGTAATTTGAGGATAAATTATAAAGGGCCTTGAAGGCTATACTTAGGAAAAGTGTTTTGTTTTTTGTTTTGTTTTTGTTTTTTTTGTTTCCTGTAGGCAGTAGGGGTTTAAATAATTAGATTTCTGTTCCAGAAAAATCACTGGTGGTAAAATTATGATGTTAAGAAACTAGAAGCATGAAGGTCATTTAATAGTAGACTACTGCGATGGTCTACCCAAGAGCCCATTAGAATCTAAAGGAAGATAAAGGTGTAGAGAAGAGATGAATCTGATAGATGTATACTTGGAGGGGTGGTGGTGGCACATGACAGACAGATTGTGAAGTGAAGGAGAGGCAAGTACTGGAATGTTTCTGAATTTCCACTCAGGACCAGAACCGTTCACCCCTGCCGTTAACCATATTACAGAAGAAGTATGTGTGGGAATTTTTCCCTGAGGTATACATCCTGTTAGAAAGATGAAACAAGCTCAGGGTCAGGTCTGAGCATATCTATTGTGAGTGAAGCAAGGTTAGCTCTATACACAAGGTCAAGAAAAATAGCCTCTCCCGCTCCAGAGTTTTGGCTATTTGCTGTCTGAAGTGGAGGTTGAGACCAAACAGTAAAGTCCAAGGAATAAGGGAGGTATGATGGATGTTTCAAGGTCAAGGTCAGTGAACCAGGAAGGTTAAAGGAAGCTAGAGAAGGGTGTGTCATATTTGGTATTTGAAGACAGTTTGGGAATCTTATTTACAGAGAGGCTGGTAGGGAAGAGCCTCAGGAGAGTAATTTATTATAATCTTGGAAAGAGGTGAACATTTTCTGAAAGAAGGTTATAGCAATAGATGTAGAAAATTTTGGTTTGGATTAATATGCACTACGTGGGACAGAACCACATGGGAGACAGCCAAATGTCATCAATGTGGGCTCAGTATCAGGAAAAACAACAGCCCCCTATTTCTTGCTTGCTTTCAGGCAAAGGATGAGGGATTATATCAGAGGTGTGACAGTGAGTGTCTTGGTTAGCAACTGGGTAGATGATTTTATACTTCTATCAGAAGACTGGTTTTAGAGCATAAAGGTTAATGGGGAATGAGACGCAACTCTGATTTTAGATTTGGGAAGTGATAAGATGACATATGTGCCAGTGAAGTGAAGGAAGAACAGGAAGTTCCACAATTTGGGGGCATGAAGCATGTAATATGACTGCAAACTCCCATAGAAGAGTAAGATACAAGTCAGGGATGCTGCTGAGAGCAGGGCTGCCACTCTGGGTTTCCACAAGTGCATGGAAACATTGTCATCTGTTGGTTTCCTGAATGCTCTCCTAGGTTACACTTTCCCACATTGGGACATATCTGATTACCAAACTGAAACTGGCTGGATCAAGGGTTCATGTGACATTCCTGTCCTCATGTCCAGAGGCTGCCCATGTGACTTTCTTTTTTCTCCCAGAGGTTACGGGTGGGACACTATCAGGCCGATCAGAGTAAAGAAGGGTCTCGTCTCTATCTTTTGCTGACACAGTTTACCGAAAATACCAGCTAACAGCTAATAAGAGGCATATAGCACAATCAGCAGGAGTTAGACACAACAACCAGCTAGTCCCATCATTTACTTGTGTGACTGCAGGCAAGAAGCTGTGCCTCAGTTTCTTTTTCCATAAGATGGAATATGAATAGGAACGATTCCAGGGTGACTGTGAGATAATGCACTCAAGGGGCTCAGCACAGGACTTGACCTCGAAAGTGTCCAGAGTGGTAGCTGCTATTCTTGCTGGGGCGGTTGTTGATGTTGTTATCTTTGCTACATAGGCCTTCTGAATGAGTTAGCTGTGAACATCTCCAGCATAGGAGTTATGTTTTAGGAGCACTTGGTTGGCTCAGTCGGTTAAGCATCTGACTCTTGGCTTCAGCCCAGGTCATGATCTCAGGGTCGCGGATCGAGCTGCACATCAGGCTGTACACTCAGGTGGAGTCTGCTTGAGACTCTCTCCCTCCCCCTTTGCCTCTCTCCCATGCTTGCACGCGTGCTCTCTCAAATAAATAAATAAATAAAATCTTGAAAACAAAAAGAGTTATATTTTACCCTTCCTCACCTGATCTTAAAATAGATTTTCCTCGTGATTCTGGCTCCACTGAAGGCTTATTTACAGTGTAAAGACTGATTAGAGTAGGTGTGCTCTGGATGTGTAGATGAGCCACGGGGCCAGTGTTTATAATGTCTGACAATTTAGAAATACATTTGGGAACATATAAGTAGGCTGAAAACATTATGTTCTTTGAAAAATAAACACCAATAAACAAGTACATGTCACAGACACAAATGCAGATCTACATCCTGTTCTTTAAGTTTGGCAAGACTTCCTCTGAATTTGGAGTACTTAGCTCTGCCAAGATGTAAGCTAATTTCAGGCTGCAGATAACAGTCAATGAGAAACTGGATTGAGACTGAATACTTAGACTAATTTCTTTTAACCTAAGCCACAAGCACACTAACAGCCTTTGGTGGGAAGATAGATGCAATAGCTTATCAAGTTATCTGGACTTTCTTCCCTAAGGCTTCACTTAGGGTGGCCTGCTTGGGCAGTTAGGGATTTATCAGAGCCAAGTGCACATTCCCCAGAAAAGTTATCCTTTCAAGTGGATGAGCTTGTTTAAATTCTAGTGTTTCCATGTGGGACATCTTCTTCATGTCAAAGTGAAGATGTTGTATGAGAAAGAAAAGAGACATTTTATTACTGAATAGAGGGTTGTTGTGGGAGTTTGCTTTCTATGTTGGTGTGAAACTAAAAGTGGTTGAAAATAAAACCCAAACTGTCAGAGGTATGAATAAGTGGAGAACTTAAAACCTAGAAATTATTGTGGTTACTTCACAGTCAAACAGGCTCATATGACAGTACCAGAAGTGCATCTCTTCTCACTCCAAACCATCCCAAGCTATTAAGAACTCCAGGTGTAACTGTGGCCTACTCCCAGTTCTCCATTAGAGACCTTGCTTGGCATACAATGTGGATCTGAAGTGCCATGTCAGGGCAAGTCTTTCCATCGCTATTCTTTGATGTGCTTGGTCTTCAGTGGGAAGGAGTCTAGGTGGGAATGTATTCTTTGGATACGAGGAACATATTCTGTCCATGAGAAATCATCTACAGAAATCAAGAATGAACTCTGACAATGAAGGGATACATACATCTGACAACGGAACATACATTTAGGGAAGCATAACATTCTCTATGCAATCATGCAGGAGGAAAGGTGACTCAGACAAAGTAAATGATGACCAGGAGACATTTATGTGGCGTGATGTCCTGGAAGTAATCCTAAGAGGAGAACAACAAAACTTTGCAAAACTGATGGATGTTTACTTACAGCACAAGTGATGAGAAAGTACAGTTCCAATGGTTGGTTCTGAACTTCATCCCAAAATGACTTTGCTAGTTAGTAGGGCAGGTGATCTACAAGATGCTTTGAAAAGGCTACCTCGCCAAATCATGACCTTCTACGATTTCTAGTGCCTAAATTTTCTTAGCATGAGCTAAAACTCTTCATTCCTCATTGAAGACTAGACCTAAAGGCAAAAACTTGGGAGAGGTAATATTCGGTCTTGTATTCACACAAGGTAGAAGTGAGTGGATCAAATTTATTCCTGAGAATGGAAAGAAGTGAGAACAAAATCCCAAGGGCAAAACGACACCAAGGTTTTGAGAGAGGGCACTGAAGTAAGGCAGGCGGAGGGTAAAAAGCCAGTTGGAGATGTAAAATTGTAATAGTAGCAGCTAACATATATTAAGTGCTTATGGAGTGCTAGGACATGCACTAGGTAATATTCATGTATTACCTAAAGCATATGGAGTTTGGGAAGAAGATCTGAAGTTAACACTGTAACACTATACATTTTAGTAATTAAAATTAAAAATAGAAAGATTTATAATCCATTTCTGTAAGTTAGCCATTAAAAAGCACTTGCAACTGGGTTCTGCAATAATTTTTCACCTGTAAATCTTCTGCTTCTAGCTATCTATCACCAAAATCCTATAGATGGTAGACAGTTATTAACCATGTATACTTAAAACATGAAAAAATAGCCAAAGAAGATTGTTTCACAAACACTAATAAATCACTAAAATAGAAATTAAAATAGCTCTGGGATGAATAACAATTGCCCAAACCATTATTTTAGCCCACATTTGGAAGTAGACTGTTGTCTATAACCTCTATAAACAACTGAAATCTTATTCTCCTTTGGGGTTTTTACAACTTTAGAAGGCCATGTGATGCTATTAATACTTAGTATCCACCTTTGTGATATATACCTATTAACTTTTTTAATAAAAACACTTTCTGCTTATTCCCAGAAAAGTTAAAGCAGAAATACTAGTCTTAATATTGCATTATCTTGCTTTTTGCTAAAAATGAATAAATATCTTAATTTTAAAAGGGAAATTGACAGGTAGAGATAATGGGTAAGCTAGGAAGCTGCTATTGCATGACTCACCAAAAGAGAAGAAAATAATTTTAGTTTCTTGCTGAGAGGGATTAAAGTAAATCACTAGAAAAATAATGTTTTTCTCTGACCAAACCAGCTGCTATTATGATGAGGCTGAGGCACAGGCTTGCATTTAGGACTGTATCAAAACGAAATTAAATGTTTAAGCTCTAAAAAGTAAAAGAATTCATGGTTGCTGCTAGAATTATATTGCAAAACTGCACTCTGATTTCATAATTAAAGGGTTAAAATCAGGGATGTGAGGCAAGAATTAATGAAAATGCCACTGGGAAGAAGTTGTCTTAGAGCAGATGAAAAAGAGGAAGACGAAAATCTTGGGTAAAAATCTGCTATGAAACAGGTTTTCAAATTACCACGAAGATTGCAGAAAGTGCACAGCATGGGAACAGAATTAGCATCAATTTGGCAGAAAATGAAATAATGAGAGTTAAGTGAATGCTCATGGCAAATGCAACATTCAGGCTTTCTCAGTCTATCATTCCAGAAGATCATGATGACAGCTTAAACAATTATTGATATGAACTGATATTTTTCCTGACACCACACTGTCTAAGCCCTAAAAGTATATATCAGCTGGGACATGTGGACTCTTTAATTAATTCCCTGCTTTATTGACTTCCCTCATTCATTCATGAAATCTTGGTTGAAGATATACCATGACCACTATTATATGCTAGGTGTTTTGATAGATATAAAAATGTGTTAAACCAGATACACCCTCAAAGTACTTACACCGAATTCCATTGACTCAAAGGTGCCATCAATTATAAAGCACACTATTACTTTATATATTTCTAATAAGAAACATGTTGCTAATTGTATTTCTGACACCTTCAGTATAAGACACATCCTGACTTCAGAAATGTGAAAAAATGTGCAAGTGGAATCAACGACACATCCACACAAAATAATCAAAATCCAGTGCTCAATAACAATGCCAGACCATTAAGCACACCAGCCTCTGGACAGACGAGTAGGACATTATCTGCCTCTTCCTTGGGGGAAAAGCCCAAAGAGATATTTTTAAATCTTTTAACAGAATGTTCTTTTACTGTTATAGATTAAAAGATAATACATTCCTGTTCTTAGTACTACGGCCAACAACTCCAAGTCTCCAGGTGAAATCAGAGCTGGGACTAGGTGAGGTAAGTGAGGCACCCTCTCCCCATGGGCTGTGCAAGTGCTGGGCATTTGCAGGCGGATCTGACAACGTAGATGTTGCATCTCAGGTACTGCATTTGCCTCACCTTAACCCTGACCTTGGGTGAGACAACCTCACCGTTGATTTTGTTGCCTTACCCTGGAATCTTTGGGAATTGTACGACTTTTTCCATTTGCAACTCCAGATCCACTCTCCCTCCTTCCCCACACTGTTCTGGGCTCCAGAATGCTCCCCAATGGGATGGCACTGATGGCATTCTCTTGCCCTCTAACTTTAGATTGGTTTTGGCCGAAGGGAAGCGATGGCAGGATATTGGAAGGAGGGAAGAGAGTGAAGACAGGATATTTATTCCTCAGGCTCCCTCTCTGCCAGGTCACCATGGTTGTCTGTGTCCTTCTCCCAGAGCCTCAGCTCCGAATTGGAAGCCTTTTTTATACAGCTGCTCTCTCTGGGTTCTGGTCAATACTTGTCCCTGCCCTTTTGAGTACAGAATGGTAACTACTCTCGATGGATTCTGGCCGTGGGGTACTGCACTATCCCTCACTGGTTTTCGAAAACCAGCCTGTATCTTTGTAAATATTCCCTTTATTAATTTCCTTTAAAGGACTCAGTTTGGATGTGCTACTTGTTTCCTTCCTGGATATGGAAAGTTTTACATCCGTAAGCATGCAGTTATAGAAAGGTCCCACTTGAACTGGGAGCTTTAAGTTCATAGGCATTTGAAATGTCTTAAGGAACTCCTGAATATAATAAATCTTAGACAGAGCTTTGTTTCCAGCTTTAAAGTTACAATGGTGTTTTGTTTTGTTTTGTTTTGTTACCTTACTGTTTCTCTCTGGTGCCTGAATATTCATGCCCATTTGATATACACTGCTTCGAGCCCTAGGCAGGATCATGTTTTCACGGGGAATTTATATATAAGTTGTGGCATCTGCCAACTGCAGATGTGAAGAGTGCAAATCATACCATAAGACATAGTAGGCCCTAACCAGGAGGAAAGAAAATGTTCCGGAACAGAACCCACTTATTATACCCAACGGCAACTGTGCTTTATTAGATGTTCCAAATGAAGCTACTGAATTCTGTAGAAATGTTAAGCATTCTCAGAAGTCTTTTTAGAAACTGAAATTGTACCCTAGTGAAGTAGTAATTTGGAACTCCCTAGCTCAGATACTGAGTAATCTGGATCCTGCTGACCTTCCTAATGGTGAGCTTGTTGAGAACAGTCACATCAGGCTCAGAACTGTTAAGTGTAAGGGACCTCAGATCATGTCATCCTACGACATCATTTTAAAAATGAAAATGTTAAGATCCATTAAGATCACTTGGTGGGTATTATTTGGCAGAAGTTATTAGGTAGTAAGTAACAGAAGACCAGTTTTTAAATTAAGGTTGTTTCCTTTCAACTTTGTATGTTGCCACCTGAAATAAACAAGTGAATAAGCATGAGGGAGATTATGAAAGCTTTTAACTTCAGTGAGAATGAACTTCTAGGAGAAGGAAATATTAAAATGTGGAAAGTAGTAGCAGATTCTTATTCCCCAAATGTCATCATATAACAATACAGAGTGAATTTGAAATGTGAAAGCAATATGTCTATAGTGTGGTGTGATGGTATTTCTCAAACTCTGCTAACGCACGTAGCACCTTTGTGATTTTTTACATAACCGAAAGCCATTTGTACCATTATTTCTTCAATATTTCTCTTTAACTTTTCTTTCTTCCATTTTGTTAGTTTTGCTTCATGTATTCTGGGGTTTTCTTATTATGAACGTATGTTTATAACTGTTATATATTCCTGATGGATTGACCCTATTTATCATTATTAAAGGGTCTTTAGTAACGTGTGTGTGTGTGTCCAGTCCATTTGGTCTGCTGTTAGTATGCTATTCCAGTTGTCTTACAGTTACTGTTTTCATGGTGTATCTTTTTCTATCTTTTGCCTTTTAGTCTATTTGTATCTTTGAATCTAGTTGGATCTTATTTTTGTTTTTTTAAATCTAGTCTGATAATCTCTGCCTTTTGATTACATGGTTTAGTTCATTCACATGTAATGTTATTAATATAGTGAGATTTACTTCTGCCACTTTACTACTTGTTTTCTGTATATCTCATGTGTTTTTTTATTCCTCTGTTCTTCCCTTACTGCTTTATTTTGTATTAAATGGATAATTCCAATGTTCTTTTTTGATTCCTCTGATAGCTTTTAAAATATATTTTTGGAGTTATTTTCTTAGTGGGTGCTCTAGGGATTATAGTATGCATCTTAAAAACTTATCAGACTCTATTTCAGAATTATACTACATTAATTCCAGTGAGATATAGAAAATTTGCACCATTCTATTCTTTTCCCCTTCCTTTATAGTATTAATGTAATATATATCACATCTACATATGTTACAAACACAATAATTTAGTGTTATAATTGTTGTTTTACGTAATCTAATATCTTTTTAAGAAACTAAGAAGAAACCAGAAAAATACATCTACAAAGTTTTTATATTAATCTACTTTTTTTAAAAAAAGATTTTATTTATTTACTAAAGAGGGAGAGAGCAAGGGGTGGGGAGACTCAGAGGGAGAAACAGACTCCCCACTGATCAGAGAGCCTGATGATGGGACTTGATTCCATGACCCTGGGATCATGACCTGAGCCGAAGGCAGATGCTTAACCTACCGAACCACCTACACGTCCCTATATTAATCTTCTTATTTACCATTTTTGGTACTTTTCATTTCTTCCTATGGACTCAAGTCACCATCTCATGTCACTCCCTTGCTTGCTATATGTAGCTTCCTTTCCTCCTTTCCTCTTTGTATTGTTATTGTCAAATATATACCTCTATATGCTATAGGCCTTACAACTGAATATTATAAATATTGCTTTATCCTGTTGTTTTTAAATTAATTATGAAAAGAAGGAAAAGGAAGTATGTAATTATGCTGTCGTTTATAGTTAATGCATAATTTTCTTTGCTAGCATTTTCTGTTTTTCTTATGTGTTAAATTACAGTCTAGTGTCATTTCCTTTCAATAAAAGAATTCTTTTAGAATTTTTCAAGGCAGGTCTGCTAGCTACATATTCTCTGTCTTTGTTTATCTTAGAGTATCTTTATGTGTTCTTCATTTTTAAAAGATACTTTTGTTGGTTATAGTATTCTTGGCTAACAGTTTTTTTTTTTTTTTTAAGCACTTCAAATATGTTATCAACTATCATTTGGACTCCATTCTTTCTGATAAGAAGTTAGCTGTTATTCACGTTATTGGAATTCTCTTCTATGTGATAAATCATCTTTCTCTATTACTTTCAAGAGTTTCTCTTTGACTTTCAACATTTTTACTGTGATATGTTTAGATATGACTCAATTTTGGTTTCCTACTTGGAGTTCATTGAACTTGGAAGTATAGATTAATGCTTTTCATCATATTTGGGAAAATTTCAGTCATTATTTCTTGAATTTTTTCCCCTCCTTTCTTTCCTCTCCTTCTAGTGTTCTCATTATATACATGCATGTTGGTGTGCTTAACAGTGTCTCAGAAGATCTGTTCATTTTTCTTTTTTTTTTTCTATAGTTCTTCAGATTGAATAATTTCTAATGACCTATCATCAAGTCCACTGATTCTTTCTTCTTCTAGCTCAAATCTATAGTTGAGCCCCTCTAGTGAATTTTCCATTTCAGCTATTGTACTTTTCAACTTCAGAATTTCTGTTTTTTAATCTAATTTTTTTTGATATTCTCTATTTGATAAGTCACTGTCACCATACTTTCCTTTAATTATTAAATGTGGTTGCAATTAGTTGTTTGAACATATTTATAATAGCTTTTTGAAGTCTTTGTTGCCTTCATCTGGGCTACCTAAATGCAGTTTTATTGCTTGGTTGTGTTTGTTGTTGTTTTTCTGTACAAGGGTCACACTATCCTGTTTCTTTCCATGTTTCATAATATTTTGTCAAAACTGGACATTATAGATATGTATATTGTAACAATTCTGGATTCTAATTAGCCCCCTCTCCCACTCCCAGGGCAAGTTGATGTTATCATTTCCTGGTTAGTTTATTTGTTTAGTGGCTTGCCTGGACAAATTATGTGAAGCCTATTTCTGTTTTGGAAGTTCTGGTCAACTGATATTTTATAAGTTTAGTTTATCTTAAATAATATTTATGAAACCATGGTTTGTTATGCTAGCTACAGACTTAACATCCCTTAACCATCAGTGTACCATCAGGATCCATTGGACCTAATTTTAGTTTTTGAGTTTATTTTTTGAGTAGTTCTATTTATAAGCATTGGTATTTCATGTCTTTTAAAAATTATTTCTTATAAGCCTTCCAAAATACAAAGAGAGGTCCTACTTATTTAAGCAAATAAAATACTATTTTTTTCTTATAATTACTACATAGGTCAATTGGATCCTTCTAAAAATATAAGATATATTACAAACTGATAATGATATTTTTTCCATCTTTTGAAAAATGTTGCTATTTTAACATCCATCATTATTTTCAGTGATGCTAAAAAATACAAAATTAATAAAAAGACAAGAAGACTGATGGGATACCTAGATAAAATAGTGAAATGAGTCATCATTATTTTATTATCCTTCAGTTATCTTATGTTATATCTGTCAAAAAGGTGTAAAAGAAGATGGGAGACAACTTCTGGGGAAGATGGTGAAGTAGGAAGATCCTAACCTCACCTCATCCCACGAATACAACTAGATAACACCCACATTAGTGTAAAATAATCCAGAAAATGACCTGAAGACTGGCAGAACAACCTCCACAGATAAATGTAGAGAAAAGTTTACAGGTAAGAGGATAGGAAGTGTGGAGATGCAGGCAGGAGCTAAACAGACTTGCGGGACTCTCTGCAGTAGGGGGGATGTCATTGGCTCAGAGAAAGGAGAGAAGCAGACTGTCACCCCAGGCACCCCAGGCACAGGAAACTGACATGAGAAAGAGGAATCCTCATAACATTTCGCTTTGAAAACCAGAGGGGACAAATTTCACAAGTCTTATAATCAGTGGGAATTTTAAAAAATCAATCAGCAGGTTCAGCTTTGGGAGAGGCAGGCAGGTAAGAAGAAACTGAGTCTCCACCCTTAAGGAGACAACACAACAAACAGCCCTGCAGAGGTGAAGCATAGAAGCAGCAGTTTGATAAATGCTTGGGGTATATGGGAGAGAGATTTGTTTACTAATCTCAGAGCATATGCTGGAGGAGCGGTGATTATTGTGAGACTTCTCCAGGAAACAAAGGAGCTAGTGGGAGTCATTTCCTCCCCCCAGCCCCAACCTAGACACACTAATACCTGTGGGAACCAGCAAAATGCTGACACTTGCTACCTAACTTGCTAACAGTGTGCCATACCCCCACATTCACTGTGGACATGCCCCCTCCACCGTGGCCTCTGCTCCAGTTCCTACCCACAGCAGACTTGTGCAAACCTTGCTAATACCACTTGCCCTGCCCCCATGTTCTCTTGCTGACTTGCCCCCTCAAAAATGTTCTTGACTGTAGCCCATGCAATGCAGTGCCACAAGCCTAGCAGTGTGCAAGCAGCTCTGAGAGGGCCAGAACTAGTCCAAAGTGACCCCTGCCCTGGGAAGAAGGGAAGATAACCACACACACAGTCTGATTGCAACCCCAGCAGTGGATAGGGGGCAGACATCTGGTCTGACTATAGGCCACACCTGCCAATGAAAACTTCCCAGGAGATAAAACAGAAAAAAGTACCCTGCAGTTCATAGCTATTGCATTTCTGGTAAATGCCTGCTCTGATCCAACTCAAGCTCAAGGTGGCCCCAAACTGGACCATTAACAACACAGGGACCAAAACCAGCCTGTAACAGGTGAAGAGCCATTGCAGATGGCTGGACTGAAGGCAAAAGTGGTTTAGCCACAACATCAGGGCACACCCAACACACAGAGGAGACACCCCTGAAGCACCAGTTTCTGGTGAACAGGAGACAAATTTAAAAAGATTGAAGTCATACCATGCATCTTTTCCAACCACAATCCTATGAGAGTAGAAATCAGCCACAGTAAAAAATCTGGAAAGAACACGAATACATGGAGGTTAAATAACATGCTACTAAAGAATAAATGGGTCAAGCAAGAAATCAAAGAGAAAGTTAAAAAAAATACATGGAAACAAATGAAAATGAAAAAGCAATGGTCCAAATCTTTAAGATGCAGCAAAAGCTGTTCAAAGAGGGAATTTTATAGCAATACAGGCCTACCTCAGGAAGCAAGAAAAACCACAAATAAATAATCTAACCTTACACCTAAAGGCCCTAGAAAAAGAAGAACAAACAAAACCCAAAACCAGTAGAAGGAAGGGAATAATAAAGATTAGAGTAGAAATAAACAAAATAGAAATTAAAAAATAGAACAGATCAATGAAACCAGGAGCCAGTTCTTTGAAAAGAGCAACAAAATTGATAAACCTTTAGCCAGATTCATCAGAGAGAGAGAGAGAGAGAGAGAGAGAGAGAATGAGAGGACTCATATAAACAAAATCAGAAATGAAAGAGGAGAAATCAACCAACACCACAGAAATACAAAGAATTATAAGAGAATACTATGAAAAATTATATGCCAACAAACTGGATAACCTAGAAGAAATGGATAAATTCCTAGAAACATATAACCTCCTGAAACAGTAAGAAAGAGAAAATTTGAACAGACCTATTGCCAGCAATGAAATGGAATTGATAGTCAAAGAACTCCCAGCAAACAAAAGTCCAGGACCAGATGATTTCACAGGTCAATTCCACCAAACATTTAAATAATTAATACATATTCTTCTCAAAATATTCCAAAAAATAGAAGAGGAAGGAAAGCTTCCAGATTTATTCTATGAGGACAGCATTACCCTGATACCAAAACCTGATAAAGGCATGACAAAAAAATAAAACCATAGGGCAATTTCTCTTATGAACATAGAGGCAAAAATACTCACCAAATATTAGCAAATTAAATCCAATAAGACATTAAAAAATCATTCGCCATGATAAAGTGGGATTGATCCCTGGGATGCAAGCGTGTTTCAGTATTTGCAAATCAAACAACATGATACATCACATCAACAAGAGGAAGATAAAAATCATATGATCATCTTGATAGATGCAGAAAAAGTATTTGACAAAGTACAACACCAATTCATGATAAAAACTGTCAACAAAGTAGGTTTAGAGGGAACATAGCTCAACATAATAAAGCCATATACAAAAAAACACCACAGCTAACATTATACTTAATGGTGAAAAACAGAGCTTTTCCTTTAAAATCAGGAACAAGATAAGGATATTCACTCTCACCACTTTTATTCAACATAGTACTGGAAGTCCAAGCCATAGCAATCAAACAAGAAAAAGAAATAAAAGACATCCAAATTGGTATGGAAGAAGTGAAACTGTCACTATTTGCAGATGATATAATATATATAGAAAACCCAAAGGCTCCACCAAAGAACTACTAGAACTGATAAGTGAATTCAGTAAAGTCACAGGATCAAAATCAATATATAGAAATCCATTGTATTCTGTACACTAATAATGAGGCAGCAGAAAGAGAAATTAATAAAACAATCCCATTTACAGCTGCACCAAAAATAACAGAATACCTAGGTATAAACTTAACCAAGGAGGTGAAAGACTCGTAATCTAAAAACTGTAAAACATTGTTGCAAGAAATTTCAGATGACACAAAGAAATGGAAAGATTCCATGCTCATGGATTGGAAGAACAAATATTGTTAAAATATCCATACTACCAAAAGCAATCTACAGAAATTCAATCCTTATCAAAATACCAACAGCATCTTTCACAGAACTAGAGCAAATAGCACTAACATTTGTATGGAATCACAGAAGACCCTGAATAGTCAAAGCAATCTTGAAGAAGAAGAACAAAACTGGTGGAAGCACAACTATCCCAGATTTCAAGATATACTACAAAGCTGTAGTAATGAAAACAGTATGGTACTAGCACAAAAATAGACACATAGATCAATGGAATAGAATAGAAATCCCAGAAATAAATGCATGCCTATATGGTAAATTAATCTTTAACAAAGCAGGAAAATATGCAATGGGGAAAAGATAGTCTTTTAAAAAAATGGTGTCAGGAAAACTGGACAGCTACATATAAAAAAATGAAATTGGACCACTTTCTTACACCATATACATAAATAAACTTGAAATAGATTAAGGACCTAAATATGAGACCTAAAACCATAAAACTCCTACAAGAGAGCACGTGCAGTAAGTTCTCTGACATTGGATGTAGCAACATTTTCCTAGATATGTCCCCCAAGGCAAGGGAAATGAAAGTATAAATAAGCTAGTGGGACTATAGCGAAATAAAAAGTTTCTGTACAGTAAAGGAAATGATCAAGAAACTAAAGTACAACCTATTGGGAGAAGGAGTTAAGATGGCGGAGGAGTAGGAGACACCGTTTTCAGCCAGTCCTCCGAGTCGAGCTGGATAGGTACCAGACCAGCCTAAACAACCACGGAACCAGCCTGAGACGCAGGAAGACGCATCTGGATCTCTACAAATGAACATCTCCAGCGCTGAGTATTGAGGTACGAAGCGGGGAGCCATAAAACTGTGCACAGATATCGGAAGATAAACGGAAGGGGGAGGGAGCCGCCGTGTTCGGGCGCCGGGAAGCGGTATCCACTTGCACGGGAGAGCGGGCGGGGCTCGCGGACGGCACCCGCAAAACAGCAGACTGAGACCGTGAGTCAGGTGCGCGTGCCACCAGGCATCTCGCGGATCACCGGAATCCCGGTGCGCTCACTGGATCTAGACTGAGACCGGGAGATCCGGGAGCGCGCGCGGGGCGGCTGGCGGCATTAGAAACACAAAGGACAGAGACACACCGACCCTGGAAGTGAGGGCTGGGACGCCGGGTGTGGGGCGCACATCCTGGGACGCTGCAGGGTTGAGCAGCACCAACAGAAACAGAGTTAAAGTGGCCAGATCATTAGTAGAGAACGGGCCGCAATCCCTCTGTTCTGTGACAGAGGCTGAAATTTGGCCGCTGCTGCTCTGACTCTCAGAAGAGGCACAGCAAACCGCCAGGGAAAGCCGCCAGAGAACAAAAGCCTGGAAATACCAGCTCACAGCGTGCCCATCCCCATCCCCCCTTGCAGGGGACACGGAGACTCTACCCAAACAGGGCTGCCTGAGTATCGGCGCGGCAGGCCCCTCCCCCAGAAGGCAGGCTGAAAAATCAAGAAGCCCACAACCCGAGGTGCCTGGGTGTGCAGTCATTGAGCGCCTGCCTTCGGCTTAGGGCGTGATCCCGGCGTTCGGGAAAGGAGTCCCTCATCGGGCTCCTCCGCTGGGAGCCTGCTTCTTCCTCTCCCACTCCCCTGCTTCTGTTCCCTCTCTCGCTGGTTGGCTGCCACATAAATAAATAAATAAAATCTTTAAAGAAGAAGCCCACATCCCTAAGATCCCTATAAAACAAGGGGCACGGCCTGGGACCCAGTCAATAATTTGGGCTCTGGACAACCCCGCAACCTCTCCTCATCAGAATGACAAGAAGGAGAAGCCCCCCCCCCCCCAGCAAAGAAAAGACAGTGAGTCTGTGGCAGAGGCCACAGAAATAATGGATATGGATGTAACCAAATTATCAGAAATGGAATTCAGAGTAACGATGGTCAAAATGATGAGTAGAATTGAAAAAACTATTAACGAAAAGGTTACTGAGAATATAGAATCCCTAAGGACAGAAATGAGAGCGAATCTGACAGAAATTAAAAATTCTATGAGCCAAATGCAGGCAAAACTAGAGGCTCTGACGGCCAGGGTCGCAGAAGCAGAGGAACGGGTTAGTGAATTGGAGGATGGGTTAATAGAGGAAAAAATGAAAATAGAAGATGGTCTTAAAAAAATCCACGCCCACGAATGTAGGTTACGGGAGATTACTGACTCAATGAAACGATCCAATGTTAGAATCATCGGCATCCCCGAGAGGGTGGAGAAAAACAGAGGTCTAGAAGAGATATTTGAACAAATTGTAGCTGAAAACTTCCCTAATCTAGCAAGGGAAACAAACATTCGTGTCCAAGAGGCAGAGAGGACCCCTCCCAAGCTCAACCATGACAAACCTACGCCACGTCACGTCATAGTGCAATTCGCAAATATTAGATGCAAGGATACAGTATTGAAAGCGGCCAGGGCAAAGAAATTTCTCACGTACCAAGGCAAAAGCATCAGAATTACGTCAGACCTGTCTACACAGACCTGGAATGAGAGAAAGGGTTGGGGGAGCATATTTAAAGCTCTTTCAGAGAAAAACATGCAGCCAAGGATCCTTTATCCAGCAAGGCTGTCATTCAGAATTGATGGAGAAATAAAGACATTTCAGAATCGCCAGTCACTAACCAATTTTGTAACCATGAAACCAGCCCTACAGGAGATATTACGGGGGGTTCTATAAAAGTAAAAAGGCCCCAAGAGTGATACAGAACAGAAAGTCACAGCCAATACAAACAAAGACTTCACTGGCAACATGGCAACATTAAAATCATATCTCTCAGTAATCAGTCTTAATGTAAATGGTTTGAACCATCCCATAAAACGCCACAGGGTTGCAGATTCGATAAAAAGAAATGACCCATCCATTTGCTGTCTACAAGAGACTCATTTCAAACCCAAAGATGCATTCAGACTGAGAGTAAGGGGATGGAGTACCATCTTTCACGCAAATGGACCTCAAAAGAAAGCTGGGGTAGCAATTCTCATATCAGATAAATTGGATTTTAAACTACAGACTATAGTTAGAGATGCAGAAGGGCACTATATTATTCTTAAGGGAAGTATTCAACAAGTGGATATGACAATTATAAATATATATGCCCCCAACAGGGGAGCAGCAAGATACACAAGCCAACTCTTAACCAGAATAAAGAGACATATAAATAAAAATACATTAATAGTAGGGGACCTCAACACTCCACTATCAGAAATAGACAGAACACCCTGGCAAAAACTAAGCAAAGAATCAAAGGCTTTGAATGCCATACTCAACGAGTTGGACCTCATAGATATATATAGAACACTACACCCCAGAACCAAAGAATACTCATTCTATTCTAATGCCCATGGAACATTCTCAAGAATAGACCATGTTCTGGGACACAAAACAGGTCTCAACCGATACCAAAAGATTGAAATTATCCCCTGCATATTCTCAGACCACAACGCTCTGAAATTGGAACTCAACCACAAGGAAAAATTTAGAAGAAACTCAAACACTTGGAGACTAAGAACCATCCTGCTCAGGAATGACTCGATAAACCAGGAAATCAAAAATCAAATTAAACAATTTATGGAGACCAATGAGAATGAAAATACAACAGTCCAAAACCTATGGGATACTGCAAAGGCAGTCCTAAGGGGGAAATACATAGCCATCCAAGCCTCACTCAAAAGAATAGAAAAATCTAAAATGCAGTTTTTATATTCTCACCTCAAGAAGCTGGAACAGCAACAGAGGGACAGGCCTAATCCACGCACGAGGAAGCAGTTGACCAAAATTAGAGCTGAAATCAATCAAGCAGAAACCAGAAGTACCGTAGAGCAGATCAACAGGACTAGAAGCTGGTTCTTTGAGAGAATCAATAAAATTGACAGACCACTGGCAAGACTTATCCAAAAGAAAAGAGAAAGGACCCAGATTATTAAAATTATGAATGAAAAAGGAGAGGTCACGACGAGCACCATTGAAATTGGAAGGATTATTAGAAATTTTTATCAACAGCTATATGCCAATAAACTAAGCAATCTGGAAGAGATGGAATCCTTCCTGGAAACCTATAAACTACCAAGATTGAAACCGGAAGAAATTGATTCCTTAAACAGGCCAATTAATTATGAAGAGATTGAGTCAGTGATAAACAACCTTCCAAATAACAAAACTCCAGGCCCGGACAGTTTTCCTGGGGAATTCTACCAAACATTCAAAGAAGAAATAATACCTATTCTCCTAAAGCTATTTCAAAAAATAGAAACAGAAGGAAAGCTACCAAACTCATTCTATGAGGCCAATATTACCTTGATCCCCAAACCAGGCAAAGACCCCATCAAAAAGGAGAATTACAGACCGATTTCCCTAATGAATATGGACGCCAAAATCCTCAACAAGATACTTGCTAATAGAATCCAACAGTACATTAAAAGGATTATCCATCACGATCAAGTGGGATTCATACCTGGGATGCAAGCGTGGTTCAATATTCGCAAATCAATCAGCGTGATACATCATATCAACAAGAAAAGACTCAGGAACCATATGATCCTCTCAATCGATGCCGAAAAAGCATTTGACAAAATACAGCATCCTTTCCTGATTAAAACCCTTCAGAGTGTAGGAATAGAAGGTACATTTCTCAATCTCATAAAAGCCATCTATGAAAAGCCTACTGCAAATATTATTCTCAATGGGGAAAAGCTGGAAGCCTTTCCCTTAAGATCAGGAACTCGACAAGGATGCCCACTCTCGCCACTATTATTCAACATAGTACTAGAAGTCCTTGCAACAGCAATCAGACGACAAAAAGGGATCAAAGGTATTCAAATTGGCAAAGAAGAAGTCAAAATGTCTCTCTTTGCAGATGACATGATACTCTATATGGAAAACCCAAAAGAAGCCACTCCCAAACTATTAGAAGTTATAGAGCAATTCAGTAACGTGGCAGGATACAAAATAAATGCTCAGAAATCAGTTGCATTTCTATACACGAATAACGAGACCGAAGAAAGAGAAATTAGGGAATCCATCCCATTTACAATAGCACCAAAAACCATACGTTACCTTGGAATTAACTTAACCAGAGACGTAAAGGACCTATATTCTAGAAACTATAAATCACTCTTGAAAGACATTGAGGAAGACATAAAAAGATGGAAAGATATTCCATGCTCATGGATCAGAAGAATTAACATAGTTAAAATGTCCATGCTACCCAGAGCAATCTACACTTTCAATGCTATCCCGATCAAAATACCGAGGACATTTTTCAAAGAACTGGAACAAACAGTCCTTAAATTTGTATGGAAACAGAAAAGGCCCCGAATCTCCAAGGAACTGTTGAAAAGGAAAAACAAAGCTGGGGGCATCACAATGCCGGATTTCGAGCTGTACTACAAAGCTGTGATCACAAAGACAGCATGGTACTGGCACAAAAACAGACACATAGACCAATGGAACAGAATAGAGAGCCCAGAAATGGACCCTCGGCTCTTTGGGCAACTAATATTTGATAAAGCAGGAAAAAACATCCGGTGGGAAAAAGACAGTCTCTTCAATAAATGGTGCTGGGAAAATTGGACAGCTACATGCAAGAGAATGAAACTTGACCACTATCTCACACCATACACAAAAATAAACTCCAAATGGATGAAAGACCTCGATGTGAGACAGGAATCCATCAAAATTCTAGAGGAGAACATAGGCAACAACCTCTACGACATTGGCCAAAGCAACCTTTTTCATGACACATCCCCAAAGGCAAGAGAAACAAAAGATAAAATGAACTTATGGGACTTCATCAAGATTAAAAGTTTCTGCACATCCAAGGAAACAGTCAGAAAAACTAAGAGGCAGCCCACGGAATGGGAGAATATATTTGCAAATGACACTACAGATAAAGGACTGGTATCCAAGATCTACAAAGAACTTCTCAAACTCAATACACAAGAAACAAATAAACAAATCAAAAAATGGGCAGAAGATATGAACAGACACTTTTCCAATGAAGACATACAAATGGCTAACAGACACATGAAAAAATGTTCAAAATCATTAGCCATCAAGGAAATTCAAATCAAAACCACACTGAGATACCACCTTACGCCAGTTAGAATGGCAAAAATAGACAAGGCAAGAAACAACAATTGTTGGAGAGGATGTGGAGAAAGGGGATCCCTCCTACATTGTTGGTGGGAATGCAAGTTGGTACAGCCACTCTGGAAAACAGTGTGGAGGTCCCTTAAAAAGTTAAAAATTGAGCTCCCCTATGATCCAGCCATTGCACTACTGGGTATTTACCCCAAAGATACAGACGTAGTGAAGAGAAGGGCCATATGCACCCCAATGTTCATAGCAGCAATGTCCACAATAGCTAAATTGTGGAAGGAGCCGAGATGCCCTTCAACAGATGACTGGATTAAGAAGTTGTGGTCCATATATACGATGGAATATTACTCAGCTATCAGAAAGAACGAGTTCTCAACATTTGCTACAACATGGACAGCACTGGAGGAGATAATGCTAAGTGAAATAAGTCAAGCAGAGAAAGACAACTATCATATGATTTCTCTCATCTATGGAACATAAGAACTAGGATGATCGGTAGGGGAAGAGAGGGATAAAGAAAGGGGGGGTAATCAGAAGGGGGAATGAAACATGAGAGACTATGGACTATGAGAAACAAACTGAGGACTTCAGAGGAGAGGGGGGTGGGGGAATGGGATAGACCGGTGATGGGTAGTAAGGAGGGCACGTATTGCATGGTGCACTGGGTGTTATACACAACTAATGAATCATCGAGCCTTACATCGGAAACCGGGGATGTACTGTATGGTGACTAACATAATATAATAAAAAATCATTAAAAAAAAAATAAAGTACAACCTATTGAATGGGAGAAGATACTTGCAAATGATATATCTGATGAAAAGTTAGTACCCCAAATGTATAAAGAACATATACAACTCAATACCAAATAAACAAATAATCCAATTAAAAAATGAGCAGAAGATACAGACATTTCACTAAAAGAGACATACAGATGACCCACAGACATATGAAAAGATGTTCAACATCACTAATCATCAGGGAAATGCATATCAAAACCAAATGAGTTATCACCTCACACCTGTCAGAATGGCTAAGATCAAAAACACATGAAAAAACATATATTAAGGAAGGGAAGAAAAAGGAACCCCAGTGCCCTGCTGGTGGGAATGAAAACTGGGTGCAGCCACTGTGGAAAACAGTATGGAGATTCCTCAAAAAATTAAAAATAGAATTACCATATGATCCAGTAATTCCACTACTGGGTATTTACCCAAAGAATACAAAAATGCTAATTCAAAGATATATGCACCACTATGTTTGTTGCAATATTATTTATAATAGCCAAATTATGGAAGCAGTCCAAGTGTATATTGAAAGACAAATGGCTGAAGATGTGGTGTATATATATGATGGAATATTACTCAGCCATAGAAAAGAATGAAATCTTGCCATTTGTAACAACATGGATGGATCTAGAGAGTATAATGGTAAGTGAAATAAGTCAATCAGAGAAAGACAAATGCCAGATGATTTCACTCATGTGTGGAATTTAAGAAACAAAACAAATGAACAAAGAAAAAAAAAAAAGAAAGAAACCAATAACAGACTCTTAATATATAGAACAAATTGATGTTTACCAGAGGTGGGTGAGGAGATCAGTGAAATAGGTGAAGGGAATTAAGAGTATACTTATCTTGAAGGGCCCTGAGTAATGTATAGAATTGTTGAATCACTATATTGTACACCTGAAAATAATATAACATTGCATGTTAACTATACTGGAATTAAAATTTAAAAAATTTAAAAAATAGGTAAAAAAATTTTAAAAAGAAGACCAGAGACATTTTCTTTGTTGTCTTCTTTTAGCTTTCATTGGATGCAATTGAGAATAAAGAATTTTTTCATTTTTTCACTCATACTAACAAAAAGAAAAAAATTACAATGAAAGGTACTTCACAGTTCTTAGACAAATGAGAAGCCAAATGCAGAGACGCCAAAACTCTATGCTCTAAGGATGATGGTCAAATTGATTGTATTAGCAAAATCTTACACCATAACTCTTCAGATAACAATATCCTAGATGAATAGTTTTAAACTCAAGAATGCAAACGTGATGGATGTAATTCTAAGAGCACAAAGGAAATATGGCATTCCCACTTATTTAGTCATTGAACAGAAAGAACTTTATCATGTAATATTTTGCAATAAGAACTTAGATTATCCCATGTTTCAAAAGGACATATCCATTATTCTTTCATCTTTTATGATGTTTTTGTGCCAAATTACTTGATATGATTTGTAAGTGGACAAATGCTGAATCAGGCACATATACAAAGATGAGTGGAATGAAATTAAAATAATTCAATAGACTCATTATTCTAATTGTTGTTTGCAAATCTAAAATGGAAATGTTTTGCAGTTTAGAATTAAAAATATGACCTTCTCTTCAACAAAATTATGATTAATCAAAAGTTCCCCCCAAATCTTTAAGTTTTTCATTTTGATAATGCAAGTACAAGAAAAAGATCCATAAGTAAGGATAAGCTAGAAGCTCTTAGTTATGTATTTGAAATCTGGAATAAGTATTTACAAATTAAATATTTTCCAGGTGCATGTATGACAGTTGATGAGTGATTAGTTGAACTCAGATTTTTCACTTTCTTTCACAAAATACTGTTTGATGTTTATATTCTTAATCAAAATTTTGAATAAAGTTGTTTTTTGTTATCCTTTTATTCTTCTGAAAATTATTTGTAAAATGTCTTAAAATACAAAAAATGAAAGTGCATTGAATCTAGATGGCAAATAATGGTGAATATTTCTCCTATGATACTAATGGTTAAACATAAATGTATAAGTTAAAAAAAATTAAAGTTCACCACTGTACCACCTAAAATACTCCTGCATTCCTGTAAATGACACTTTAGACACAAGGATGTGCTAGGATGCCTGATGGTTTTGGAACCAAAATGACTCCGTTTTAATTTTGGCCCCACTCCTTTTAGCTGTGTGACCATGGACAAGAATCCTCCCTCCTATGAATCCTCATTCATTCATTTACAAAAAGAGAGTAATAGAGCCTGTTCTGCAGAGTTAGCTTCATATTCAGTGATGAAGGCCAGGCATCCAGCGTATTTACTAGGAAACAGCAGGTGCTCAATAAATGCTTGCTTCCTCCTTTTTTCCTCTTTGCTATTGATAATCTTTGTTGAGGAGGATGCATAACTAGAGTATGACTAATAGAAAAACAGGTCTGGCTCAAAGTAAACATTACAAATAGAGGAATAGCACTGTGTGTGTGTGTGTGCACACTTGAACACACGTGCGTATGTGTTCAAAGGCATACAATTAGGTGAAAATAAACAAATCTTGGTGGAAATGTGAGATGAAGAATGTTTATGCATGAATGAAAGAGAAGTGGAAGGATGATATTATGGGAGTATTATACAAATTTCTAGACCTGATAGAGACCTTGATGTGCTGCTCTCTTAATGTTGTGTACAGACCAATAGAGAGAAAATAAGAGCTCCTTCCTATTCTTGGGTCTTCAGTGCTCCAGATACCTGTTGAAATTTAAGTCTCTCTCTCTCTCTCTTTTAACACAGGGCATCTGATTATTTCTTGGTTTTTTCTATTGACAATTTCATTACTATTACTCAGAAGAAAATGGAAGCAGCGAAAGGGACTGCTATTGTGCTTTCACTCTGACCAAGAAAGTAGAATAGTGATAACATAGAAGGAATGGAGAGGTTGCCAGGTCATCTTGGGATTTATTAATGTGGGAAACAGAAATGGTAGACTCAATCAGGTGCATTCATTGGCTTTAGGAAGGCATCCTTCATAATATTTAGGAAAAATATGGTAAAACTGTCAGTGGTATTAGGAATCACTGTAACTCTTTTGGAGAAAAATTAGGCAGTATGTAGAAGTCATATACTATTTGGCACCAAAAGTCTATTTCTGGGAATTGATTCCAAAATTAAACCATCAAACTGGCATTTAAAGGAAAACCCAAACTAAAAGCATCTTCATTTTCACCAATATTTCAAAAACCTATCTAGAAACAACATAGGGTGTTTTGTCTCCTCACCTCCATTCCAATTACCCTAGAATGGCAGTCAGCAAATGTTGTATGTAAATGGCCAGTAGTAATTATTTGGGGCCATACTCTGCTGCAATTACTCAGCTCTGTGGTTGTAGCATGAAACCATCCATAGACAATATGTAAACAAATGAGCATGGTTATATTCCAATAATACTTTATTGTGAACTTTGAAATTTTAATTTCTTATACTTTTCACATGTCAAGAAATATTATTCTCTAAAAAACTCTCTGAAAAATGTTACTTCAACCATTAAAAATGTAAAAATCATTATTAGCTCATGTACCATACAAAAACCAGTAGTAAGCTTGACCTAGGACATTCCCACTAAATGTGGTAGAGACTTGGAAAGGGTGGAGAATTTCTTCCCTCTCACTCCACAACTGGGTCTGGATTTTTCTGGTATCAGCCCATAGCAAATATGTATTTCTTATCTATTTGTTACCTTAGATGCCAATTCCTATTTGTAATGTTCTTTTTAAGAAACACACACTTGTTCATTAATTGTGTTCTGGTTATGCATCCTATCTCACCAAATATCATTGATACCAAGGAGAAAGGAAGGAAGAAACAAGTATCTATTGATCACCTTCTAAAGTGAAAAAATATACAGGTTTCTGAAAGGGGAGTAATGTGGTTCCAAACAACATAGTCTTGTAAACTTGAGGGACACCCTCCCCCCAAATAGATTGAAGAGCAGGCCAATACCACAGATAAAAATAAATGTGTTTGTAGGGTAGGAAGCCTCTGGTATAATCCAAAGAATTGTGCAGTTGGCTCAGTTTTGAACCATACAATCCCTAGTGACCCTCTCATAGACTCCTCCTGCAAAAGGTGTGTAACCTTCTAGGATTACAGATGCATAGGTCTTTTCAAGGAGCACCTCTTCCCTCTTAACCACAACCTATAGGTTCTCTCCATTTCAGAAATTGGTTGGCAAATTGAAGCCGATCAGGATCCTTAGAATCAGAGAGTCAGGGCCTAACCAAGCCTAAAGCTCACTTAAAAGTTCATCTAAATCCACGGTTCAAGTTCTTTCCATAGAAAAATGACAACAAGGAATGAATTTAAATAATGTCATGATCAAGGTTAACTAAAGCAGTGTGTTTTTCATTATATGCATATTTATCACCCAAGGATCTTGTTAGATTGAAGAATCTGATTTAGCAGATGTCTTAGTCAGCTTGGATTGCCACGACAAAATACCATAGACTAGGTGGCTCAAACAACAGACATTTATTGCTTCCAGTGTTGGAGGCTGGAAGTCCGAGATCGAAGTGCTGGCTAATTTGGATAGTAGCAAGAGCTCTCTTCCTAGCTTGCAGATAGCTGCTTTCTCACTGTGTGCTCACATACTCTCTTCTTTGTGTGTTTGTTGAAAGAAAAAGCATTAACCCTCTGGTGCACTTTTTCTTTTTCTTTTTTAAGTAGGCTCTACATTGGGTGTGGAGCCCAACATAGGGCTTGAACTCACAACCCTGAGATCAAGACCTGAGCTGAGATCAAGAGTTGGACACTTAACGAACTGAGCCACCCAGGCGCCCCTTTGGTGCATCTTCTTATAAGGACACTGATCCTACTGGACCCCACCCTTGGGACCTCATTTAACCTTAATTACCTCCTAATAGCCCCTGTCTCCAAATACAATCACATTGGGAGTTAGAGCCTCAACATATGAATTTGAGGGGAAGGACAAAAAAGCAGTCCTTAGCAGTAGGTGCCTGTGGGATGTGAGATTCTGCATTTTTCATAAGCTTCCAGGTGATGTGGATGCTGCTGGCCTTTGGATCACATTTTGGGTATTAGGGAACTAACGTCTAAGATCCCAGGTCCTGATTTAGGAAAGAGTGAGGGTGATCAATGATGAATGGGATGACATACAGCTAATCAGGTTAATAAGCCTTGTTTAGGAAAGATGCTGATGGGGGACAATAACAGCACTGCATCCTATTTATATGTAAGATGTCACCAAAGAAAGCACATAAAGAGATTCCCCCAATGGCAGCCAATTCTTCAACAAATGACCCCAAATGAAACTGCTTTGAACAGTATCTTTCAGATTTCTGGACCTCTTCTAAGACGTGTGAATTCTCCAGATCAAATGCTTCATGCCTTCAAATCTGAAAGTCTGTTACCAAAGACTGCTTCTCTAAAATGTTATTAAAAGTTCATTTTCAGCTAATGGAAATATATAGAACATCAGTATCATATGAGAAAAATAATGTTAGCATAGAGAGAGGAAAGAAAATCCCATCTGAGTTTCCAAACTCATACTTCTATTCACTCTATAGAGATAGGTACAGCCTAAAAAAGATGAAAATGAGACCATTTTTCCATCATTTTATTTGGAGTGCTAATTGTACATCACTAGCCAGGAGAAATGAGAACTGACTTTACAAAAGATCTGCATAAAAAGAAAGAGAAAGAAAAAGACAAAAGAAGGCATTCCCAGATGTATTTTGACATCAGTTTCCTACAAAAGAGGCTACTTAATTCTAGGCTCAGGAACACCAGTTTTCTCTAGTGATACGTCAGTGGTTCTCAGAACTATCTTGGATATTCGTGTCTTTATTTTCCTTGAGCATGAATTGGGCTTATTTGGATGTGAGGTCAGGCTACTGTACTGGTATCAGCTACTGGTATTAACTCAAAGCAAAACATTGGAGGCTTCATTTGTAAATAATCTGATGCCCTTCTATTTCTTTTGACTGAAAAGTGGCAGGCATAAAAATAATTAACTGACCTTCCATGGCTTGAATTTGGGAGAAAACTTTTTGGGATTCTGCACAGACATTTTCAGACACTGGGACATGGTAGGAGGACCAACTGAACATCTCCACATTGCAAGCATCCCTGGAAGCCTAGAATAGTGACTGAGCCTCTCAGACCTTTTTTTGCACAGCTTTAAACAGAGCAACAGGAAGGTTTGATTAAATCGGCTGCCAGTATTCAAAGTTCCCATTTCATTCACGGTTTAAACCTTCTCACCAAGGACTAAGTTAACATGGCACAAATCAGTGGCAAAGGATTAAGCAAATATACTTTGCCTGAAGCTATCCTTCTGCATCAAAGGGAAAATAAAGCTGGCCCAAGTAGAGGTGTAGGATAGAAGACTGGAGTTTTTCAGGATGCTCTCCACTTGGGTTTTTTTTTTTTTTTTTCCAAGTGACTATCATCATTGACCTGCTGCTTTTCTTAGAAGCTATGCAGGAAGACTGATTTGGATGGAATCCAGAATATTAACAGTTTTGTTTGAAAGAATTATCTGAATATTAAGAGATCTTTACCAGCAATTCTTTTATTTGACTCACAAGATCTAAATTTTCAGTGATGTGTTGCTGGGGTTCTGAGCTGCAAGAGGTGGGGGGAAGAAGGACAAAAAGACATAAATTGGGCTAAAGTGCTAAAGTCATATTTAATAGTCATTGAGCTGTAAGTGTGAGGTTGTATTAATTTACTTTAGGGACAAGTCTTTTGAGAAGCTTGCTTGTTTACTTACCAGGGTGTTTAAGTTGAATAATGGAGTCCAACTGAGGAGATGCTGACCTTGCTTGTTTCTCTCTGCTCCCCACCCTCCATTTCTAATCTCCAAGGCAGTCCCTCTGAACTGCAGCAGAAGAGAGTGTGGGATAAGGTGGAGCCTTCTTTTCCTTCACTCCAGAGCTTGAGCTGGACATTTCTAAGATCAGCCTTTATTAAACACATAATTTTTGGCTTATTTGTCACCTTGCATGTGTCAACGGTAGCCCTAGACAGGTGACAAAGGAATCTGGGGTGAGCAGGGGATATATTCAGATTTAAAATGAGTATGGTGCCTCATACAATGCCTTGCCCATTTCAGACACCTCAAACTCCATATATTTGAAATTGAAGTTTGTCTTTCCTTTCAAACTTATTCTTCATTCTCAATTTTCTGTCTTGGAGTAGTGTTACCTTTACCTAGTTACCCAATCTCAAACTCTTACTCATCTTTAACTCCTTTCACTTCCTATTCTCCACTTCCAGATGCCAGGATCTTTCTATTTCCAGAACAGCTTCTCAGTCTAGCTCTTCTTTTTGATCCTGCTGCTTCTGTATTTCAGGCTTTCATTACTTTGCTGCAGAATTATCTTCATCCTGTATCCCAGGGCATTGCTGCCAGAATTGTCTTCTTTTGCATTTTGCTATTGCTTTTCTAGTTTTTTTAAGTTGAATAGGCACATTTTATTTATTTTCATTCTTTATTTTTGTTTTCATTTTTCTAATATACTAAAAACATTTAAAGCTATACATTTTCCTTTGAACACAGCTTTAGCTGTGTCCTATCCTCTTTGGTATGAAATATTTTCTTTTTTATTAGTCCCCAGACAATGATAAATTTTAGCTAGAACTTGTCTATTACACAAAAGATAATTTAAAAGACTGTTTCTTAATTTGCAACTAAGAAAAAATTTTTGGTAATCATTTATTGTTGATTTATAATGTCAATGGATTATAGTTAGAGAATACTACTCTTTCTTTTCTCTTTTTGGATAATTTGGCTGGATAGGATTTTAGGATCATAATCTGTTTCTATTAATAATCCTTCTTTCTTTCTATAATTTATTTCAGTATTCTTTAGATGCTAGTACTCCAGACGATATGTAACCTGCTCTTTCTGTCAGAAGGTCTGTAAGATTAGCTGCCTATCTTTGAAAGTAGGAATTTCACCAGAGTATGTTTCAGGGTTTTCTTGTTGTTTTCCCCTCTTAATTCATCCCTTATAGAACTCAGTAGGGCTTGTAATCTGAAAAGCCAAGTGTTTCTTCAGTTTAGGGAATATTTTCTTCTATTATTTGCTTAGTACTTTCCATGCACTTGTTACTTCATATTCTCTGGCATTACCATCGTTTCCACGGTAAATCCTCTGGATTTGTCTTCTGAGTCCCTTTTCTTGTTCCACATGATTTTAACTTTGGGGGCTCGTTTTTTTTTTTTAACTTAATCTTCCAGAACATGAATTCTATTCTCAGCAGTGAGCATTCATTTTTTCAATTTGTCTACTGAACTTTTAAAATTCAGAAATATCATTCTTAGTTCCAGAAAGGCTTTTCTGTGCTCTAATTATATCTTTGTTCTAATTACTTTTATTAATGTCCTCTCTCTCTCTTCTATTCGTTCTACTATAAATGAAGCTGCCAGCTCTACTTGCTCAGCCTAGTCTTTTTCCTTCTAGTTACAGAGTCCCCTTAAGTGGGTTGTAATTTTCCATTACCTACTTATTTTGTGTGTTCTCTCAATATCTGTGCTGGTCAGACTGTTGGGGTGTTCTATCAGTGATGGCAGAGCAGGGGACAGGAGGCATGCCAGTGTCCTTCTTGTGAGTTGGTGGCCAGCAAGCAGGCAAACTACTGACTTCGGCTGATGTGCTGATTGAATCCTTTCTCAACATAACAGACTGAGATCAATCTGGCTCATCAGAGAAACCCCACGTAGGTCCAAGAGCACGCATTCCATACCTGTAGTCAGGAGAGACATAGTCCCATTCTAAGAGAAAGACAAACATCTGCCAGATGGGCTTCTTCTGGGAGCCACAAAATCCTAAGCCTTCGCTTTCAGGCTCCTTCTGTACTGTTGGTCATTAGGTCTTGTTGGACACCATGGAACCAGAAGTCCCCAACATGCTGTCCCCTTGATGTGTCCTCTGGACCCTGCTCTAATACTTTTGACTCCAGAGAAGGGATTGAAAAGGATAGGGGACAAGGACCATGCTTTTTCTCTGGCGGCCACTTTCTCAGATCCTAAGTTATCTTCCTGAAGTACAGGCATGATAATCCTAATACATTCAGTGGCTCCCCATTTCCTACAGTACAATGTCCAGATCCTAAGTCCTTTGAACTGAGTCCTCCTCAGGCTGGGTGCAGTGAACCAGGACACATATCCTATGCTTTATGTTTTCTGTCATTCTAGATTCTTCACTTTCTCCAAACCCATGCTATGCACTCCCCTTCTGTGTTGATATACGTCTGGTAGTACCACCACTTCCCTGTCTTTGGCTTCTGGCACCCTTCTCACTCTCTAATTCAGACACCACCTTTTACAGGAAGCCCAGTTGGAATTCATTCCTCCCTCCTCACTGCTGCTGTTGCTCCTATTTGTTCCTCAGTGGCAGCACTTAACATAACCTGCCTTTTCTTAGATTATCTGTATACTTTTCTCCCTCTCCCACCCCAAACCTTAAATAACGTGCAGGCAAGTTCCAGGTTTGTTCCATTTTATCTTTTCCTGCAGTGTCTTACATGAGTTGGGTACCTGATCTTTGTAGTGTTGAACTCACAATGGGAAGCAGTTAAACTGGAAATTGATGGACCAATCCTGAGCTTTTCTTACTATGGAAGGAAATACAACCATGAAGATCTGCTGAAGTTTAACAGAGGAACTGATGCTTAAGCAACTGTTTACAGACTTCCAACTTCAGAAAAGTCTTCTGAATACCATAGAAAGGACTTCCAATTATTTCCTTCCACCCTACAGAGGTGTTATTGTACAAAGAGTGATGGGATGTGGAGTAACAGGAACCGTGGTCAGTTTAGCTACTGAATTTCATTCAGAGCCTCCTCCTCAGTTGCCTGGGAGCATGAAGGTTTGTAAAATGAAAGATGGCTGGCTAAAGCAACACATCTCAGAAGGTTGTGCTTTTCAGAAGACCTGTTGTACATGAACCATTAAAAAGATGAACTTTGGAGGGGAAATGCCTCTGAAACTTCAGGAGATTTGAAAACATGCATTGTATTAAGAAGTAGAAAGATTAGACAAGCAAGTAAGGGGTAGTCCTATGATGTGCACAAGAAAAGACTCCTCTTTTCAAAGGCGTTTTCAAAGGTGACTCACTATAATGAAGCAAGACTTGCCCTACTCATCCTCGATTACACACTCCCACCTCATAGAACCTGGACACAGGGCAGGGGAGTGAGAGCTACTATGAAGAGTCATTGGGTGGGAGGAGGGTATGCTGTAGAGGGAAAGAGGAACAGGAATTTATTAAAGAATGCTTCACCTGTCACCAGACCTCTGTGCGACTTGAAAGTGAGCAAAGTAAAGGCTGTTGGGTGAGCAACAGTCTAATCTTGACCTACTGTAACCATTTCTCTGCTTGGGGGCCCCTTGAAGTAGCTGGTCTCTGGTGCCATTTTCTTGCTGTTGCTCTGGAAGCCATGTTGAAGGCAATAAATACAGAGAACAGTATTATTAACTCATGTGTGTGTGTGTGTGTGTGTGTGTGTGTGTGTGTGTGTGTGTTTATTGTAAAGATGTGTTAGCATGCTCCAAGCACTTTCCCTGGGTGAGAATATACTGCAGCTCTTCCTGGAGAGGAGCCTACTGCCCCCTTTAAGAATCCCATTAAAGCATGCTGTTGCTTTAAATGGACCATTTAAAGGCAAGGGCCAGTGCCTCACCCAGGGCCAGATACATAACAGGCTCTTGAAAAATGTGCTGAAATGGAATATTCAGTATTCAGTGAAAAGGTAGAGATTCATTCTAATCTTTTCTTTCTTTTCAGCCGTCATACAATTTGTTTTTACAATTGTATTTCAGCTCCTTTTTTCCTCTTCACAACCCCCTCAAAACTATCCGTGTATTTTTGCATGTGTTCTTATGTGTATGTGTGTTTGTTTGTGTATGTATACATGTGCTTTGGGTAAAGGTTTGTATGTCTTTATATTTGTGTGTGTGTGTGTATCTGTATACATGTCTGTATTTGTGAGTATATTTGTTTGTATAGCTGTCAATCTGTCTTTGTATCTCTTAACTGTGTGTGCATATGTGTGGCTAGGTCTGTGTATGTGTATATATCTATATGTGTATTATGCGTGTATATTAGTATATGTGTGTAGAATGCCATATATATGAATTATGTATGTTGGTATGTGTGTATATGTATGCATGCATACATTTTATATGTATGCATTAGATAGCCAATACAGCCTAGTGATCAAGCCATTTCTTCATAGAAACTAGTTGAAAAGAGTCTAAATGCCATCTTGTGTGGGTTCATTCCAAGTCTTGTAGCATTACCGGAGGAGGAGGGAGGAGGGTAAAGAAGAAATAGTTACTTTAGTGGACTTTGGGATGCTGGCATTAGCCATCCAGTCTAAAGAGAGATATTCATCAATAGGAGAGGAGGAGGGGAGAGCGGAAGGAGGGAAGATATGAGAAATGACAGGATAGAAGCCAGAGCTTGGGGGAGGTTTGCCATAGAAAGAAGGGGCAAGTCTTTTACTGGGTTAGGAAGCTCCTTCCAAGTGGGGTGACCTTGTTTCACTGCTCTCAGGGCAGAAGCAATGGTGGCAGCAGACTCGAAATATTCCTTGCTATGGACTGGATTGTGCCCCCCTAAAACTCACATGTTGAAACCCTAACCACCAATATGATTGTATTTGGGGATAAGACTTTTAGGAGGTAAT
Source organism: Ursus americanus (assembly GCF_024610735.1). Lineage (NCBI taxonomy): Eukaryota > Metazoa > Chordata > Mammalia > Carnivora > Ursidae > Ursus > Ursus americanus. The sequence goes on from NC_142146.1 coordinate 39,177,256, forward strand.
TAAGTCTAAATAGCACAAAAGAGTGAGGTCATAATCCCATAACATTGGTGGCATTATAAGAAGAAGAGTACTCTTTCTCCACCTGCATACACTGAGGAAAAGCCATGTGAGGATATAGTCAGAAGAAGGTCATCTGCAAGGCAGGAAAAGGGTCTTCACTAGGAACTGAATCTGCTGGGACTTCCCAGCCTCCCGAACTACATTTCTGGTGTTTAAGTCACCCAGTCTGTGGTGTTTTGTTATAGAAGCCCAGGCAGACTAAGACACCTCTCAAGAACTCTGCCCGTGCAGCCAAAGACCTGTGTGGAAAAGTAGCCTCCAAGGCCCAGAGAGACTCTAACTTTGGGAAAAGCACATCCTTGCTTTATGTGACAGTCACAGAGGCTGGGACAATGGGAGACCTTCCGAAGAAGGGGTGCTGGGATTCTGCAGTCTTGCTCTCAGTCCAAGGAGCTTTATTACACGTGTTTCTTGTGCTCCTCTACCACGGCATTCTATTTGGCTAATTCCTACTCAATCCCTGAGAAGAAAGCAGAGCCAGCAGGAGGTTCTGTTCTGAGCACCAAAGGTTGTCATAAAAATTCATGATTTATTATCTCTTCTTCTTACAGCTGCTACCCAGCCTTTGTGGCGAGCATGTACTTGGTTAAGCATTTAGTCTCTGGAGTCAGGTGTCTTCATCACTTACTGGTATTGTCACCTAGGGCAGGTTGCCTAACCTCTCTGTGCCTTTTGTTTCTTATCCATCTACTTTGTAGGCTCACTGTAGAGAATCAAGAAAGTTAATATATACATTAAAAAATCTTAACATGTGGTAAACAGTCAGTGTTGGCTGTTATTAGCTTTTGCTGACCCCCTACCTCAGGTATATCAGCAGGCGACCTGTGGCAGTTCCTGGACAAACGCACAGGCAGCTCAGGCCTCGGCACACACTTCTAAAGGAAAATGCTGTTGATCGTATCAGGAGAAGAAGATGGATGGCAAGTCTGGTGGTGGAAGGTGAAAGGGTTCCTGCCTGTTGACTTCTGTTTTCTCAATGAAGTGTGAAACAAGGTCATCAGTTGATGAGAGCAGGGAAGAGGGGCCATGTTGGGTTTGTGAGGGATGGAGAGGGAATGAATTAAATGTCTAACAGAGGGGGAAAACGAACCTCCTAGAGAAACCCAGTAAGCTTGCTAAGCAATACTGAGTGCCGATTTGAGTCTTGAGATCATGAATTTAAAATGAAAACAGAGGCTTGATCGTGTGAATTTCTTTCAACATCCAGCAGCCCCGGTGTCGGCAGGGAGAAAGCATGGAGTTGCTTTCTGATCGATTGTCCTCATTTGTGGTGGGGGGTGTCCACTGTGCACTAGAGTCTGCTTTTATAGGCAACAATTGTGCCAGTTTTTTCATAACACATTATGCTAATGATAAAGGGCAATATATTAGAGTCTTCTCACCTTGTTGCAACTTCGCTTTTATTGCCTTGTCCCTTTCCCCCCCGAGACTCCATGTGTAAATTACCAGTTTATGGTAATTTCATTTGTGGAATGCTTTAGACAAAGAACCCATTTTCTTAGTTTATGTGGCTTTGGGTACTATATTTTCTTTTCATTACCCTTTCGGTGTCTTAATCTCTGCCAGAACAACAAAGGCACAGGACGATAACAGAGGCTCATGTTCTAAAGCACTTATTGTGCACCAGGCACTGTTGTAAGCACTCTGCATATATGAACTCATTCATTCCTCACAGCAGCCCCATTTTACAGATCGGTCATAGAGAGCTTATATAACCTGCATGAGGCCACAGAGTGAGTGTCAGAGCAAGGATTCAATCCAGGCAGCCTTGCTCTAGAGTCCACCTTCTGTACCTCTACGCTTCTCCAATGCACCCTTGAAAGTAAGTTAATAAGTTAAACATTTGTATCTCTCTAAAATATCGACTTTCTGAGAAAATTTAGAGTAGATCTATCTACCTCTAACTGTGCCATTTCCTTACGCTCCTATCGTGTTGTACTTATCTCCCCACATCACTAAGGGTAAAGATTATGGAGTATCATCTAACCAGCTGGCCAATATATATTTATGAAAGACCTACCCCATTTTAGCACAAATGAGATAAAGATGACCAAAACATTCTCCTTGCATTTCCAGAACTCAGTCTAGCTGGGGATCAGACAAGTGAACAGGGCAAGTACAACAAAGGATACAGGTAAACCCCCATAGACAAAAGATCCTATGAAAAACAAGCTAGGTAAAGAAAAAGAACAGGTCGGTGATGTTGAATTTATTTCAACCTCAGTGGGAGCCTTTTTAGCTCCTGAGCAGATGTCAACTTGTCCAGTTGTGTTGGAGAACTACTCTGACAACAAGATGCCAAGGACTCCAGTTATTGAGCTCTTGAATTTCCTAAACATGGGAAATATGGAACTGGAAGTGATGTTCTGAGCTCAGTTTTAGCAATTGTAATTTGTTTCTTTGACCAAATGGGACATGGCTGGAGTTCTACACATCAACTAGACAAGGTCATGTCCTGGGAGTGTTTCTTGTGATGGGTAATGTGACAGTGAGCTGAACAGAGAGAAGACAAGTCTGGAGCCTCTAACCCACAGGATCCAGTATGGACCCAGTTGTTAACCGGCCGTGTGGCCTTGGGGAAGACATTTAAGCTTTCCAAACTGCAGTTTTCTAATTTACAACTGAGAACATAATACCTTCCTTGCAGGGATGTTGTAGGGACGGACTAGCAACGAGTTTATAAGTTTCCTAGTATAATAGACATTCAATTAACTAAAGCCATCATTATTTATTATTACAGAATTAAACATGACAGTTAAAACTCTATGGCAAAATTTTCTTAAATATATCCTTTATTGCTGGAGCAATCACCTATTCCTCCTAGTTCTATCTCACCTTGGGGTATTCAGAGAGGGTGAAAAGGCCATAATGCAACTTATCATACTCAATTATTATTTTAGAAGGTTATCATTACATGGCACTTAAACTACACAATCATTTTAACTTGTGTTGGACTTTCTATTACTATATGCATATATATATAAATATTATTACTTAAGATTGTGGTGAGGAGAAAGGGGAAGGGAAGAATTATTCATCGCTTGTTTCTATCCACCAGGCACTGTGCCAAGTGGTTTTGCATTTATTTAAATATCACACCAACTTGGGAGGTTGGTGGTAGCATTATTCACATTTTAAAGATAAAAAAACAAAGCTCAGAGAAGTTGAGTCACCGTTTTCAAGGTCACACAGCCAGTGAGTGTCAGAGTCAGTCTGGCCCCAGTCTCTTCCTCTGACCTCTATCCTGTGTGGCTTCCTGACATGGGTATTGATGGTCAGAGCTGTTTTACAGATGAAGGATGGCAAACCAGGACAGTTAAGTGACTTGTTCAAGGTCATACAGCTATTTGAAGAGGAGACCCAAGACTGAATCCCAGTTTTTCTTTTTTCTTGAGCCCCTGGAGGCAGACAATATAGTAGAATGTTTGAAAACACAGGCTGTTAGGTTTCTTACTGTCAGAAATATGGAAAGAGAAAAGCTAGAATGGTGTTGGACTAGAACTGAAGGTATTGGTATATAGTCTGTATATAGAAAAGCACATATACAGAAATGATCATATATGTAAATCTCTCTCTTTTCAAACACATGTAAGTTCCTAATTCTTTCTACCTTCAGGGCCAGCTTTGAAGCAGCAATGAGCATACCTACTGTAAGACTTTGGTTTCTAAATACCATTCTTCCCTAAAAGGAACCAGGGATCCTTGGAGAAATGGAGATTGGAGTAGGGAGGGTACAAGATAAGCCTGATACATCTTATTGTGCCAATTAGCAAGGAAGTGTTCTAAAAACGATGGGAAAACATCAAAACGAGCAGACAGATTGAAGGTGCTCCCAATAGGTAAATTGAAGACAATATGGACATTGAAATAAATAATAGTAGTGACACATTATAATCCATTGAATAAAATAGAAAAGCAGGAGTCCACACTGATAGAAATAATGACTTCAAACTAGATAAGGACTGGAATATTTACACAGCTTCAAAGAACCTTCCCACAAAATACTTATTAATTATGGAGGATAGAAAGAGTAACTTCGCAGGGGAGAAACCTGGTTGACAGCATCTTAATTAAGTGATCAAAGCGAAGATCACCAACAGTGTGACCAATCTAAACCATCCCGATAGCGTGCAATGAGGACTCAGCATTGCTTCTGTGATATTCGCACTAAACATGCAAAATTTGAATCTAATCATGCAGGAATATCAGATACCCCCCCAAATGAAAGTTCTCTACAAAATATTTGGTCTATAGTCTTCAAAGGTAGCAAGGTCATTAAAGTTAAAAGATTGAGGAACCGTTTCCGATTAAAAGGGACCAGTGGGACATGACAAGTGAACCCAATGCATGATTTTGAACTGCAGCCTTTTGCTTTAAAGAGCATTACTGGGAGAATAGGTAAAACTTGAAGGGGATGTGAGAAGAATTAGATGGAAGAAATGTTCTGAATGTTAAATTCTTAATCTTGGTGTTTGTGTGGCGGTTATGTAGGAGAAGATTTGGTTTGTTGAAATTATAGGCTTATGTATTTCAAGGTGATGATGTATCAGGTGAACAGTTTACTCTCAAACAGTTCAGAAAAAAAAGGCATTTGTATTGTACTTGCGACTATTTTTTAAAAAGATTTATTTATTTATTTGAGAGAGAGTGACCCCATGAGAGCAGGGGTGAAGGTTGGGGACAGAGGGAGAGGGAGAGAGAGTCCTAAGCTGACTCTGCACTGAGTGCAGGCTGAACGCAGGGCTCGATCCCACGACCCTGAGATCAGGAGCTGAGCAGAAACCAAGAGTTGGATGCTTAACTTACTGGGCCACCCAGGCGCCCCTGTACCTGTAGCTATTTTTAAGTTTGATATTTTTCAAAATAAAAAGCTATCTCCTCCGACAATAAAAACCTCAAAACAAAAGCAACAATAAAAAAGAACACAGGTGCTGCATGTAAGGGTTATAGTAAAGTGGTTAAAAATATAGGCTCCAGGTTTGAATTCCAGCTTTGCTACTTACTAGCTACGTGATCTTAGGCCTAAGTTATTTGTGACATACTTTCTTGGTCTGTAAAATGGGGATAATAAAAGCACCAACACTGGATCCTTGTGGATTTAAATGCATTAGGAACCATAAGGTACTTAATATCATTGCTTAATACTGTTTGTGGTTTTTATTACATTCTGGCAACATGATTCTCTGTGATCCATTTTTTCCCTCAGACCACACTCCAGGGAGAAAGATCTGGTGTATCCCTTCTGACTTGTTCAGCCACAAATATGATTCAGCTAGAAAATATTTGCTATATGGTCAGTTGTATTATTTAGGCAGATGGCTAGAGATTTTATAGACTGAGAAAATTTAAAATAACTTTCTACGTTATATGCAAAACAAACCAATATGTTTATAATCTTTGGATATACACTTTGTTTTGGGGCCCAATGGGGATTAGATTTTTTTTTTTTTTGACTATACATAATCATTGTTTCAGGCCAAAATATTGTGTTAGAAATAATCTAGGCATTAGTATGAAGAAAAGTGATTATCACATTGACAAGATGTCTCTTAAGCAATTTAAACATATACATGAATGGCTGTTACAAAGGATTAAAGTATATCCACTACTAAAAATGGCTAATTCAATTAAAAATGCAAATTTAAAAATTGAAATAAAAGCAATGCTCTGGTTGGAAAGGAAATATAGATAGCATTTTGATGTTGATTCTTTGAATTTATTTCTTTTCTGCCTTTGGATATTTAACATCCAGCTGCAATAATGCACTATTAGGAGGTGAATTTGGGGATGGGGAGGAAGGATGCTATTTTGCAAGTTATCTTTCAATGTGTACTTTTTGGTTCCTCTCTACTAATGAAATTCAGTTTTAAGAACCCTGAGTTCTTTTCCAGTTAGCTCTGGTTGACATGAGAGCAGATGGCCTCTGACAAAGCCTCTTTGCTCTCTCATTTAGCAGTCTTTCAAAATGTTACTTTAAAATACTTTAGAGGTTCACAATGAACATTGCTAACCTGACCAAATGGGCTGTACCCCACCCCACAGAAAAGACTGAGAAACTCCAGTGGGGCTGAACTCTAACCTTGACCGTGGGATGCACGCTTGAATATGCCACACTGGCTTTTTTTTTTTTTTTCTTTTTCTCAAAAGGCAGAGAATTTCTGATGCACCTTCAAGATTCCATTTATATCAGTGACATAATGGTGTCAGCTCTTTGAAGGAAGAAAGAAGAACAGGCAGCAACTGGTATTATATCGTTAAGTGCCCAAGAATCAATTACATCCTTGCTGAGACAAGAGGCAATTTCCCCATTTAAACTTCACAGATGTACGGACTGGCAAATTATTGTTGGGCTGTTGCTTCTTTTATTATAATTAACAATTAAAAAACACACGTTATAATGTAATTAGCTGTTTACTGACTATTACTGGCTCAGGTCGTAGCAGAGACTTTACTTTCAAGGATATGAACTACTAAAAAAGTATTTTAATCAACCCTTTTATATTCAGTCACTGGTGCGGAACCATTTTGGCCCCTCACAATTAAGCCACTGGAAATTTCCAAGCTGATCTGGGTTTATAAGAAGCATTTTATGGAAACCTATCAGTTTCCTTTCTTCAAATACCCCTCTCAGAGTTCACTGATTCTCCATTTCTGGGAAATGTGGCAACAATTTTCTTGCACGACCCCCAACTGAACCACTTTTTTGCTCTTGTTCATCCTTAAATAAATTATTTTACCTCAATGTAGGCTCATATTCTCTCTCTCTTTTTTTTAAAGATTTATTTATTTGTTTATTTGAGAGAGAGAGAGGGAGCAGGGGGAGGGGCAGAGGGAGAGAATCCCAAGCCAACTCCCTGCTGAACGCGGAGCGCAACATGAGGCTATATCTCATGACCCCGAGATCACGACCTGAGCCAAAACCAAGAGTCGGGCACTCAAGTGACTGAGCCACCCAGCCACCCCGATGTAGGCTCATATTCTTAATATTTTTCAAACACACACAAGCAGTATACATGAGAAACTATTTTTATTCAAGGTCAACTAGACTTCCTGTGATCACGCTTATGTGGACAACCTGTTTGAAGGAAGCTAATAATTCGGATGATGAGCAGTGCCATGTTGGAAATAGGCACGAGAAATAAAAATTACTAAGTGTAACAGTAGATGACTGTTCATGATTATAAGAGCTAACAGTTATAAGGTGTACTTATTAGGTGCTAGGCACTATTTTAAGTATTGCATACACTGTCCACATATTAACCCATTTAACTCAGCCAAGAGACTGAGTAATTAGACCATGGCTACAGAACTTGCAAGGGGTGGTGCTGGAATTCAAATCCAGGCAGCTGGCCCCATAGCCCATGCTTTCAGCCATTATAGTCTACTAGTATCTATAAAACTGGACTATTAAAGCAAGGTCAAACCAATTTTTGTTTGTTTGTTTTTTTAAAATCCATAAAAATGAAGTAAAAGAGGTTTGAAAAGCAATTTCTTCATATTCTGTTTGACAATCCATGCTGAGGAGATTCCCAGGGAATGTTCCATTTGCTTACTTTGTGCCCTGCAAAAGTGTGAAGAGGGTTAAATGTCCAGAAAATATCCATGGAAAATAATGGCAAAACTTACGCTTGTGTAACACATTCATGAACATAAGAGATTACTGAAGTCGCCTCTACCTCCTTATGCGGCCTTAGACTCTAAATCTAAGAAAAGGAACTGCCATATTCTGCCACATAATTTAAACTATTGTTGTTATTGAGATATTTAGGCTGCTTTTTAGGTAATCAAACCTATTCTTGGGTCTTCTCCCTCTTGCATCAGGGCATCTTGCGTGGAGGAGTAAATGGTGGTTAATAATTACTAAGTAGGGTACTTCTAATCTGTACCCTATCCTTTTACAAGACAGAGGTAAAGGCAACTTACGGTAGGTCAAGTAGTTGAACAAGGACAAGCGTTATGTGATGAAAAAGGAATGGCACAGGGTGAGGTCAGGGTAGAAAATGCTGGTTTCAGAAAACTTCAGGCTAGACATAGTTACTACAACTGAGCCCAGCACAAGGCAACAGTGCAACAGTGAAATGTGTCTCGGCTTCCGAGATTTCATCTTTTATCCTTGTTCCCCGCCCGGCTGCTGGCACTTAATGCTGATACTTCTCTCAGGCATGTCTCCAGCGGCTCCTTCCCCCCAGGGTCTCTTAGCTGGCTGTCAGCTCATCTCTTAGAAGCCACAGCTTGATATCGGCTTGAGAAACTACCTCTCCCAGGAGAGCCGGGGTAGAATAAATGAGAGCACTTGGAAAACTTGAAAAGGTGTTACAAGTATTTATTGTTATTATTAATGGGACATTTAAAGCAGTAATACCTTTGAACTAGGAAATTGAAGCAAATGGTAACTCAGGCAGTTATGCAGGTTGTGAAAATGTTTGGATGATGTTTGAGGTGAGAGGCCCAACTTGAGACTCATTATATGACTGTGTGTAAAGCAGGCTTTGCCTTGTATTAGGGAGAGAGAAGGGAAGAAAGCAGGTGTAGGTAGAAGGCAAAGCCCCCTGAGTCTATTAGCAAGAAGAGGAGTGGAGAGAGAAGTCTATCCGTGGTACCGTTCTAACCACAGTTACAGCACCTCACCTTTACAGACATAGATTGAGTGCCTGCTGTGTGCCAGCACTGTGCTGGATGCCAGAAGTTCCATGGTGATCCAGACATATCCTTGCCCTCAATGAGCTCATGGCCTAGTGAATGACACCAATGATCCTCTCCAAACCCAAATACCCACTTTTAGAGAGAGTCAGGCAGAGGTCTGGAAGGAAGGGTATGACCCCTGGATGGAGATCGTCTCTGCAGACAGGCAGAGTGTGTGGAGTCCTGGTCATCCGGGAGTGTGTGGGACAAAGCCTCTGCATCAACTGCACCCATGATGGTGGCTAAGCCCCAGCAAAGGCCAGAGTCATGGAGTGCCCTGTGTTCACATTGGGCTATGTAGACCTTAGAGGTCATCTTTTCCAAATCTGTTATTTTACAGATGAGGAAATTAAAGCCCAAAGATATACCGATTCACGAGGCAGTGAGCGGCAGAGCTAGACATAGAAACCAGATGCTCTGATGCCCTATCCATGCCACGCTTAGGCCTGAGCCATAGGGGCTTGGCGTATATTAAAATGAGGACACACCTAGGGCACGGGGCATTTCAGTCTTATGAGTCATTTACACTTTAGGGTTAATGACTTCATCAGAGTCTTTTGGAGAATGGATTTTGAAAGCGTGTAGAGAGATGGGAGTAGCCACCTAGGGTGAGCGAGAGCAGGCGGAGGCCACCGAAACCAAGCTTGCTCACTCACAATGTGGCTCAATCGTTCACAGCCACGGGTCTCCCCACACATGTGCCTTCATGCCTTATCATTTAGGCTGACAGGGTAGAGACCTCTTCTCATAAAACAGAAGCGAGCCCTGCAGTCTCGGAAATTCTGAGTGTTATGTCCACTCAGACACCCCTCTTCTCCACAGAGGCAGTTTCCTAAGGTGGCACAGGCGCCAACCCCTCTACTGGATCAGCGATGCTGATGCAAAGGCAGGGCACGGAAGCCCCAGCCGGCCCACCCGGGGCCTCCGTGGAGGGAACAGCAACCGCCGTCAAGGTGGAACTTGGTGAAGCATCCTCTTCCCTTGCAGCAGCTGCTCTAAGAAAAACTCACGGCAGCGCTGTTAGTCACTGCCACACCTGGTTCCCCGGCCCTTCCGTCCAGCCACCTTGCGGGTAGGGGTGATCATGTGACCCCGTGGGGCCAGAGATGCATAAGTAGAAGTCTGTTGGGTAGGGCTTTTAGGAGATTTGCTTTCCCGGTTTAAAAACAAAAAAGGTGACAGATACGTGTGTTATGCATGCTCTCTTCTTTCTTCTTTCCCGGACCTCGGATCTGCGGCACTCTTACGACCATGACAAACAACAAGGATGACAGAAAGAACCTGTTACCGCTGCCATCATCGATTTTCTGTACTCATTCTGGACTGCTTCCTCCACATATCTTAATACGCGAGACAAATAAAGCCCTGTTTGTTTAAGCTGTAGGGTTGGGTATTTTCCTGGTTCCATAACAAGCCACGGTCCTGAGATTAAAGGCCTTTCCCAATTGGATGCCACAAAAGCTCTCCCGTCTCACCTCCTGCCACCTTTCTCCCACCTTCCTCCCTTCTCCAAATCACTTTTCTCCAATTCGAAAGGCACAGCCCTGAGAAGTCTCCCCTGGGAGAACTGCCTGCTCACTCTGCGCTGTGTGCTTGCCTTGTTCATACCACTGATGACAGCACATGAAATCATGTATTATTTGTTGATTCGCTCAGATTCTTTCAACTGTCTCCTAACTTGATTCCCAGCCTCCACCTTTGTCTCCTACAGTGTATTCTCAAACAGCGGATGGAGCAGCTCCTTTAAAACACCTGTCAGGCCACATCTCTCCTCTTTGCAAAATCCCCCACTGCCTCCTCATTTTTTTTCAAAGTAAAAGGCAAAATCCTTGCAATGGCTCTGAGTCTCTGTATGATCCTTCTGCCTCATCACGTCTCCGACCTCTGCTTCTGCTCATCTTCTGCTCTCCAGCTCCTCAGCCACACTGGCCCGCTTATGGGCCTTCAGTGTGCCAGGCGCACTCTCACCTTCTGGTTTTGCATAAGCTGTTCCCTTTGCTAAGATGCTTGCCCCCATTCCCCTCTCTCAAGTCTTTGCTTAAAAGACCCCTTCTTATTAGGCCTATCTGGACAACCCCAATTCAAACTGCAACCCAGCCCCATTCCCTATACCCAGGCCTCCGCTCCCCCCTTATTCTGCTCTATTGTTTTCTATAGTACCTATCATCTTCTAACATATTATGTGATTTACCTATTTATTATGTGAATTGCTTATGGTTTATTTCCTCTTGCCAGAACACAAGCTCCCCGAGGGCAGGAACTTTTGTCTTTTTTTGGTTAGCTAATTTATTTTAAGGTTCCAGAACAGAGCTTGGTAGATAAATATTTGTTGAGTGCATGAAAAAACTGATTCATATAAGATTACCATGGCACTAAGGACGTACTATGCACCAAACCCTCTCAGCTCCTGGGGCTATGGTGGGAATGAGATGCTATCCTGGCCCCTGAGAATCTGTCGTTACCCCACTAGACTAATCTCAGTAATAGGCAGAGGGTGTTTATCATATAAAGGAAAAGTAAGAATTTAAACATTGATTTCCAGAGGGCTACTTGATTACAACCACATCTATAATTCATACAGAAAAGGGAAAGAGATGGTTCCAGGTTTTGGAGACCTTTACAAAGAAAGATGTTATAATGAGCTGGCTGCCCAGGAGTCCATATTTACAGGGTTCTCTTCCCTGAGAATGGAGGCCAGCAGGCTGATCTTGCCCACATTTGATCCCAACTGAAGTCACTTTTCACTTTTTTGACTATGGATGAGGAATCAGAATCCAAGACATGATCTGACTGGACCAACAACATCAACCAACTCCGTTGGATATGAAGTTACAGTTCTAGTAATTTTCTTTGAATTTAACAATGAAAGGACGAATTTAAATACAGCTACTGGGCCAGCATTCCTTTTCATGCAAATCTCACTAGATCTGATCATAAGATTTAAACTTGGTAAGTTTGCTCTTGATTTTATGTAAAAAATGGACAGTTCATGTAATGGCTGCAAAGATTTCTTCCCTTTACTCAAATGTGTTGGGACAACAAGGGCTCCTCTCGATTTTAACTTTTTGGCTTTTTGTTTAAAGAGATGGTCACTTGGTCCTTTTGAGAAGTCCTCCACAAGCAGCATGGAGACTTATTTACTTTTATTCAAAAATATTGTGGTGAATAATTTTTATTGTGTGCTTCGACTCTGCTTATCCCTTTGATGGAAAAGTACTTTATAACCGATGGGCATTTTAGCAGATCAAGTAGATTCATTACCCTGGCGGTTTTTCATTTTCAGATAGAAATGAGTAGAAATTATCCAATTTCTCTCTTTATAATAACTTCCAATACATTTAGTGTCCAATTTCACACTGTGCCTTGATTTATAGCATTTGCCAGATTAATCGAGATCTACTGATACTATAAAAGGTTGGGTGTCTCTTAACCCTATAATCCTCAGGAGGCAGGCATAAAGAACAACACAAGAATAAACCTGTTTGACTCTCAAACACACTCTAGAAAGTGAAAGAATTTATATTCTATTTACTCATGTGTTTCTATCTTGTCCCACCCTGCCCCAAATCTTCACGAAATGTACAGATTCTTGGCAGCAGAAGGAATCTCTTAGAAACCTTTGTTAAAATCAACTGGAAGGTATAGTAAGTGGGAGGTACATATCAAATCTTTAGAGTTTCGATAGTCTACATCTTCCATATCTTTGCATATCAAGTTTTCGTCTAAGATGCCTTCCTACCTGCTCTCTATCTCACTAGAGAGTGATGTGCTGCAGATAGCCTTTGGGTCAGGCTCTCCTGGTTCTACCACTAACTGGCTACATGACTTTGAACAAATCAACCTCTCTTGGCTTCGTTTTCTTATCATTAAAGTGGGCATAAAAACAAGATAAGAAGTCAAGTATATGGCACATGGTAGCATGATACTATGAGGCCCACCTTCCCCCCCTCCACATCGTTTCCCCTACTTTAAGCAATGTTTCAAGCTCATTTCAAGTCCCAGCACCTTTTTCAAGGTGGCCTTCACCATGGACTATGGCATCCGATGCTCATGTGGATGCAGTTCTGTCTCTGCAAATACACTGAGAGTCATTGAGGACTAGGTATTGAACTGTGTTTCTTTGGTTTCCTACACAGTGTAACTGCTTCATAGATATGAGACTTGATGACTCTAAAAAAAGAAAGAGAAAGAAAGAGAAAGAAAGAAAGAAAGAAAGAAAGAAAGAAAGAAAGAAAGAAAGAAGGAAAGAAAGAAAGAAAGAGGCAAAAAGGAAAAAAGAGAAGCCTCATGGGTTATTGTTTCTGCTTATTTGGAAATCTCATATTTACTTGCCCTTATGCTGACATCTTCTGCAGCTTTTCTGAGCTGAGGAAGTCTTCTTGAAAGAAAATCCTGTAATTTTCCTTTCCAGCCTCTGTGTTGTGCTGTAGTTTTCCTTTCCAGTGTTCCATTGCAACCACTAACCACCTTAACCCCTTCTTGCTGGCCCCAGTTTGAGGGCACAGGTCAAAAGGAAAATCCTCTGTAGTCCTTATTTCTCCCGAATCTGCTCCCTCTCCCTCTGAAATGCTTTCTGTGCCTGACTGGTCTTCCCTTCCCCAGGACCCTTCCCCAGGTCAGGTGCTCCTCTTATCTCACCTGGATTCAGTCCCATCAATTTCATCTCTCCCCACCTGGATCCTTAACCTCTGTTGTGGTGCCAATATGACTCGGGGAGAGTTCCTATCACTTCAGCGGCCCGCCTATGGAATCAAATCCCTCAGCCCTGTCCCCAGCACCCTCCATGACCTCTCCACACTCAGCTCTCCCATTTCTTTAAGACCCCCAGGTTTCATCCTAATGGAGCTTGTGTGGTCCATTCCATCAGTCCCTTCTGCCCTCTCTTCTACCACTTGTTAATCTTTCCCTAGCCACCCAACGCTGTGCTTGTCTGTAGGTCTAGACCCTGTTTTCTTTTAGAAGGCTCCTGTGCCTGTCATCGAGTTTCCCATCCTTCAGCTGGAGTAAACACCTTCTACCAGCATCCCTTAGACCTTATGAAGACCCCTTTGAGACATTTATTTCTCTCAACCTTGTCTTATATTTAATAAAATATTTTATATTATAAAAATTTTATTTTTGGATGTTTTTACTCTCCTATTTGATTTTCTTATAAACATTTTGAGGGTAGAATGCATGACTGATACGTCTTTGCTTTTTAAAAAAGTTTTTTTTTTCCCCATTACAAATTCAAAGCACCTAATTTCTCTGAGTTGGAGGAAAGGCATTTGTAGATAGATAGATAGATAGATAGATAGATAGATAGAGAGCCTGAGTCCAATAGTCCTGTGTTTTCTTGGTGAAGAAGATATCAAGTCAAGGTTTCAAAGTGAGTTTCAAGTAACCTTTTTAAAAAAGTCATAATAATTTGTTTCTCTAATACAATTAAAATGCTGAGCTTACAGGGAGATCGGTAGGAGAAGGAAGGGAAAAATAAAGGGGGGGGGTAAACAGAGGGGGAAATGAACCATGAGAGACTATGGACTCTGGGAAACAATCTGAGGGTCTTAGAGGGGAGCAGGGTGGGGGGATGGGCTAGCCCAGTGTTGGGTATTAAGGAGGGCATGTATTGCACAGAGCACTGGGTATTTTTTTTTTTAGAAACTTTTTTTTAAAAGATTTTATTTATTTATTCGACAGACGGAGAGACAGCCAGCGAGAGAGGGAACACAAGCAGAAGGAGTGGGAGAGGAAGAAGCAGGTTCCCAGAGGAGGAGCCTGATGTGGGGCTAGATCCCAGAACGCCAGGATCACGCCCTGAGCCGAAGGCAGACGCTTAACGACTGAGCCACCCAGGCACCCCAGAGCACTGGGTATTATACACAAACAATGAATCATGGAACACTACATCAAAAACTAATGATGTGCTGTATGGTCACTAACATATCATAATTTAAAAAATGCTAAGCTTATACATTTCCACTTACAAATATAATTTTATAGAAAACTCTATTGTCCAAAAACATTGGCAGGCTCCTTGCAGAATATTTGGGAAATTCAGAAGTTGGAGCAAGGGAGGATATCTTCACTTTCAGTCTAACACATTTCCTAGTACACTAGACTTTCACTAAATTATCTTGAAGGAATGAATCAATGAAATCAAACTTTTCAGAAGATATGGAGCTTTGGAATGAAAAGACCAGGGGCACGTAGGTCTGGGGCAGGTTTCCAGAATAGCCTGTGGAGTGGCAAGATTTGAGGGGTGACAGGAAGCCCCATTTAGATCTTTCCCGAAGGTTCCCCGTTTGAATGCCACTCAGTTCAAAATGGTACATGAGAATACTTCTCTCTACTCTTCCCAAACCACTAATACACCTGGAGGGCAAACACAATTATACACAAAATAGGATTGTTCGGCACTTTTTACACCCTTTTCTCTTTGGAGGGACATGCCCTGCTGGAGGTAGGGCCAGGAGAAACTATAGAAAAGGAAGTCACAGACATTGACAACAATCCTTTAAGATGATTGCACCAGCTTGTAGCTTTCTAACTAACCAGTCACCAAGGCCCAATCCACATGTCACTTAACCCTCTCTCGTCCTCAGGACATGACTTTCCTGTTTACCTCTATTCTCTGCCCTTCTCTTGTTCTAAATTCCTCTCAATCAGCCTTCACAGTACCTCTCCAAATACCAGGGCTGTGGGGGTTCCCCCTGACATGGGGAGAAGTGGGTTCCAGCCTGCCTGGGGCTTCCACTCAGTGTCTGGGCTGAGAGCACTGGGTGGCAGGCAAAGGGTCTCGTCCTCCTGCTGGCGAGCTCAGCGTCTGGCCACCTTTGCCATGCCCCTCCCTCACTCCCGCAGGCTAATGAGCCAGATCCTGGCCTGTGAAAATTTATTATGAGAGCACTTAGTATTAGCATGAAGCCCTGTTGCCCGTCACTGCTCACAAAACATTTCAAGGCCTTCAGGTGGAAAGTGCTATAAATGCAAAACAGCCTCAGCTAGGTCTTGTTCAGTCCATCAGCAAATGATAGGTGAGTTACTGTCCTGTTCCAATGAGTCCCTTCCACTTTGGTCAGATGATTTGTGAAAAATCACAGCAGAAGCAAGGTCCTCTCCCTTGCTTTCTTCATGGTGCAGATGGAAGAGGAACTGTACTGTACTGTACTGTACTGTACTGTACTGTAAAAGTACAGCTGCCCTGGTTCTTGGTCTCATACAGCAAAATAAAATGTTTCCTCTTCATGGACTGTACTTTGTGGCTAATTAGGTATAAATGCATTCTGGCTGACTAACTCTAATCCAGAGGTCAGCTGGTGTGTTTCCTACTGGATCAACACAAGAGAAAGCAAATACTCATCACGGGGGAATGAGCATCCTTGGCTGAGATGTGCTGACTGTATCCATGTAAGCACTGCTCCTCTGTCTGGAGGGGGTCTGCCTGGGGCTATCTTCTTCCTAGTTAACACAACTCTAATGAGAACACTCAAAAATCACTCCCTTCTAAAGGCTTTCCCCACTCCCTAGATTATATATGGCCAGGCTGGAGCTAGATCTTCCTGTTATGTCTGATGGTTCTATGTGCCATTCATGTATAGCTCTTATCAGAATATCATCATCTCACAATGGATTCAACGTATTCCACCCACTAGACTCTGAACTCCATGATGGCAGGACTGGGTCTGTCCTGGTTCCCCACTATTGCTCCAGCCACAGTGGCTTCCACTTAGTAGCTGCTCAATACATTTTGAATGAAAGAATCAGACCGTTAGCACTGGAAGGGACACTGAAGCCCCCAGACAGGGCATAATTTGCCCAAAGACACACTATTCTTTATGACAAATCGTATTTTCCTGATTCCTAGTCCCACATTCCTTTCTTCAGTCACTTGTGAGCCCCCCCCCCCCGCCCCGAATGAAACAGCTGCTCCCAGAAGCACCCTGGTCCATGGCCTCAGCTCAGCTTTCAGAATGGTACTCAGTGGCCACAGGGTGGCTAGAGGAAAGGGATACCCAGCGAGAGCCGTATCATACCCAGCTCCCTCAGACCGTTAATGCATTCCGCTTCCTTTGAGGCACTGGGACGCTGTATTGAGTTCAAGATCTAAGACTTTAACCCAGAGAACAGCTGATCTGTACTAGAAGAACATTTGAGGCCTGAGGCAGCTCAACAGGCATGAAAGTAGGTCAAGTTAAATTCTATAAGCAGGGGAAATCCCTGGTTAAATGATGGGAGATATGTAATGATCCCACTGACGGGGTTTTGGGGAAAGAAAGATTTCCCACCCCCACTCTCCCAACTGGAGGGGGAAACAATGAAAGGACTTTACTTACCAGAAACATCTATTCTGCTCAGGGAAGAAAAATAGCTCTTAAGAGTATTCATGAAATAATTGCAATGAAGAGCAAGGCTATAAACATAACAGCATGAATGGTACAGAAAGATATAAAGAGCCAGGTGCACCAGAAAACACACTGTCTTTAAGTTAAATGGCTGGGTTCTCTCTTATGGTCACTGGAAAATTATGGAGGGGAGTTGTTAGCTTGGCATTTCCTTTTTCAATAGTAAATCAATGGATCTTTCATTTTCACTAAATTGTTTTCCTGCCCTCCAGGGAAACTATGACACAAGCATAATGCGGATGCAGAAAGGAAAGGCCAGGCTGGGACAAAACATTTAATTAAATACCCTTTTATAAAACAACCTTCCTTCAGCTTGACAAATGGATGAAGCAAAATGTGCTTATACAGGCAAAACAATTAACCAGGTCCATAACAGTTTATAACTAGCATGGATCAATAGCAGGTGGTAATTCATTCTATTGCTTGTCATGTGTGTGCTGGGGTAGGGAAAGGGCAGGAGAGGCCTGGTCTCCTCAGAGTGGTGGCTTCTGAACAACTCTCCACTCCCTCACAGAGCAGGGGTTTGTGAGGGACTTGGCAGTGCCCAAGGTTCTGTGTTGAAGGAGCAGGGTAGGAACGGGTTCTACTGAGTAACCCCCTGGTGCGTGTGCATGTGTGTTTGCATGCTAGGGCTGGGAGATGAGTGCAGGGAGTCCTGCAGAGGAAGTACAGTCCAGTGGCCCAACGTGTGGAACTCAGGCCTCTTGGTCTGCCCAGGGCTTTTTTTTTTTTTTTTAAGATTTTATTTATTTATTTGACTGAGAGGGAGGGAGCACACAAGCAAAGGGAGCAGCAGAAGGAAAGGAAGAAGCAGGCTCCCTGCTGAGCAGGGAGCCCAACGTGGGGCTTGATCCCAGGACCCTGGGATCATGACCTGAATAACTGCTTAACCAACTGCACCACCCAGGCGCCCCTGCCCAGGGCTATTGCTACAATAAGATGCTGCTTCCTGCGTCCTTACTAAAGTGCATTCATCTGTTGATTAAGTCATTTATGCAACTGCTCAATTTTTATAGCATTAAACTTGTGTGATTGCCCACTCTGTGCTACCCATAGCTGCAAGTGTTAGGGATATAAAGATAAATGAGCAGTATCTGTACCATGGAGGATCGCACAGCCCGACAGCAGGAATAACACACAGTCATTATAGGGACTGACCACATGCACTATTCTTAGCCTTTTCTATTAACTTATTTAATCTCCCACGATAACCCCATGTGCTAGGTGCTATTGTTCCCATTTTGCAGATGATGAAACAGAGGTGCAGAAAGGTGAAATAACTTGCCTCAAGTCACCCAGCTTAGGAGACCCCGATTAGTACCCCAATATGTGGGCTTCTGAATCCATCTTCCTAGCCACAACCTCCCACTGCTTCTTGCTCAGCTCATTATACCTTCAGATTCTGGGGAGGGGGGCACAGGGAACAAGGGGCCAATTGTCTGTGGGATCAGGAAAGATTCACAGAGGAGAAGTAGCCACAGGTCAGCACCAGGTAGAAGATGGAGTAGGAAGGAGAATTGGGCAAGAAAGGCAGCCCGAGTTATGGGAGTTTCAGAGGCAAAGGCTGGAGGGACCTCACAGTGGGTTACCTGTCACACCCTGGCTTGGTGGAGTCATGTAGCTTTCACACACATGTAATCTGTCCCCCATTCAAGGGCCAAATTTTGGGATCAAGTCATTCGTTTCTGTGTCCCCCATGCCCTCATTCCCCAGAGCAGCCAATAAGTACAAGGTGAATGAAAAGAAAGGGCAAGGCAGAGAACACAGAGACTTGGGCTCCTGGAGGAGACCGAGTGGTCTGTTCGGTCCTGGCAGGTAGAGTGGAGGCAGTTCAGGGGAATGAGTGGCAGGGGGCACATCACCGGAAGCCGGTCATGGTAGGGCCAGAGGTGACTCCTCTAAAGCTCTGGCACCTAGGTCTGGGCTTTTAAAGTTAAGCCGCAATGGCTCTCTGGGTTCAGGAGTTCAGAGGCTACCCGGTGCCAAATTCAGTCTGCCCCTGACCTTGTGGGCTTTCCAAGGCAGCAGAACTAGCCAACGCAAGCTGCGTTGTCTTCATGCTCACTTACGCCACATCCAGACTGTGTTTACAGCAGGAAAGGGACAGTTAAGATGGAGTGAATGGTGCAGGAAACAAGAGGAAGACATGCTGATGATAGCCAGAATGTTACTTGACGTTTGTTTGCCACTTTCCTCTGCAGGGGAGACCCACCTCGGGATTTTACAAGCTCTGAAAACACGGAATTTCATAATGTTTCCTGTAGGAAATCAAAAGGTCTTTAAGGCATTCTAATGATTTCTTTAATTGCTGCTCTGCTAATGCTGCTTGAATTCTGGGAGTTTTCCCCATTGTTTATTGTTGGCAGAGTGGGAACACACCCCACTGGGTACATGAAGATATTTATGAAATGAGCCATAGGAACCTGGAGGAGTTCTCCAAGCCTTTGCTTCCCAAGGCAGGGTCTTTGCTGAACACCATGACTCTGTCTCTTTGATGTGAAATTCTAGAACGATCACAGAGGGCTTTGTGGTAGAAAACCACTTCAACAGTGTATCCCCCAAAGGATTTTTGCTGGCCAAGTTGAAGCTGTTTAAAATGTTCAGATAGGGGCGCCTGGGTGGCTTAGTCATTAAGCGTCTGCCTTTGGCTCGGGGCGTGATCCTGGCATTCTGGGATCGAGCCCCACATCAGGCTCCTCGCTGAGAACCTGCTTCTTCCTCTCCCACTCCCCCTGCTTGTGTTTCCTCTCTCGCTGGCTGTCTCTCTCTCTGTCAAATAAATAAATAAAATCTTAAAAAAAAATAAAATGTTCATATAGAAGAGGCTTTAAAACAAGCCTGGCATAACTTTTATGAATTGCAATTCTACAGATTGTGGTCTGTAACTATAGATTTAAGGGTGCTGTTCTTGGGAATTCTATTTACTGAATTGTGGTCACCTCCATTCTGTGCTGTCAGAAGTCTGTTCATTCTTGTGCTGTACCCTTTCACATAGGCTCACCCTTCTCCATGATCTTGACTGTGCTGATATAGATATTCTTGTTTATACAGTTTTTTCTTTTTATCTTATCTTTCTATTCCCTCTCTTCCACCAAAACTCACATATGCCAAGTCTCGTTTTCTCAGGGCTCTACTTTCTGTTTGCCCAAGTGGTAAACAGTAACTGATAATCTCATCTGTATTCATGAGTAAATGTGATGAAGTAGAATCCCTCTCGATACTTCTCCCAACCCCTTTCTCCAGTTTGTGGTAGAACACCTGTTTAATAGGTGCTCTTTGGAGCTTTAAAGGGTATTTCAGTCCACATGAAAAAGAGTGTGGGGCTTTGTTAGGGAAATTGAAAAATGTATTTGTAAATAAGGTGGGACCCTTACAGAAAACCCAGATGAAAAGTTTTAGCATCAAACTATGTGTCATTCCTACTGTGTCAGATATCTTAGCATATACTCACAGCCACTTTCTTGTAGCCATCAGTGTCTCTAACTTTCCTAAAGAATCCACAAGTTAGCCAAATGCATCCTGGCAAACAGGATATATCTCTCAAGCATTTAGGACCACCCAAGATTGTAATTGCTAATTTCATGTGAACCAATATCTGATCTGCCCTTTTTTATTTTTAAAAGAAAACTTCGTCATCTTTCAATGCAGTTACACTGAAGTGGGTTTCGTGTGTTCAAGATAGGCCTATGAAGAAAGAAAATCTTTTCTATGCCAGCATCTTTGTGGGTCCTTTTCCCAGAATTCCTCACCTTGGCCCCGTACACTAAGTTTAGCTATATGTATAGCGTTCTTTAAAATATCCTCTAGGCAGCAGGTCATATATTTATCCATCCTTCTATTTCTCCACCCTTCTTCCGTCCTTCTTTTCATCCATCCATCCATTCACCCATCCATCCATCATTTTATTGAATCAGGTCACTTGTCATTCCCTTGCCCCAAATTTTCTAATACTTTGCCATCACCCTCATGATAAATCTGACTCCTTCCCATGGCTAACAAGCTCCTACATACCCAAACCCCTTCTTATCCCTCCTATAACTGCACATTTCTCCCTCCACAAGAAACATGGGCTTTCTCATGTTCCTTGAAGGCCTTTTTGCTCACTATTTCTTCACTGAGACACTTAACAACATTCAGGTCTCTGATCCAAAGTTACCTTCCCAAAAGGTTTTCCTGTCTAAAATAGAGTCCCCTGACCCCATAGTGTCCCCTTACTCCACTTAAATTTTATCCCAACACTTACTTAAGATCATCACCATATAAGATCACAGATACTTATATGTTTTCTACCTATCACTTTTCCTACAATATAACCTCCAGGAAAGTAGGAGCTTAGTTTTTTCTCCTCTTTGGTCTATCCCCAGAGACCAGAGAAACACCTGACAATAGTAGGCAGTCAATAAGTATTCGTTGAATAAATGAATGGTTGTCTGAGGTAAGTAATGAACAACAAATCTTTGGTAGTTTCCTAGGCTCTGGAGCATGAAGTACTGGGTACAAACCCAAGCTGTCCCGCTCCTTGAATGTGCAGACCTGGCCGAGTCCTTAATCTTTGTGTCCCTCACTTTTCTCCTACAAAATGGGAGACATACAGAAAGTGGTGGATCTAAGATCCAAATCTAGTTTTAAATCCAGGTCCAGTTCTTTTTAACCCCTAAACTCAATTGTATACTACCGCTGGACTATTTGTTGGGTCCATAGAGACAAATGGGACACAATTAATTATTGCCCTCTGCAAGTTCACAGAGTAATAGAGGGGGCCAGACAGAAATAGATTACATTAAGGAAGAGTGAATACCTGGACAAGGCAAGAGAAGGAAATGTTTAACTCCCTAAGAGTCTAGTTGGGATGGAAAACATTTGCTAATCAAAAGGGAGAAGTCTCTCTCTCCCTCTGCACCTCCCTCTGCTCCTTCTCTCTCTCTCGCTCACTCTCTCAAATAAATAAATAAAATCTAAAAAAAAAAAAAAGGGAGGGAGAGAGGTAATTTTAGGTAGGAAAAAACAACATGTTGCAAAAGCACTGGGACATGAAAGTGTTTGGGGGTTGAGTACCCTGAGTGGTCTGGCCTTGCTGGAGTAGGAGAGGCTGGGAAGGTGGAGAAGAAATGAGGCTGAAAACACAGGCACTGGCTTGATAGAATTCTACCCTGTAACTATAATGGCAACACGTACATATAGATACACATATTGACCAAAATGAACATACAGTGACAACTTTATACAAACAACAAGATGGACTTCTCACACTTTCTGAAAGGACTCAATATATTGCTACAGAACAGTTCTCAGTAAAGATATTTTAATATCGTTTTTATAAAGATATTTATATCTCTGTTTAATAAAACAGAGAATATATTTTTCAGTTCCCCAGTTCAGAAGGCTCAGCAAGTTCTCTATGCTTAAAAACCAGACATAGTGCTATCAGCTTTTGTAAATTGCTTGCTACCCATACAAATCCCAACTTTTAAAGCCCACATGTTTCAAGTAGTTTTTATTAGTATGGTAAAGTGAAACAGGACTGGTGAGGCCAGTTAGTAAAGATTAACAGAAACTTGTTTAGGCATGCTACGGGACGGGAGAGTACACAGTGCTGTATAAGGAAACCATGTGGGTCTGTGGGGCCTGGTCTGGTAGGAGCTGGGGATGAAGGACAAGGATTTTCCTACTTCAGTTGGAAGAATGTTCCCCGGGGTTATGATCCTTTGACTGTTTCCAGTACTTGAGCATGATCGACTGCCATTTAAGCCATGTAAAGTATGACTAAGGACTCCAGTTACAGCCTCTGGGAAAGAAAGAGGTTTTTGAATCCCCTGTAACCCTTTCTGGCCAAACAGACACAGTAAAGCATGGTATACAACAAGCCATCCCTAGAGGTGAACAGAGTATGGCAGAAGTGGGGAAGGTTGGAAAATTATATTTTGAGGCAAGGTTTAGAATAATTTGTGTTACATCATGCTTTCCATTTAGGATTTCTCAAAGCTACCACAAATTCTCCTGCATGCCTTATACAGGCACCTGCTATACTGATGAAGTGAGCATTGTTTTAAGGTTTTAAGCATAATAGTATTTTAAGATGTAACCTCATTTGCTGCTCTTTCAATTGCTGCTTTGTAACGATCTATTTTAATTACTGTTTTAATGTACTGCTTGTACCCTAAGGTGTTTCGGGGAATGGTACCATTTTAAGAAATGAAGAATTAAACAAACAAATAACTTCACAGGTGAAGAATCACATTAGTCAAACCTGTGTCTTAATGAGCATTTGTTATTTGCCCAGTGTTGAGTGTTAACAAGCAGTAGTCTCTCTTTCAAGCATAAGGACTGAGCTGTGACATCCAAGGTCAGACACAGAGCATGGGTAAAACTGGGAATGCAAGGCAATATTCCCAAGGGTTCTCTTAGTTTCCAATAACTAGAACTCATGCTATTATGGTTAAGTTTGATCTTATGTCCTGAACAAGTCTTTAAAAGTAACAATAGCTCTAATGAAGGCAAAAGTATATATTTCCCACTTAACTCTAGTAGCAATTGAACTGTAGTTCTCTTGGCCAGGAAACAAATTCCATAGACCCAGTTCTTAACCTGAGTCATGTTACCCTTAGTGGCACACTTGATAGCATTCCTTGGCTTAATAAAGGAGGAAATGGATTGTCGGCTTGGAGTTTCTTGGCTTGAAGTAGGTGCTGTAATGACATAACTCCCCTCCATACCCTCGCAGCCACACTGAGCTTTTTATTTCCGTATTTGAGCACAAGCAAGGTCAAAACAATAGATGAAATTTCATAAAACAGTAGTAGTTACGCCTAGATGTTTTTACTGACTTCCTGAAAACACTTTGGAATCAGCTCCAACTGCGTTTATAAATGAAAAAGGAAATGAAGCTCAACACCCCAGTCACAAAACTCTTTGGTCCTGAATTGGCCAGATGCCTAGATTTCCTTTATGTAAACAGGGTCAAATGTGAGGCCAACCAACTGTAAACTAAAGATTCTGGCCTCCCAGACCCTCATGGTCAAAGATGACAGTGAAGCTGTCCAGTTTCCCCAAAACTGTGATGCAACTTCTTAGTATGGAGAAACCAGGCAGAAGGATGCAATCAGCCCAGGGACTAGCACAGAGGCCTAGAGCCCTTGGAGCAAATGTGGCTCATGGAGTGCAAAAGAAAAAACTTAATCACACCTCCCCTTCACCCCAATGCACACACACACACAAACACACACGCACACACACACTTGCTTCTACGGTCTCCTGTGACTTTTTATTAATCTCAGCTTAAAAAAGAGTCATCTGGCCACTTGTAATGACAGAAATAGTCTCAGTTCAGTAATAACTATGTTCAAGTACATGTAATAATACCCGAATGTGAATTTCATCCAAAGCGAGTCCCCATTTTGAGCCTGCTGCAGGGGTCAGGTCCTTTCTATCCTCCTCTTCCTTCTCACCCTACTCCTACTTGCAAGCTGCGCCTCTCCAAAGTCAGGAAACGGGAGGAGGAGGAGTGATAAATGTGGAAGAAAGATGATGTCTGCCTGGCACATCTATGGCCTTGTTTCCCTTTGGCTAGGGCAGATACTGGAAGCTGACTGGTGCAAGCATTTGTCAGGGCTCTTCAGAGGCCCATCCACTGCTGGGCTCTCTAAACTGTGGATTCCTGACATGGATCATGTGTTCCATGTGGCCCTGAACATCTGACTGTATAGACCCGGTTTTCTTCTGCTGTGATCTCCTCACCTCTCCAGGTGAGATTCTAGGGCAGGGTCTAAGACAACTCCATATAGGCTTTTGCTATTATATCACACAATCAGTCAACAAGAAACATACTACTTGGAAACATTCTTGGTGGGAATGCATCAACTTCCTAAGCTGTAGATCTCACTTTGTTCCAGGCTGCTACAGCCAGCTTCGGGTCCCTTAGATTTCTCAGATGAATCAAGCATCAGGTCTGCCACTGGGTCTCTCAATCTTCTGTGGACATGTATCAGGCTTGCCAATGCTGTCACAGAATCCCATCTCATGGGGTTAAGATGAGGGGCAAACCTTCTTTGTGTTGCTTCTTTCTCCTGGGAGATAGGACTCATGTATCTATCTTGGCCAATGGCATGTGAGTAGATGTGACACACATAATGAGCAAGTAGAAGCTTTTAGAAACTTCGGGAGTTTCAGCCCCTTGCTCTTTCCTTTGCCATGACAGAATAGCATGTTCCAGGTAGGGCTGTTTCCTTAGTCTGGGTCTTAGAATAAGAAAATAGATGGCAGAGCTCCCACCAACCTGCAGCCATGTGGAGTCAAGCCAAGCTGAGCCACAGATGAGAGCTCAGTAGAGTCAAGCAGCCCTGGAGCTAACCCCTAGCCTTTATATAATTTGAAAAAGAAACATATCTTTGTGACTGCAAATCATTTAGATATTTGGGCTATTATTTCTGCAGCAAAAACTGACTTACACACTAGCCAAATAGTGGCCAGGAAGGTGTTAGGAAAATTAGTGGGAGCGTGTCCTAGAGTCTAAGTGAAGACCAAGGTTTCAAGTAAGAAGGAGGATCAATTGAATTATATGTTGTTGACAATCCAATAAAAATGAAAGTGAGGCTTGA
The DNA here is from genome assembly GCF_024610735.1 of Ursus americanus. NCBI lineage: Eukaryota > Metazoa > Chordata > Mammalia > Carnivora > Ursidae > Ursus > Ursus americanus. The sequence goes on from NC_142146.1 coordinate 39,202,976, forward strand.
CCATTGGATTTAGCAACATGGAGGGGGGCATCAAGACTAATAAGAACAGTTTTGGTGGAATGATGGGGGCCACTGTGTGTCCAGAGTAGGTTCAAGAGAGATTGAGAGGACAGAATTTGTATACACTGTGAGTTGAAACTCTTTTGAGAGATAAAGGGCAGCAAAGAATGAAGCTGTGGCTGGAGGGGGATGTGTGAGCAATAAAGGTTTTTTATTTTTACTTTTTAAAGATGAAAGTAATTAAACTAGGTTTTTAAATTATTCAGTGAAGAGGACAAAATGACTATATGAGAGAGAAAAGACACAGTATTTGGAGTGATGTCTTCCAACAAGTGAGGGAGGATGTGACTAACACATGACTAGAAGGATGGGCCTTAATTGGAGCAAGGTCAGTTTGTTCCTCATGAAATAATGGAAGGTGAAACTTAAGGGCACTGATGCAGAGAAGTAGGTAGATATAGGGAGAACTTGGGGGAAGTTATCTTTTGCTTCTATTCTCTTAGCAAACGGGAGAGATCATCATCTGAAAGAGAAAGCTGGGGAAGAGATAACAGGGACTTGAGGGGAAGGGTGGAGAGGAGACTACCTACGTTGTCTGGCAGAGTTGGAATGTTGATGGGCTAGGGAACTTTAGGATAATTGTTGGGCAGCCCCCAAGGTCCCTGAAAGCCTACTGCATGCCAAGCATTATGCTCAGAGCTGAGAGACAAAGGGAAGAGATCTAGACCTTGCCCTCAGGAGTCTCACAGTCTAAGGTAGAGAGCCGTCATTTAGATTCATCAGTGAGCCATGAATTACTTCTCTGAGATATGGTCCGTCAGAAAAGGAAGCATAGGGACTGTGGTGGGAGCACAAAGCAGGGAAGAACCTACTCTAGCTGGGGGTAGGATACGCTAAAGAGACAAAAGTTCTTAGAGGAGAAGTCTGACTCCTAGTCCAAGGCATGAAGGACAGATAGGAGTCATCCAAGTAATGAGGGGCAGGCTGTTCTGCTAGAGAGAGAGGTCCTGTACTGAGGAAGTAGTGTAGCCTGTTTGGGGGGAATAGAACTATTTCAATATGGCTGAGCTATGTGCGCATGTGTGTTTGTATGTGTGTGTTTATGTGTATGGACTCACATGCATGCATGTTTGGAGGAGGAGTGTGTGTATGACCAAATGACTCCTAGAGAGACATGTGTTGAATGCCATGATCAACAACATTCTGCCTTCCTATTTCCATATGATGTGTGTCACATACTTGAAACTACCTTGGTATCTCTCCCCAATCCCACCTATTCCTGTAAATACACTTGGAAGAAGCCAAAATTATAATGTCATTATTTCTTTTTGTAGCGTGTATTACAAGTTATAGGACACACTGAACAGCCCAGTGAAAGTTCGTTGTAAGATATAAATATAGGCCAGATTTCCATATCACCTTGGTGTCCTATTGAGTTACACAGACTGGGGATTTGGCTCAGTGAATGAAAAAAAAAAAAATCCCAGACAAATATTTATGTTGAGGACTAGAGGCAGAAATATTAAGTAGAACAAAAAAAAAAATCAAAACTATATTATTAACATACATCAATAGCTTTACAAAATACATTTACTCCTACAGCTTTGTGTTTCTTTGTTGCCAACAAAAAAAAATTCTCCAAGAACTATCACCTCCAAAGTTCACCTTGAAAAAGGAAAGAGTGAAAGTCATAGTTTACAAATGCCCTGTGTGACTTCTGTTTAAAATGGTTTTCAGTTAGTAGTCCCTAATGGTGCCCCTGCTAAATTCCTACTCAAACACTTCTGAACATCCAGAAAAGGCAAACAATTCCAATACCATTGAAAACCCAAAATAATGGCAAGTGAGTGTTAGAATCTCCTAAGAGTTTTCAATAATCTAAGGCTTACAGAGCTATTTTGAGAAAAGCAACCAGGGGCCTATCCCTACCTCATGGAATATCACATCCTTGCCTGTCTGCAAGACAGCAGAATCACACTCTGTTCTTAGCCTCACTATCTGACCCAATTTAGGGAATTTGTACCAACCAAAAAAACCTATGGAGGAGAGTCATAGGGGGGTGGGGGAAGATGGGATTTGGGGGTGTTGTGTCAGCTACACAAAGGCAGAGACTTTTGTCTCTTCTATGCTTACTGGTTGCTGGCACAGAGTAGAAGCACAATAAATATTTGTTGAATGAATGTGAATGAATGAAGGAAAAGATGAGGGACAGAATTTGGCATTTGCATTCTGTGGAGTATATGTCCCATACATAGAATTGTAGCCAAGGATGAAGGTGAGGAGATGCCAGGAGTGCAGTATGCTACATTGGCTCAAAGGGCCTGAAAACTAACAGTGAGGACAACAGAAAATTCTACACACATATGGCATAGCTTCAAAGAGGAATATTTGCTTGATCCCAGGACCTGGGTTATAAATGCTGCAAACTGACTTGCTAGCTATGGCTCCAAGAAAAGAATGTGATGAACAACCAGATGGACATTGAAGGGAGCCAAGAGCAATCCACACACCTGTCTACTGGCAAATATCGAGTCTGGAGAAATTTCTCCATATTAAAATACTAGCAAAGACAAGAAAAGTAGCATAGAGCTTATCATGATATTTTATAGAATAAAGAACAAGAAATATCTTCCTGTATACCTAGAAGAAACGAGCTTCTGGAATTATGGAAAAGTTTTAGAAAACTGTTCAGCATCCTCAAAAACATGCAGTAATTCTAGACTATAAGAAACAGGCAGGAAAGTCACCAAGAAAAGAATAAATTACATTGCTAGTGTTTAATTCAACCTTACTAGAAAGAAATTTGGCAAAATACATTTTGAACTTTAAAAATATTCTACCCCTTGACTCCTTAATCCGATGTTTAAAGATTTACTCTAAGAAAATAATCAGAAATACAAAAATTTTTATTCAGGTATGTATGTAATAATTATAGTATCATTTATGATCGTTTAAGGTAATTCTAGTTTAATATATTCTAATACCAATTTAAATAAATAATCTATATATTCATATGATTTTGTTATTCAGTCCTTAAAAATAAAATTAGAAAGTTATGCTGTATTTTTTTAAAGATTTATTTATTTATTTTAGAGAGCATGTGAGTGGGGGGGGAGGGGCATAGGGAAAGGGAGACTCTCAAGCAGACTCCCTGCTGAGTGCAGAGTCCAATGCAGGGCTTGATCCCATGACCCTGAGATCATGACCTGAGCTGAAATCAAGAGTTGGATGCTTAACTGAAAAAATAACAGATTTGAATTATGTAATAAAGATTGTTTGCTAAAAAATGTCTACAGAAAAATGTACTAAAATGTTAACAGTAATTATCTCTGTGTAAAAGGACCTCAGGTGAATTTTATCTTTTTAAATAATTTTTTAGTTTTGTGATTTTATGTAATAAGCACATATTAGTTTATACTCATAAAAATTAAACACCTGCTTAAATGCCTGGTACTGGCTAATGAAACACTAACAGATTACTGTTTCAAACACGTGTATTTTCTCCCCTTTCTTTGAGAATCACACCGAAATGACAAGAGTGCTATACAAACATGAACAGATCCATGACAACAGTGTATTACTGAAAGAAAAGGGTGGGATTATTTTGATGACTAGACCAGAATAAACTACAACCTACCTGGACAAAGGCAGCACTATGCTGCGACAGAACCTGGGGAGGGCCATATCAGAGGGACAGGGAAGAAACCCAGGCGGTGGTGGCCCCAGAACGGGCTGAACAAATCCATTCCCAGCATCTCTGCTAGGGTTTTCCAAACAAAGGCAGTAGTTTGCTTGGGGAGGGGGGGTTCGTGTGTGGGTGCTATGCCTGAGGAGAGAGTCAAAAAGGCTCAAGGGACATCAGGTGACCCTTCATGTCCAAATTGAAGCTTGCAAAATGTAAGAAAAAAGCAGCCAGTGCCACAGAGATGGTTTTGTACCATCATCTCCACATATGGGTGCTACCTCAGTATAGACCAGTTATATTCTACTTTACAAATGTAGCACTGAGATGGGTGGAACACTCTTCCCATTTGAAAATAAATAAATAAATAAAAAGCTAATGTTCTTCCAAACATTCCTTGTACTGAGTACAACCAAACCCGCATTCAAGCATATTTTGCCTCTAACGGGCAATTCCCTGTCTTAAGCAATTTCTTCAAAGTGACTCTGTATGATAGAATCCAGCACTTATTTTTAAAAACTCCACTTAGAATCCCATATTTTGGCTATGCAATTGATCTTCAGGGTGGATGCGAAATGGGAGTTTTATTGCAACTCTTTGGATTTTACCCAGTAATTTTTCTTAAGCCATTTCATTAAGGTTTAAAATGCATACTAGCAGGTAAAAGATTATAATAGATTACAAAATAAGACTTTATTTTCTGAAGAGAAGTTAAGGACCCTGGGGAATTAAATGATGTTGATCAAAACACTGAAATCTATTTCAAGCAACACTAGCTCACTGCTCACTTATAACCAAAACAAGATGGGGGGAAGGAGAGGAAGTCCCACTGTTTAGTGCTTATAAAAATGACTTTTCTAGATTGCTTTCACTCTTTATTTTAGGATTTCACATTACAAGGGCTACTAGAGGATAGATAAGGAGCATGAACATGTAAGAAGGATATGAGCATTTTAAGTTTTATTTCTGGGATAAGAAAGACATAGCAGACAATTTGAAGATTTTTTATCTATCATAAAATGATATATTACACATGACACATTGGATATATATAAAAGGCTGCATAAAATCAGAATGCAAGACCTCGATTACAAAAAAAATTATAGTGGGAAATTTAACGTACCTTATTCGGAATCTGACATCTACTAAAAATATAGACAAGGATATAGAGAATTTAAGTAACATAATCAAGAAACTCAATTTAGTATACCTGTATAGAACGTTTTTCCTCAAAAGTTGCAAATATACATTTCTTTTCATCCATGGAACATACATCCAAATCAGTCATGTACTTGATCGCAAGTATTTTAAAAGTAGAATCATTATAGGTTACACCCTCATAATTTGATAAATTAGAAATAAATAATAAAATGTTTATCAAAAATTGTAATCATTTGGTAAACTAAGAAACTCTTAAAAAATTATCACTCAAAGAGAAGCAAAAAGTGAATAATCTCAAATGTATTCATGGAATCCGGCAAAGGATTTAGCATCCATTGATGGATGCTAAAAACAGTAGGTAAAAGATTGTTGGAAACACGATATTCACACAGTACTCAAGTATTGCCCCATAGGTTAAAAATTAATTCCAAAGGTAAAACTGTACCTTCACAGTGGAGGCTGTCACTACAACCATATGAACAAACTCAGCATCACCAATATACCTTAAATGCCTGCTGATGTGAAATATACACTATTGAGCATATAACATCATCCATGAATATTCTTGCCGAAAACGTTCAACTTAAATTTCAGGCCTGGACCTCATTTCCAGTTTATAGGAAATGTAGCAGAGAGAAAAATACATTAATTGATGCTATGAGTAAACAAAAAAGTCCCGAATATGGAATAATGTGCAAAACAGTGACCTGGTTTCTTCTAAAAAATCAATGTCAATAAAAAAGAAGAAACTGATTTAAAGAGACTAAAAAAAAGATTACCAAATGCAGTGTATAACTTTGATTGGATCCTGAATTTTAAAAAACATCTATATGGGGCTCCTGGGTGGCTCAGTGGTTGAGTGTCAGGCTCTTGATTTTGGCTCAGGTCATGATCTCAGGGTCCTGAGATTGAGCCCCACCCTCCATTGCATCAGTTTCCATGGCTTGGGGAGTCTGCTTCTCTCTCTTTCTCCTCCTCTCTCTCTGCCCCTCTCCCCACCCGCACACGCACTCTCTCTAAAATAAATAAATAAATCTTAAAAAAATCTATACAATATATATTTTCTTATAATAACGGAAGAAATCTGAATATGTACTGATATGATAAAAACTATTCAGGGTTTTTTTAAAAAAGTATTTCAAAGCACAATAATGGTATTTTGGTTATCTAAGAGAATGCCCTTATTTTTCAAAGATGTATGTATGCTTCAGCATTGAGATAAGAATCGTATGATGGCTGTCCTTACATTCAAATGATTCAGTGAAAAATAAAAGAATAAATAAAAAGCACTTATATATTTAATATTTGTGATATATATGTATATGCAGAGAAGGGTGAAAAAGTAAAATGGAAAAATTATTTACAATGGATAAAATGAGGTGAAGGGTATATGGATATTTATTTCATTAATTAGTTGAACCATATGAAATTGCCAATACTTGACCATTTTTGAGGTAAAAATGACAATTTTACGTTTGAATACATAAATTACCATAGAAGCCCCTGGAAAGGTGGTTAAAGACCTACCATTAAAATGACTCCAGGGACCAGATGGTTTTACAGCTGACTTCTAACTAGCCTTTAAAGACTTGATCATTTCTATGTTATTTCAGATCATAAAAAATAGAAACATCTTTAGTTCATGTTATGAATATAGTACAGCCTTAATAATATCTTAACCCAATAAAGACAGCTTCTGCTCCCCAAAACAGAAAAAGAAAACTATAGACTAATTTCAGTAATTATTATAGATATAAAACTGTACGAAAAAATCACTATTCTGAGAATATAAGGATAATCCATTATCAGAACATCCATCAATATGTTTCATCACAACAATAAAGTAGAAGGAAAAACTATGTGATTATCTCAACATACGCTAAAAATGCTATTAAAATTCATCTGACATTTTTAATAAAAGCTGTGAGTAAATCAGGGCTATTTAATGAGTGCTAGGTACTGTTCAAAAGACTTTAACATGTATTTTGTCATTTAAATTTCACATATTTAATCTTCAGAGATATATCCTGTTATCCCCATTTTATTCTCTAGGGCAAATGTCTAGGAGGGAGATCCAGAGTACACAGTAATTGTATATTTAACTTTATAAGAATCTAAAATGATTTATAGATTGGCCATACAGCTTTGCATTCCCACCAGCAATGTTCCAAGTAATGTTCCAGCAATGTCCCACTAGTTTGTAACTTATGTTTTCATTCTCTTAACAGTGTCTTTTGCAAAGCAAAATATATTTCATTTCAATGAAGTCTAATTTTTCTTTTTTTCTTTTTGGGGTGGTGTAAGTATTATATCTAAGAATCCTTTGCCTGAATCAAGGTCATGAAGATTTTCTATTACACTTTCTTCTAGCTGTTTTATATTTTACATTTTGATCTATGGTCCATTTTGAGTTGATTTTTGTAGAAAGTCTGAGGTTTAAGTCAAGATTCTTTTTTTGGTCTTTGGATATTATATGAAGTTTGTACTGCTATGTAACAAATTACCATAACCTTAGAGGCTTAAAATAACACCTATGTATTAATTCACAGTTTTGTAGATCAGATGTCTGGCACGGTGTGACTGGATCTTTTGCTCGGAGTATCATAAGACTAAAGTCAAGGTATGAGCTCGTCTGAATTCTTGTCTGGAGGCTGTAGGGAAAATCTTCCAATTTCATGCTCGCTGTTGGTGGAATTCAGTACCTTGTAGTTGTGTGCCTATGACCCTCTTCTCTATGTCAAGGATGTTCTCAGGAACTAGATGTTGCCCACATTCCTTGCATTCCTTATTCCCATCTTCAAGCAGCAACAGTGAATCAAATCCTTCTTGTGTTCTGAATCTCTGAATTCCTCTTTTATGACCAGCCAGAGAAAACTCTCTATTTGTAGAAGGCTCATGTAAACACTCCCCAGATAATATCCCTATTTTAAAGTCAACTGTGCCATATAATGTAATCTAAGCCTGGAAGTAAAATCCATCATATTTGCAGTTCCAAGGATTATGCGAGGAATGCACATCAGACTGAGAAGGGACAAGAAATGTTGGGAGGCATTTTAGAATTCTACCTACCAAAAATACCCAATTATTCCAATACCATGTGTGGAAAACACTATCCCTATTTCTTCGAATTGCCTTTGTACCTTTGTTAAATCAAATAAGCCATATTTGTGTGGTTCTATTTTGGACTCTTTTCTATTCAGTTCACTTGCTTGTCCCTTTCATCAATATCACATTTCTTGGTTACAGCAGCATTATGGTATGTCTTAAAATCAAACAATGGGAATTTACATCTCAATTTTTCTTTTTCGAATTTGGTTTAGTTAATTCTAGTTTCTTTGCTTTTCTTTCTAAACTCAAAAATTAATTTATCTGTATCTACAAAACATTCACCTGGAATCTTGATTAGATTTGTATTAAATTTATGGACCAATTTATGGGAAATTGATAACTACATTGAGTCTTTAATCCATGAACATAGTATGACTCCATTTATTTAGGTTTTTCTCGATTTCTTTCATTGGCATTTTGTAGTTTCCAGTATACAGACCTTGCATGTGGCTTATTAGATTATTTTCCTAAATACTTAAAATTTTTGGAGCTATTGTTAGTATTTTTAAAAATTAATTTCTGTTTCTAATTGTTCATTTACAAGATATATATGTATATGCATACATATATACATATAGGACTTTTGAGTATTGACCTTGTATTCTAGAACCTAGTTACACTCATTTATTATTTCTAGAGGTTTTTTTCTTTTTTCCAAATTCTTTGTTTCTATATAGACAATTATACTGTCTGCAAACTAGGCAGTTATATTTCTTCCTTTCCAGTCCTTATGAATCTTACTAATTTTTCTTGTCTTATGGCACTGACTAGGATTACCAGTACAATGTTGAATATAAGTGATGAGTGGATATTCTTGACTCATTCCTCATATTAGGAAGAAAGTATTCAGTCTTTCACTATTAAATATAATATTAGCTATGGGTTTTTGTAGATGTCCTTTATCAGTTTAAGGATGTTTCATTCTATTTCAAGTTTGCTAGGAGCTTTTTTTTTTTAACATGAATGAAAATTGCTTTTTTGCTAAATGTTTGCCTGCATCAATTGATATAATCTTTTAACTATTAATATGAAGGTTTCATTGATTGATATTTGAGTATTGGACCAGTCTTTACATTTCTAGGGTCAATTTCATATAGTTGTGTTTAGTCTTTTTATGTATTGCTGGATTTGATTTGCTAATATTTTATTTTTCATCTATGGTCATGTAAGATTTTGTCTATAATTTTACTTTCTTGTGATGTTATTGTCTGGCTTTAATATTTGAGTAATCCTGGCCTCTTAAAATAAATTGGAAAAAATTTCTTCCTCTCTTATCTTGGAAGAGATTATTTAGAATTAGTGTTATATCCTCTTGCAAAGAAGATTTTGCCAGTAAAACCATCTGGGCCTGGAGTTTTGTTTTTTGGAAGGTTTTAAACTATGAATTCTATTTCTTTAATGGATATAGGATAGTTCAGTTTATTTCTTCCTGAATGGTTTTTGGCAGGTTGTTAAGGATTGTTACATTTCATCCATTTTGTTGAATTTATGTCCATAGAGTTGTTCATAGTATTCTCTAATTATCCTTCTCATGTCTTTAAGGTCTGTTATGATATTCCCCTTTCATTTTTGATATTGGGGATTTATATCTTTTTTCTTTCTTCCTTCCTTTCTTTCTTTCTTTCTTTCTTTCTTTCTTTCTTTCTTTCTTTCTTTCTTCTTTCTTTTTTGTTAGTCGGCTAGAAATTTATCAATGTTATTTACCTTTTCAAAGAACCAGATTTTGGTTATTGATTTTTCTCTATTGTTCTTCTATTATTAATTTCATTGGTTTCTGCACAAATCTTTTATTATCCTTCCTTTTGCTTGCTTTGGGTTTAGTTTGTTCTCTTCATCTTCCAATACTGAATGATTAGATTGCTGATTTGAGAATTTCCTTGTCTTCTAATACAAGCATTTAGAGCTACAAACTTATTTTTTAACAGTGCTTTAGCTGCATCCCACAAGTTTTGATATGCTATATTTTCATTTTCCTTTACTTCAAGATATTTTCTAATTTCTAATAGATATTGTTTATTTTGCTGTATCTGTGTGTACTTGAAAAGAATATGTATTGTGCTGCTCTTGGTTGGACTGTTCTATAAATGTAAATTAAATCTAGTAGCTAATGGTATTATTCAGTTCTAGTCTCTTGCTGATACTCGTTATACCAATTACTTAGGGAGGAATATTACAGTTTCCAACTAAGTGTGAATTTATCTATTTTTCCTTTCGGATGTCCCTGTGTTACATATTTATATGTGTGTTTCATGTATTTTAAGGTTATGTTATTGGGTGCATACACATTTTTATAGTCATATCTTTCTTGTTAAGTTAACCCTTATACCATCATTATGTAATGTCCTCTTTGTCCTTGAGAAATTTTCTTGTTCTGAAGACAACTTTGTCTGATATTAACATGACCACTCTAGCTTAGTTTGGTGTTTGCATGGTACATATATTTTGCTTCTTTTCCATTTTTTCATATTTAACCTACTTACATTTTTATACTTATATTTCTTATAGACAGCATATCAGCATGTAGTTGAGTCTTATTTTTATCCACTTTGATGATGCCTTTTTAAAAAATTTAAATCTTTAAACCACTTAAATTGAATGTAATTATTGATGTGTTAAACTTTAGAATTACCATCTTATTACCTGCTTTCTGTTTGTTGCTTTTTTTTCTTCTTCTTTTCCTGCCTTCTTTGACGTTATCTGACTTTGTTGTGTACTCCATATCAGCCATTGGATTTTTTACTACATCTCTTTGTTTAGACATTTTTAGTGGTTGATCTAGAAATTATAATATGAATTCTCAACTTTCACAATCTACTTTGAACTAATATTTTATTACTTGAGGTAGAATGTAGAAACTTTACCACCTTACAGGTCCCTTTAACCACTCCTCTTTTTGAAAATCCCATAAGACAATGTTAAAATTTTTCTTACAGAAATCATATATATTTGAAAGATATTAAGAGGAAAAATATAGCTACTATATTAAACAAGTATTTACCATTTTTGTTGCTCTTCCTTCATTTCTGTTTTTAAAGTTTCCCTCTAATGTCATTTTCCTTCCATCTGAAGAAATTTCTTTGGCTTTTTTTTTTTAATAGCAAGTCTGCTGGTGAAAAACTGTATTCTTACTTTTGTACAGATTGGATAATTTCTAATAATCTGTCTTTAAGTTCACTGACTCATCTGTCATCCTTCATTTTGCTGTTAATCCAATCCAGTGAATGTTTCATTTTGTTATTGCATTTTCAGTTCTAAAATTTCCATTTTTTTCTTTCTGGTAGGTTCTATTTCTCTGCTGACATGTTCCCATTTTCCCATTTGTTTCCACCGTGTTTGCTCTTCCTGAACCATGGTATAATAGCCGCTTTAAAGTCTTGCTCTGCTCATTCCAAATCTGTGTCATCTTGGGGTTAGTATCTGTTGATTGTCTTTTCCCTTGTGAGATATTAATATTTTTCTGTTTTTTAAATGTTGATTAATTTTGGATTTATCCTGGAAATTTAAATATTACATCAAGTGACTCTGGATCTAGATATGTTAAGTGACATAGGATTCTCCTATGGTGAATGTTGATATTGTCTTTTATCAGGCAATCAAACACATTAGGTCCAAGACACAGGTATTACTAGTCTTCTGTTACTAGTCTTCTGTGGTTTCAGTGTCAGGTGTTTCAAAGTCTTTGCAGTGTGTTCAGATCTGTCCTGAATGTGTGCCATCCAGTGTCCTGTCTGGAATTGGAGTGATTCTCTACCTTGTTGATCATTTCGCAAAGTCTTTGGTGTGCTGTTTAGGGTCAGATACATGTATACACGACTTGGAGGTGAGTTCCAAAATTTATACACAACTTTATTGGATCACTTCCTTTTTCTCTCTCCACTCTATAATCACCTCCACAGGGCTTTCATTTCCCTATGTGTTACATGTTTCCCATAATTTTTCCATAATATTATGCCTGCATCAGAGCTCAAGCAGTGAGAGGATTAAGAGAGAGAAAAAATTCAACGGGAATTCTTCCCAAGGTCTTGGGACCTGAGTTCCCCTGGTTGGATTTTAGGTGTCTGCCCAACTGTTGCTGCTATCACCACTGCTGCTGCCTCAGGATTGCCTGGCATTGGAATGAGACAGAATGAAATAAACAACAAAAACATACCCAAGGGATTTCCCCCATTCTTCTGATCCACAGGGGCTCCTTTCCTGTTCCTTGTGCCCTAAACAGAGAATTTCTCTTGCAGTTCTGTCTTCCTTGTTGCATAATTCTGGTCTTTGAACTCCTTTTGAGTCCGGGTCAAGGGATTCCAGAGAGGAAAAAAATAGGAAATTCACTGCTGGTTTGATAGTACATACTCTGAATTCTGGTTTCCTTCCCCAATCTGTCTGCTACTACTTACTTTAAAGAGTCCTTAGATAGCTGCTACATGCATTCTGTTCAGGGCTTCTAGTTACATTTAGTGAAAGAGACCTGGGGGAGTAGATATTATTACTCAGTCTCAACAAGAACTGGAACCCCCTCCACAGACTTTTGAATAGTGAGTTTTACCTATTGAATTTAAAATCACTTTTTTTTTTCAGACTTCATCTATTACCTAAAGTAAAGATACATCTATTACTTAAAGTAAGGCACCTATATTGGATCATACTTTGTGATAACAGGCTAATAAATTCTCTTCAATAGAGCAGAATGTTCATTGTTTGGTAAACTTAATCAATGGGTGAAGCTTATTGATATCGATGTTCTCAAGAGCATGTTAGAGAAGATAAATAAGAACGTGCCTAGTGGAGGATAGTTGGTAGTGTGAAGATAAGGGCTGTTATTTCAGGAACTAAGAAGATTCTGTACATGGAAAGAAAGCATATTAAGGAACCCAGATGACACTGGAAGCAAATTTAGGGCTTCTAGTTCAAATATTTGGTATAAGCCGGGGATATTTTTAGATCAACAGTAGGTTATGACTGTTATCCAATATCTTTAATAGAATATGTCAAACTAGATTGATTTTAGCTATAAATTCTGGAGTTTTGAAACATTTTTTAAAAGGACCTACAGGAAACAGAACATAATTTTACATGGGGGTTAAGGGTAAGGAATATAAAGTCTACATTCAAATGAGTAAATTGGTTTTCCATGTTTCAGGACAGGAGGTATTTCTGAGGTCTGTGTATTGATACAAATTAATACAGAATATTCAAATTGGTACAAAATCAATATAAAATAATAAAATTTCTACAAATTGATGAAACAGTACAAATTATCGGATAAGATTCTAAGCAAAGCTCATGTTAAGAAGAAAATAGAAGCATGCTCTAGAACCTTTCTGAGCTGTTAGATAATGGTAATGCTTTTTGTGAGTATTTTTCTTTAACAGGTTTACAATTTTGAATGCAGAAATAGGAGCTGCCTGTAAAATTGATGAATCTAGTTACTAGTTAAAATGAACTAAGGTCTCCAGGGACTATTTTTTCCTTTCTGCTTCCCATGTAAACCATGCTTTCACAAATACAATTAATAATATTTGTATGTATGCATGTGTGTGTATACATTTGCCTCAAGCAGTAAAAGAGTGTTTGGATAAGAAAAGGCTCATAGTTGGTCTTTGGGGTATTGTTATAGAAACATTTGTTGAGCACTTACTGCGTGCCCTAAATTTTTCATACATGCCAACATTCAATCCTTAAAACAATCAAAAGAGGTAGGTGTTATTATTCCACTTTTACAGATAAGAAAATTGAGGGATAGAGAGGCTGAATTTATTCAAGTTCCCACAGCTGGTAAGAGAAGGAGGCAAGGTTGGTACCCACACCATTCAGCTCCAGATTATGTGTACTGATTTACTATATTAATATACCAATGAAGCAAATTGTGAAACATGCATGAGACTTCGGATACTAGAAAGGAAACCCAATGGAACACAACTAGATATTGAGGGAACTTAATTATCTGAATTCCTCCATTATATTAAATTGACATTTCCTCACCTCAGTAATAAAGTCTGTAAGCAGGTGTATTTAACTCTGTTATTGTTTAAAATTAAAAAATACTACAAAAGACAGTTTTCCCATTATATCTGTGTGTATTCCTATGATGGCTGTTATTAAAAACTTTGTAGTCAGTAGGTGTAAATGATAAAGAAAGTATTCTTGCATGGCATAAATTTTTTAACTAAATAATGATAGTGGTGGAGACATTGTGCTATCTAAGTCGTTCACTCTGCAAAGGACACAGGTCAGTGTATTAATTTTTTGTGTGATATGTGGAAGAGGCTGACAAAAGGCTGACTTGGGATCCTGAATGGGGTTGGGAGATAGGTGTAAGGGTGACAAATTCCTACAATTCCAAATTCCTATAACTGAGGAAGATGAACTTCCTCACTTGGCTACTTTGGACCAGGGTTTAGCCTTGTTTACCTTTAACTGTTCTAGGTCGAAGAGAAAATCTGCACCAAAACATTTCTGTGCTGTATAAGCAAGTCAACCCAATCACTTATGATGGATGAAGATTTCCTGTGTTTGTTTTTAACAGGCCTCTCTTGGTTATAAAATGACATCTCTTTTTCCCCAGAGAATTTGTTAATCAAGATAGATACCAGGCATCAGGAATAAGCTCATTTATTTAGGGCCACAGAAGAATACACTAGTTGGGCATGCAGGCCATGGGCTCAGGGTGCCTGGGCTGGGGTCTGGCTCTACAGCCCAACAGCTCAACTCTGGGCCTGTTTGCCAGGTCTTACCCACCCTAGAAGGTAGCTATTATTATCCCATTTTATAGATTAGAGCCTGAGTCACAGGGACGTTATGTGCCTTGTACTTTGTTATCTAGTATCTGGCACAGATTAAGTACTTCATAATGACTGTTACTGCTTAAGACGTTAGAAGCCCCAATCTGGGAACTATAGAAATCATCTTGCTGAGGGCACTTTCTAATGCTGTCTGTAATATAAGTTCTGTATTGCTCTGGTGTGTAAGGCTTTCTGTACTGTGACTGAGATATTTTGAAGAGATGGGTCCAGCATTCCTATGTGGGGGAGCCCAGGAAAGGTTTGCACTATGGTGTAGGCTCCAATCTCATGTGCTTGGTTAGCTGCATGTGGTGCCCTATCCTAAACCAAGGATGGGGCTACCAACCCAAATCAGTTTCCACTGCCAGAGAGTTCGGCCCTGTTGGTCTTTGAGGTTTATTTGTAAGCGTGTGTGATCATTGGTGGATAATCCTGTTTCCTGGCTTCTGTAG
Source organism: Ursus americanus (assembly GCF_024610735.1). NCBI lineage: Eukaryota > Metazoa > Chordata > Mammalia > Carnivora > Ursidae > Ursus > Ursus americanus. The sequence continues at coordinate 39,218,152 of NC_142146.1, forward strand.
GGAAAAGACTGACACCCTTGATCTCTTGTTTCCTGGCTAACAGCAAAGGTAATCCTTGGAGACTGAGAGTTGGGTTTTCCTCACCACCAGTATTAATGTATTCCACAGAAGGGAGGAGATCCGGGTTCTAATCAAGAAAACATTCTTCTTTCTTTTACATGAAAAACTCCCAAATAATACTGAAGGTGTCTTTTCTTTTTCTCTAGAATTTTGAGAAACAAAGTTCTGTGATTTATTTGAAATGCTGCTTTAAGAATATTTTATTATTTTTTAAAACAAAATAGCTTTAGGACAAGAAATATGAATGTACTTCAGACAAGACTGGAGAATTTGTTTTATTTATTTATTTATTTAGTTTCAGTATGTAAGTATGTATGTATGTATTTATAGTGAGAGCAGGGGGAGAGGCAGGGGGGGAAGGAGAGAAAGAATCCTAAGCAGGCTCCACACCCAGCATAGAGCCCAATGCAGGGCTCAGTCCCCTGACCCTGAGATTATGGACTGAACCGAAATCAAGAGTCAGATGCTTAACTGACTGAATCACTGAGGCGCCCTCAAGTGTTTATTTAAATTCTAATTAGTTAACATACAGTGTAATATTGGTTTCAGGAGTAGAATTTAGTGTTTCATCACTTATATATAATACCCAGTGCTCATCACAAGTGCCCTCCTTAATACCTACCACCCATTTAACCCATTCCCTGCCTACCTCCCCTCCATCGACCCTCAGTTTGTTCTCTATAGTTAAGAGTCTCTTATAGTTTACCTCCCTCTTTTTTCCCCCTCCCCCTATATTCATCTGTTGTGTTTCTTAAATTTCACATGAGTGAAATCATATGGTATTTGTCTTTCTCTGACTCACTTGTTTTGCTTAGCATAATACACTCAAGCTCATCCATGTCATTGCAAATGGCAAGATTTCATTCTTTTTGATGGCTGAGTAATATTCCATTACATATATATGATATATATATATATCCATAGATGGGCATTTGGGCTCTTTCCATAATTTGGTTATTGTTGATAGTGCTGCTATAAAAATTGGGATGCATGTGTCCCTTCGAATCAGTATTTTTGTATTCTTCGGGTAAATATTCACTAGTAGTGAATAATTGCCAGGTCGTAGAGTGGTTCTATTTTTAACTGTTTGAGGAACCTCCATACTGTTTTCCAGAGTGGCTTCACCAGTTTGCATTCCCACCAATAGTGTAAGAGGGTTCCCCTTTCTCTGCATCCTAGCCAACATCTGTTGTTTCCTGTGTTCTTAATTTTAGCCATTCTGACTGGTGTGAGGTGTTATCGCATCATAGTTTTGATTTATATTTCCCTGATGATGAGTATGCTGAGCATTTTTTCATGTGTCCAGCCATCTGGATGTTTACTTTGGAAAAATGTTTATTCATGTCTTCTGCCCATTTCTTAACTGGATTATTTGTTTTTTGGGTGTGGAGTCTGATAAGTTTTTTTTATAGAATTTTGAATTCTGATATGTCACTTTATCTGATATGTCACTTGTGAATATCTTCTCCCATTCTGTAGGTTGCCTTTTAGTTTTGTTTACTATTTCCTTTGCTGTGCAGAAGCTTTTCATTTTGATGAAGTCCCAATAATTCATTTTTGCTTTTGTTTCCCTTGCCTCTGGAGACATGTCTAACAAGAAGTTGCTACAGCTAATGTCAAAGAGGTTGCTGCCTGTGTTCTCCTCTAGGATTTTGATGGTGTCCTCTCTTACATTTAGGTCTTTCATCCATTTTGAATTTATTTTTGTATATGGTGTAAGAAAACAGTCCAGTTTCATTCTTCTGCATGTGGCTGTCCAATTTTCCCCATACCATTTGAAGAGACTCTTTTTTCCATTGGATTTTCTTTCTTGCTTTGTCAAAGATTAGTTGACCATATAGTTGTGGGTCCATTTCTGGGTTTTCTCTTCTGTTCCATTGATCTATGTGCCTGTTTTTGTGCCAGTACCATGCTGACTTGATGACTACAGCTTTGTAATATAGCTTGCAGTGCAGAATTGTGATGCCTCCAGCTTTGCTTTTCTTTTTCATTATTAGTTTGGCTCTTTGGGGTCTTTTGTGGTTCCACACAAATTTTAGAATTGTTTGTTTTAGCTCTGTGAAAAATGCTGGTGGTATTTTGGTAAGGACTGTATTAAATGTGTAGATTGCTTTGGATTATGTAAAGATCATTCTGAATTTCTCTAAGCACAGAATCACTGCTGTTTTAAAGTCATTTCCATCAAAGTGCAATTCATATTAATAGTATCAATTCTTACCTTATTTAAAACATTTTATCTGCGTCTTACTGTAGTAGTTTGACAATGGCAATTTTATCGGGGTAAAAACTAACTCAAGTATATACTAATAATTTAAAACAAAAGATGTAGAATTAAAAGAAATCAAGAAAGGAAGGCAATGTAAAGTGTATAAATAAATTATATACCAAGTGAGGATGTTTGTGTTTATTCACTATGACATTTTCATTCCTGCTGCTTGGACTTCTCCATTCATGTCATTTTATTAAAGCTCCAATTTACTTATATTCTGGTATTTTATAGAAGAGTCTGACATGAAAGTTGGTTAATGAAGCATTGCTCTGTAAACAAGCAAAGCCTTGATAAATACAGTCTAAAATAATGGACAACTATCATTTAAAAGCTATGATGGAACTGAAGATTTCTTTGACAACACTATAAACCATGACAGGGAAGTAGAGCATATGATGAAGGTATTACTAATACATGGTTGAACCAAATTTATGTCAGGTTTGTGTGGGCATTTGTACACACATTAACTTACGTTTCTATTCTTTTTTTAGAATTTCTTTTTCTTTTTTGGGGGGAGAGGGGCAGAGGGAGAGGGAGAGGGAGAGAGAGAATCCCAAGCAGGGTCCATGCCCAAAGTGGAGCCTGATGAGGGGCTCAATCTCACAACCCTGAGATCATGACCTGAGCCAAAATCAAGAGTTGGATGCCCAACCAACTGAGCTACCTGGGAGCCCCGTTCCTATTTTTTTATGTTTATTCTATTATGTTCTATTGCCCTCCCATTAATCAATACATTGTGACTCTTCTTTCTCAAGTTAGCCCCTGCCTCCCTCCAGTATAGGTGTAGAGAGTTTAAACTGAGGGCTTAGATATGCCTGGCCCTGGGCAACTCCAGGCAAATCTGGCAGTATTTATTATTAGCCCCATCTTCACTTGGGGCTAGGAAATCTCAACCAGTGGTTATCAATATGTGGCCTTGGAACCAGCAGCATTAGCACTGCCTGGAATGTAGTAGAAAGGCAAACTCCTGGGCCCTGACCCAGATCTATTAGATCAGAAACTCTGGGGCAGGGGCCCAGCACTCTGGGGATTAATGAGCCCTCCAGTCGATTCTGATGGTCACTCAAGTTTGAGAGCCACTGGTCTCACCTTGGTCTTGCTGCCCTGTATCCTGTCTGCCTGAGTCAACTTCACATATCTATGAATTTCAGTTTTCCTTTTCTGATTTTCTCATGACTGGGTCTCTAATCTCTCTGACTAGATTTCTGCTGATTCCAGATTTAACACTCTAGTTCTCAGCTGAGATTTCCACCCTGCCTATTATACTAGAGCCCTGTCAGCCCCTTCCCCTAAATACATCACAGCCCTGCCTTTAATGCTCTCCCCACCTGGCTGGTCATCAAGTCTGGCCTTGAATCAGTCGGGCCATTTGGAGCTAATTCCCATTGGGGCACCTCCATGACCTGACAACCCCAGGCCCTAGCCCCCAGCAGGCCATAATAACGCTGGCCTAAGCTGACCTCCAGATCCTTCACCTGCGGATGCTATGGTTGACATCACTATCTTTCCTTATTGCGTCCTATTGTATAACCTAGATAATCATTCTAACCTGCCTAAAGCCCCATTATTATACTCCCCTCTCCCTGCTGTTCTGAATATCAGGTGACTGCATAAGCTATGACATTTCTTTAAAGTCAGTGGATGCCACTATCTACTATCTATATACTTTAGGTTTATAGTGATCATCTTCCAGGCACTTCTTGGGGGGCCCCTGACTGAAGCTTTATTGCCTTTTCCTTTGGGAAATTGTCTGACCTATGTCTATAGGAGCCCTCTGGCTAAACATATGGTTCACTAATCAATTATATTTAAGTATTTCCTGTGTCCCTAATTCTGTCCTAAGTGCTATAAGGAATTAAAAACAAAACAAATTTACTTTCTCCTTGGTATTACAGCTTTTTTTTTGGGTATAAATCCTGTTGAATTGTGAGTATCTTGAGGACAAGACCTGTGTGTTTCTCATTTTTGTAAACTCCAGAACATATTACATCGTTTTCAATAAACGCTGTTGAATGGAAGAATTCATAGATAAATAAACTCATTTCTAGAGACAGACTGTAAACAGACATCACTCTGAGATTTCTAGGACTCTTGGAAAAGTCAATTCAGTTGGTGATAGGTCTAGGAGAGGACAGACTGTTTCACCTTGTGAATGAAGGTCAACTTCACCCCAGGGAAAGTTAATGTATAGACCTGCCGTTGTACTCTTGACCAAATCAGCAACACCAGAAATGAAATAGTGCAGCTATGTCTTGTAATGATATCCTTTGTTAAACATGCCACTCACCTGATCTGAAGCCAAGTCAGCATGGGGATTGTTCCTCCTCCAAACACCCAGACTGTGAAGAACACAAGGAGCAGTGTGGTGGTAAACATCATTTGTTTGGGCTGAGATTCTGTGTCCCGAATAGCTAGGGCAAATGCTATTGCTCCTCGCAAACCTTACACGAAAAACCAAGAGAGAATAAGAGAAAATGAACATCTGCATAAATCTCATTCTCATTTCCTGTATTCATCTTTACAATTTTCTAACAAACACAATTACTTTTTTAAATTAAACTTTTTGAGATAATTGTAGATTCACATGCTATTGTGAGAAATAATATACTTCTTGTCAGGCCTTCCCCACTTTTCCCCCAGGTGATAACATCTTGCAAAACTAGTATAATATCACAGCCAGGATTTTGATGTTGATGCAGTCAAGATACAGTACATTCCCATCACCACCAATGTCGCTCATGTTGCCCTTTTATGACCACATCTACTTCCTTTGCAGACACTCCCTCCTTAATTTCTGGCAACCAATAATCAATTCACCATTTCTATAACTTTGCCAGTTCAAGAATCAAATGGAATCATGCAGTATGTGTTTTTTGGGAATTGGCCTTTTTCACTCAGAATAATTCTCTGGATATTCATCCAGGTTGCTGAATGTATGACTAGTTTATCCCTTTTTATTGTTGAGTAGTATTCCACTGTACGTTCCACAGTTTGTTTAACCATCTATCTATTGAAGGGACATCTGGGTTTCTAGTTTTATGGCTATTACAAAAAAGACTGCTGTGTATGTAAATATAAGTTTTCATTTCTCTGTGGTAAATGCCCAAAAATGTAATCACTGATGGCGTATTTTTAAAAGAAATTACCAAACTGTTTGCCAGAGTGGCTAGACACCATTTATATTCCCACCAGAAATATAGAAGTCATTCTGTTTCTCTGCATCCTCACCAGCATTTAATGTCAATATTTTTATTTTTGCCATTCTGATGGGTGTATGGTAATAACTTATTGTGATTTTATTTTGCATGTTTCTTTCTTTTCTTTTATTGATTTACTTTTTTAAGTAGGCTCCACGCCCAATGTGGAGCCCTTAATTTGCAGTTTTCTAATAACTAATGGTGTTGAACATTTTTTAATGGGCTAATTTGTTATCTTTATACCCTGTTGGCTGAAATGGCTCTTTGTGTCTTTTGTCTTTATCTCGTTTTCTTTTTTTTTCTTTCTCTTTTTTTAAAATCTCATTTTCTAATTGAGTTATTGGATTTTTGGATGTTGAGTTTTGAGAGTTCTTTATACATCCTAGATAATATCTTTTGTTGGATATATAGTTTGCAAATATGTCCTCCCATTTCATAGCTTTTTATTGATGAAGTGTAATATATTGATTTTTCCTCTTACGAATCATGTGTGGAGTTAAGTCTAAGAATTCTTCACTTAGCTCTAGGTCCCAAAGATTTTCTCCTATGTTTTTAAAATTTTTTCTAAAAGTTGTATAGGTTTACATTTTACATTTCAGTGTCCGATCATTTGAATTAATTTTTGTATAAGGTGTGAAGTTTAGGTTGAGATTCCTTTTTTTTTTTCTATGGATATTTAATGTTTTCATTGAATTGCCTTTGCAACTTTGTCAAAAATCAGTTGGGTATATTTGTATGGATCTATTCCTGGGTTTTCTATTCTATTTTATTTATCTATGGAATAGGTAGTACTAATCGCACTCTGTCTTGATTATAGTAGATATAGAGTAGGCCTTAATATTGGATAGAATGATTCTTATATTTTGTTTTCAGAATAATTTTAACTATTCTAGGTCTTTTGCCTTTCCACAAAATTTTAGAATAATATTGTGTATATCTACAAAAAAATTTTTCTGAGCACAATTACTTTTAAAAAATCAAATGTGTCAGACAATAAGGAAAACCAAGCTTATGGACCATTGAAATTAATAAATAATTAAATAACATTTAAGAATTACTCTAGCCTGAGTACATACTATAATAAAGTCTATAATCTAAGCTACCTTTTAAACCTGCTTTTTCTTCTTTAATAATGATATGCTAAATGAATTTTTATGAATCCACATTGAATGTATTTGCAAGAAGTATGTTAAAATTTCAAATCAAAGTGTGATGATGCAAATAGAAACAGAGATGAAGACTTTAAAGAAGAATAAATAAAAGCACAAATAGTAAAGTAAAAAAGTTAAAATGGAAGATTTCTCTTGGGTAACACAAGACTTACAAGACATTTATGGACCCTGTTATATCAGATAACAGGGCAAATAAACATTTATAATGACAGCAAGAATAAGTCAAAGAGGTAGGGATTTGGTTGTTTTTGTTAGATGGTTTGAATTACATACATAAAATTTCAATGGTCTACTTTTTATAATATTTACTGTATCTAAATTTCCAAATCTTTATTCATACATTAAAAGAATTTTAGAAATTGGACACAGCGTAGGATGAAGAAAACTATAGCCTGGTTTTATCCCTGGGTTCCCAACTTAGATATAATGTTCATTTCTTATCTCCATGCCACCAATATACAAGAGACAAGAGGCATAACACAAGACATAGGATTAGGCTAGAGAGACTTAATATATTTTGCCTGAAACAAGGAAGCCTCAGAAAGAGAAAGGAACATGCACTCCGATTATAAAATACCTTGAAGGAACAAAATGTGATGAGGAAGGAAATTATTCTAAATTTCCATGTAGACAAGGAAATGGCCTGAAGATAAGAAAGATAACATTTGAAGTAGATATTAATATAAAAAATTTTTATATATCAGAAATTCTGAACACTTGAGATGGCTGTACTCAAGAAGAAAATTCCCCATCAGAGATGTTCATGCATTCAGGCCCAGCTGGGAACAAAAGAGTGGGGATATTAATAATCCTTAATACTGGAGAATATTTTAATAATGTTCTCTCCAGGAAATACAAATGGTGTCATTAGGGAACAGAAACTAAAAGAAACAGTCTTGCAACAGACTTCTGTATCAGAGGAGAGAATTTATAGGTCAAGGTAAAGCTCCTAGCAGTGTTTAATCACAGTACAAGATTGGAGATAGAAGGTGATCTTTTCATTTTCTCTTTTCCTCAAGCTAGCATTGTTAGAAATGTTCATAAAGCAGCATTACTCCAAATTAGGTGGTGAGTCTTAGAAGTATTAGTGATGAGACTTTAAGTATTTCTGATTTTATTAAATATGTGTGTATGTTTTTACTTTGAGTTTTTGTGAGAAAGAAGACAGTAGAGATTGGAATAAAAGAAAAAGTTGTTATATCATGTTTATTGTAAGCTCATGTTGGATAGCAAGGACAAGAAAGTATACAATCATTTATTTTCCTAAATATGTTTAATAATGTATTGTTATTATATTAAACTAGCATAAATATGCTTTTAAAACTCAGTCATCTATACATGAGAGTTCTTGGTTTAAAATTATACTCAAAAGAGCTGTTATTCTGACTTTCATGAAATATATAACTCATATATAAAACTTTATGTGTACAGGAGATTCAATGTAAAGATCTTTGAAGAAAAAAAAATGGAGAAGTTCAGCCACTGCCTTTTACTTATGGCAGGTTGAGAAATATGCTAAAAGGGCCAAACTCCAACATGTTGACAAGAGGATGCCTTCATACAACGATCATCTGAAAAACCACAGGTACAGGATGCTTTTAGAGAAGGGATCATCTGTCTGTAGCCCTGGTCACATGTGACACATATGGCATATGCCACTTGTGAGATAGCCTGGCACCATGGGGAGTGGAACTGAGACAGTTGAGGTTGCTCAGTGGACAAAGTGAAGCTATTTTAGAGCTCCAGATAAGAACTAATGCCTATATTCCATCCTGTATGATTTCAAAGTTATTTATCACACATTTGGAGCCTAGATAATTATCAATCAATAGTCATTCATTACTTCATTCAATATTTATATATGAGTCTTAGTCTACTATAACAAAATACCATATGGGCTGCCATAGTGAAATAGCATAGACTGGGTAGCTGCAACAACAGAAATTTATTTCTCACAGTTCTGGAGGCTGGCATGCCCAAGATCTGAGGGCCAGCATGATTGGGTTCTGATGAGAGCCCTTTTTCTGGCTTTCAGAAGGCTAATTTCTTGTGCAAAAGCAAGCTCCATATGGTGTCTCTTCTTATAAGGGCAGTAATGACATCATAGGGGCGCCACCCTCATAATGATGTGGGAAACAAAGGCAAAAGAAAAATTAAATTTCCTTACTTCTTATAGCCCACTGACAAGTCCTTTTAACAGGCAGAGTGACATATCTCTAGGAACTCAGCTGCCTCGATGTTAATACTTTGCTGAGGGCAAAAGGCAATCTTAGCCTGATCCCCAGGATCCTGTAAGTCTACTTTAACATATAAAAATTCCTTTGGAAACTTCCTTTATCTCTACCCCTCAAGATACATGTTGGCAATCATCCCCTAAGCATATGACCCACCGATATGAAGCTGAAGGGTCTCATAACTCGGGTTTTATTCGACAGTAAGAAATGACCTTCTCCTAACATTAGCTAGCCCTCTCAAGATCCTGGAAACCTTGCTTCCAAAATTCCTTAGAGACTTATGCTATTCCTAATACCCTACCAATTTGAAAGTATATAATCGCCACTCCTCAGGACCCCAGTGCAGCTCTTTCTGCCCATGGGTTCTGTTCCTGTGCTTTAATAAAACCAACTTTTTGCACCAAAGATGTCTCAAGAATTCTTTCTTGGCCATTGGCCCTGAACTCCAACATCTTTCCTACATCAATAACATCATCAAAACCTAGTTATCTCCCCGCAAACCCCATCTCCAAATACCATCACATTGGGGTTAGGACTTCAACGAATGAATTTGAAGGGACACAATTCAGTCCATCTGCTTTGTGGAGATTCTATGCTCACCTATCCTATCTATTTAACATGGATTTGGGAAACAGAGGGCTTTAGGATTGAAATAAATTACTTCAGCTACCAGCGAAATACTAGAAATGAAAAATTAATATGGACTTAGGAGTTTCTTTTAGCAAAACACTGTTTCCAAAGAACATCCATTTTGTTTGGAAACTCAGGAAATCCAGAACTCATTGTCAAAGCTTGTGTTTTGTTTGGTCTTATGGGAACGTTGATGCTTTAGGTTTACCTTTCTTTTTCTCTTTGTTTTAGCCAACTAATGGAAATGATTCTATGCTTTCAGGTGTTGATAGACTATACCATTTCATTTTAGATGGGTTTACTTTGAAAAGATATGACATATTTCATATAAGCAGTTGGAAAGTTTGCATCATCTTGGGGAATAAAAGAATTACCTGCAATTAAATGTGGTTTCCTTTAAAATTGGCCTCTAAGGGATTCTTATGTTAATTATGTTGATGTTCTATTCATAACAATAGAAGACTATCGAACTGAGGAAAGCTTTCTAGCAAGGACCCCTGCTGCAGAAACCGTGCAGCTTCCTGTTTATCTTCAAAGAGCAAAAGTGAAACTTAATCTGCTATAAATTTGCAAATGTGTTTTGAATGGTTGAAGGTCAGATACAGCTACATTTAAATCACAGGAATATAAGTACTCCCTAGGGCATTTTTAGTGAGGGTACAAAGCAATAGTCAAAAACTAAACATTTATTGAGCACTCACTATGTGCTACACATTACCCAAGACACAGTGGGTAAATGCTATAATGAGGAAGTTTGGGCTTATCTATTCCAGGGCTCATGGTCCTGCAAAAGTGACTCTCTTAACAGGTAAATGGGAATAAGGTGTATTAGAGGTGTGAAGTGTATACTTTGTGTGTATAGTCTGATGAAAAAGATAAGATTGCTAAATTTCATGGCTATTGTCAACAGATAAGCAATGTTTAAGAAGCTGAGATCAAAGGTGGGGTGAAAGAAGTCTGCATACATGGTTTTCTACGTCTGAGTCATTTTCTCCCATCCTAAGTCTCTCCAGTTCTTTCTTTTTATAACTCTCACCCAAACTTCACTTAATTTGAACTGATCTTCAGAGCTCAACTGAGGCACCGATTTCTCTTTGAAGTCTCCTCCGAGGTCTGGGCTTGGGTTGGGCTAATTTATATGCCTAGCACAACCTATGCTTGCCTTATCAGGGGACTTGTGACATAATACATTCATTACATTGCAATTGGCTAGTTGCTGCTTATCCACAACACTTATAGCAATGCCAACCACATAATAGGTGCTCAATAAATATTTGTTGATCAATGAATGCATGAATGTTCCAATTCTTCTGTTCCTGATTACATATAGAAAAACGATTGATACCTTCTAGTTCAATGAAATGGTTGAGTAATTGTTTCTGCAAGTTCAGCTTCTGCCCTTTTATTATTTATTGAGTCTCTTTAAGCCTTATATTGAGAGTCAAGGGACCAGAGATCTGTTCTCAGGCCTGCTCCTAATAGGTTGCATAATCATAAACAGGTTGCCTTATCTGGATCTGTGTTGTCTCATATCTAGACGGAGGTTTTAAGATTAGACTTATGGTCTTTAACTAGAAGTACACATCAGAATCAGTTTGGAATTTAAAAATATTTGTAGCTATTGATGCTAGTGTCCTGACTCTAGAGATTTGGATTCAGCAGAGAATGGGTTACATGATGGCTCAGGCTTCTCTCACTTCTCACTGTTCTGCCTTGGTTCAAGGCCCATTACATTATACCCTGATTATGCTGCTGGCCAACACTCTGGTACTTTGGCCTCACAGCCTTCATCCTCTCCTTTTCAGACTATCCATATTCCTCTGAACAGTTACCTCAAAACCTAGCTTTTATCTGACCCAGCAGCTATAAATAGCTTCCCACAGCCCTTAGAAACCTTTCATTCAGAACCTCACCCCACTTTTCCCATTTACCTCCTCTTCTTCACCAACTTTTCATACCAACAAGATGGTCTTCCCTCTTCCATAAATATTTGCTGTCCTTACCTCTGTGCCATGACCCCACTGTTAACCCCTTTCACTTCTTTCTGCCTATATTCCACCTCCTTGAAGTTTTCCCAGAATACTCCAGTCCACATTGTTCTTTCTTTCTTAGAAATCCCATAAAACATGTTGTCATGCCACTTGCATCAGTAAATGATATTCTGAAATGAATCAGTAGTTTAATTTCATCTGTTATTTACCCTCAATTCTTAATATTTTAAAGGTTGAAATTATATCTTCCTTACACTTGTAGTACCTGAAACATGAAACTCAGTAAATGTTTTTAAATTGAACAACTGCAGAGGTTTCTGACCTCTGACCTAAACAGTGGGGCTGTTTAGGGTGGTTAGGAAAGCCACTCTGGCTAGGTGGCATTTAGGCAGAGATTCTAATAGAATGAAGAAAGAGCATGTGGGTATCTGGAAGAAAAGCATTCCAGCCTTCTGGAACAGTAGGTGCAAAGTCCCTGAGGTAAGGATATGTCTGATATGTTCAAGTAGCAGCAAAGGGGCTGGCATGGCTGGAATGGAATGAATGTGGCAGGGGGCAGGGAATGGGAGGAGATAGTGCCAATGAGGTAACAGAGCCAGTTCATGTTGGACTCTTGAATAGCAAGGCTTTTAAATTTTATTTCGAGATGAAAAACTTCGGGAAGGTTTTTGGCAGGGTAGTGATATGATCTACTCTATACTTAAAAGCATCACTCTGGCTCTGCTATAAAAAACTGATTTCCAGGCTGGAGGTAGGAGATCAGTGAAGGAGGCTGCTACATTAGTCTGGGTAAGAAGTAAAAGAGAATCAGACTAGAATGGTAGCATTGTAGATGCTGGAATAGTGTCAAAGGTTGATAGTATTTGCTGATGAGTTGGATGAAGGGTATAAAAAGAAGAAAGAACTCCAAGAGCTTAAGGCCTAAGCCACTGGAAGAACTGGGGAAAACTGTGGGAAGAGCATGTTTGGTATATGGGGGGAGATCAAGGATTGTGATCTGGCCATGTGAAATCCAAGATGCCTATTGGTCATCCAAATGAAGAGATTGAGTAGGTTGTTAGATCTAAGAGTCTGGAGTTCAGTGGAGAGGTTAGAGTCTTTTTACTGGAGAGAGTGGAAAGATGAGAGGGAAGTTTGGAGCTTGAGAGTGTAGGAAGATAAAGTTTATTTTAAACCAAGTTGGTTCTTGCCTCAAGGCCTCTGCATTTGCTGCTCCTCCTACCTCCACTCTTCCCGGACTGCCCCTTAGCTGTTCCTCCTCCTCTCAGTCCTCAGAAAGACTGCTCTGACCATGCCCTCTAAGTGCCCTCCACTTTCAGGTAGGTCTTCTTTGCATGTCTTTTACCGCACTTACCAATATCTGGAATTATGATGTTTATTTTTTAATCTTTAAGATCTATGTCCTTTCACAAGAAAGCAAGGTCGGTGAGAGCATATCCAGTGCTACTCCTGGAAAGTAGGCACTCCATATTGTATTGGATGAATACATGAATGAATGGATGAGGGAAAGGTCGTATTTTGCATTTGAAACACAACTGGAACCCAAAGGATAATGAGCAGTAGATGGACAGGGATGCAGAAATGTCCCTGAGAAACTGACCCATTCCTTAAAAGAAATGTCTCTTAGGTGAATTATTTTGCTGACTTTCTTTCCATTTGGGATATAACCAATTGCAATCCTTTTTTCCCTTTCATTTCAAGTACTGTGAGGGAGTTGATTACAAGATTTAACACATTCTCATCATCAATCTGATAAATCAAACCCTAGCTGGATCTACAATTGAATTATGTATTGCTTTTACCCTTGCTGAAGTCCTATGACCTTGCAAAGGGTAACCACTTTCAGCAAAAATGTCAGTCTGGTTTCAAAATACATTTTCCAGGGGAGTACAACCTTGCTACATGGTTCCATTTTCAGTTCAACATCATTTTATCACATGGAAGTGATGCCAACAGATTGTTTCAGTGGAAAAGTCTTCTGCATTCAAAAATAAATTGAGTTTTTTGGGAAACTAAGTCTGTATTAGACAAGCAGAACTTTCTTTCCTTCATCTCTCTTCCTGAACTTGAATCATTTAAACTTAAAGCCACTGAGAAGGAATGTAACATAACTTTGCTATATTTTTGCATAAAATGAAGTTTGTTTTTGGATGCTTTGGGCAGCCAGGAAGGGTATTGTAAATAGGATTAGCTCTGTCACAGCTCTGAGTCAACATGCATAGATGCCTCTGGCTTTGGAAGTTTAATTTTATGTAGGTAAGGTGCATGTGGTAGTAAACTGTGGAATAATCCTTGCCACTAGCTGAAATCGTCAACAGAGAGTTTCAAAAGAAAGGCTAACAGAGATCAGAAGAAAGTCAGTATTTGATGAGTAGTACCCAACTTATGGCCAGGTTGCATTGCAAAAGTCAACTTATGAGTTTTCTGTTTAAACCAGTGGTTTTCAAGTTGGGTGATTTTGTCCCTGTGGGAATATTTGACAATGTCTGGAGACATCTGTGTTTGTCTACAGTGGGCAGGGGACACTACTCTTAATCTTGTGGGTAGAGACTGGGGTACTGCTAAACATTCTACAAAGTACAAGACAGCCCCCCACCCCCAAAGGAATTATCTGGCCCCAAATGTCAATAGTTGCTGGGGTTGAGAAACCCTAGTGTGACACTGGATTGCTTTTTCCCATAGGAGCAATGTTATAAATGGTGATAATGTTCCTATTGAGGAGGGCTATTTTGACAAAGATGGCTGTCTATCGTAACCTATACTTATCATCCATAGTATGTTGCTGTAACTGCATAAACTACATTTTTAGCATCTCTTGCCGCGAGGTATAGGCAGATGGCTACTTCTTACTAGTGAAATGAAAGCAGAAATGACGTCATTCCTGGGCCAAAGCTTTTAAGAAGCAGCTGTGCTACCCCAGTCTCTCTTTCCCCTTCCACTGGCTGGTTATAAATCTCACTGAGTCCCTGTAGCAGTGTTGCCCACACTTGAGCTACATCAGAATCAGTTGGAGGACTTGTTCAACCTCAGATTGCTAAGCTTCAGCCCCAGCGTGCCTAATTAAGTGGGTCTGTGGTGGGCCCAAGAATTCACTTTTTAAATTCCCAGGTGGAGCGATACCATTCGTCCAGGGACCACACTTGTACAACCCTTGACTTAGGGACCTGATGCCACAATATGGAAAGAGTCTGGTGATATCTGAATCACCCATCTAGAGGAGAACCATATTTCCCCCTGCTTCCATGTTAATATGAGTCAGAGAGGATTTTACTGCTGTGGTTCAACCACTGAATTATGGGAGTTTCTGTGCTTATCCTAAAGCTCTCTACATCTACCTACCCCAGCTCTCTCTCCCCTCCATGTCCCTGTAGAATCACAGAATACTTTTTTTAACAGGAAAGAAAATAGGGGCTGAGAGGGATGGAGTAGTCAAGGTTAAATAGTAAATGCTATGGCTGGTTCTTCAATCTGTTTCATTCCCCCTATTGAATATTTAACTCAAAACAAAGATTTAAAAAAAAAATCACGGTTATCTTCAGTTTGAGTTTAAAGGAAAAGTGCAAAGAAGAAAATTTTCTTCCCCTCTCCTAGGCAAATCAGTCAGAGGAAACATTTTGAAACAGATATTTTGCCTTTTGCTCCCCCTACCCTACTCTTTCTGTACCATCTCTAGCTCCCCTTCCTTCCTTCCTTCCTTCCTTCCTTCCTTCCTTCCTTCCTTCCTTCCTTCCTTCCTTCCTTCCTTCCTTCCTCCCTCCCTCCCTCCCTCCCTCCCTCCCTTCCTTCCTTCCTTCCTTCCTTCCTTCCTTCCTTCCTTCCTTCCTTCCTTCCTTCCTTCCTTCCTTCCTTCTTCTCCCTTTCTCAGCATCAGCCCATCCTAATCTAAAGTGACCTGTTTTAGACTCTCCAGTCAAAACTCCCATTTCCTCCTACAGCTGAAATTAGCTTCCTGCCAGGAAAAATACAATTGAAAACAATCAGAAGGAAGAAATCTGTTGAGAAAGGATAGCACACAATCATCCTAAAGAGCATGCATTTAAAAATACTTGTTAACATGCATGCTCTCATGTTTACTTGTAGAATTTAAAAAATAACTCCAGGAAAGTCCAGTGACACTCTTCAGTCACTAAGGGAAGTGGCTGGTGAGTGGCACGGAGGATCCTATAAAGGAGGGCAGGGCTGTCATTCATAGGCAGGGCACCTGTCCTGGTGTCTACTTCTTTCCTCATGTGGGACCATGGGTCTCTAAAATAGTTCCTGGTGCTTTTGGAAGAAAGAGCCTTCCAGGCAAAATCAGGGGGAGGCTGGGCAGTGGGGCTGAGACCCAGCCCTATTCAGAGGTTTGGTCTGTCTGTGAAGGACCCGGTTGCCTGAATAGCATTTGCACCTCCCCAGTACATCAGAACTAATGCTGAAAATTCCTGAATTACTTAATGGCTGTGTGGAAATTTAGCACAGGCATTTTAAAAAGTAACTGCTTCTTGCTCATTTGCACATATAGCTTACTTGAGTCAATAAGATTGACTTCTTTTGAACTCTATCCACAGAACCTGAAGGCAGAATGGGAGGGATTGGTGCATGGCATAGACAGATTCATTTTTTTGAACTCTGTTCATGTGTGTTGATAGTTTTCTAGAGTTATGTCTACATAATGCCAAAACAAGCAAGCAGTTAGTAAGCAAATTCAGAAAGAAAATGGGGAAAAATAATGTAGTCCAATTGTTTGCCTCAATGGACAGGTTAATTTGGCAAAAATTATCAATCAGATATTTGTGATATCTCTGACATTCTGGACATCCTGAGAAAACTGAAATGTACACAGAAAGTTTCTGAATTAAATGATAAAATTATTTCCTTTCCTGTGTCCTAGGACTTATCCTTGAAACAGGAAGAGGTGGGGGGCGCCTGGGTGGCTCAGTCGGTGAAGCATCTGCCTTCAGCTCAGGTCTTGATCTCAGAGTCCTGGTATCGAGCCCCACATTGGGGTACCTGGTCAGCAGAGAGCCTGCTTCACCCTCTCCCTCTGCCTGCCGCTCCCCCTGCTTGTTCTCTGTCTCTCTTTGTCAAATAAATAAATAAAATCTTAAAAAGAAAAAAAAAAAAGAAACAGGGAGAGGTGACAAGCATTCTGGATTGTCTCCTTTCATTACTCAGGGTCTTTCAGAGGCTGGCAGGCTCTTGTTGGCTTTACTGTCTCACTAGATAGGATGATTGGGTTGTCTACAAGATCTTGCCACTTTCTCACACTCAATAAATGTCTAAGTTGATTGTGACATTTTGCATGGGTCAATTTGTCCAGAGGGGGCTCCAATATATTTTCCTCACAAAAACTGGTACTTTGAGTTATAACATTTGATTTATGTATTTAGTGTCAGGAGTGAGTCACTGCTAGAATGAAGAATAGAATGCCAATGGTTGTCCTTAAATGAAGGGAAAGAGGGGCTTTGGGTCTTGTTTTCTATATGCATGTCACTAACATTTCCACACCAGCCTCAAAGAGTGTCCTTGGCAGTGATTTGATAGTCAAACCCCTTTTTTGGAATGAAAACCTCAGTCTCTGATAGGAGGTTTTCCGGAAAGCAGTGAGTTTATATGAATCATGTCTCTATGAAACACTAATAGCTGTCTCATCTGTGGTGGTTAAAGAAAGTGATAGAAACTTCCACCTATTGAGTGTTTCCTAGGTGCAGTCCGGTGCCAGGCATTTTATATGTATTTTCTAGTGGTTTTCAACACTGACCATCTAAGGTAAGTATGATTATTTCCATTTTACAGTCAAGGGAGCTGAGATTTGGGGAGGGCTATTCACACAGCTCCATGTGGCTGAGCCAGTTTGAAAGCCTGAGCTCATTGCACTTCACCAAAACAGTAGTTCATATTTAGAAAATATTGTGGTGTGCCAAATAGCAGAATCTAATTTGTTGCTTAAAAATGCAAGAATGAATAATTTTTATTATAATTTTATTTTGGAGCAAAGTGAAGATTGGTAATGTTTTGACCTAATAATAGGAGAAAACAATTCTATGGGGCTGACCACAGGTCTAAGCTAGTTCTCAGATGTTCTGAATTTATCATAACCACATACATTTTTCTCAGCACTTGACACTATGAAGACTTAATGGGATCTTCAATTCATATGGGCCTACTATGCCTGTCTACTTTGTCACAGCAATGGTGCTCATGGTTATTCATCATTTAAGGAGACTTTTTCTGTGACTGCTTGATACATTTCCTGCATAAGTTAGTTAACTCTGTCCCATTTGAAGATCTCAGAAGATCTACTCCAGTTGTCCACTTTGCTCACTAATGCCTACCCCAGGCCACAATGAGAGATGAGGGCTCAGTGGAAATTCATCTCCTCTAATGAAGAAAACCTTCCGAGCCTGTGCTGCATTAGCTAGTTAGCGGCCTTGTACTGGTAAGGAAGAGACAGTGACCTAATTAATTGCACAAGATGTGCCCAGAGCAGGAAGGATATATAGTATGAGAGGGTGTGGGAATACTGGACTCTGGGTGAGGGGACTGCAAAGGGGTAGGCCTGACAAGGAATGATTGACAACATGACATCATCCAGGCTGTCTCTCTCTGGAATTATGAACAAGGGAAGAAGAAAGGTAAGAAAGAGCCTGTTGCTTAGAGGGCTCAGACTCTCAAATAACCTTTGTATATACATTTAAAGAAATCTTTTCCAAGCTGATGTTAGAGTTAGCCTGATCTTGATTCAAATCACCTGACTGTTGTAAAAGTCCCAGAGCTTTTAATGAGATCTTAGATTTTTCATTGAAAAACAAACACATTCCTCCAACATAAAGCAAACAGAGATTAGAAAAATACTCTCAGATCCAAATGGTACTTTCGTAAAGTATTAACAACGTTTACTGTTATCAAGAGTCAAGGAAGGGTTTTTTAGCCAGAAGTGAGTAGGTGAAAAATATTTTCTTTCATTTAAAAAATGAGAGGTTTTATTTGTTGGTCTCTTTCCTTAAAATTATTGTTGCTTGCTCTCATCTGTGGAACCAGGAAGGCTTGGTCTGAGAGGTGTCTATGGGACCAATTCTGGGTTTAGAAGTTCCCAGGGCTGACAGAACAGGAATAGATAGTCCTTAAGTGGTCATTTTAGTGAAATGTATAATTTTAGTTGGGTAGAAAATGTTGTAGGTTGTTCATTCATTTGCTTACCATCCCCTAATTACTTGTGGAAGGATACTCAGTTTCACCTAATGTGCTGAGTGCTGAGGTATGGAGCAAACCAAGCATATCAGCATTTGGGCTTACAAAGCTCCCAGTCTAGAAGGGAATGCAGGCAGGCAAGCCAAAATTCACAGGATGTGATGGGTACTAGGAGAGAAGTATTAGGTGCTACGGAAACAGATGAGAGGGACAACCCAGACCTGAGTTACCAAGGCTTCCTATAGAAAGTGATGTCTAAGCTGAGATAGAAAGAGAAAAAGGAATTAGTTGAATAAAAGAGTGAAGGTGGGTCTGTGTGGCCAGGGTTTTGGCCAGACGGAGAGCCTGAGTGAATAGGGGGAAAGACTTCAGCAAGGTCAAGGAACTGGAAGGAATTTAAAAACTGGGTAAACTTTGTTATGCTGATCAGATGGCAAATGGAAGAGCAACAAGCAAGACTGGCACCCAAGAGGGTGTAAGGCAAAAAGGAAGAAGGTAGGCAGAGTAGATCGAAGAAAGAGGTTCAGAACAGAAAACTGTGAATTGTGATTATGTTCTGGGATATGCTTCTCAAACTTCCATGTGCACATGAATTACCTGGAGATTTAGTAAAAGGCAGGCTTGGATTCAGTATTTCTAAGCTCTCAAGTGACGCTAAAGCTGCTGGTTCAACGAGCACACTTTTGGTTATCAAAGATCAGGAAAGCATGGAAGTGTCCCTTTACATGATGGCTGGTAGTTGTTGTGGGGCAGTCCTGGTAGCTTACTGGAGTTCCATTAGCTTGGGCAGTACTAGACAGATTCCTAGGCATTGATGACACAATGACTTTCGCTCTTTACTTTTGTGAATTTCTCTAGTTTTCTTCCTGGCTGCAATTGGTAAGTCAGCTGGGTAAGGCCACTTTTGAGTCAGTCTCAAATTGGCTTTGACCACGGCGTGACTGGTGGATCACCAAAATATGCAGAGAAAGGTGGTCTCCTACCTCGACAGTGGTTCCTGAGTTGTCCTTCCATAGAATACCGCTGTTCTGTGAGCTGCAGAACACAGTGTTCCCTAACACTTGAATAAGTGGCAGTCTTTTCACCACTAAGCGGGAAAAATGAATGCTACTGGAACATTTTTCTTGATTTAAGTTTTTCTTTCATGACTTTTTCTCAATCCTTTGAGGCTGGCAGCTATTTGAAGGCTAAGAATGAGTGCTGGTGGACAACTGAATGAGCAACAACATTAGCAGCAAAGCCTGGAGACATTGGTGCTGTTGTCTTCATGGCAACATGAGCTCATGAAGTTTTATATTATATCTGTACACTGTGGTCACATTTTCCTGGTTAAAACTCTTCCTAGTTTATGCAATAGTACACATCAGGGTTTTAATGTCTCTTCCAAACACAGCAGAAGTGGACAAATTGGAGAAGCATGTTCTCTGACATGTTGCCAGCCTCCTTCAACCTGCCCAAGCACTTCTAGGCCTCCCTCCTGTTCAGATCAGCACAGCAGCGCTGCACAGAGGCTCTGTAGCCCAGCAGGACATAGTCTCCCAGTCACAGTGGTTTCAGGAAGGCTGCCAGGGCTCAATTGGGCTTGGCATTTCCCCTCCTTCCAGCAACTCCCGGCTCTTATTTAGTTTTAAATTAAATAAAAATTGCAGCACATGGATTTGAATTAAAACAAGAGGCCTGATCTTTGTAATATGCACCACATCAATAGGAAAGCTAATTTGTGCAAAGCACATCTCCTCCTTTAATTTAAACCACAGAACTCTGCCTCTTTGGTTTCAAGGGAACTGAGAGCTGGGGCGGGGCAGCTCACTCCTGGCATTAACTGGGGCTATGCTCGAGGGCAACAGGAACAGTTTCAGGGGAGCTTAGCGTTCCTCTTAAGCCCTTTGTGCTGGGTGTCACACGATACACCAAGGCAGTTCCGAACTCCAGGCCTTGAATTTAAAGAAGGCCTTAAAAATGTCTCAGGGTAAACTTCCCCCAATTGACTCTAAACTGCAACCTAGCTACCAAAAAGAGAATTTGCATTATTGAAAGCTTTGCAAGGCAGGGAGAACAGTGCTGACCTTGAGACCATTCCTCATTTTCAGGTTCCAAGGCTTTGTGTGTGTAGATTACTAGTCTATACAAAATAAATTGGGTAAGGTCTGTGCTAGGTGAGAAACTCAATCTGGGTTCTGACAGTTGCTTCACTCGGTTTAATTGGCTCTGGTGTCAAAAGGTGGAGGCGGGGGAAGCTGGTGGCAGCAGTGGTAGCGGAGTCATCCATGAACAATGTCAGCTTTACTCAAAAACATTATCTACTCAGCTCCAAGCCCTTATTTCAAGGCTCACTACAGGCCCCACTCACTGCCAGGAGATGAGTGATAAACAGCTGGATCACTTGGTAAACTTTCACCTCGAGGTGAAATTTATATATCTTGGGCACCTCTTTAGGAAAAATAATACAAAGAATATCTTTTACCAACTTTACACATCACCAGAACACACTCGTAGGGCCCCTCCAGGGATCTTGGAAGGGGCCCGTGTGAATGAGGAAGACTGAGGCTTAAGCTTCATTAGCTTTACAAGTGAATCCACTTCTGTTTGGCAGGCATTGCTAACTGTTCTGCCCAGTGCCAATAGGGTATGAATAAGGTGAGGGTAAAGATGATGGAAAAGGATTTATTAAATGGTAGATGTAATTGACTAAGACAGAAAGTTCTAGTTCTTATTTGACTGGACTTTGAACCACCTGAGGGACACTGTCTTAGTGAACCAAATTTAGCCACACAAAGCCAAGCTCTCTCTAGGCTGTAAGCCTCTTAAGGCCAATATCTTTGTCTCTGTTCTCCTAAATGCCTACCCAAAGCTTGTAGCAATGAATGCCCACCAAATGAATAGCTGGAAGACTGTGAATGAGTAAATATGTAAGTAAGGTCATACTCCCATTTTATTTTATTTAAAAATTTTTAATTTAAATTCAACTTAGTTAACATATAGTATATTATTAGTCTTAGCGGTAGAATTTAGTGATTCATCAGTTGCATATAACACCTGGTACTCATTACATCAAGTGCCCTCCTTAATGCTCATCACCCAATTACTCCCCTTACCCACCTCCCCTCCAGCAACCCTCAGTTTATTATAGTTAAGAGTCTCTTATGGTTTTCCTCCCTGTTTTTGTCTTATTTTATTTTTTCTTCCCTTCTCCTATGTTCATCCATTTTGTTTCTTAAATTCCACGTAGGAGTGAAATCATATGTCACATGTCTTTCTCTGACTGACTTATTTCACTTAGCATAATACCCTCTAGTTCCATCCACATTGTTGCAAATGACAAGATTTCATTCTTTTTGATGGCTGAGTAATAGTACATTGTGTGTGTGTGTGTGTGTGTGTGTGTGTGTGTGTATACACATTATATATATTGAATATATACACCACATCTTCTTTATCCATTCATCTATTGATGGACATCTGGGCTTTTTCCATAGTTTGGCTATTGTGGACATTGCTGCTATAAACATTGGGCAGGTGCTCCTTTGAATCACTATTTTTGTATCCTTTGGATAAATACCTCGTAGTGTAATTGCTGGGTCATAGGGTAGCTCTGTTTTTAACTTTTTGAGGAACCTCCATAGTGTTTTCCAGAGTGGCTTCACTAGTTCACATTCTCACCAACAGTGTAAGAGGGTTTCCCATTCTTTGCATCCTCCCCAACATCTGTTGTTTCCTGAGTTGTTAATTTTAGCCATTCTGACTGGTGTGAGGTGGTATCTCATTGTGGTTTTCATTTGTAATTCCCTCTTGATGAGTAATGTTGACCATTTTTTCATGTGTCTGTTAGCCATTTGTATGTCTTCTTTGGAGAAATGTCTGTTTATTGTCTTCTGCCCATTTCTTACCTCGATTATTTGTGTTTTAGGTATGGAATTTGAAAAGTTCTTTATAGATTTTGGATTTTGGCCCTTTTATCTGATATGTCATTTGTGAATATCTTCTCCCATTCTGTGGCTGCCTTTTAGTTTTGTTGATTGTTTCCTTTGCTATGCAGAAGTTTTCATTTTGATGAAGTCCCAATAGTTCATTTTTGCTTTTGTTTCCCTTGTCTAACAAGAAGTTGTCATGGCCAAGGTTAAAGAAGTTGCTGCCT
Source organism: Ursus americanus (assembly GCF_024610735.1). Taxonomy (NCBI): domain Eukaryota; kingdom Metazoa; phylum Chordata; class Mammalia; order Carnivora; family Ursidae; genus Ursus; species Ursus americanus. The sequence goes on from NC_142146.1 coordinate 39,241,010, forward strand.
GTGTTCTCCTCTAGGATTATATTTGGTCTTCCATCCATTTTAAATTTATTTTTGGGTATGGTGTAAGACAGCGGTCCAGTTTCATTCTTCTGCATGTGGATGTCCGATTTTCCCAATACCATTTGTTGAAAAGACTGTCTTCAACAGTCTCTTGAATATTCTTTCCTGCTTTGTCAAAGATTAGTTGACCATATAGTTGTGGGTCCATTTCTGGGTTTTCTCTTCTGTTCCATTGATCTATGTGTCTGTTTTTGTGCCAGTACCATACTGTCTTGGTGATTACAGCTTTGTAATACAGCTTGAAGTCCAGAACTGTGATGCCTCCAGCTTTGGTTTTCTTTTTCAACATTGCTTTGGTCATTTGGGGTCTTTTGTGGTTCCATACAAATTTTGGAATTGTTTGTTCCAGCTCTGGGAAAAATGCTGATGGTATTTTGATAGGGATTACATTGAGTGTATACATTGCTTTGGGTGCATAGACATTTTAACAATATTTTTTCTTCCAATCTATGAGCAGGGAATGTTTTTCCATTACTTTCTGTCTTCCTTGTTTCTTTCATAAGTGTTCTATAGTTTTCAGAGTACAGACCTTTTATCCTTTTGTTAGGTTTATTCCTTGGTATCTTACGGGTTTTGGTGCGATTGTAAACAGGATTGATTCCTTGATTTCTCTTTCTGCTGTTTCATTGTTAGTGTATAGAAATGCAACAGAGTTCTGTGCATTGATTTTATATCTTGTGACTTTGCTGAATTCCTGTAACAGTTCTAGTAAATTTTGGTGGAGTCTTATGGATTTTCTACATACAGTATCATGTCATCTGTGAAGAGTGAAAGTTTGACTTGGTCTTTTCTGATTTGTATGCATTTTCATTCTTTTTGTTGTCTGATTGCTGAGGCTAGGACCTGTAGTACTATGTTGAACAACAATGGTGAGAGTGGACATCCCTGTTGTGTTCCTGACCTTAGGGGAAAAGCTCAGTTTTTCCCCATTGAGGATGATATTCTCTGTTGGTCTTTCATATACGGCTTCTATAATGCTGAGGTATGTTCCCTTTATACCTACATTTTGGAGGGTTTTTTTTTTTTAATCAAGAAAAGATGCTGTATTTTGTCAAATGCCTTTTCTGCATCTATTGAGAGGATCATATGGTTCTTTTTTTTTTTTTTTAAGATTTTTTATTTATTCGACAGAGATACAGACAGCCAGCGAGAGAGGGAACACAAGCAGGGGGAGTGGGAGAGGAAGAAGCAGGCTCACAGCAGAAGAGCCTGATGTGGGGCTCGATCCCAGATCACCGGGATCACGCCCTGAGCCGAAGGCAGACGCTTAACCGCTGTGCCACCCAGGCGCCCCTAGAGGATCATATGGTTCTTATCCTTTCTTTCATTAATGTGGTGTATCATGTTGGTTGATTTGTGGATATTGAACCACCCCTGCAGCCCAGGAATAAATCCCACTTGGTTGTAGTAAATAATCCTTTTAATGTACTGTTGGATCTTATTAGCTACACACTCCCATTTTAGATAAAGAGTCATTGTTCACCATCTCCAGAGGACTCTGAAAAATGTTTTGAGCTATGTAAAGAAAGGCTCCATATAAATGCATTATTGAAGCATGGACAACCAGATTCTGCCAGTGGGCTACTGAAAGTCATACTTCTTATTGGATAACCAGAAATACTCTAGGCATTTCTAGAACACTAGGCCATATTCTAAAGCAAATATTTAAAAAAAATTTTTAAATGGGCTCCACACTCAGCTTGAACTGTGGGGCTTGAACTCACAAACTTGAGATCAACACCTCAGCTAAGATCGAGAGTCAGATGCTTAACTGGCTGAGCCGCCCAGGCTCCCTAAAGGCAAATATTTTTTAAAGGGACTGTTTTTCTCTTCTGGTTTCCACAGGTGTTGTTGTCATATACCCAGAAAATGCCAGACAGTGTGTTATGTGATCTACTTCTTTACCTTCTCTCTGGCTATTGTTACCTTAAGTTGATCTTTTAAATTCTTTATTTCCTGGCAATTACATTTAAAACTTTAGATCCTGAGTAAAGTAGAACATGACAGAATTCATGCAGAGAATCAAAGCTGAGTCTAGAGCATTCTTTTTTGAAGAAAAATGCTGCACTGTACGTGATGAACTCACCTGATGCTTCCTATACTCTGATGGGGGTCAGTAGGTGCAGTGTAGAAATTGAACTGATGTGGGAGGAGTGTCACCCACATGTTTGATTTGTTGTGAAATAGACGAGGATCAGGTTTGCGTGAGAGACATGTTATACATATTGGGGTTGGCCTATGTTAGGAAGTGTATAGTTTTGATTTAACTTTTATTCTCATGACCTTGAGGATAAATCTGAAGTAGGGTCAGGCAGGTGAGAAGGCTCTAAATTCAAAGTCAAGAGGCTAGGGTTCAAGTCTCATTTTCATCTCTAATTGGTTGTAAGATTGTGAGCAAGATACCTAATCTCTCCATGTCTCCCTAATTCTGGCTGTCTTCAATCTGCAGAAAGAGACTAATAATGCCTATCCTACGTTGCTATGGATCTGAGCTCATAAAACATTGCTCATAAAAGGTCTTAGAAAGGTTAGAGTGACTTTGAGTTGAGCATCTATGATTCCATTATATAACCACGTAACATTACAATTTCCTCATTTTCAAGCTAAGAAGATAGATTTTTAGTGGAAAATCCAATGTTCTTTCTACCATACCAGGGAATATCATCAATATTATTAATTTGTAATTAAGATGGCATTAAAAATAGAAGTAACCCAATCCCTTTTTTGTTCAGGTTCACTTCAATGAGAAAAGCATACAAAACAAAAATCTTGGCAAATCTATAGAAAGAAGCCCACTTTGGCCCAAGATGACTGCAACTCTTGAGGTAAAGCTGCTGAACTGCTAACAGTGAGTGACTGATGTCTGACAGATGACATGGACACTCAATGTGGAAGACAATGGGTGTCATTCTCTGGATTATAATCATAGATAGTAGTAGATGTCCTGAAAATTTGGCATGATCGTCTTTTTGATGATGTGAACTAACCGACTGGCATTCTCCTGAATTAAACTAATAATATCAACTCCCTTAATGTGATGGGGTTATTGTTTTCCCTCTAGAGGATGAAGATGCTTTAGAACAAGGCCAGATAGTAAGGTTTTGTGGGCCATGTGATTTCTGTCAAACAACTCAACTCTGCTTTTGTAATGCAAAAACAGACAAGACAATATGTAAACAAAAGGGTATAGCTATATTTCAACTTTATTTACATAGTTGGTGTGGGCTAGATTTGGTTCAAAGGTCATAGTTTGCTGACTCCCTGCTTTAGAATATCATTAAGATATCATCAAATTCTGGGTCTCCTCATCCCTTGGCTGTATATACTATATTGCTGGCCTCAGTTTTTAGCACAGTTCTAACCCTACAGCTAAGCAAACATAGAAGGTACCAGATCCCGGAGAAACCATCAAGCCAGGTGGCCATTTGGGCAGACACTTCATATTCCAACATGGCTATTCAAAACCTCACACCTTTCTCAAAGTGATTTTTGTAAAATAAAGCATTGTTTAAAATATAATACTTAAGTCTTAAAAATAAGCCAGAGTATTTATTCTCCAGAGTAAAACTACTGTTTTGATGGGAAGGAAGGAAAAGTGCTTTCTAGCTTCTAGAAATGAGTTGCTAAAGTGCATCCCAGGGCTGACTTCCTATTTATAAGTGATCAAACTTGCCTTTTGTTTTCCCATAATAGAAGTCAACTCATTTCCAAAGTTAATTGCTGTTCTAAGTCAAAGATCACCTACTAGTTCAACTTATTCTCTTTATGACTCTTTCTTTCATTCTAGTGTATATGGAAATGGAGGGAAACACTGTCAGAAACCTACAGAAGGGCATTTTAAACTCTGGATCTCCATTTTTTTATACTTGATTAAATAGCTCATTCTCAACCTGGGAAATACCAACCCTTCACTGTGTAAAACGGGCTAGAATGGAATGGAAGGTGAAACAAGCCTTTCACTCCTAGTGAAACTAGGAGTTTACTTCTGAAACTATGGATTTTGAGATGTTTGGGTGGGTTTGAAGTGGAGTCTCTTCTCCCCTTCAGGAATTCCTGAACCACTTCAGGAATTTCAGTTCCCTGAAATTTCTCCATCTAAAAAATGGTTCAATATCTGCTTCATAGAATTGATCTATAGTGAGTGGCAAATATTAGATATTCAATAAGTGTTAGTTTCTTCAGTTTTTCCACATCCCCCTGTATGCCCCAAATTGTATTTGCTTGCTCTATTCTGAGAGTGTTTGTTTGCTTTTTATACTCTCATGTATATTCCCATGAACTGCCCCTGGGTGTAATATAAGTGTATTCATACATAGAAGGCATGTAAGGAAAAAGGTCCCTGAATAAGGAAAGACTGATGGTAGGAAAATTGATTGAACAGAAAGAAATCACAATTCCCAGAGTAGTTCAGGGTCAGAAAATTCATTTGGTTTATTTTCTTTTGGAAAAAGGAGCCTTCAGGTATGGTTTAAACAAGTACAACATAAGCTTTTTGAGAGCAGAGAATTTGTCAGTTACATCCACCAGTGTTTAGCACTGCTCTTGGCATTAGGTGAGTATGCAATTAATACTTGTTTTCTCAACTAATAACTAAGCATACTTAGATTTGATTCACGTTTGTATTAACTACAGGAAGTTCCTGGAGTTTTGCATAGGAAAGGAACAGGGATTTTAAGATTGGACAAAGATCGCACCATTTATACATTATTTACCTTCAAGTACACAATTTGTGAAATGACTGTGCAAATTCCCTGATATGAAAATTGATCTGGAATTGGTCGGGGGAAAGTCAAATACCTATTCTGGGCCAGTTTCTGGCAGATACCATATTTTCCAACAAAATTCCCTTTCGTTTCATTTTCCTTTTGGAAAGAAATCCCACTGTTGCTCAGAACTTAGGGTATCAGCATGGTTTTAGGTGTGACAGGGTAAAGAGTAGTAGATGCAATGGGGTAAGAGGACCAGGAGATCTCTGTCTTTCTATGTGCTGTAAAAGTGTGAGACAAGAGGAGCACTAGCATATAACATAGTTCACATACCTGAAAACATCATCATGTGTTGAAAATTCCAGGGGATCTTCTGTTTCCGGCCCAGATTCAGAAGGAAGGAGAGGGGATATATGTTGCAGGCTCTGGCAACAAAAATTGCGAGCTACAGATAAGCACAGGGAAACATTGAGGAAAATGTTGCTGCAATGAGGCTGCGAGTCCTTGAGCTTTAACTATTACGTTCTCAAGCTTCTCTATTTTATGGCCCAGAAAATGGGGATAAATATGTCAATACGTGTATGTCCAACTTGCTTCCAAAATTCATCTTTAAATGTCAATTTCTTTCCAGAAATAGCAGAGAGCTCTGCTTTTCTTTGAATATCTACTTGGTTTAGAATTGTTAACCCCATACCATTTCAATCACTGTAAATTTTCTCAGCACATTTATGTTGCTGATGACCGACTCTTTGCTCAACTCTGCTGCAAAATGTGAGGCAGAGCTGGAGCATTATCTTCTCAAGCAGCACTTTAGAAAGGATAAATGTACTTCTGCTCATGATTGCCATCTTACTATCCATCAGTTTATACTCCCTGACTCTGGCAAGCTTCACTTACTTTTTCTCTTAGTGGATTTAATTTTGACAGGAATTGCCTGTCTAAATGTATAATACAACTCTTTCTTTAGGAAGAATTTGCTGAAGTCCAAGCTTTACAGGTTAAAATCTCCAAAAGTACTGGTGGTAGTCATCTCTCCCCTTTCATCACCCAGGACTTCGTCCCTGAGAGTCTGTAGATTCTAGTTTGTCCTCATATGGGATGGAGTTATGTGGGAAGAGGGAGCTTCCATCTAAGATGTAGGTTTTGGATGAGATTGGGAGTGTTCAGTGAAAAGAAGACAGTAGGCAAATGCAGGTGCTTACCGGAACAGGGCTTACAGAAGAAGGGTCAGCTCTCCTGGCTGTCAGGATCACATGCCTATGATCTGATGGGGCATCTGCCCATCTTCCAAATGACGAAAGTTGCTGACTGTCCTTGGGTCATCCCTAACAGCTCAGTGTCTCATCAAATAGACAACCATTGCTACTGGGGAATGCTCTCACCCCAGGCCTAGAGCTACAAAAGTCCTCTGCTTTAGAAGGGAGGTCTAGATTTTATCTGTTATTTTACTTAAAAGAAAGCGTGATCTTATTAAAATAAACTCACACGTACACTTACATAGGACATTGAAATCACATCTATAATGCTAATTTCATCTGATCTTTACTCTGTGTATCTTATTTTCAAAGTCCTCACTGGAAAAGAGATTTTACCATCTTGTGATGAAAATATTTCTAAAGCTTAATAATCCTGGCTATATTTGGATACACTCTAATGCAGATTAAGTATTTTTCTCTGTAAAGAATGGACTGATATATTTTTATGTAAATGATTCATAGTTTAAAAACATACTTTGAATATTCAGGAAATAAATATATTTTGAATATTCATTTTTTGGGTATTCTCTTCTCCTTCAGTTTTCCCCCTTTATTTCTCTCAGTATTTTACAAATTTCTTATCTTGAAATAGAAGCATTTAATAAAGGTCCCAATTTCTTAGGATCTTTTCCCTCCTACTAGAAATTACTTATCTGCCATGAATTTGAGACTTGCAATAAACTTGAGGAAATTACTTTAACCATTTAACGGAATAATCAGTAAAAGTTAGTAGTTTGCTCTTTTGCCTCATCACTCCATGTTCTGTATTTCAAAGGATACAAAGGCTCCGAGTATAAAAAGAGCATTAAAGATATGATTCTGGAACGTGAACAGCGCCAGGCCCATGTAACAGAAGATGACATTTTCAGCCAAGAAGTTCATAAATTCAAACAACTGAAAACAAAACAGAAACCAAAACCCATTAATTATGACTCAGGTTTGAATCCGCTTCATATCTTGTAACTGTTTTGGTAAGTGGATAGTCCTCTTGGTTCTGGGAAGGCCACACATTGGCCTTGTGCTCTGTTTCTGGAAGGGTACAGGGCCCCTGGCTACCCTGTCAACGTCCTCTGACTCTACCCTGGCTCTCCACCCAGTGACAGATGTGGCAGCCATGTCAACATCCCATCTTCCTTTCCGGCTGCAAGGCTGCTAGAAATATACCTGGGTATATTAGCCAGCACGATCCTCCATGGAACAATTCCTACTAGGATGATAGAAAATTCCTTGTTTATAGAAATCTATGTGATTGCTTAAGGTGTAGCATAGGAAAGGATGCAAAGATTGGTTAGCTTCTTCTGACATTACTCAGTAGATGCCCTTGAGTTCCTAGGCTCTGAAAACTTTTCAAAAAAAGTTTTAGCTAAATTACCTTCCTCAGACAGGCAGAAGGGACAAACTTTGAAAACTTGGAAACTTGGAATAAGAATGAATGTCAATTATATTTCAACATTAGAATGATCAGTATATTTCAAACCCCAGACAATGAGACTCATTAAATTGACTGATGTAGGTATATCCATTAAATGTCTACAATTTCTAGCTGGTAAAAAGAAAATGATTAATCCCAGGGATCAGTTTATGCAATGAGAACACAATAGATACATCAAATTCAGTCAGAGGAATGGAGTAATAACATGCTATGCAGAGGGATGCTCCCAAGAGTTATTCTTAGATCATTAACTAAACAATTTAAGTTGAGCATGAAAAACGTTCTCTAACTTCCAGATTAGAAGTAAAAGGGAAATGTGTCCAGGGGCTACAACAAACACACATTTGGAAGAGACTTTAGTTTATGTTCCAGAATTTTCATTTGGAAGTTTCTGAAACTTCATTCTCAGCCCTACATAAATCACCATGTTAGGTAAACGTCTCTGGAGGCATTTCTCTTGACTTTTTAAGGACTCATTATTTTTTCATGTAATGTATTTACAGCCCCACAAATAATGCCCAATACCTGCTTACTGGCAGTTGACAGGAAGAAAAGCAGAATCTTGTCAGAAACATTATTTAAAGCCAGTAATAGAAATAAAGGTTTAAAAAAGACACAGCTCCTGTGGTACAAGACGGTCTTTCTGCAGTGGCAGCGATCATCAATTATCCTGAGGACTTGTTTCACATTCTAGACCAGCTCATCTTAACAAACACCCAAATAACCACAAAAACTTGAGAACATGGGAGAAAATATAGGGGATGGGGAACACTTTGCTACCTTCTCATATCTTTATTTTTTCAAAAAGTGAGATTTGGCTACTGTCTTAATCCGTTCAGCCTGCCGTAACAAAATACTATAGACTGGCTGTTTAAAACCACTGAGATTTATTTCCCATAGTTCTGGAAGCTGAAAAGTCCAAGATCAAAAGGTCATGTCAGCCAGTTAAGTTCTGGTGAGAATCCTCTTCCTGGTTTGCTAACAGCAGCCTGCTCGCTGTATCCTCACATGGCAGAGAGCTCTCTCCCATGTCTCTTTTGTAAGGGCACTAATTCCATTCATGAAGCCTCCACCCTCATTACCTAATCAGCTCCCCAGAGCCCTACCTCTACATACCACCACATTGGAGGTTAGGACTTCAACATATGAGTTTGGTCGAGGGAGGGGCACAAACGTTCAGCTATGGTGCAGCTACCCAATTTTTAACATTAACAAACACATGCAAGATTAAATTCATAGAGCCTCTTCTCCTATCCCCCATCCCAAGCACTGTAGAGGGAACATTTTGCCATCTAGGATCCATTTAGCCTCTCCTTGATGGTCACACTCCACTTTCCCTCTGGGGCTCGCCTTCTTCCTCACTCTCAGCTCACACGTTGAAACCTCTATAGCTCAGATCTGGAATATATGATTTAGGACTAAACCACTCAAATCAATGCACTTCTCTAGCCAGCCTGTTTGGTTCAGAAATGGGTGAGGTGCATTCAGACCCAAAGAAATACAATGAGACCTGGCAGGAAATGCTGGGACAAAGACTTTTCACAGTGTGAGAAAGTAGGATGCAGACTAAGGAGCTGCTGCTAGCCATCTTGTGATCACAGGGGAAATAGCTGCCTGAAAGGAAGCCATGTCCTGACGACACTGCTTAATCTGTATTCAGCCTCCCCCAAAGAAAATCTACCCTCAGACTATTGAATTAAAAAGACCAAGAAATCACTTTTTTTTCCGAGGTGAGGTTTCTATCACTTAAAATGATATATATTCCTTCCCAGTCCTGTACCAGTTTAACAAAAAACAAAACAAAACAAAATAAAACAAAACAAAAAACACCTCCCTGGCTCAATATGGGTCATAACAAAAAGGGTAAGGGATCAACTTTTTGACTTTCTTCAGATAGCAGCAAAGTCAGTTGCCCCTGTCCACCCCCACCCCTAATTCCACCCCCCCTTTCAATCTATTCCTCACATTAAAGGGAAATTGTTTTTTTCTTTTTCTATTGGTTGTTGAGATGTGATGGGATTTTGTCCTATACATTTTACATGGAGACCCATGGTATCAAATATTTGTTTAGAGATTTGTTTCCTTTGGAATACTCAGGATTTTAACTTGTAGTCACTCAGGTTATCAAAATCTAGCACTGGCCAAAATTACAAGTAACTGTTTATATACACATTGCACAGAAGTTCCATTTTCCATTTAGGTCCATTTCTGGACCTGTTGTTTGTTTCTATTGTTATCTATTCCTCTACCAATTACCATGTCTTTGTAAATAATGTAGATCCATAATATATTATAATATTCTATGGATTTAGATTTTTTCCGTACTCTACCTTCTTCTGAGTCTTTCTATTTTTGCATGTTAAAAAAAATGGTTTTTTATGCTTAGTTGCTTAGAAAAATGTATAAATCATATGTTTACAATTTCAGATTAAACAAGAGGATATTACCAGCATCCCAGAATTACTCTCGTTCCCCTTCCCACTATACTTCCACACCTCAATGCACTGCTATTAGCTCTTCCATCATCACAAATTACCTTTCCTTCAGTTAAATAAGAATGGAATCAGACAATATATTCTCCTTTGTATTCGTCATCTTTTACTCAACATTATGTTTGTGAGATTCTTCATATTGTTGTGTATAGAAGTAGTTCGTTTTTTAAAATTATACGAATATATCACCATTTATTTATTCATTCTACTACTGGTAAACATGTGGGTTGTTTCCATTTTGGGGCTATGATGAATTTTGCTGCTGTATATATGTGTCTATATTTCTGTGGAATCGTCGGGACATAGTGCCAAGCAGTTTTCCAAGTTGGTAGCTCCAACTTGCACTCCATCAGCAGTCCTTGCTGGTTCGCATTCTTGTCAACACCTGGTTTTGTTGCCTTTTTTTTTTTAATTAACTCTTTGCCTCCTCACATTGCCATTAGAACTTATTAGGGATCAACTTGTCCTTTTCCACAAAAATAAATCACTGGCATTTTAGTTGGAGCTGCATTAAATTTATAGAGAAATTTGGGTAGAATGCATGTTTTTACAATATTGAAATTTGAATCCGTGAACATCACATATCCTTATTAAAGATTTTGGTTTTCTTTAATTTCTCTTTGTATTTTTTGCATAAAGATTTTGCATATTTTTGTTTAGATTTATTCCTAGATATTTGCTGTTTTTTTGTTACTTTTGTAAATGGTACCCTTTTCAAAGTTCATTTTCTAATTGTTGCTAGATACACCTATTATACAATCAATTTTTTATTGATCTTATATTCAGGGTCTTACTAAATTTATTCAATAATTCTCATAGTTTATTGGTAGATTCTTTTGGATTTTCACAATCATGTTGTTTTCAAATAAGGATATTTTGTTTTTTCCTTTCCATTCATTATACATTTTGCTTCTTTTTTTCTTGCCTGATTACACTTGTTAGGTAATACATGTCTAGTGCAGTGTGGAATAAAAGTGGTGATGGGGCATCTTTGTCTTATTCCTAGTCTTAAAGGAAAAATTTTCAATATTTCTCTACTAAATTCATAGAAACTCCTTAAACAGATTAAATAAGTTCCTTCTATTCCTAATCTACTAGGAATAGATATTTTAAGAAAACAAGCATGTGTTTATTCTTATCAAATGCTTTTTTTTTTACCTATTAAGATGATCATATGGTATTTTTTTCTTTCATTGCTTTAAGGTACTTAATTACATTAATTGATTTCCAAATGCTAAAACAATCTTGCAGTCCTGCAATAAACTCGACTTGGTCATGATGCATTATCCTTTTTATACACCACTAGAATAAATTTGCTAATATTAAGATTTTTGTGTCTATATCACAAAAGACTATCTTATAATGCTCCTTTTTTGCATAGTCTTTACCAGGTTGTATTATTAAAGTTACTGAAGTTTGATAAAACACGTTTCTGTTCTCTTCTTTTAAACACTTAGAAGAATTCTGGGCTTGGAGTTTTCTTTGTTGGAAGATGTTTAACTACAGATACAATTATTCTAATAGATAATAGATTTTCTATTTATTTCTATTTAGATTTTCTATTTATTTCTGTATTAGTTTCAGTGAGTTGTGTTTGCCGTTACATCTAAATTTTCACATGTACTGGGATACAGTTGTTTGTAATATCTTCAAACATGTCTGTAGTTATGTCTTTCCCCCCAATACTGATAACTTGTGTCTTTTCTTCCTGATAAATCTTGTTAGAGAGTTATCAATTTCATGAATGCTTCCAAGAAGAAATTTGGCTTTGTTGATTTTTCTGTATTCTATTTTCCCCTACCCATTTCATTTATTTCTCTATTATTTTTATTATTTCTTGTCTTCAACATACTTTAGTTTACTTTGCTTTTATTTGGTATCTTGGCCTTTCAAGTCCTGGATGATGTGGTACTTGTCAATTCTTTTGAACACCTGCTTTTCTGCTTTCTTTATCTAACTTTTCTGGCTACTTTCTAAAGGACAGCTGTTTTGACATCAGTGATCCCGCATAGCAAGCTCTTCTTGCATGTTTATTTTTTTAGGTGAATAATATCATTTTTTCAATTTCCTACCCAAAGTTTTATGGTATTTTATTTTGTAACACACAGAATATATGTATATCAATTTAGAGAAAATGACAATTTTATAATATCATTGGGGGAAAATATAGATTGTTGAGAAAGACTGTAGAAAAATTTGACTGATTTGGAAAAAAATAATCAAAACTAAAGATGGATTCCTAACTCACTCCTTATAGCCAAATAAATTCCAGAAGAATTGATAATTTAAATACAAAAACAGAACCTATTTATGAATGTATTCAAGAAACTACTAGTAATTTTGTATATGATTTTTCAATCAAGAAATTTTATAGTGTATTTATATTAGCCAAAGCCTGGAAACAAATATCTATAATATAAGAAATGGTTGAATAAATTATGTACATTCATATAATAGAATAAATTTTATGATGTTCTATACATGCTGATATAGAAAGATAGCCAAGATCATGGTTAAATCATAAAAAGTGAGTTAAAGAAATAAAGGATTTGTTGTGTATGAATAAGTCCATATACACATAACTTTTACTTCACCTTATGGATATTGACATTGTGTCATTATTTGCCATGAACTTGTATTAATTTCATAGTTTATAAAACTAGATTAAGTTAGAACAAGAATTTTAAAGTTGAATAAAAAGTTTTCCAAATGTTTTCTTTTTCAAGCCTTTCTCAAACTTTCATCTTTTTATTTTGGGGAGGTTATTGAGCATTCTTGCACATTTCTAATATTTTTCTTATTTTGTTTAAAATTATTTTTGAGTGAGGAAAAATACAAACCTCAATGATAAAAACACTTATCTTTTTGGGGAATTACTTTTTCAGTAATTTCTTTTTCATAGATCTGTAGATGTATAGACAACATGCATAATGTTATATAAATCTGACCATATTTTTTATGAAATTAATTAACTTAATAATATTTCATAAATCTCTTTCCATGGCAATAAACTTGGATCTACTAAACAATTTTTAATGGCAGCAAAATATCCCTTTGTATTTTCCTACTGAATTTTATTTCACGTACCCATAATTGGACATTTGGTTGTTTCTAGATTGTTCCCTTTTAAACAATGCTGCATTAAGCACCTTTATACAAATACCTCTCCTCAATTGAGTGATTACTCCTTAGGTAATTCCTAGACATGAGCTACTTCTGTCAAAGGGTATACATTAATTTTTCTTTTTCAACATACTACCAGTCTGCCCTTCAGAAAGAATATGCCAATTTGCATCTCTAATAATGGTGCAGAGGGTGCCCTTTCCCCACATGCTTGCCAAAAGTCGTTTTTATCAATTTTTAAAAACCGTTGACAATCTGATAGACTCACTTATTCTAAATTGTAGATGGTTATTAGCATTTTAAAAAAGGTTCCCTTCATAGCAAGGCAGCAGCACTGATTAGCACTCCTTTGTCTATTTATATCATGTGACAACATTCCTCTGAATGAACAGGCTTCATAATTTCCTTCTTGGAGCACTTAATGAAAATGTGTGGGTGAATTCAATTTTGTTTCACGTGCAAAAATCTCCTGAAGACATGTTTCAAAAGGAGAATCTACATTAAGTTCACTCTGACAGAAGCATCTAATTTGACCAACAGGAAGGCATTGCCTGAATCTGACCCAGAGTAGTTAATTACTGAGGGAATAGATTTATTGGTCAGTTTTGGAACAAACAAACAAACCTCAAACCTCCACTTCCAAACCAATAATAATAATAATAATAATAATAATAACAACAACAACAACAAATGTCAAACTAGTGGATTCAGGATCAGTATTCACTATAAATTATCTCACATCTACTTCATCCTCACTCAGGATCAATGAAAAAAAACTTGACTCAACATTTTATTTATCCAGTACAGTAATCAACATTTGTTTTATTTCCATTAATTCTGGGTTTGTGAGCCTTTGGAGAGAACCCAACTTAAGTAATCTCTGCTTAGCAAAGCTTTTATTCAGGAAAATAAAAAGCAAGTTAATAGTGCAAAGAAGACTAGGGAAATACTTAAACTACAGAAGAGGACAATCAGTGTTTAAAAACTCTGAGAGTTCATGGTAACCATTCATATGTTAATTAAACAACTTAAATAAAGTTTAAACAACTCAGTAAACCATGTTCTCTGAAGACTTACTAGATGTTATATTTTTTTAGTATAAGTTATTTACTGTACTTACTAGAAAGTAAAAAAAAAATCGTATCTATTTTATAAAATCACATCACTAATGCTGATTGGCTTCTTTCTCCTATTAGTAAAAGAATGAAACTTTACCATATAGAGAAATATTACAGCAGTTCATTATGTTGTACCCTGCTTCACTAAAACCAATTAAATTCACATGGATTCCTCAGCACAGCTTTTATTTGGCATAGTACAGTTTGACACAACCTACTGACTTTCATCTACTCGTCCAAGTAATACACTGAAATCCATTTTAATTGTGAGGTGAAAGAACCTACAAAAGTGTAATAAAAAGGAAAGGAAAGGAAGAACTAAAAATGCCCTTTTATTTTCTCCGTAATTTTGATCCAGGATTAATTTTTTTGTTTGTTTTAAAATTTGTTTTTCTTCCTAACCGGAAGATTTCTTCAAAGAATATCTCAGATTTCATTTTTTATATACTATTGAGTATATCTATATTTTGAACAAGCTGGGGTATAAATGAATAATTTTTATTCCTGTATTGGGGGATTTGCAAACAAACATTACAATATATTTTACTGGAATTGTAACTTTTGCTTCTGCAATTCTAATATTTGCTTAGTCCCAGTCCTGAGGAAATTTGTTCATGGTAAATCCAATAATTCCTATGGGCTTTAGAGGTAGCATAAGAGATGAATTGTACTGAAGACCTGTGAACTTTATAGCAAGGATGTAAATGATCTAAAAGCTTTATTGCCAGTCATGGTCATGGTTCCTAGACTGCAGCCTCTCTTTTGAAGCTGTAGATTTATAATTACATGTAGGTACAACTGCAGTCCTTTGAGATTCTTCTAAATTTAGGACATTGTAATAATAGCAGTATTACTACTCCTAAAATAGTAATAATACTAACGGAACTAATATTTTTTAGGATTTAAATTATGCTAAGGAATGTGTTAAAGGCTTTTACTTTAAAATTTTTTAACAATTTATGTTATAGTGACAACTATAACTAAACTCATAAACTGATAATTTTATTTCCATTTTACATTTTGGGAAACTGCACTCAATGGTATTAATGCACTTGCCAACATAAAACACAATAAAGGAAAGAACTGAGCTGTCTTGGGTTTTGTTTAAGGCCCAAATCATTTTTGCCAGATGAGACTATCTCTCCATTATATGAGATTCAGTTTTGGGGGCAGCAAGATGCTTGTTAACAATAGATTGGTGAATATTTATAAGGCTTTAGAATTTACAAAGGATATTTTTAATACATATATTTTGTTTGATCATCAGAGCAGCTGTGGGGTTGGCAGGAAGGTATCTGTGACTCTGACCACATTTTTTTTCAAGTAAAGAAAGCTGAAAGGTAAATTTCTTTGTATCCAACTAGTGGAAGCAACAGGTGGTGCTTGACGTGATGGATACTTGAGGTGGTGGATACTTATGTTCTCCCAATGTCTACTACCACCCAGTCACCTAGAACAACCCTCCCCTCCAAAAAGCAAAAAGTGAAAACAAAACTTCTGCCTTGCATTTGTAAAGTTAAGACAAAACTTTCCAATCCTAGAGAAATGCTTTGTACTATGCTCTATAGAACCATCATTATGATTATATATGGTTTTATGTGTATTATTATGCATACAGATTATATACATATATATGTGTGTGTGTGTGTGTGTGTGTTTAAAATAAAAGAAACTTCACACACGTGGGTATTCTTTCTCTAACTCACCTGCAGGAGGTAGGCTTCAAGTTCAAGTTTAGGACTTTACAATTTAGGACTATACAGTATCTGAAGTAGAGGAAGTATGCCACTTAGGTGTTTGAGAGCTTCTACTTTGTCCTGTACTTCTTTGAGAATTCTTGGGCTCCCTATGCACTCCTGGCTGCTACCCAACCCTCTCCCATTCCCTGCATTTCATTGTCTTCTTTTAAACTTAATTTGACTTTTTAAAAACATGAGAATTTCAGATGCACAGCCTATAAAAACACAACAAAACACATTTTAGGAAGATGAATAGGCATCATTAAGTAAGTAAAGTTAATACAGGAAATAAATGTAGTTATAGCTACAAGGAGTTCAGCTTCATTAAACTGAATAAATACTGTAGCCAGATATTCTTGAAATCCTTGAGCTTATAACTTAAGTGGAAGGTTATTTTCTATGAATTTGCTAAATTACTTTAGCCAATAAATACTGATAATAGTGTTCTTATTTCTGGAGGTTTTCCATTTTTTATTCTTTTTCTTTCTTTTTTGGGGGGGCATATTAAAGTAAAAGTACAGAGTTTTGTAAGGTTCCGTTTAAGTTAATATACTATTGAGTTAAAAATAGCTTCTCAAGTCTGCAACTTCACAGAGTGATTATCATGATATTGATCAGAAAGATTGGCCCCAAATAAAATTGGACTTAGGTCTATTTTGATGAAATACACACACACATACACACACACACACGCACAAACACACACACACACCCCCATAATACAGGATTGCAAGAGTTCAAGGATAGAGTCACCTTGTAATGCATGTCCAGACATCTGGCAATGCTTGATTGCTCCAACACTTGTCAAGGGACTGCTCAGCACGTAACTGAACACTGTCAAAAGCAGAAACCCCACTACTTTCCAAGGAAGCAAATGGCATTTTCAGACGTTTGTAACTGTTAGGAAATCCTTCCTTATGATGAGCTGAAATGTAGTTCTCTATCACTTTCAACTACTTCTTCGGTTCATAGAAAGAAGTCAAATACAGTATCATTTATTGCAGACTGCTTTGCTCTAACAGTGGAAAAGGGATTTCTATCAGAATCCTTGCAGTAGTAGGCAATTCTACAGTGTAGGCAGCAACTGCCAGTTTTCATTCCAGTCTTGTTAGTCTTGAAAGTAAACATTTTGTTGGGAGTTGGTGGTTGGCATATTGGACCCCGAGTCTAGAATAACTTCAAAGGCTGGGAGGCTATAGAACCAGAATTATGTTCAAAGACATGTTCTCTAGAAGGATCATCTCAGGGAATCTAATAGTATTGGCCCTTAGGAAAAAAAAATAAGAGTCATGGCATAACGTAATTAGTTTCGCTGTGGTTCTGCCAATAAATACTAGCTAAAGAAAACTAGTTGAAACAACATATTTTCTGTGCAGAAATTAAAACCATGCTGAAAAAAAAATTCTCTTAGTAAACCAAGAGAAACATTGTTATTAATATTAGGCACTGGCATGAAAAAGTCACGTTACCAACAAATTTTAAAGGTTAATATTCCATTTCTTTAACTTTTTTCATTTAGCTATGATGAATTTCCTTTCTTACTCATCGTGTGTGTCTTTTTATTATTGTAATTCGCCAATGCTCAATTCTTTCTTGAGTGAAAGTATGAAGAATGTGCACAAAAAAAGAAAAATTTTAATGATGTCATTTTTTTTTTTAGGTCTCTGAGTTGCATACCAATATCCCAGCTCTTGCTGTGATCCGAGGGACACCCACCCACGATATGGCTGTGGATATACCTCTCCATTCACCATGAAAACAATGTGCTCTTACTAGAAGAAGATTGACCACTGGCAACATACAGAAAGGATATTGAGCCCCAAACACCATGAGCTGTGTCTGACCTCTCCATGGCATCACATTTGCTTGATGAAAGTGTTACAAACTAAAATACTTAGGATTGAGGACATTATTCAGTGTTGTTTTATATCCGCTATTTCAGAGTGAAATGTGTTAGAGCATCAAGACAAATGCAAAATGCTAGAATCAAACAAGTATTCATTGAAAAAGGCTTTTTCTTCACTATTTTAGAGGCAGGGTTTGAAGCATTTGTTTGGAATAACATTTAGTTGTATCACTAGCTTGAAAATTTCAAGAACTTCTTTGCTTCATGTTATGTTATTCCTAATAAACACCGTCGTTTATGCTAGTGCATTTACCACACTCAAATTCCCTTGACAGACTTTCTAAATTAACTGATTTTGAATATGCTACTGTATGTAATGGTACAGCAGTAATCAGAAGTTTTCAGAAACATTTCTTTTACCATCTTCCCCAATTTCATATTTTTGAGGGAAAAAAATTTGAAGACTAATTAAACTGATTTGCTATTTAAGCTGACCAAATTTTCTGCTCAACTTTTTCTTTGGCTTTGGGTCATTTTTTTGTACAATGCATGGGGGTAGATACTTTACAATTTAGAAAGTAAAGAGGTACAGATCTTTTCTTGTTCTTTTCAGTATGATTTTAAGTCTAATGCATGTACATAGCACTCAACCTTATACTACATGAAAACAGTAATATTCAAACTCTTAATTTTTGTTCTCCATATGGCTTTAGGTTTAATTGATTTGACTGGTAAAAGAAAGAAAAAAACCACACCTAAGGGTTAAAAATCATTTTCATTATGCAGAAGATTTTGAATTCAACTTTTGAACTATGGTGAAGTGGAATATGGAAAGGCATTCAACAGAAGGCTTTCACTGAATGAAAGGCATTCAATGAAGTTTAGAGTAGAACATTGATTCTGCTGAACATGATGAGAAATTGGAGAGTGTGAAAAGGTCTTTATAAATCAGAGAAATCAATGAAAATGAAAGACAAAAAGTATATGACATTTGAATAATGACATTCAATAGGAGAACAGCCATCAAATGATTTTTATGAAGGCGCGAATATCAATAAATCAATAGTTGATGAAAATTAAGTTTGCTTGACTTGTTTCTTTGTAATAGACAGAATGTGGTGGATGTATATTGTCAGTACTTGCATTAAACTCCAGAAAATTCTATCGTACACTGATTAACTTCGTTGAGCTTCCTTTTTCAGTAAGATTTATAAAGCCCCCTCCTTAAAGCCTTTGTATTGAAGCTATGGCACATCCTTGACGATATAGGTAACATGTCAAAAATTATGAATTTATTACAGAACAAGAATATATTTCTTTTTGTTTCAGGGAAGGCAGTTATATTTTCACATAAAACCATGCATGCATAAATCAATCTGAATGAGAGCTTTAGCTTTGACTTATTTTGGTGGTTTGGAGCTAAGTTTATTCTTGTTCCAAACTGTTTAGATACTTCAAAGTAATCCACAAAGATTCCTCAGAAAGTTCTCCTGGGCTATATGTATATTTTAACATAATATATAAAACATTTGATGATATGCAAAACATAATATACATATATAGAGGGAAAGACTCTACTATACATGTGCACTAAAACTCTTCATCAGTTGCCACTATCTAGCCCTCCATTTCTTCTGTACAGCACAATGACCTTGGCCTTCTGCACACTGAATGCTGATGGCTACTGAATTACTCTCCAGAGTGCCCAGATCCCTTCTGCTCCTAAAATATGAATTTTAGGCTTAACAAGGGTCAGTCCCACTTGTTTCAAGATCAGTTTATGTCTGTTTTAAATTGGCATTAGTAATTGCATAATGAAGTATGAATATGAAAGAAATAGTTGATGTTTTTCAAAACTAAGTTAAATGTGTAGAAAAGACTTGGTAAAATTTAGTTCCTTAGAAAATGCTACTAAATTAGTACTGAGCAGGACAACTGTAAAATGTTGCAAAAATATATATCTAAATATAGAAGGGTTCTTAGCTTATATTGCTTTGCCAATGTTTTTATATTCTTGCTCTGAACTAAAGACACACAAATAGAAACTGGAAGTTCTGGTAGACATATTTTGGGTGTGCATTGTACAAAAAAGACAACCTAGAACTCTAAGATTCAAAGAAAAAGCATTGACTCTTTATCAAAAGATTGGCAAATATGCATTTATATAAGTGATAATTAAATGTTGGAGCTATTTTGTGTTATTTTTTTAAATGACTCCTTGCTTTAACTGATTTTCCATTAATTGACTGATTCTGATTTTGTGTTGGATAAAAGTAGTGTTTGTTCCTTCTCTGTTTCAACATTTTTTTTTTTGATATTTCTATTTGTTTCTTCCTACAACTTCCCGTGCTTGCTTCATGTTACTAGTATTCTCCTTTATCTCTTTAAGGATACTAATTATGACTACTTAAAATTCTTGATCTGTCTCAATAATTTTGCTTGATGTGGCCTATGTC
The DNA here is from genome assembly GCF_024610735.1 of Ursus americanus. Taxonomy (NCBI): domain Eukaryota; kingdom Metazoa; phylum Chordata; class Mammalia; order Carnivora; family Ursidae; genus Ursus; species Ursus americanus. The sequence goes on from NC_142146.1 coordinate 39,261,238, forward strand.
CAGATTTTGGTCTCTGTTTTATAGTAGCTGTACTCGTTGGGTATCTTATTATTTTGGCTCGTGAGCTCAATTTTCCTGAGGTCAATCCTGTTTGCCAATGTTATAAGGAAAGGCCCTTTAGTGATTTTTAGTAGATGGGAGGGGATAAATTCCAGGGTCGAGAAAGCTCTCAGCATCATCAAATTTTTGATCACCCTAAAAAATTGATTTGGGTTCACTCCTTTGGAAATTCCTTTGTCAGAGATTTACCCTTAAATATTTAGAACAAAGCAACACTGGGAAGAGGTAATCTCTCTTTTATCTGCCTGGGGATGTGGAGGCACAGGAGATGGAGAAGAGGATGCCCAAGGGCAGGGCAACTGGTCATCCTGCAACTTTATCAACTTCTTTACTGCCCAGATGCTACCACTGACACCGCAGTGGATGCCCTAGACTGTTGAAATGAGGGGGGCAAAGACCACCCCAAAAATCAGGAAAAGAGATGAATTTAAAAGTAAAATCTCTAATTGAATCTTTCTTCCCACTCCTGCTTCTGGCTGCTGTCCAACTGTGACCATCCTCCAACCACTTTAAGACCACTTCTGGTCTCTCCTGGTGTTCCTATAATTTTTATAACTTGTTTGGGTCTATGTTTCCTCTCAATTATGTAGTTTCTCTAGGTTTGATTTGGGAAGGAGCCAGTAGCTGAAGCTAGTTTGTTATCTTATTAGCACTGATTTTTGTATTATTAATACTATTATTTTTAGGTTTTATTTTTTTTATTTTAGAGAGAAAGAGAGAAAGCACACAAACGAGTGGGGGTGGAGCAGAGGGGGAGTGAGTAGGAGGGGGAAAGAATCTCAAGCAGATTCTGCACTGAGCATGGAGCCTGACATGGGGTTCAATCTCACCACCCTGAGATCAGGATCTGAGCTGAAACTGAGTCAGACACTTAACTGAGCCACCCAGAAGCCCCTCATTTTTGTATTATTTGATAAAGTTAAAAGTTGCTGATTGAGAATGATAAATGCTATCGAGGGTTTCTCAGTTTAATTTGAGTTCAGTTACAGCCCAGATCAGGAGTACTATAGGGCCTGCTCAAGACAAATCGAGGGAAATGATGTAGTCTGTGGCCTATGCCCTCAGCCTCTCTGTATATGGCACTTCTTCCCCTTTCCATGGATGAGGAAGTCATACATTTCAGATTTTTTGGGACTAACCTATTTTCAGATACTTTGTTCTTTTGTCCCATCTAAGTACAATTGTGCTTTTCCACCATTTGTTCTATTTCTGATTTGGAAAACAAAGTTACTCTATGAAAAAGATCTTATTACTTGAACCCCTTATCTTTCAGATTCTGGATATCCTAGAATCTTGTCTTCTGGTGAATCAAACTGATTACTCAGAAAAGTAAGTTAAGTCATGAATAGGCAATTTCTTTTTTTTTTTTTTTAAGATTTTATTTATTTATTTGACAGAGAGACAGTGAGAGAGGAAACACAAGCAGGGGGAGTGGGAGAGGGAGAAGCAGGTCTCCCGCCGAACAGGGAGCCTGAGGCAGGGCTTGATCCCAGGACTCTGGGTTCATGACCTGAGCCAAAGGCAGATGCCTAACGACTGAGACATCCAGGCGCCTGAACAGGCAATTTCTTAAAGAAGATATACAGATGACCCCCACAACTAATCTGTATGCTGCAGAAGGGCGCTGACCACGTTTATGGTATTTGTCACTGAGCACCAACTCCCAGCGGAGAACTTAGCATATCATAATGCTCAATAAGTATCGGTTGAATGAGTAAAATGGATAAAAGGGGAATTCCCAGTGCTTTGTGTCACTGTAAGTTTGTACAATTTTTTTACATGGAAATTTGGAAAAATATAATAAAATTTAGAGTACATAAAACCTTGATCTGAGAAATTCTACCTCTTGGAATTTATCCTAAAGAAATAACATGACAAGTATACATAGATTTATATAGGGGTGTTCACTGCTTAAAAAATATGGAAAACGATCAAAACATATCAAAAGGAGAATCTTAAATGATTTAAAAGGAATTATTCTTCTAAAGGTTCACCACCACGTATGATGTTGTCTATGGGTTTTTAATAGATACTCTCTATCAGATAAAGGAAGTCCTTTCCTTCCATACTTTGCCAAGAATTTTTATAACCTATGTGTTGAACCTTTCATATTCAATGCTTTTTCTATATCTACTGAAATATATTTTCATTTGTTAATGTGGTAAGTTATATTTACAATATTCTAATATTAGAGTATGCTTGCATCCCTAGGATAAACCCAGTTCAGTCATAATGTACCTTTTTTTTTTTAACACTGATGAATTTGGCTTGATAATATTTTGTTCATAACCTTTGTATCTATGTTCATAAGTGAAACCGGCATATACCTTTCATTTTTCTTACTGCTACTGACAAGTTTTGATCTCAGGAGTATTATAGTTGCTTCATGAAATAATTTGGGAGAGCATTCCTTTATCTTTTTTCTTGAAAGGTTTGTATAAAATCAGGTGATCTATTCCTTGAAAATTAGATAGAACTCACCTATAAAACAATCTGGGCCTTGTATTCTTTGATGAATGGATTTTTAGCTAATTCAATTTCTTTAATGATTATAGGTCTATTCAATTTTTTTCAGATAGTTTTGATAAGTTATTTGTTCCTAGGAAACGGTCCATTTTATCTAAGATTTTAGATTTATTTGCATCAATTGTGTGTGAAGTTGTTCTTATCTTTTTAACCTCCACAGCACCTGTAATTATGTCCTATTATGTCTTTTAACCTTGTTTATACTTGCTCTCTCTTTGTCTTATCAAAACTGTCTATTTTATTCCTTTTTTCAAAGAAACAAGTTTTATTTTGCTTTGTTGATCCCCTCTATTGTAGTATTTTTCTGCTTTTATCTTTATTTTTTTTAGTTAATTTTATTCTTTGGTTTTATTCTGTTTGCTCCTTTCAAAACCTCCTAACCTAGTACCATAACATTAAATTTAAGTCCTTTTTAATTTTTAATATAAACATTAAAGGATACAAATGCTTTAGTTTCATTTAAATACTACATTTAATTAGCTAAATACCAAAAATTTTTATATAATTAATTATGATTAAATAAGCAATACAGGTGCCTGGGTGGCTCAGCCGGTTGAACCCCTGCATTCAGAGGAGGTCATGATCCTAGGGTCCTGGGATCAAGCCCAGATTCGATTAGGGCTCCCTGCTCAGTGGGAGTCTGCCTCTCCCTCTCCCTCTCCCCCTGCCCCCTTCTCATGTGCATGCTCTCTCTCAAAATAAATAAATAAAATCTTTTAAAAAATTAACAATACATAAATATACTTAAAAAATAATTAAAACATTACAGATGGTAAAGACCACTCCTCTTGGCCCCTCTCTCTCCCATCCCATGTAGTATACTTTTATCTATAATGATATACTCACAAAAATATTGTTGTGAGTAATATATAAAAATATTGTTGGCACTGTATAATAAAAATATTTTTGTAATAAATAAAAAATATTTTTGTATATGTTTTTCAAAAATGGTTATTATTTTAAAAATATACTGAAGAAGAAAAAGGCATTGTTTTGAAAATTTATTGGTGGTAGGTTTAAACATCATTAATTTAACAGATATTATAAGATTGCCCTCTAAATGAGTATAATCATTTTACCTTTTCATGGGCAGCTTATTGGAATATCTGTTTCTCTAATACCTCCTGAACACCTAATCTGATCAACTTTTAAAATTTTTGTCGATCTCATGAATATTATCTTATTATTTTTTAATTTGTAGCCCTTGATTAATAATCAGCTTGAGCAATTTCTCAAGTTTATTGACCACTGGAATTGCTGTTCAATGAATAGATTATCCATTTTAAAAATTTTCTTTGGATTTTTGTTTAACATTATTTTTGTTATATATTGAGTAAGACATTATGGAATACCTATAACTATGAAATATAAAAATAAATAATATAACACATATCTACACACTCTCCATATAGATGAAGAGAAAGAGCATAACCTTTACATTTCAAAGTTGCCCTGTGCTCCTTTGTAATCCAGTTCCTATTTTTCTGCTTCTGTGGTAATCACTATCCTAAAATTGGTGTACTTTATCGCATTGATTTTCTTTATACTTTTGTTGCATATCTTAGTATCTCTAAACATATATTATTTGGTTGTTATGTTTTTAAAATTTATATAAATGAAATCGTGTTGCATATATTGCTCAATATTTTGTTCTTGAGATTCATTTATTTTGTTTTCCCATAGTTCTGATTCATCCATTTTTCATGCTACATGAGACAAGAAAATGGAAATGCTAGTCTACTATTGATGACATTTCCAATGCTTTGTTATTACAACTAGAGGAGTTTTGACTATTCTTGTACGTCTCTTGATGTATATATGAAGCATTTAACTAGAGAGTATACCAGAAGTGGAACTGCTGAATCAGAAGGTACATTCATCTTTAGTTTTACTTTACTTTACTGGACATTGTCAAGTTATTTCTCACTGTTGCTCAAATGGACACTCCCACCAGCACTGTGTAAACGTTCCAGTTGCTCCACACTTCTGCCAAACTTGACATTCATTTACTCATTCAAAAAAATCTGTTGAAGACCTGTTATGTGCCAGCCACTGTTCTAGGTACTAGAGATGCAATAATGAACAAAGCTGACAAAAATCCTTGCATTTTTGGAACATAAATTCTGTAGAGGAGACACTAAACAAGATAACTAATTAAAATATATAATATATTGATGATAAGAGCAAAGGTAAAAAACAACAAAACAACAAAGCAGGAAAGGAGATATAAAATAACAAGGTGGGTGTTGAAATTTTGGGTAGTATCCAATGAAGCTATCACTGAGAACATTAAAAAAAGTGAAGAAGCAAGCCAGGTAGACACCTGGAAGAGGAGCATTCCAATTACACAAACAGCAACACAAAGGCTCTGAAGACTAACAAGGAACCCAGTGTGGTTGGAGCAGAAAAACAGAGTGGAAGAAGAGATCAGAGTGAAAACCAGGAGCTAGGCAATCTACGAACTTGCAGGACTCAAAGAGGATTCTGACTCTTACCGGGGAAGATGGGAAGGCACTTGAGGGGTTTAAGGAATAGAGTGACATGGTCCGATTATGCTTTAACACCATGATTATGGCTGCTGTGTTACAAATAGCCTACAGAGGCCAGTGCTGAAGTAGAAAGGCTAATTAGAAGGCTATTGTAATAGTCCAGGTGGGAGATGATGGTGAAACTGGACTAAAGTGGTGGCAATGGGGCTGTTGAGAAGAAATACAATTCTGTATATATTTTGAAAGTAGAAGTCAGAGGATTTGCTGAAGGATCAAAGATAGAGTCAAAGGTGATGCAAGATTTTGGCCAGAAAAAATGGAAGAACTAGATTGTTCCTAATAAGGTTAATGCCTCCATGAGGTAGAAAGAATTGTTAGCCTCATTTTATAAATGAGGAAACCAAAGCCCAAAGAGATGCTGTAATTTGCCCAAGAGTGTACAACTGGTATGTGGGTCTGGGATTTGAACCCAGCTAGTATGACTCTAGAGTCTGTGCTCTTAACTACTATACCACATATTTCATTTTCCCCCCAATTTGGTAATAGTGGTTTTAATTTAAATTCCCTATGTGAATATAGGGAATGTTGAACATTTTGTGATGTATTGATGGCTATTAAGATTTCTTCTTGTATTAAATATTTGGTAATATCTTTGTCTGTTTTTCAAATTAATGGGTAGCTTATCTTTTTCTTTTTGGTTTGTAGGAATTCTTTATATATTCTGGATACCAATCCTTTGGCAGTTATATGACAAATTGCAAATATTTTCTCTTGTTTGTGACTAGACTTTTTATTGTTCTTATGATGTCTTTTGATGAACAAAGTTCTTTAGTGTAGTCAAATTGATTAATCTTTTCCTTTACATATTTTTTGTGCTTTAGAAGTCTTTCCAAACTCTGAGATCATAAAGACTGTCTTCTGAAATTTTCTGAATTTTTATGAAAGAGTTTTGTCTTTCATATTTACATCTTTAATCTAATCTGGCCTAAAAAAAAAATCTATGCCAGTTAGAGTCAAGATAGTGGTTATTCTATTGGGGGAGAGCAGGGAGGTGGCTGAAAAGGGCATGAAAGAAGCTTCTAAGGTGCTGGTAATGTTTCTTGACCTGGGTACTCTTTACACAGTTTTCAGTTCATGAAAATTCAGCAAGCTGTGCATGTATATGCATTTTCCTTTGTGTATGTTATACTTCAATAAATTAAAAAAGTTAAATCTGACAGTCTCTCCTTTTTAACGCATTTTCTGCCTTTTCTGTGCTTTGGGGTTTTGTTGTTGTTGTTACCTTTTCCTGTTTTCTTTTTTATTGGTTGACTTATTTTTTTTTTCTTTACTTCTCCACTGGGTTGGAAGTCATGGATTCTATTAAAACACACATATTTTGTATAAAGTGATTACTGTTAATACTTCCTTAAGAGAATTTAAAATCCTTTGATCTGTTTGCCCTTCCTTATTTTAATAATTTATATTCCTTTCTTTTATTTTTACTTCCATTTTTCTTATCTTTAATTATTTTAAATATATATTTTATAATCTTTAATTAATCATATGAAAACCTTGGGTTCTAATTCTGTTGTTTGCTATCTCTCTTGTCTTTTATGGTGGTTTGTTTCCTTGTGTATTTTTAATTTTGAACTGTGAACTAATGTTGGTGGAGCTTTAGCAAAGATGACACTTTTGTGGCCTTGGCCTGGAGGGTAGCCTCCCAAAGATGCTTTATCTTTGTTTTTGCCAGCTCTTTCAAAGATGTTTCCAATTTAAGACTGGGTTTTAAGTTTATTTTTAAGTTTGGGTCTTCTGGATATCACAGGCAATATAAATGTAAACCACAAACTCTCATGAGGTTAAGCTCAATTGTTAAATGTCTCTGGGGATACATCTTTCCCCACCTAGAGCCTATCAATGTTTCCTGAGATATTGTAGATATAGTGACTCTCATTTAGGATCTGTTTACTAGCCAAATCTAGTCCATAAATCAGACTTGAAAAGAGTTTAAAATAATTATTTGTATCCTTTTAATTCAATTCCCATTTATTATCTCTGATTTCTTTCCAGTCTATTTTCCCTCCCTTCCCTATGATCCGATCCTCTGTGCTGTTTCTTATATCCCACATATGAATGAGATCATATGATAATTGTCTTTCTCTGACTGACTTATTTCACTCAGCATAATACCCTCCGGTTCCATCCATGTCGATGTAAATTGTAAGTATTCATCCTTTATGATGGCTGAGTAATATTCCATCGTACATATATACCACATCTTCTTTATCCATTCTTCTGTTGATGCCTACAATATGGTTTGGCTATTGTGGACATTGCTGCTATAAACATTGGGGTGCATGTGCCTCTTCAGATCATTACATTTGTATCTGTGGGGTAAATACCTGGTAGTGAAATTGCTGGGTCATAGGGTAGCTCTATTTTTAACTTTTTGAGGAACCTCCATACTGTTTTCCAGAGCGGCTGTACCAGTTGGACTCTCACCAACAATGTAAGAGGATTTCCCTTTCTCCTCATCCTCACCAACATTTGTTGTTTCCTGACTTGTTAATTTTAGCTATTCTGACTGCTGTGAGGTGGTATCTTATTGTGGTTTTAATTTGTATTTTGCTGATGCCGAGTGATGTTGAGCATTTTTTCATGTGTCCATTAGGCCTGCTTAGATTTCATTTGTTTTCAGATCATTGCTTATTTTCATGGGGGTGGGGGGGGCTACATAACAGGGTTTCTCCCAGGCTCAGAATTCCATGCAGAGTAAAAGGGAAAATGGCAATAACTAACAAGCTGTCAGGGGAGACATAGCTCAGCACCTCCTGAACTATGTAGAAATCCCTAGTTCACAGGTCTTAGGAATGACTAGCAAAAGGCCAATATTCTACTTTTCTGAATACATTCATGTTTTTCACAAAATAATGCTTATCTTTGCTTTCAAGTTACATGATTTTATAAGGTAGGGAAAAATGATTTGTAAATTGAAATGAAAAATATAGATAAGAGTGTCTTCTTTTTACCTTTAGCAAAACTCTAAAACTTTGCAGAACTTCGTATTTTTCTTAGTTTTTAGAAAAACAAATGAACAGATTTAAAAAATTATATAATTCATTTTATCAAAACTCAAAGCTAACCCCAGTAATTACCAATCGTAATTTGTCCCTCTTAGGCTGTTACATATACTTAGTGCTGAGTCATGAAAAGCAAGTGTTGAGTTAGAAAGACACTGCTTGAATTCCAGCGCTTTGGTTGCAAGATGTGTGAACTTGAGAGCTAGAAGCCTCAATATCATTTCATGTAAAATTGGGGAATTTAATACCTACTGTGCAAGGTTGTTGTTATGTAAACCTTTTGGCAAACATGAGGGGCTCAATGAAGGGTAACTGTTATCATTTGATTTTTCTGTAATCCCCTCGTTGTCTAGCATATTTGTATATTATATGCTGTATGACAACATTGTGTATAAGGTAAGAAGGCAATGAGATAGGCCACGAAATATTCATGGCACACATATTTATTTTTAGTTCTGCCACATAAGCTATATAAAAAGAAGAGAGTTGAATATAGATGTCTCTTTTACCCAAGTCAAGCAATGAATTCTAATGGTAATGTTATATTTCTTTGGTATGCTGAAAAGACATGATTTTGGTATCCTTTCTGAAAGTAAACTTTGATGCTATAGCAGAGCGGATGGAAGACTGAGAAGGGAAGACCAGAAAGTAGGAGAAGGATCAGGAAAGGACTGACTATCTCAGAGAAACCAAGTGAAGAGGAGGTTTGAAAAATGTATCCATTGCCTACAGTGAACAACTGTGCTAAGGAGAAACAACTAGAAGGGATTGAAAGGTTGAGGATACAAAGGGGTGAGAGGATGACCCAAGTCTCTGCTAACACAGGAGAGGAAAAGGATAGAGGCTGAAATAGATGGGGGATCAAGATTAACAGAGTTCCCATCCAACTGATGGGCTCATTTGTCTCGATCAAGGGAGGGTGAGATTGTAGAATGCACAGAAAGAGGAGAAAGTGGGTCAGCTTTAATAAACAGGGAAGAATGTGTGGTGACCATGTTGTTTCTTTACATGTAAATAGTCGTTTTGAAAAAGCATGACAGAACTAAATTCAGTTTGTGCACATATATTTGGAAATAAGCCCTCAGACTCGTATCTACACTAAATGTATTGTCTTTCCAGAGTGCTCATCATTATGACCAATTCAAGGAATTAGATCTCTTAAGAATCTACTCCATACTTGATGAAGATAAACAAGTACCCTGAATGCCATACAGATGTCAAAAGAAATTGTCAGCTGAGGGAAAATGGGCTACCTGCTTTAAAAAATGCTGGCCGAAAGAGGATGCAGTTCATTTAGGAACTGGTTCTCACATTTTTAAGGCTTTCGGAAATGTCATTTTTTAAAATTTTTATAAACTATCACTTAAATTAACACCGATTCACTATGAAAAGACCTCTTCTTAAATTCTAAGGATAGAGTTCCAACAAGTATCAATTATATGCTAAACAGTGTCCCTGTGTGAGGTAAGTATTATTTCTCCCATTTTGCAGATGAGGCCTCCGTGGCTCAGGGGGTTAATGTATTCAAGATCTCACAGCAAATAAGTGACAAGCAAGGACTCTGGCTCTAGCAGCTTATTAATAGAGGCTGTCTGTAGAATGCTGAAGTAGTATATAAATTTTGTCTTCTAAATCTTCCCGCAATCTTCTCTTTGCCCTGTGAGTCCCCTGGGGAATCATTTCTTCATATATGCTAAGAATTAGCATTTGAATATCAACACAACCTCAGAGCATCTTTCTGTGCCTGTGAGTATGGAGGAATAGTTTGTCCCTTTAAAACATACCTTCTCATTCAGATAGTACAGATGAGTTGTTGTGGAATCTGACTTAAATTGATGCATAAATAAGAAAGAATGAAATGATAAAAATCCACAGGTTGTAAGAGAAGAGAAGTTGATGGTATCTAGATATATCTGTTTGGCCAGTCATGACAAAAAATAGAAGAAGAATTAGAACTGCTGGGAAACACTGAGGTTATAACTGTCAAGAAGACAGTGCAGGATACAAAATCACACACACACAGTTTTCTTCTTGACTAAGTTAAAATAGCTAAAGATGGAAGGAAAAAAGCCAAAATATTAGTAATTATGGTGGTTGCTTTTAGGCAGTAGGATTTTCTTTTAGTCTCATTATTCTGTCTTATATTTATTAATTTACTACAAGAATTATGTTGCTTTTATAAATAGATAAAAATAAAGAAGTCATAGCCATCACCGAAACCTTTTGGCAGGTAGCTCTGATGGGTGTTTTAAATCCACAGGAGGAACTATATCGAGCTCTTAAACCACAAATCCCTGCTTGTTTGGGGCAGGGAGTGGGCAAAGCAGATGCCAGAAGCACCACAAAGCCAAGTCTCTTGGGTTTGTTCTCTTGTTTCAAGGGAAAAAGCCAAATGCAACTCTGCACAGGACTGTTTCAATTCACTTGTGTCATAGGAGGGAGGACGAGTGGCCACCCAGGAAGGCTTAGGAACAGGCTGCTCTTCGGGCATGCAGGAATAAAAGAAAAGAGGCAGTAATTGCCCAGCAATTCCAGTTGTCTTTAATGTAACTCCAAGCTAATATACTTACTTCCTGTATTTTAGCATCCACACCAGGTTTAAAGAAACAGATCTGCCAGTAATTTTAAGAGAACAAAGGCCCCTCTCAGCCCGCAAGTCCCCCTCCCTAGCGTTGCACCCTGACTTCTCACAGCAGCACTCACCTCCAGCAATCAATTCCATTTCTAAGGAGACAGAGAACAATTTATTCAGCTTCAATTTGCTGAGAGGAAAACCTCCTATTCTCTAATATTAATTCTTGAAGCAGATTCAAAAACAATTTTTCTTCCTTGCCAGGGTTTGGGGCTTTGAAAGATATTAATGTAGACAGTCTTTGAAATATTAGGAGTTGGCAGCCATTGTAAGGATCTTGAACTTAGCAAGGCATAAAAGGAAGTCTCAGGGCAAAATATATGTTATTTTATGTGTTGAAATATATATCAAGCTTCTGGTTGGGGCAGAGCTTGGGCACCCCTGGGGAACTATGGACAGTTGCATAGATAACTGTTTGTATTCATTTAAAAGCAGATCCTCCCCAGTAATAAGGATCAGGATTATTTGAGGAGATATTTTCTTATTTTAAAGTAGGTTTTTATATCTCCAGTTCTGAAACTACCTCCATGTGACTTTATACAAATCCATAAGCATATAGAGAACAGTGATAAGATAGTTTGATAACAAATTTCAGCACCTGTAATTCTCTTCCACAGATTTAATATTGCCTTTTTTTAACCCATGTTTTACAGATAGTGTGAAATGTGTTCCAGCTGCTTCTTTCTATTATTTACCATAAGATTAATAAACTATCATTTTATCTAAACACATTAGCTATATTGGAGTACAGTAGGTTCCAACATATGGCTAAAATGTTTAATTGACAGGTGACAAAGCTTGACAATGCATGCTTTTTTTTTATGGTTTGAATTTTCTATTGGTTCAGGAGAGTTAAAAGTCAGAAAACATTATCACAAAGCTGAAGTAACTAAATTAGTTTGATTTTTTTTTCATTTAATTGACTAGTTGTCTTGGTGCCACCCAGTATGTGTTTAGCAGTACTGCCTCAGAATTATGTCAGCTCTCATATAATGAAGACAATCCTACAGACTCCCTGCTTTAGTCCATCTTCCATTTTATCTTTCTGAAACATAGATGTAGTTGTGTCCTTGCTTATGAACCTTAGCTGGCTTCTTACTGTCTATCAAATAAAAGTCAAACTGCTTCGGATGACATTCAAGACTCAAGACCCTCCAAGATCTAGCAACAGGTTGACCTCCCAATGCTTAGCTCTTTGCCCCTCTGGACCTCAGCAGTGGTGGCAGGGTAGTAGGCGCCATAGATGAAACTCTTTTGTGGGGAGTGGTGGTCCAGGCAGAGGTTAGGGACAGGCTTAGCAGGAAGAGAGTGGCACCTCCTGTCAAGAGCTGGGCAGTGTGTACCTGGGACAAGGTGCGAGGAATGTCATCAGGCTGGGGCTAGGCTGTGGATGGCCAAGGCTAACTGACCATAACAAAAGTAGATACTCAGGACATGGGAACAGGAGGAGAAGGAAGAAGACTAAAGCTAGAGAGAAATAGAGACTGTTTCTATTTCTATTCCTCCAGGAACCACTTCCATGGGCAGGTGTTGCAGAAACTATGGGCACTCAAGGAAGGGAGGAGTTGGCATTCCTTTTCTGAGCACTAACTTTGGACCCAGATTCCTTTACATTCATCTTCCTGATCCACTGCTGCCAGCTCTGTGACCTTGGTCAGTTTACTTTGCTCTTCTGTGCTGTCCTTAATCTCCACTAGTAAAATGGAGACAGGCTAGAACCTACCTCATAGACTTACTGGAAGGATTAAACAAATTAACTCAGGTGTCTGCCCCTGGTGAGCCTTCTACAAATCTTACTAATTATTATATTATTATCATGTTTTAGATACTTTTTTCCTTATACATTTAAGAAATAATAAAGCACAGAGAGCAGAATTTTAGTACCATGTAATGAGTAGGATGACCAACTAGTATCACTTTCTTAGGCTCTTTTCTCTTTTAGCACTGAAAGTCCCATATCCCAGGGCCCCCCTCATTGCTAGGCAAACTGTTGGTTGGTCACCCTACTAATGAGAGTGAGAACTCTTTATAAACACCACATCTAGCTGCTTAGCAGCATGATATTGATTGAATTATATAAAATGGTCGTTTTTGTAAGCCCAAACCTTCAAATGGTAGCAATTTCATATGATTCAACTTTGTAGAAAGTCCTAACCTGGTGAGGAAGAGGCTAAGAAGAAGAAGGGGACTTCTACATTTTAACTTTACTCTAGATTATTTTTTTGTCCCTCTAGATCAAAGGTAGAAAAGGCAACAAATATTTCTTAAGCACAGACTGTGTACTAGACATTGAACGATTTCATAAATAAGGAGTTGATTAACTTTACTTTCGTTGATCTTTATGACTCATAAGTCAGGAGAATCAACGACATGAAAAGATAGAAATATAAAGCCAGCAAGAGCATTAACTCTAAAGGGAAAAAAAAAAGCCTAAAGGAGAACATATGCATCTTAAAGATGAAGAAGATCTCTCTTCTCCAAGGTCATGGAGGGAAGAGACAGAGCTTGCAAATGAGGTGCACTGACTCCTGGATAATCTAACTTGTTGAGGTTCAGAGACCCAGCCAAGTCTCTTGAGCAGGAATCACAGCATCTCATTTCAGGGTGGCAAATGCCTTCCTCGAAGGAAGTCAGCATCACAACACTGGGATAGTTAACACACACACACACACACACACACACACACACACAAAACACACACACACACGACATTTTTTTATTTTATTTTATAAAACCACAGGATGGAGAAGCAGTCCAAATTCATCTTGGCTTATGGAAATAACAGAGAATTTCTTAATTTATCTGAAGCATTTTGGTCCCATTTCTACTAAAGAAGTTTTAATTGTTTTTGACATATATTCCTCTTTAGGGGTTTAGATAATCTGAGGGCATTATGACGTTTTGTTTGGGGAGTGTCATCCTATGGAAGGCTCTGTGAATAAATTTTGGAAGGATCCAATACTGTTTTGTCAGATAGTTTTATATTTGGGTAAGCTGAACACATGAGAGCAAAGATTTTTAACTCTTAAGGAAACTTAAAGTAAACTTTAACAAAAAGAAGAAGATAGATGTCATAGCTTTCAATTCCAAGGACTCTGAGACCTATGAATGCTTATGGGTTTCTAGGGAGAGATTGAAAAGCCACAGTATTTTATAAAGGATTTTATATTTATATAAATTTGTATATATTTATAAAGTATTATATAAAGTTGTTGATATGTACATTAAAAAGTGAAGAATTCACAGAAGACTCTAGTCTTCTAGATTGTACACTATATCTGATGCTGTATTTCTAGTAAATTTGGCAAAAGAAAAGTCTGTCAAAGATTTGTGTGTCAATTGCCAGTAAGAGAAAAAGATGTCACCCCCTTACTCCCGCCTAACTCCAGGATGGAAGAGCAAAAATGAGAAACCTGGAACTGTGCTTGCCTGGAGTGTAATCTGAGCATGACCTGTTCTTAGAACTCAGGAAGGCATCCGCACTTCAGATTTATGGTTTATTGCACTCTGCATTTATTGAGTTGGTAACATGCACTGCATGAGGGGAAGGGGATGAAGACCTGCCTTCAAGGAATTGAGAAACTTAAGGTAATAAATAAGAAGTGGTGAATAAGCTAGTGAATTATCATGAGTAGTAAAATTTTCAAGTTATATTGTCTAGTCAAAGGTGTCTCCTTAATGACCAGATGGAAAAATGCTCATGCATGTTCTCAAGTGCAACAGAAATCTCAAAAACACTATCTAAATAGTTGTTGCAACACGTAAAAAGGGGAGAGAAGAATCAGATCAGACACTTGTCTAAAGGGCAGATCTGGCCTCTCACTAGTGTTAGTCACTGCATGTTTTCCAATCTAACGAGCTTCAGATTAGTAGCTTCTCTCTAAATTCTTTGAAAAATTGCCATAACATGATTCAGGCATTGCCTATGTCAACCTGTCTCTTTTAGCATTTTAAGTTTGATTTCATAGAATAAGGTAATCCCAATATAGATCGGAAGTTTGACCTGCAAGATATAAGTCCTAATCCTAGCACTCAAAACCAAAACAAAACAAGATAACCCGAACAAAAACTAACATGCATATAGTGCCACAAACAGTCTGAAAAACAAATGGGTACAAACTCATTTGATCCTCACAAGAGTCCTATTTATTCATCAATAGCTCTTTGCTGAGTACTGTTATGGGCTGAGTATGATTATTCCGTTGCTGTGAAGTGGAAGCTGTGACCATCTCTGTTCATGAATGAACTTGATTCACCCCCTTACACCTCTCTCTTGGGCATCCTGGTCTCACTCAGCTCTTGAGATTCTGAATGCTCTCTTGACAAGAAAGTAAACCACAACCCCCAGACTTCCTCTTTCCTGGGTTCTGCTCTGAACTCTCTAGAGCCTTCAGTGAATTCAGCTGAGTTTTACTTATTTCAGTTCTCCTCAAATGAGTACTGAGGGTGCTTTCTCATGTTTTTGGGGACGGGGATTCTGATGAGGAAATGAAGGAGCTGAAACCATGGGCAGTCCACAGTCCATCCCTCCTGCTGGAAGCAGCACTAAACCAGGGAAGGCATAATATGTGGGAAGCTTGTCTTAAAAATCTTCAGAAAGAACCAGTCTACACAAACCTTTCTTTACTGAATTCCTTCTCATCTTCTCTTTATAGCCTAATTCTATAAAATACAGTATGTGGGTGTAAATGATGAGAAATGGTAGGAAAAACAAGACCAAATGATGTAGGTAGTTGTTAGCCTGTACCCAAGAGTTTCATTTTAATGAAGTATATCTATATCATGGCCTGGAAAATCACCTACAACATAGTAAGTTTTTTTAAAAAGCTTAAAAATAGTAAAAAGTCAAAAAGAAGAATCTTTTGTGTACGGAGATACCACAAGTGCAGGAGCAGACCCAGGCTGAGAGCCCATGTTCAGTTCTCGTCCCCCTCCCTGCCTCACTTCCCAGATGCCAAGGTTGTGTATAGACAGACCTCAAGACACACAGGATAATTCAGTACTTTTCTTCTCTCACTTCTGGGAAGCATTGTGCCAGGTGTTAATAATTCAAAAAGTCTGCTGGGATCCAACCCAGCAGAAGATGCTTTGAAAAGGACAAACACACTGAAATCTGGAAAAAGGCAGTAAGTGAGGCTAATCAGATAGAAGTAGTCAGATAGATGAGCATACCATATGCAAAACACAGCAAAGCTGACCTTTGTTGGCTTACTGATGCATAGCCAAGAAGAAAAAAACCTCGCATCTTTAAATATCATATATCTTTGAATCAATTTGAGGTAGAGGTATTTTTAAAATGTAGCCGAGAGAGAGAAAAAGAATTCAAACAGACCATTTGTAGCAAATGCGCCTGTCAGGGAAAGATCTTTGTAGCTAAAATGAAATGGCATTTCTTTGTTAATGAGGTGAACATTTATGAAGAGCTATTATGCATATTTTTCAAAAAATAATAATGTAGATCTCTCCTGTAATGCAATAAATGTCTGGGTTTAGTCCACCTAACCTATTGTCTAAAATATAATGCGATTTCTAACATAAGCATCTGTGAATAAAGTGAGTCATATTTTGCAAGTTGGAACAATTCACAAGGCTATAGCAAAGGCTTTTCTTATTAAAGATTTCATATGGTAAAAAGTGAGGGTAATAATTACCTTGCCCAGATTTCACCTAAAAAAAATCAGTTCTGTTTATGGGAAGAAAATTCATATTTTACACATTGAAAATTAATTCAGTTATCAGATAATACTTTGAAGCTCAACCGCTCATAGCAATTAAAGGATGGTAATGTCTCAAGAATCAGGTAAATCTGGAAGTCAAAGGAACACAAAACTACTTATTTGTGCTTTTCAAAATTTGAAAATTCTAAAATGATTTTTAAATGGTGTGTAACTTTAGTCCAGCAGAGCCATGCATCAAATCATCTCTATGTTCATCAAGGTCAAGATTTGAAAGGTAAAGTGTGATTTTATGAACTCGGACTGTAAAATGTGAATTTTTAAAAATTATTTTTCTCAGCATGACCACCATGAAGTCTCATATTCCTGTGGCAATGGCTCTCTCCCAGAGCCCACTGCATTAGGCACCTGTTGCCGAACCCTGGGGCTGCTATTTCCCAGGGTCGGACAATGATGCTTTTTGGATACAAGTGGTGGGCAAGTTTTAGTAGGCAGACCATTGGCTCACACTGCACTTCAGAGCATTCAGAGGCCCCAGATTCTTGTGATCCACAGAGCTTGGGTTTATTCTCACAAAGTGGTGGCAGTGCAGAGCTGGGGAGGACTGGCATCCTCCTAAGTACTGTGTGCTGACCAACATAGTACATATAAGTGTTTCTTTATCGACACTAGCAGTTGCTTGGCTTGACATAAGGAAACTAGTGGAACAGCTGGAATGCTGACAGGAGATCAGGAAAATATATTTGGGATAAATATGTTCAGTTTGGCTTATGGTTCTCCTTGAATTGCAACCCATAAGTCATTGAGAAACAGTACACCTAACATCTTACTTAAAAAAAAAAAAAGCTTAGAAATCAGTCACTCTTTGTATTCCCTGGTATAAGCTGAAGCTTCTGATGTAATTTAAAATCAAGCATTTTCTGTTGAAATAGAATTCCTAGATTGAGACCTTCTTCTTCTTTTTCTTTTTCTTTTCTTTCTTTTTTTTTTTTTTAGAGAAAGAGCATGCATGCTAGCTCAGGGCGGGGAGAGGCAAAGGGAGAAAGAGGGAGAGAATTTTGAGCAGGCTCCACTCCCAGTGCAAAACCCTATGTGGAGCTCGATCTCATGACTCTGAGATCATGACCTGAGCCAAAATCAGGAGTTGGTCACTTAGCCGACTGGGACACCCAGGCACCCCTAACTGAGGTCTTTCTAAAAAGTGATAAAAAATTAACTTTGATTGCATAAATCTTTAGAATACTTGGGTGAACAATAGAAGTGAAACCATCTCTCATATAAAAGAAGATCTGAAGCCTAACTCCCATAGGTTACCACTTACATTGTAATGATAAATCATACCCAAGGAAAACATTTAGAAAAGACACTTGCAATGCTGAGAAGGCATAGGTATACATATATATGTATATATATATATATATATATATGCCAAAGCAAAATTAAGCTATTGATGATGAACATACAGACTGGAGCAATTCTTAAAGACAGTTTAAAATACTTAAGCGTTCTGTCATGGAAATACTTTCTAGATCACAAAATCCATGAGTACATATTGTTTCTGAACAAAAAGATTCATTTTAAAAGCAGAAACTTGGAGTCGGGTTCAATTCTATCACTTTCTGCCAATGATATTTGGATGGTAATATTTGCATGTCCAATTGAACACTCAATGAATTTACATACTTTTTTGTTTGCTTTTGCTTAACTCTGAAAAACATTGCATTTCTTGCTTAAAATTAAGTATTAACATATGCTTTTGGATATAGGGTTTTCTGTATTTCTAAGTAGTTGAATATGTTCCTTGTAGTGATATGAGCTTTTGAAGTACTTACAATTTTTGATGCAAATGTGTTCTTTGGGAAGGGATTCAGTGAGTAGAATGAGGTGTTCTAAGTTGAAAGTTCTTGAGAATGTTAAAGAATCTAAAATTTCTAACACAAACCTGTAGTATTTGCACATAGATTATAACTTTAAACACACATTTGATTCTTCTTTACACATTTATTATGTAGAAAATATTTCACTTTTCTTTTGCACAGGTCTGAAAAATTATCAGTGTGTACCTTAGCCATAGCTTCTGAGAAACAGACATGGCAAATTTTCTCCTAATTCATACTCAGTAGAGTACACTAATTAGAATCGCTGACATTTAAGAAACACACCTCCTCAGCTGATAAAGTTAGAGATTTGATTGTAGTGTCTTAAGCCTCAAGAGTGTTGACTCTAAGGAGATATTATGTATTGGGGCTCCAAATAGTTTTAGGTGGAGAGGAAGTGGGAAAAACTTCTCTTTCCTAGAATCTATAGTAGAGGATAGTGTATGTAAGTCTAGATTCATATAGATCCCACACTTGGCAACTTTCCAAATGTATTTCATGAAATTCATCACATAAAAATTGTCACATGAAACTGAAACTGGCAAATGAGAGTTAAGGTGTGGGATACTTTTAAGTCACACTAGAGATAGAAGAAAGGCAGTTTGGAGAGGGGGGAAAAGAACTGCATTTGAAATTTGTTCCAGTCCCATTTTCCCCATCTATACCTATTTGCTGTGTGATCCCAGGTAAATTACTTACCCCCCCTGTGTCCTAGTTTACTCCTCAGTAAAAGACTGCTAATGAGACCTAACTTACCAGTTGTTGTCATGAAGATTAAACATACTAATTTTCACCAAATTGCTTTAGACTGGCAGCTATTTGATATTCAATAAAAATTATTCAAATCTGCTTTCTACTAAGTTAAAGATTAAAGAAGTGAAAGTAAATACCCCTAACTCATTCCAGTTGAAGTCCTATTTTTTATGTAGTATAACAGTTTTACATGTTGTGATTATTGTAATGAATCTGAATTTTAAAGTGAAAGCTCCATTTGTTTGCTTCAGATAGGTGAGCAAGTCACCCTATAAGAGGGTCTGTCAATTGGCCTTTTTGATTTGGGCAGTGTGACTGCCTACCCAGATCTATGAATTGTGGAAATACTTATTTGGGTAATGTCTCCAAAACATCCTGCCTGCAAATATAAAGTTATTTATACAAACATCCAAATTTTAATGTCTCTAAGCTTCCACCTACTAACACAGAATATAAAATCCCTTCCAGAGTTTCCTTTTCTCTTAAATATTTATGAGAATTCCAAAGGGGAGCCTTACAAGTGACTTTAATGTCCCCTCAAGTGTGGCTGCACATTAGAACCAGCCAAGGAGCTTTGAAAATTTCTGCTGCCCAGGCCGCACCCCACGCAGGTTAAATCATACTCCCTGGGGGAGGCACCAGGCATCATGCTTTTGACAACTTCCTGGGTGACTCTAGTGTTCTGCCTGATTGGATCAGTGTGCGAAGCCCACCAGTGTGTGGTTCCCACATGAAGTCACTTGGACAGTGTCTGTCGGATCAAAACCCCCACCTGTCAAATGACAGGTCTTTCTAGGCTCTCAACTTTGGCCATTCGTTAGAATCACTTAGGTAAAAATTTTAAAATACTGTAGCCCAGGCTCCAACACAAAATAAATAAGTCAAAACCCCTGGGGCTCAGGCATCTGGGATTTTTGAAATCTCCTCAGTGATTTTGATAAGCACCAAGAGTTGAGAATAACTGCTCCGGGAGCTTCCAACAGGAGGGAGCGGGAGTGATACATATGATTCAGAGTCAGAGCTTACCATGTCTCAGCTCTGGCTGCCCATATGGTTGCTCTGCTAAACCATGGCAACCCTGCCTCACACTAACCTATTCTTGCTTTATTCCAAGCTGCTGACCATGCTCTTCAGTGCTGCCCACACTGCAGCCACCTGCCATCTGCCATTCACTCCTTGGGGCACCTGCCACTGGCACCTTAAGCTCTATTCCTGCCTGACTCCTGGTTTCTGCCACTTATTTCTCTCTCCAGGGGAGAGACTTCATTTCTTGTGCCCAGTTCTTTTAGAGATGGTCTAGTAGAGTTACTTGGATACCGGCTTAAATTATTTCAAGTTTACCACTCAACATTCTGGATAAAGAGGAAGGTCCCATTATTGAAACAATGCTGCCACCCCCATTTTACCACTAGTGCTCTTCCCCTCAAGAGTGCAGGCATGCCAGCAAGTAAGTGGGTCGAGAGGGCCATGTTTATTCTCTCAGGGTTCCACAAGAGGATGCTGATCCTCAGGATGTACCAGATGCCCTTCCATTTATAGGAATTTCTCTATTAAGTGTTTACTTATTTCTATGTCTAACTTCTTTCATTAACACTTTCCTCACACATATATCACCATGTACCTAAATGCCAATTACAGATAAAATTCAAGTTCATTCCCTTGGGTTGCCTGAACCTTGGGCAAATCAGAAATTAGGGATAGACACCTGTGTTAGTGCCTAAAACATTCTGCAGCCTTTAATAAAGTGTTTTCTGCCTAGAACATAGGGAACGCCCTCAAAGAATGTTGTTGCCTTATTCCACAGGCCCTTATATCTGAGTCCTGGCAATAGTTCAATCATTACATGAAACATTCAGTAGGGCCAAATGAGGAAGAAAGGTTCCCTTAAAATCAGACTACTTTTCCCTGGAAGGTTAGATGGTCTCAAACTTTTTTAGTCTCTAATATACTTGATGAAGCAAAAGACTCCTATAGACCACCTGTCCCAACTTGGTTTATAAAAGCAAACCCCAAACCAAACAATAAATCAGCATGAAGGGAAGAATGGTGGTGTTTTCCCTAAGAAGGCAGTGTAAATTATTAATTTATGCCAGAAAGGAGTACAGGCAGTGTCCTAAAACGGAATCATTACAACACCAGCCTGCAGACCACCATTTGAGAACACCTGCATAAGGACATAAAAAGTTAAGCTGTACGTTTGCTTTGTGGTCCTAGGGAAGACCCTGGGGGCTACTCACAGAACTTTACATTCACTGTCCAGAAACCTGCTATGTCAGAACTCAGAATTCTAAAACTTGCTGGTTCTCATCCCATGTGCTAGCTGCAACCCACTCTCTGTCTCTCTGTTTCTAGTTGGTCAAGAGATCTTCTACCTTGGCCCTGTGTTGTGGACCCCTATGCTACCATCAGAACAGCATATTTAGAAAGGAAAAGCAAGATGGAGGATGACAGGTCCTAAGGTATGAAGTCATAGTCCTAGAACCAAAAATAGCCCTTTCTCCAGATCTGGGTCCCAATGACCACATTTTCACAGATGTCTGGGGAAGAGAAGAGTTGTGCAAATCCAGTTACCTACAGTGACTGAGAAGAGATTAGACATTCTTTCCTAACAGAATAATTCCTTTATTTTTGATCAGATATCTTTGCCCCTCTAATTTGTCCTTGAAACTTTAATTTGAATGGAGCGAGGCAAAGAAAAAAGTCTTCAAGCACAATTTTTTAACAGCTTGGAACCAATGGAAAAATATATCAGAAATAGCTTGTTACTTGGATCTTCACTGCTAAAGCAGGTCCATTATAAAGGACATTCTCTTCTCCCTTAAGAACAGATCAATCACTGCTGATTCCAACGAAGTTCTTTCTCAATGTAACCCAGAACAATTGTGTTAAGTGACTTTCCTAAAACCAAATTCTTACTCTCATTTATTAGATTTCCCTTTCAGGTACTTTAATCAGGGTTCTCTATCATATCTCCAGTAATGGAATTCTTTGGATTTTTGAGCTGTTGTCTCCAGAAGCAATTCAATTTCTCTTCTGAAGGAATTGCACAAAGACTTAACATTTTATTAAATCCATTTGCTGCATCTTTTAAGACCATCAGGGAAATGGCATCCTTAAATTTGGTAACATTCTTTAACAAATACACACTCTAGCACATGTATTCAGCCTTGATGTTTTCTGTGCAGCATCAATAAAATTTAATTAAAATGAGTAGAAAAATTACAGTAATTTCCATTTATCATCCCAAAATGCCATTATGAGACTGAAGCCCTTCATACCTGCACTTATCAAGCAGGGTAATAAAACTATAATGGGCTATTCAAGGGGGTTATGCCATTGCCAACCTTAGAAATTTTAAGGTAATAATGAGCAACCATCTGTCTTGAATTTCATTAAAGCAAGGACCAAGCTAGTCAATCTTTTATTTAGATAAAATTTTCCATTACGCACTGCATCAGACCCATGCATAGAAGGACATGGATAATGTATATTTATATGTTGATATTCAAGTATTAATGATGATATTTTGTTTTGTTTTCTAAAGGCGAAAGAAGGAGAGAAGAAAAGTGAGACAAAGAACGAGAATGAGAGCAAGAGGGAGATAGAGGATCATCTCTCTGAGGGGCAGAGGCTCTACATAGCGAAAAAGATTACAAAGCCATTATTTTGGAGAAAATGTAATAAAGAAAATTAAATTTTAGAAAAAGCTAAATGAAATAAGTATACTTTCTTGGAGTTTTGGAAGATAAGAAAGACAAAAAGTAAGACAAGTCTTTGAAATCTTGTTGGCAAGAAATTTAAAGGTGAAGTAATATGAGCCACAAAGATATTCTCTATTGGGTAGAGGTAAAGATAGTCCTGGTAGGTGACTCTAATACAGAACTTTTACAATGGTGATGAAGAAGCAGAAGAAAACAACTAATATTCAATTACTCTTAGCTGCATGGAATACTGATGAATTTTGAAGAAAAGAAAACCAACAGTGGCAAAATGGAATAAAATATCTGTCATAAGATAAAGAGGTGAACAGAATAGAAGAAGGGATAATACCAATACTTGGGTGGAAAATGAAAAGACTTTCTTGGTTCTACCTATTAAGGCCCTTTGAGGCCAGTGTTAAAGCTGAGAACGGAGAAAAAGAGCAAAGGGAGTGGTGGTCAGCAGGGAAAAAGTTACTTGGGCTCATTATCCTCTATTAAAGGAAAGAGAGAAGAAAAAGTGAAGCCCAAGTAGAGGAAGGACATTAATAGTGATAAAGTAGAGAAGAATGAATGAGAGGAAATAGTAGTGGAATGGATAAGTAAATCCAAGAGCTGTTTCTTAAAATGACTGGTATAATATGCAGTTTCATAGGTTAAAAAAGGGGGAGAATACATACACATCATTTTCTGTAGGAAAGGTATATAATCAAATGTACTAAAACAATATTGAAAAATAATAATGGGTTATGATGCACAACTCTATCCTTTGCAAAATGTGATTAATAGTGGTATTTACCTCATGGATCTTTCAGTGAATATTAATTGGGATAATTTAATGAGACATATAGTGCCTTACACAATAAAGAGTCCAACAATTGTTATTAACATTTTTGAAAATCAGGAGAGAATAGATGGCTTACTAGGAAAGTAAAGTTCACTGAAGTAGTAGAAAATCTGAACATTCAACCATGTAAGAAATTGAAACCATTATCAAAAAATTGCTTCCAAAAATATCATCAGGCATCATGGTAGTTTAAAAATATGTCCACAATTCTTTGATACACCTCCCTTCAAGAGGTGAAGCTTAATTCCCCTCCCCTCAAGTGTGGACTGGTCTTAGTGACTTGTTTCTAACAAAGAGATTATGGTAGAAGTGACAGTGTGAGACTTCAGAGGGTAGTTAAGAAAAGGCATTTCTACTCTCTTCTTGCTCTCTCTCTCTTCCTCTCCTCTCTCTGGTTTCAGTTGCTCTGAGGGAAAGTAAGCTTTCATATCATGGAGAACACTCAAGTAGCTAGCTCTATGAATGAAACATGGTGAAGAATTGAAACCGTCTATCGACAGCCGTGTGAGTAAGCCATCTTGTAGTGGGTCCTCCAGGCCCACTCATGTCTTCAGATGATTCAGCCTTGGCCAACAGCTTGTCTACAATATCATGAGAGACTGCGAGCTAGAACTACACAGCTAACCTGATGCTCCTGGACTCAGGGCCCTCAAAATTGTATGAAATAATAAAAATTTGTTGTTTTAAGCTTCTATGTTTTGGGGTAATTTGTTACACAGCAACAGATAACTAATACACCAAAGGCTGCTTTTAGAGGTAGGTGCTAGGTATTTTTAGCTTACAATGCATATTCCTTGAGCACTGATTTACGGCTAGTTTGGTCCCTGGATTGGAGAGCTGACTTTACCCCTCCAAGTCATTGATCTTCCTTGGGATTCAGTTTCCTCCAATACAGTTCTGGGTTTAAAAGCTTATCTTTGTAGTCCCACCTCACTCTGAACTTCTTGGATTTTTTATTTTATTTTATTATTATTATTTTTTTTAGAGAGCACACGTGCGTGGGGGTGAAGGTTGGAGGGAGCAGAGAGAATCTTACACAGGCTCCATGCACAGACTGGAGCCCAACTTGGGGTTTGATCTCACGACCCTGAAATCATGACCTGAGCTGAACTCAAGAGTGGAATGTTTAATCACCTGAGCCACCCATGCACCCCTAAACTTCTTGGATTTTATGACTTAAAAAATTCAACTGCAATTATATACTATGGTAAACAAACAGATGTGTGGTTAAAAGAGTAGCTAAGATTTAATTGAGAAGTTACAGTACAATTATAGCTTTATCAAAGAAAAATATGTACATGGAAGATTTTTAAGGGAAAGCACAGTTCATGTCTTACTTAGCTTTCCTCAGTACCCAGCATATAGGAGGTACCCACCACTGAGGGCGCCAAATCGTCATGTGTGACCCCTAGTATAATGCACGCTGGTTGTGGAGTAAAGCTTCTTAACTAAGGGTTCACAGACAATAATTCTTTCTGGGCACTGAAAGTACAGTGTACTCCTGCCATGATGTGGGAGCTCCACTCTCATTAGCATTTTAAAAAGAACACTTATTAGCTGAACTACTAAATGTCCTTTATACAATATAATGAGTTTCATTGAAAAGAATCACCAGCTTAGCTAAGGAGAAATTTAAACACTTTGCCATCATTTATAAATTCAACCCTTCTAGGATGGCATTTTTAAAGGTACTTTGAATGAAAGGAAGAAGAAAAGTGGTAGAAATCTTGACAAAAGAAATGTAATTAGAGTAAAAAAATAAAAAAGGCAATTCTATGCTTTATGAAGATATCTTTGATCTTATTTCTCAGAAGCCAGGGAAGCAGAGGCATTGTTGCCCGTGACATTCTCTCTCTCTTTCTCTCCACTGTGCCTTGGAACAGGTAACTGGGATGGAACGTGCCTGCTTTTGTTAAAAGTGACGGAGAAAAATTGCACAAAACCATAATCAAAAACCACTGTAATGCAAATCAATAAGGTGGAGGCACACTGCAGGAAACTCACACAAGTAATGGAATTGTACTTGATCTTTCTTCCAATATCTTTCTTCCAATATCCTAGACATTTGCTTTATGCATCCAACTCATTACATTTAAATTAATGCATCATATCAGAATGAAATAAAACCATTAATTAGCATATATTGTTTCCCCTCTATTTTTTGTCTTAGAATGTTAATGGTCATCATTCATTCATTCATTCATTCATTTATTAATTCAGCAAGTATTTAATGAACTCCTAAGTATGAGGCAAAATCACATGGTAAATTTCCATAACTTTTCATATAGACCACAATATCTGAAGAAGTTAGGACAAAAATATATCTAGAAGTACAGAAGGTTAAGATAAATTTAGATGTTACATATATAAGTAGTTTATCAACAGGAAGTGTGGTGAGCAGTGAGAGGGATGTCATAGATTGATGTCATTTCTTCCATGATACTATCTTCATTATCTTTGTAGGGCACAAATCTGATTATTATCATCATCTCTATGCCTAAAAGCCTTAAGCAGTTACTAGCCTTATAAGATACAGTTCTCCTAAACGTAGCACAGTGAGACACTAAAGGTCTGCCTGAAATCACCTCTCCATTTTATTCTCAGCTCTCTACCACACCCTTCCCTTTCTGCTCCCCAGCCTATACCAGCGGCCTCAACACACTCCAACCTACTTCCCCAAGGCTACCGCAGTCACAGTGTACTACCTCTGTCTCTGGGACTTGTCAAGCTCTTCCTTAGTTTTATGCGTTTGCCTACTCTTTTTCTCTTTGCTTCCCTCCCCCATGAAATCTGCATGAAAATCTTCTAATTATCTAAACATCCAACCCACAATCAGTTTCCCATGAACACTTTGCCTTCCAGAAGCAATTCAGTCCTCTGGTTCCCATGACATGTTGCACATCCCTCTGTGTTAACATTTGTCACGTGGGCTTATTGTCTGTGTATGTGTGTGCTAGCATGTGTATATACATGTGTGTGCACATGTGTGCATGTGCAAGTGTGTGTCCCCTGTTATATCAGGAACTCCTAAGGATGAGAATTGGGTCTTTTATTTGTCTTGGTCTCTCTGGCTTCTAGCATGATGTCTGCCACACAATCATGTGGTGCTTAGTCCACCATCAGTCCATGCTTGAATTGAAAAGCTGGAAAGCCCTTCAGTCAGATTTTGAGACTCAATGGGAGCAATATAAGCTCATACTCTCCACCTCAGGGATACAGACAGTCCTAGAAAAAGCCATTACAACCACTCAGGAACAGAGAGATTTCCAGAAGAAATACCCAGCCCTCAATGAAAGTTTTCACTCCAGGATGAACCAGGGACTTTGTTTTTGATCACTTCGTTCTCAGATTTGATTTGACAATTTATTAAACATGGTCTACCCAATGATTTGTCCTCAAGATCAATGACAAATTCTGATCCCTCCTCTCATCTTCATGTATTGCAGTCTGTAAACAAATGATCTCTGCCCAATCCTAGTCTGGGAGAAGGAACCAGATGCATATCTTATGCTCTTCATCAAGTCACAGGATATTAGGTTTAGAGCATGATCCTCAAAACCTGGTCATATAGGTCAATCATTCATTTTACAAATGAGAAAACAGAACCTCACAGGTATTAAATTAATTATCCAAGGCCTCTACCATTAGTCATAGAGATGAGGGGCAAACTCCAGCATTCTAGACTCTCAGTCTTCTTTCCATCTGACCTCTCTCACATTCTAGATCTTTTTCTTGAGTTTTCTTACAAAGTCATCTACAACACATCCAATTTGGCACCATTTTTTTATTGGAAATATAAATTTGGATTTGCATTGCTGCCTTTCCATTCAATGGTGATAAACACCCAAAATATCATATGGAAATAAAATAAGCATCTGGAAAGAATGTGCTATAATGAAGATGCCATTGTTTGCTCATAAATGCTAGATGAAGAATCTGGCTTTCAAAAATAAATGCATGAAAATATCCATGTCAGCCCCAACCTGTACTTTAGTAAAAAAATTAAAATGTACTAAAATTGCTAGATTTTCAAAGATTATAGAATTAAATATAAGATAAATGATTCATAACCTTAATTACCTGAAAGTATAATAGAGATCACCAAACATTCATTCATTCATTCATTCATTCATTCATTCATTCATCCATCCATCCATTCATTCAAGGTTTACTGAATAAATGACGCTAAGCCCCACAATTGCTGCTATTGCATCTATTAATCAAAGAATATCCTGGGGTGCCTGAGTGGCTCAGTCAGTTAAGTGTCTGCCTTTGGCTTGGGTCATGAACCCCAGGGTCTTGGGATCATGAACCCCAAGGTCCTAGGATTGAGTCGCATATTGGGCTGCCTGCTTCTCCCTCTCCCTCTGCCCTTCCCCCTGCTCATGTGCCCTCTCCCTCCCTCTTTGTCTCTCAAATAAATAAATAAAATCTTTGAAGGAGAAAAAAATATTTACTAACAGGCAAAATAATTTGAACTACAAAGTCAAACGATCTAAGTTCAAAATTTGCCTCTGCCACTTAATAAGTTTTGGCAAACCCTCTAACACAGTCTTCTCTTTTCTGCGTTATTCCTATCAGCATACAAAAGTACTGCTATTTTTCCACCTTAAAAATAAAAAGGCTTTTCTTTTGGCATCAGTTCTCCCTCCAGCTAGCATCTCATTTCCCTGCTCCCAGCAAAACTCCTTTGAAAGACGTGTCCATAAATGCAGTTTCCAGTTTCTTTTCTTCCAGGCTCTCTTAAACCTATTATAATTAGGTGTTTACCCTGACACTCCACCAATATGGCTGTTATCAATGTCATCAATGATGTTCATGCTCTTTATTTTACTTGACCATTCAGCAGAATCTGGCACAATTCATCATGCTCCTCTTTGAGACACTTTTGTCATTTGAGTTCCAGAACACCATATTTCCTTTATTTTCTTTCTCCTTACTGGTTACTATCTCTCAACCTCCTTTGCTTGTTCCCAACGTCTCACCATTGGAATGCCTCAAGGCTTGGTTTCTGGATCTCTCCCCATTACTTTCTTAGACATCTCATCTAGTTTCATGTTTTTAATATCATCTGTATGCTGATGACATCCAAAATCATACTTCTCACCTTGACCTCTCTCCTGAACTCCAGAATTCTATGTCCAACAAGCTACTCGACAGCTCCATTTTATTGACTAATACACATCTCAAATGTAGCAAGTCAATACTCTGTTCGAATTGTCCCTCAAACCTTCTGTCTTACAGTGCTCCTTAACTAATAAATGACACCGCCATTCTTTAAAATTTAAATCATATTATGCTATGCCTTTACTTAAAAGCCTCCAGTGTTTCCTCTCCTGGTTTAGGCTCTCCATAACCTATTCCTGTCACTGCCTTGATACTGTCTGTCATATTCTCCCCTGGTCCACTTTACCTCAGCCACATTTGTCATTTTGCCTCAGGTGGCCTCTGTATCTGTTGTTCTCAATTTCTGGACAGCTCTCCTCCAAATGTCCACATAACTCTCTCTTTTACTTCTTTCAAGTATCACTTTCTTATTGAGACCTTCCCTGACTACCCCATCTAAAATTGCAACCCTCCCTCCCCATACATACACTCCTAATTCCCTTCTCTGCTTTATTATTGGCCTTATGACTTGCCATAAACACACTATATATTTAGCATACTTATTTTGATTACAAAAAAATATCCGTTACTAGAAGAAATTCTCTTTTGTTCACTCTTTATACCCCAGCACCTTGAACAGTGACTGGCACAAAATAGGCTCTCAAAAAATATTAGTTAAATGAATGAAGGTAAGTGGTGATAATAAGGAGAGCTACTTCTTAGGTAGAAAAGTAAGTAGAAAGTAAATGAAATAAGTACTACATACATGTTAATGCATAATGCATGTTGATTATTTAAATTAATATAGGCTCATGTGTATCTGTTGAAAATAATTTTTAGGTGGTAACTGTAGGAAGGAAAGGAGACATTCTAGTTTTGAAAGTTAGCCTCAGGCAAGGTAAAGATAGCTCTGGAAACACTCTGGAGTTTGGCCCAGATTATCAGCTTCTAGGCCTGCTTAGCAAGTGAGGGTATGAAGGAGGAGAGGATTGGGAAGCAAGCTGGGATCTGTGTGAGTAATATCATGGGGTCTGTATGCAGTCTTCTGGGTAGTTCAGGGTGAGACCTCGAGGCTCACAGACTGCTACATGCTGATGTCCATCTTGAGTACCTCTAGGAGTGTTCAGTTTCTCAGGCAAGAGTCAGGGCTTACAGAATTTGTCTATTTCTAGGGCTAGGTGTGCATACCCTAAAGGAAGCAAATCACTGCAAGTCTAGGGAAAGGGATTGCTGCACATGTTCGTATACTCTTTAATAGAATGATTTGCTATCAAAATATAAATCCTTGCGGTAAGTAACAGCACCCAAGTGTCTCTATTATGCTGCTTTGTGCCTAACACATAATGATGTTACATGTATTTTCATAGGGCGGAGTGAAAATCAATTCACAAAACCTATTTTAAAGTGAAAATGAAATTTTAAAAAGACACTCTAATTCTTGAAGCTATAAAGGATATATAATTCTCAAAAGTCTTTGTATCCAGATGTAGTAGCTCTTTGATTAGCTGATATAGGCACAGTCCATGAATACAATTTCTTTATAAACCATATCACCTTTGCATTTTATAATACAAAGTTGATTTTCATAGATTGTCCCTAGACTTCACTAATTGACTTCCTTTGTTTCCATTAAACGGTTCTGGGGACAGAGGCACAGAACATGTGTAACTTCTACTTTCCTCACTGACAGTGAACACAGTGTGGGGAGGTACAGAGGAAGATACTATTCTCTATAACCGTGTATTATCATATAATACTTTCCAAATCTTTCCCGGTTTCAGAGAGGACATAGTGGCAACCTCTGTAATACCTGCTTCAGCCTTTCCTTATAATTTGTAATTGATTTCCCACACGGAGTTTGAACTTTGCTTGCTACACTGGTACAGATGTGGCCATGAACCTCTTATCTGCGAAGTTAATTAAAGGGCTGGATCTCATTTCTTTCAAAGTGGTGACCTCAGACTCTACACTAGGGCAGAAAATATGGGCATGGAGGTATGCATATGTGTATAAATATGTACATATGCGAGATATACATATATTATGAGAGAAAAATAAATAGAAAAATGACAAATCCTGAGAGAAAAGAAATGAAGAAAGGTATGAGAAGGGAAGGGAAGGCATTCATTAAGCTCCTACTATGAATTAGGCACCCAGGAAAGAAGGTAAGGGGGGAAACAAAGATGGAGGGATACAATTACCTGGATGTTAAACAATGAACTAGTAGAAATCTCCTTCCTTAAAAGAGAGCACTATAAAAACGGATGCTGGCAGTCCATTAGGTAGTGCTTGTCAAGTCATTGAGAGGAGAATAGAAGGCTCTGGGGCACTGATTTTGGCTTTGTCTCCCCTAGGTGCTAGGTTGCTGTCTTGCCATGAGATGAGTTATCTTTGCAGTTCTGCTGAGCAGTCTAGATAGCGTGACTTAAAAGTGCAAGTCCCTAACCAGAGTTCAGTTCCCCAGAATACAAATGCTCAGAGAACCAGACAAGGCCAGGAAAAACCAGCCCAAGACATTTCCCCTTAAACCCTAGAGAATACTATAGTCTCCATAATTAAAAGGATCCTATATTGGAGGTTTCTAGGTTTGGTATCACTTTTTTTTTTTCATTTTTAAAAATGTTTCCTTAAAATATCTATAATTACAACTTTATGATTCCTCTGATGGTCAGAGGGGGAAGGGTGACCTTATAGATTCCCTGGGTAGATGGGAGGTAGGGTCAGGGCCCGCTGAGCTTGGGACATGACAAAGAGAGAGAGAGGAAACTAATAACCATTTTAGAGAGCTTGGAGGTAAGTCTTCAAAAACTATTTAGGAATTCCTGGCCAATCATAGATTTTGCTCAGATGTCCCTTTGGCTTTCTCTACCCCTACCATCCCTAAATCACATTAAATATCTTCAGCATTGTTGGGCTTATTATAGAAGATTCTCTGCCTCCATTTGCATTTTGGGGTCAATTGCAATCCTTTAGTCCCATTCTTCATTATTCTGTATATCCATACTCCTTACCATATAACCTTGCAGTGCTCTCCCACTGTGGGCTGGTGACCTGCTCAGTCTCTTGACCTTAGGCTCAGGAGTGTGACTTTCTTTGGCCAACAGGATGTGAAAATGTGATGCAAGCAGAGGCTTGAAATGGACTTGCAACTTAGGGCTTGCTTTTCTGCTAGGAGAAGAGTGACAGACAGATGGCACTGGCACATGCCCCAGCCAAGCCCACTCTAGACTTAAATCCTGCAGATGTGTGAGAAATAAGTGTTATTTTTGGATGCCACTGAGTTTAGGTTGTATGGTTGTTTGTTACACAGCAAAAGGTAACTGATACAAATGCCATTTGATCCATGCTCCCCTTGTCTACCAGGGTCATATTTCTAAAATGGAACTCCAATTATCTTAAAATTATTTTGCTTCAGACACTTCAGTGACTTCCTTTTATGGGCTTAATGGGACCTCCCCCAAAATTCATATGTTGAAGTCGTAACCCCAGTACTTCAGAAAGTGACCTTATTTGGAATAGGGTCATGTAAAATATAATTAGTAGAGTTAAAATGAGGTTATACTAGAGTAGAGTGGGCCTCTATCTAATATGACTGATGTCCTTATAAAAAAGGGACATTTGGAGACAGACACACTCATAGGGAGAATGCCATGCGAACCTGAAGGGTAGAGATTAAGATGACGTGTGTACAAGTTAAAGAACACCAAAGATTGCTCAAAACCACCAGAACCTAAGAGAGAGAGGAATAGAACAGATCCTCCCTCACAGTCCTTTAAAAGGAACTAATCCTGCTGACACCTTGATCTTAGACTTCTACATTTCTCATATAATACATTTCTGTTGGTTAAGGCACTCCCCATTACCTTTAGTACAAAGTCTAAACACTCCTTTGCAAGGTATGGAAGTCCTTTCAGAAGTTGGTCTCTGGTTCTATCCATGGTTTCATTCCTCACTGTAGCCTTATCCCATTTCCTAGCCACACAGAACTAGTTATAGTGCTTCAATCAATTGCTTCAAAGATTTTTGTCCATCCTCAACTTCGGCTTCAAATGCTCTTCATGCTACCTTCCCACCCTTCACTAGATCCCGTATGATTATCTAATTGACTTCTATTTGTATTTCAGGCTTCAGATTGGACATAGTCTCTGGAAACTCTCTCTTTACCTTCCTAATCCTAACTAAAGAGGATGCCCTAATGAATGCTTCCCAAACATCCTCTACAGATATTTCTATCACAGTCTATATCACACTGTGGATAATTAGTTGCTCATTCCACATCCTTATCCTCATCAACAGATTTGATAATGAACCTCTTAAAGACAAGGTCATATCCTATGTCACTTTATCCCTAGTATCTAGCATAGTGCTTGGCACAGAGGGGCTGTGCAGCACGTTTGTGTAAGGAATCTATGAGGGTTCATGTACAAATATCCAAACACATGTGTTTTTGGCATATGGGAGATACATTCCACTAGTGTGACAACTGGCAGCTGAATTTACTTAGAAGCGAAATCACCCAATTAAAGACCAAACATCGCTTCCTTATTCTTCTTCATTTCCTTCTCTCTCTATAACTACCCAATCTCACATGCTTTATAATGCTTTTAGATGTAAGTGACTGTGAATTATTACCAACTGTAGGCCTTTCATCTTCCAGACTGACAGTCTATGTCCCACATTTTTCAGGAGGGAGAGACTACTATAACTATATTTTTGCTTACCAAGAGAATTGTTAATGGTTATCCTGGAGGAAAAAAAAAATCTATAAATATCCAACCTATAATGAAGCCTTAAGCTTACTTTCTTCCTTCACTAATGAAATTCTTTCCGAGTGCATTGGCAGAATTGCAACATAACCATTACACTGTGAAAAGAGACAAAGCCTGTGGTGAATTTTTTCTTTTACCTGTTTAGTCCTCATTTTGGAATCCGATGACAGATTGTTGTAGGTATAATGTGCCTGTGTGACTCCACAGAAGAGAACAGCAACTATTCCTGAAATTCAAAAACATACCAGTCAAAACCAATTTTCTTTCCTATCTAAGCCAAAGGGTAGGGCCACATCAGCTAGAAAAAGAGGGACTTGGTGTCAGTAGAGTTAAAACTGCTAATAATTACCATAATTATTGGTCTCCATAATTAAAAGGATCTGTATTGGGGTATACCTTGCTACTTGTTTTAAACACGAGTCCTACAGGATTAACCTAAAGACAAGTATTAAGAAGTACATTCTTCCTAAGAATAAATGATCCTATGGTCATGAGTTAAGAAAGTTATACTTGGGAAAACATGAACAAAAGACTACATAGTCAAACTCCGGGCTTCTCATAGCCAGTGCCAACTGCTTTTTTGCATTTTATCCTAAATGTTGGCATATTCACTCAAACATTTACTTTTCACTGGGTACCCTGAAGAGGTTCCTGTCATACATAATTTAGTATTAAAAACCATGAGTCACAAACTTAAGAAATCTACAAGGGTTTTGTTGCCCCTGCCAATGCCTTTACTTGCCAAGCATGAGAGAAAGGTCCTTGTTGGCCCCATGCCTCCCTGACAAAGCTGGGTGTTCTATTTTCTGCTGCTGAAGAATCTAGTGAGTACATCCAAGGCACACGCTCCTTACAGGTAAGCTGGTCTGTTCTTGAATGCTTCCTACCCACAGTGGGCCCTCAGCTGCTTCTAGGCTGGCTGCAGGATTGATTTCTTAAGCCATCAGTATACTCAGCTTTAAATGCGACATGAAGGCATACATACACTAGATGTTCCCTGGGGATAGAGCAGTAGCAACCATGAGACAAATGTTATTTGTCTCTGGGCTGTTATTCTCTGTTATCACCCCTGAGCTGGGGTAGGGAAGGGGTGGGGATGGCATTCCACTTTGGATTAAAGATTCTATTAATTATGGGAAATTGAGCATAGAGGAGGGCTTTGGGAAAAACACAAGATGTAAGTATTCCTCAAGTCAGACCAAGGGGATCGAATTGAATTTTAAGCAGCAGAATCTTTCCAACTAAAAACACTCATAAATTAAATGCTGATGATTCTTAAGAGTATAGAGATATGTGAACTGAATACTGACATTGCAAATGAATCCACAATAAAGAATTTTAAAGAACCAAGCATTTTTTTTTTTATTTAGACTGTATGCTTCTATTTTTATGTTGGTTATTACTTGGATTGCCTTTGGATAAGTATTGCTAAGATGTATTTACCTAATACAAGTGCATAGACATTTACATTACTTATTTCCTTTTAATATGCTTCAAAATTTTAGGCAAAAGAATAAAAATGACTAGGAAATTTTGCCAAGAAATATTTATGCAGTAAGCATTCTATAGATTTTTGGGTAACTTTTCAGTTTCTCAGTCTCTCTTCAGAAATTCTAAGAGAAGGATGTTTATAAAAATATATGTTACTCTTCACAAAAATTCTATTAGAAGCAACCAATACCAGGGAAACTTTTAGGTTACTGAAGCACTTTAAGTACTTTGAGGCACTTTGAGGCAACATGCATGTTGTTTTGTTATCAAATATTTTCTTTCCTTGTTTAAAAATATAATTTATCTATCTCTGCTGATTCTGTAGTCTGTTGGAGATTTTTCTGGGTGAGGTTTAGCTGACCCTTTTACTGATGTGGAAACGTTTTGATTGTATATTGATTTGCAGAGAAGTGGTGAATAAAAAGGGTGGGAGTGTGTGTGGGTAGTGCATACATGTATTCTGAGAACAAGAAATGGTAATAAAGAAGTATTATAAGGGATAGGGAGGGGATTTAAGGCTGGCTGAACAGCTACAGTGAGCCAAGAATGCACCATTGTTGTTGTTGTTTTTTACATCATCTTATTTATTGCATTGATTTATTATCTCACAATAGGCTTAGCACTATTAACTAGCTCTTCCTACTGTCTTCTCAGTAGTGGTATCTCCATTCTTCTTGCTGATCAGGCCAAAATTCTGGATCATCCTTTACTTTTCCTCTCTCTGTACATCAGTGATTTTGTTGGCTTGTCCTTTGAAACTTGCCTGAACCCAGCCACTTCTCAACACTGCCTCCCCTAACACCCTTTTTCAAGCCACCATCATTGTTTTTTGCCTAGATTACAGATACCTGATTGGTCCCCTTGTCTCCCCTGTTAGGCTCCTGCAGTCTAGCTTTCACCCAGCCATAGTGATTCTTTTAAGACAATTGAGATCATGTGAGATCATGTCAGTTCTCCTCCCTAAACTTTGTAATAGATCCCCATGACTAAAAGGCCCTGTAGGATCTAGTCCAGCCCCCTTCTGCCCTTCCCACAGGTCTCCAAGCTCATCTCCTACTATATTCACCCCTTGTTGTACTCTATATATCCTTGCTAAGCACATTCCACTGCAGGGCCCTTGAGTCTTCTGGTTCCCACTATTTGGGAAGCTCTTCTTCAGATATCCACATGGCTCCCTCCTTCTCTTAAGATGTTACACTATCAGACAGGTCTTCTGTATACATTCTATAAAAATGATCCCTCCCATCATTCTCTACTTGCCTATCTTGCTTTGTTCTTTTTAATATTATTTACTGCCATCTAACATTTTATAAATTCCTGTGTTTATTTTCTGCCTTCCAGAATGGCAAAGAAAAGCTCACTGAGTGCTAGAGATTCATTGGTCCCTAACCCTTTGAGCAAAGCCAGGCACATGGTAGGCATTCAGCAAGTATTTGTTGAATAAATTAATGCATATTCCTATTCCCATGTAACTAGTAAGAAACAAAAGTAATTTACTGAAGGTCACCTTGAAAGTGGCAGAGCTGAGATTCAAAATTTCACAAACTCCCTGTGTTTTACTGCCTGTATCACTCCATCTGTGAATGTTTTAAGGTAATCTTAAACCATCTAAAAAATATTGTTTCTGCTGTCCAGGGGAAATTGAGATATGATGATGAAGATTACAAATCTGAAGGGGCTGGGTATCTTGTTTGAGGATATATTCCCTAGTAGCTCCATTGGTTTTCATTTTCTTGCCTCCATCAGAACACTAACAGGCAGTGTTTCAGCTAATACTTTTTTTTTTTTTGAATTCTGTGTACAGATAAGTCACACAAACAAACAATGAAAAGTGTGCCTATATGACCAGAGGCTTGGTGTTGTAATTAAAATAGAACAACTGAGTTGATCTAACCTTTAATATTAGCTTACATGATCATAATTCTATACCTTAGTAATTAATTAACTCACACAAATTACTATAATTAGTATGACTTTTACAAGTCCAAACATATTTTGAAAATGTCTCCTCTAAATACATCTATAAATTCTCTGCCATGTAAGTGGATTCAGAGTTGAGAGTTTTCTCTCTTACAAAAGTGCATTTTAGGGTGCCGTGGGGGCTCAGTTGGTTAAGTGACTGCCTTCAGCTCAGGTCATGAGCCCGGAGTCCCAGGATCCAGTCCCACATCATGCTCCCTGCTCATGGGGAGTCTGCTTCTCCCTCTGATCCTCTCCCCTCTCATGCTTACTCTCTCTCAAATAAATAAATAAAATCCTTTTTAAAAAGTGCATTTGAGTTGTCACTATATTTTTGCATGCCTATGCCTGCTAGGACTAGTTGTACTACTGTTATGTGGGGCCCTAGACAACTCTCTTACATGCTCTGGATCTCAGATTCTCAGGTGTACAAGCGGACGGAGGGGCACCACTTGATGTGAGTCAGCAAACTAGCATCTGGGCTCCAAACCCCCTTTCTTGTGCTCTCCCTGTGATCTTGGGGCTGGGGCTCTACAGACCACATCTTCCTTCTTCAGAGTCTGCTGAGCTCTGCTGAAATGAGCCCCAGAGGGAGGCCTTGCTGCCTTTTTGCTTGCCTGCTGTTCCTCTCAGTGACTTCTCAGCAATGGTTCTTCACCATAGTTTTCACATTGGTTCCAGCCTCATGGGCCCTCCTCAGAGAAAGCAGCAATAGCTAGCCAGTGACCTCAGAGGTCTGGGTCCCAGCTCTAGCAGGTCCCTCTTAGGAACTTCTAGTTCTCTTCCATTTGTTCCTCCTATCCCAGAGTTTACAACTGCTTCCTGCCATTACCACCTGGATGGCCTCTGTGCCCCCTTTGTACTTTTTCAGCTACCACCTGTACACCCAATTTCCTGCATTAAACTCTGGGCATAGCCAGCCAGTTTTGCTTTTCCTGAGTGAATCCTGACCAGTAGTCACTTGTGGGTCCCTTCTCATTCTAAATGTTGATGGTTCTCAGAAACCACTGAAGGTTTGTCATCTGGAAATAAGATCTGCCCTGTATCCTGTTATAACTGGACAATGGAGGAAGACAGTGGCAGCTGAGATGTTGTGCCAAGTCCCAGAAAACTGTACTCAGTCTCCTTTCAAACCTACTTATGGTTAGAATTGGCTATTTATTTATTTATTTAAGATTTTATTTATTTATTTCTTAGAGAGACAGAGACAGTGAGAGCAAGAGCAGGGAGGAGAGGGAGAAGCAGGCTCCCCACTGAGAAGGGAGCCTGATGTGGGACTAGATCCCAGGACTTTGGGATAATGACCTAGATGAAGGCAGATACTTAACCGACTGAGCCACCCAGGAGCCCCTAGAATTGGCATTTTAAAAAAGTGTGAGTTTGAGCCACTAGATTGGAACAAGAGACTTGGGGGAAGGGAATAAGTTAGGCCAAGTACTATTAAAGAGGCATGGGTTACATTTGGACATCTGTCTTCTGATTCCCAGTGATATGATCTTTCCAAAATATGAGCACTATCATACAATGGAGGGGCTGCCTTCAAGTGTGAGAAGTTCCCTATTATTTGAAATGTTTGAGTTGAATGATTATCTGCCAGAGCTGCTGTGAGAAAAAATTCTTTTCATGAAAGAAGGGCTGGGATATCCTCCAATTTCCTGGGTCCGTCATTTTCCTATATACCATTTTATTAATTCACTAGGATTAACACCTCAATTTAGCCTTTTTTTTTTTTTTTAAGGATGAGGAACTAATGCTGGTTCCAAATGAAACCTTTAGACATTTTGAGTAGAGGCAGCACAACTTTCTCAAAAGGTAAAGACAAGATAAACTTACCGACTTTCAAATATCCTTTTAGACAGACAACTCTTCTAAAATAAAAATTTAAAACACATCACTACCATACCTTCTAATCATAAAAACTTAAATTTTCAAGTGAGCTATGAGGTTTAAAGATAAACTCAGGAAGTCTCCTCTGTGTAGAAAGAAGATGTTTCTAAATCTTTACACCATAAGCTTTTGGTCAAAGGACATTGAATACGGTGAATTCTGATGTTGGTGTCCAAGTGACAGATGTAGCTCACCTCAGAGGAACCCACTTTCTTTCTTTTCTCTCTTGCTGTTTCTTACCCCTCTGTTTTGCTTGTTCTTGTCACTTACACGCTGTGCTTAATTTACAGCACGTCCTACTGCCCTCCCCCTACATCAGAAGCTTCTTGACCCCACCTGAAAGCTCAGCTATGGCCCAAGAATCTGGATTAGGCAAGAGAGATTTCAAAACTCAACCTAATGCCTCTGGAATGTTAATGTACATTGGAATCACCTGAAAATCTTGTTAAAATGCCGATTCTGCTTCAGTAGTTTTGGAGTGGAGCCCATGATTCTGCATTTTATACTACCAGGGATGTCCATGCCGCTGGTCCTAGCATCACACTTTGAGAAGCAAATCTCTGACCAACACTTTGGTATTAAGTATCAATTTACCGGAGCTATGGCTTGGCTTTGACCTTGTATGGTTCAAAATATCTTTTGCTAACTATAAAAAAAAGTTCTAAAATTTTATTTCTGTGTTTTAGTCTCTTTTTCTTTCTGTAACTTTCCAGAATTGTCATAATTCCATGAAGTAATTTCAGTTTCATGGAAGAATTATCTATCAAGGGCATTTGAGGAATTTAAATTTTTTCTTTAAATTAGAATTATTTATTTTTAATCCCAGCAATATTAGAATGTGAAAGAAATTATTTGCATGGAATAAAATTCATAATATATTTTGCTATCAAACAGTTCAATAATTTTCCCCCTCAAAAAAAGCAAATAAATCACATTCTTCAATCAAAATGTTATAAAATTGGAAAGTAACAAAAAAAGTATATCTACAAAAATGTATCCACTAGGGATTTCTAACTATTCTTCTAGATGAAATTGGAGTTGAAGATGAAATCAAATTTGAAATTTTAGCTTATGTAGAAATAAATAACAGTAAGTGTAGAGTACATTTCTTACCAAAACCAATGAGATAAAACCAGATTATTCAGAGGGAAGTCTTGCATGCATTCCATTAGGAAAAAAAATAAAAGAATTGGACTATTTACCTCAAGAAGCTAGACAAGAGACATAACAATGGACCCAAAGAAAGTAGAATTAAAAACCTAATAAAAGAAAAATGAAAACAAGATAGTCAAAGAGAACATTTAAAAACTAGATTTGGTCAGTAAAATTAAGAGTTGTAAAGTAACAGTGTGGTTTGTGCCTCTCAGGGCCTGAGGTCTGTCAGGTCTACACCCTTTCCAGGCTCCCATTCTCTGGTCATGGCTGCAAGTAGAAAAGGGGTGACATTGGCCAATGGCTTCACCCATCTAAGAGTCAATTTTCTCATTTGGATAGCACCCAATCTGTCTTACAAGTCTGTTCTGAGTATAAAGCAATATCATGGATACTAACATGCTTCATAAACTAAACATTAATAGGTACATACGAGGTTTTACTATAATTACTAGAAGTAGATGAAAGGAAGAAGACATGAAAAGACGGAATAACTTAGAGAAACTCATACCATGGATAGACACAATACTTTCTGTTTAATACGTTGCTGGGGGAAGAAGTACAAATCATCTAGTACATGTCTTGTGTATTCTATACCCTTAATCATTATTTTTTGCCATTTCTTCCATAGTAACTCCTGTGTCAAGGAAAGAACAAATCCTTACTCTTAGTAATCCAAACTTAGACAATTCTCAGTAATACTACAGTTAAGGTACTAGATTTTTGCAAGTTACCTTGGATATCTGCTATCATTTACTCATATTCTATTTATTTATGGAGGTCATTCAGTGAGCAGGTTATGGCTACTGGGGACACAAGGATGAATAAACCTGGTCTTATACCTCAAGCAGCTTTATATTTCCTCACAGAGACAACATGACACACAAAGACATCTAATAGCAGGTATAACGTAGTAGGTGACAAGAAAACAGAAATCCTGAGAGATTGTGATTTCTTCTGGGCTGGGGAAGGTGCAAGAGAAATGGGGGAAATTTTTCCTAAAAGATGCAGAGGTATTTGGGCCTTGAAAGATGAGAAGAGTTTGAGGATGCAGGGTCAGGAGTAGGGGATTCAATATGAGTGAAGGGAAAGAGAAAGGAGACCGTAGGGTATGTGTGAGAAACATGCAGTTTACCTGCATGTTTTGGATTTTAATCAATTATAGGTTAGGACATAAATACAAATCAAATTAATTCATTAATTGAATTTTTCTAAATAAAAACCTTAATAAAAGAAACAATTATTATGCTGTATTAATTATCAAACTAATTAATATAAGCACAAAAGCATTTATCTTGCATGTTTTATTAGTCCTCTTATAAAAATTAGAAATATGAAACACCCAGTATGTCTGTCCTATTCAGGCAAACATTATTACATTTTCCTTCCCAACAAAAGTAAAAATTGATCATTCCGTTTCCATCTCTGCTGCAAAAACAAGCAATCACTAAATGCAACTGCTACATTGCATGTCTAAGATCTTGGCTTCAAGTTCTATTTATGGGGTCCTGTGGCAATGATGGATGTAATCAAGTACATACATCTGAGTCCACAGAGAGCGGAACATGCTCACAAATATCCGAGATCTGAAATAAAATAGAGTTCTGAAAGAAATCAAGAAGTGGCCTAGAAAAAAATAATAATAATGCTTTCTGACTCCTGTGTATACACAAGATTGCCTTTCACTGTTTGCACAGTGAGACTTCAGTGGTATTCAAGATCCTGGAAGTGTTGGCTGCACGGATTCATTTATGAAATTTTAAACAAGAACTAGAACCGATACTTTACGACACTAGCTAAAAGAGCTGTTTGAGAAACCACAAAGAGGAACAGTTAAATTCAAAGTAATTGGCAAGCAAAGAAATTTAGGAAACAGCATGAGGAGGTCCATAATTCTTTGGGAAAAATAATGATTCTGCTGGCAAGTACATTCTTTCCACAGAGATCAATTTTCACAGGACAATTAACACCTTATGGTTAACAGAGTGCCATGCACACTGTTCTTGATTCCCATTTCTGGACCCTTTCAGAGAGCATGAGTACTACTAAATATTGTATATGTGTGTATATACTCATACATATAAACATAAGCTTACATGATCAAGGTTCAGTGTGTCGCTGTAAATTATACAAGGAAAAATGTACTACATTGGACATCAAGAGGCCTGGGATCTATCTGGTCACAGTTCATTCACTTGGATGACTTGTGCAATTTAAATTCATCACCTGGTCCATCGTTTTCTTCTCAATGAATTAAAGAAATGGTCTGCATTAGTATTCATCAAGTTGGAGTATACAAGAAAACCCACTGAAAGATGGAAGATAATATAAAAACAACAGTTTTTAATTAGAATTTTTGTGTATTTTCAAGTATGTAAGCACCTTTGTGGGCAAAAAATTACACTTGTGTGCATATAGGTGCATGGTAAAGCTATTTGATTTTATTTTTTTGTCAATGAGGGTCAAGAAACTCTGGCAAACACTACTCTAGATGATCTCTAAACACTTTTCAATCTTAAATGTCTGTGATCTGGGTGGCTCAGTTTTTACATTTGCTTCAACGTTTGCATATATGGAATTAAACAATTACATGGGGCCCCTCAGCTTCATATTGACCACCTCTCAGCCAGATTACCAGGAGTCTCCCTCTTGACCTAGATCTCCTCAAGCACTGGTTCTATGCCCTCCCTCTTTGTATTGCTGCCAACTCCCATAAAATGCCCACAGCCATCAGGCATGGAAATGCAGGTTGGTCAAAAGAATG
The DNA here is from genome assembly GCF_024610735.1 of Ursus americanus. NCBI lineage: Eukaryota > Metazoa > Chordata > Mammalia > Carnivora > Ursidae > Ursus > Ursus americanus. Next base: position 39,303,985 of record NC_142146.1, read on the forward strand.
AATCTCTATTTCAAAAAATATTCATCTGCCTTGAAAAGAGAATGCAAGAGAAATTAGTTTTTGATCCTCACATACAAATAGATGTTTATCTGGATTTATTAGTGGCAGCGTCTATTTTCTTCTAATATTTAAATTTTCTTTTTCAAGAGTATTGCCACCTACACCTATTGTCTCTGTTACTGATAACATTATTCAGTAGTTCTTTTTTCATTAAAAGTTGATGAAGCCTTCAGATACAGAAGCTGAAAAATAAATGTCTGTCACAAGGAGCATGATTTTCTTTGACATTAAATGCAGACTTGAGGGGTTTCTAAGACTGAAGAATATTGCAATTTTGGACAGGATATATTGATTATATTATCAGGACACAGAAAGAGAGTGAGAGAGAGAGAAAAAATGTGTCTTGCTTGCAGATAGTACTTTGTGGGGTTTTAAAGTTGATGGGTTATTTTTCCATGCCACTTTTTTATTTGTTTTTGATCTAGTAAAAAGAGACATTTCTGACAGGTTTCCTACCACCACTGCTGAACATGAACCTGAAACTGAGAAGTCAAAGATTTAAAGAAATGGAAAACTCCTTCAGGGAATATGAAAGATTCCAAGTTTCCAAAGAGTACAATTACTGTCTAGTTCACCATATTTGGCAACACCAGAGTTGGCAGATTAATCATGAGTCTGTGGAATATAAGAACATCAACATAGAAAACAACACAAATCTATGTTCTTGTTTCTGGTTTCTCCAAAGCAGTGTAGGCATGCATTTAAGAGTTACTTCTTGTCTATGTTGCAAGGTTTATAAATTTCCATTTAAAACAAAAATCTCGTTCAAAACATAGCAGTGGGTACTTATGCATATTAAATTGGGGTCTGGAGAAGAAGAAAAAACACTTTTTCCTTATATCCATGGTATTTCATTTCAAGCCTTGGTGTTCATCAAGCTTACCCTTCTTTTCAGTTTTCATTTCCTTGGAGTCAGCTAACACATTTACACCAAAGTCAACTAAATGTCTAACGAACAACCTCACCCAAGACGTCCACATCCAATTGCCCATCATACCCGTCCATGTAGTTTCCATATTTGCATAGAATCCAGAAGACTTTCTAATGAAATAATTTTCGTGTCTTCCTTTCTATTGCATTTATTCACTCATGTATATTCCCCATTTTGGTGGAATGAACCATTGATCAAGCTGATATAGGGACCTGGGAATTATCTTTGACTGTACTTTCTCCTTAACCTGTATGTTATGTATTTGTACTGTCTAGCTTCTGACAATTTTCTACATGCCTATGAATAAAATGGGTTTTTGAGAAAGAAAGAACTTTCTTTTTTTCCTCCTATGCCTCTTGGCACCATGAGGAGACATTAAACAATGACTGAAAACATTTACAGTAAAAAAAGTGGGGGTAAATTTGTCCACTACTCAAATTACATGTGCAAGGTGGTTTGAATATTGAAATGATGAGCTATTCAGTTCAAGAAAGTGCAGGTGTGAGTTAATGAGTTATTATGCGAGGAGATGTACTTTACACCTGTGTTTATTGAGATAGCAACGTTGCATGTTTGCCCTTGGTTCAGTGTGTTGGTTAACTAATCCCCTTGAGAGTTTTGGATGCCTATTACTACAGTTTGAATGTCTAATATTCTGAGCCTCCAGGTTTTATTTTTGGCTTGGAAACCACTCAATGCACCTCATTTGTTGGTGAATTTTTGGCTAATTAAGTTGGAGTCACATGGTTCTAACAATATGAAAGCATGAGCAGTTTTAAGCAAAGAGATACCACCTAATGACATGTCCTTCGAATCTGAAACTAGCCAGACTTGTTTTAAGAAGCAATTGAAACCAAGTCCCCTCCCAGTGATTTGTTTTATTTATTGAAATCTAGAAATATATTTTTCACCAAGTCATGCAATGCATCACTGGCAAGCCAAATGGAACACGTTGCAGCTCTAAGCTAAAGCCTTCTTAAGAGTTTCAGACAATTTTTTTTCCAAGCTGAGAGATGATGGAGATAAAAAGTAATGAGCCAACTTATTCAGATCAAGCAAAGTCTCAACATGTCCAGTAATAGTAATTTCATTTGGAGATCTTTCTTCTTTGTCTATTGTAAATAAGAAAGACTTTCCCAAGTTCTCCTTTTCCTGACTACTTACTCTACAGAAGCCTTTCAAAAACTGACCTGACAGATAAGCAGAAAGTGTCCAAGTGTCAACTTTTGCTTATCATGACAATATAATTAGGCCCTTGTCATTTGAGAGCAACAGGAGAACATGCCTGGGTGATGGGATTGAGATGAATTAACTGTTTATGGTGTGCCTGATGTCTATGTGTGCTGAGTGCCTCTTTCAGATATCTTGGTCAATTCCCTAGGAAATGGGCCAGAACATCATACGTTTTCATCCTACTACATTTAATAAATTTTTCGGAGTTTCTTACTGTCTAGAATCAGACCAGAAAGCCCAATAGCATTACTTAGCAATCAGGACTTTTTTCTCTTTCAGGTTTTTATATGTTTATTTTCTTAGGTGGAGCTCATTCTAAGGTGAGTAAATAGTGAGCTATACTATTTAACTTCTTGTATTAGAAAATGAGGTATGCCAGTAGCCTCCCTCTCCCTCCTTTGCCTTCAGTGGATGTAAAATATGCCCCAAGAATCTAAGAATGGAAGCTGCCTTTATTACAGCAGCACCTGGAAGCAGAGAAATCATTACACACGGTGTCAATGTTGCCATTAGAAATCTTACTCTTCGGGTGTTTAATGACAGTCCCTGAAAGTTTGCTTCTGGCAAAAACCTGACCCCCAAAGTCTTCAGCTGGGAAACAGATTATAAAAACGAATTTTCAAACAACCTGTCCAGCTGTGCTTTTTGGTTATCTTTATAAACTGAAAAGCAGCTTCTATGACAGGATTCAATTCCATTAGAGATTATGCTATAAATAATACTGCTGAATTATTTTCAATATTCAATTTAAAATAATGGCTCAGTAACCCAGTGACTTTTAGAAAATAGAACTCTGCACAAGAAAAATTCTACCTGATCAGAAATTAGGTATGCATGTGTACCAGGTACCTCACAGAGAGAATACCTTGGGGTCATGTATTTACTCAAAAGCCACATTTTGTACATGTACCATATCCTTCCCTTACAAAATAATAAAATCCTTTTACCTTAGCAGTAAAGAAAATTGAGATACCAATTGATAGGATGACTTATTTCAATCCCTCAGCCAGTGAGCCAAAGAACCAGAAACCAGAGACATACCCCTAAAGTGGCTGATTTTGTAAGTAGGGCAGATATATCCATATACATTCTCTTTCTATGCTCTCCTGGCTTGTAAGAACTCCCTGAAGTCCATTTCTATCTATAAACTCTCATCCTCTAGAAAGACTTCTCACTTGCATTTGACATTCTGCACAGTCTTCCCAAATAAAAGTTTTCTCAAACTGCACTTGTATATTTCCAACAGCAGAGAATCAAACTTCTGGGTAATAGAAATGCCAACCTTCATTTACATGTCTAAAAGCCACTTGTTTCCATAAAACTAGGTTCTTCTATGTGACTATTGAACATTCGCAGGTGCAATTTCCAAGTGACTGAGATGAGGCGGCTGCAAATGTGGCCCTTGAAGTAAAAGATAATCAAAATAAATCAAATGATCATCATCAAATTAGTAGAACTGAACGTGAAAGCAGAAGATGTGGTAATGAGCAAGCCCCCCTCAAACTGAAGTGTTCATAATGAATCTTATAAGAAGCTGAATTGAAAATGATAATGAACACGGTACAAACTGTCTTTAAAAGCTTGATCCTTTTTGTTTGCCTATCACTGTGCATCTGGCATAAGAGGGTCCCAAGTGTCCTAGCCTAGAGGCTGCACTGTCTTTGAGCCTCTTTCCCTTCTGATCTGTCACCAAGTTAAGCAGTTTCCTTTGTGGAAATCCAGCATAGATTATTCCTTCCCTTGTACCATTTAGGCTTCTTTGTTTGCAAGCAATAAACACTGATTTGGGCTACTGTAATCAGAAAAGAATTTACTGGAGGGAAAGCATGCACAAAGGCAGCCCCAGGAATCAGTGTCAGCAATAAATAGGGGTTTTCAACAGGGCTTTACTGTTGGAAAGAACAGGTGCGAACGGTCATACATCCTTCTATGTCCCTCCTAAAGTATCACATCCTACGGAAAGAGTGTCTGATTGACCTCCCTTCCAATGTCCCTATTTTCTTTGGCAGGGGAAGAGGAGACACCTTGATCAACAAGACGGTACCTGATGGAGGAGGTGCAGTTCCCTGAGCAACATCAGGATGTTATTACAAGTGAATATGAGAATGGGTGCTGGGCAGCCCATATGTCTACCATATTCCTCTCAGCTAGGCTCTTGTTCCTCAGGTCTACATGTTTCTATTTTAACTTAATAATTAAGGAAATGAAATTGCATATTGATGTAATTTATGGTATGTTCTTTTGTTAATGTATGAATCTGCCCTGGAATATCCTGACCAATGGACATATGCAATCTTTCAGTATCTTTGCAGTCACAGGGCACTCATTATCTTATAAAGCAGTCTGTTATTCAGATTTTGGAATTTTTTTCCTCTTGTTGAGCTAAAATCATTCATTCCATTGCTCAAAAGATAGCGAGTGCCCAGAATGCTTCAGCCATACTTCTGGTGCTGATATAGCCCTGGCAGACCTGGTAATCTGATGCAACTTTGACCAATCAATTCTAATTTTACACATCAGTTTTATTTCTAGATTTCAGAAGTACAGTGAGTAAATCCGATAGCCCAGTGAAGTCTGGGTGCACATAAACAAACAGTAGCCAGTTGGAACCTTAATGGAAGAAGTTTTGATTCATCATAATACCCTCAAATATAAAGTAGTTTAAAAAGTACTTAACATGAAATTTGTAGGTTGAATATGAAGACAACTATAAAAATTTACTGAGGGCCATAAAAAATAACTTGAATAAATGGAGAGACATAACATATTCCTGGGTGGGAAGACTCAACACTGTAAAAATACCACTTCTCAAATTAATCTAAAAATTTAATGCAACTGCAATCATAATCTCAGTTATTTTCTGCTTGAAACCTAACAGTTATTTTCAAGTCAATCTGGAATAATAAATATGTGAGTACAGCAAGGAAGCTCTTGAAAATGGGGAAGAGAGGGTGAGGGATTGATCTAGATATTAAAATGAACAATGAAGTTGAAATGATAAAAACAGTGAAGACCAAAATTTCATTGGTACAATAGAAAACCCAGAACATACATACACATATATGTACCTATAGACATGGACATTAGAAACACATAGGTTATGGTTGAAGGGTGTTAGTACATATGGAAGGTATCTTCCAGGAAGATAATCAAATCCTTGCTATATCCTGTACTACATATCAAAACAAATTCCAATTGGATTCCAATATAAGAACAAAACTATTAAAAGCATGCATTATCATTGATAAACACTTAGGCTTTCTATGCAAAAATTAATAAAATCTTGGGCTTTCTAAGGAGGAGATAAAATTAACCACATAAAGTTGAAAATGTCCATACTATCCTTTTCCCTTACTAAGCCAACAAAATATAACATATTTAAGAGATAAAACCACAAATTGGAGAATATTCATAGCTTACATGACAGTCAAAAGGTTAATATTTTGAATAAATAAAAAGTTCCAAAAATTCAAAGTGACAAACATAAGCATCTCAGTAGGAAAAAGGACTAAGGGCAGAAACAGGTAGTTCACCAAAGGAGAGATATAAATTGCCAATGACATGGGACTAAAATACTTCCCTCAGTACAAATATAATAAATGTAAATCACAATGAAATGGAAATTGATTATCATATTAGCAGGGATGAGTAAAATTTAGGGTGGTAAAGATGTGAGTAAATGAGTTCTCTTTCACTGTTTATGGAAGTATAAAGGGTTACAAATTTTCTGAGGGATAATTTGGGTGAATTTTCCAAGACATTGAAATGTTAGCTTTCTTATTAACCCAGCAATAGAAAGGCATACATCAATCTATAAGGATTACCATTGTAATCATATTAATAATATTGAAAACTATAAACAATTAGAGGGAGGGTAGAATAAATTAAGGCAAGTTGATATGATATCATATTAGGCAGCCATTAAATAATACAGAAGAATAATGTCATGAAAAACAGTTACTATAAATTCTTGAGTGAAAAAAGTAAGTTACTTCAAATTTAAAAAGTATAATTACATTCATGTGTGCATGTTTATATTTAATTAAGTGTATGTATATACATATAATCAGATGTACTCAGACAAATATTAACAATAGTTATTAATAGTAAGAAAACAGGTAATTCTAATTTTATTTCCTTCTGTGAATTTACACTTCCTAAATTTTCTATAATGGTTATATGTTACTTTGGTTGTAAGAAAAAATAAAAAATATGTTTCTAAAAACAGATGTACTTTGTCTAAAGCAACAGAAATCCCTTTTTCAAATGAAATCTTATGTGAAAACCCAATTCATGGCACCAATAAAAGGGATAGTATAGGGGTGGGAAGCCTAGAGCCCTGTTCACTTGGTGGGCATCCTTGAGCACAACTTTGAAATGTCAGGGCTGGGGGAATTTGTTCATGAAATTGTTCATGAAACCCTGACAGGCTCCATGGTTGCTGGTTACCTCCATAGTTACTCATAAGCTGTTTAATAGCTTAGTCCACTTAGTTCTTTATATTCATTGCCATACATTCATTTGTTAAGCACTTTTTAAAAAGTTTTCTAGATTTTAGCTTTGCACTATCTAGTTTAGCTGTGGATTAGAGCTAAAAGGATTTTATCATTATCAGAGATGCCCATAGATAATTTTGATTTGGTGCTACTCCCTCAGATTTCTTTGAAGGTTAATATGAGAGATGACTTCATGAAGAGTGTATCTCCATCTTCCCTAAAACTATTATTAAATATATTGCCCATTACAGTGTTCAAAGGTCCCTTATACAAGGATACATGTGATAAATTCCCCTAAAATTTTAGTACCAAAAAAGAAGTTTGCCCATTTTTATAAATAAGTATGATTTCCTTTTATAATACTGTATTATTCCTATATAACTCATCATGTTTCCCTTTTGACTTTGGCTGCCAGAAAGCTCAGAGCTATATTTATTGCCAAACCACAGCAATGAACAGCTGTCTAATTTTGCAGAAAAACTATCCCAAAGCACTTGAGTATTTACTCAACTAAATGGTCCCATGATATGTATGGCTCATGTTATGAGTTGTCTCAAATCCAATTTGGAAATAGGCAAGGATTAAATAATAAACAAACAAACACAAGTAATTTAGACAAAGCAGGCTTGGTATTTGGCAGTAGAATAGGCTTACACCTAGAGTTTGGTTTGTATCAAATGCCTAAAGGGCACATTGCTTAATCTGAAGTACTGCTCTGGAGTGAGTGTGCGCTTGGGTGCAGCCATGGACTTTTGGTCTTTCTGCTACTGAGGCCCACACCTATATTCACCCATCCCATGAAGCTTACTCCCTAGAGGAGGTCTGCATGGCATCCAATAAGGATATCAGGTTGAAAAGGGTGGCAAAAGAGCAAGGTACAGATAAACTAGCAATTTACACATGGACTGTAATCTTTAAATAGTTAATAAAACAAGATCTTGCTGAAATGGACCAGGAAATAGAAAGAATTTTAACACATAAAAATAAACAATTTTTAGGTATTGGGGTGTGTGTGTGTGTGTGTGTGTGTGTTTATTATAATGTTCAAAGATAGACTAAAAAATATCAGGTGAGTTAAGATACTTCTTTACCTTTCTAGAAGGTCAAATATGTATTCTTATTGTTAACATTACCTACATTATTTTACAAATGTTGAGTGCTGAAAAGGCATAGAATCTGGAGGAAAGGGAACCAAAATTATTTTGAATGGCTGATACAATTTTTTTTACCTTCATTATTTCATTTAAGGGACAGTTCTTTTTCTCTGGAATGATTAAGCTCTTCAGCAACCTCCCTAATAACAAGGGAAGGAACTAACATTAACAGACATTGTATTGCAATGATTTGGATACAAGTTCCCCTTAGGGTGCACTCTGGTAATGTAGCCTTAATATAGTATCCTAAGAACTGGCAGGAAGCTTTCCGCATCAGCAACAGATGCCTTCAAGGCCTGTGGGAATAGCTTGATCCCTGTGACTCTGCAGTAGGACAGGTTATCATTACAAGAAAGATTTGCCATGGTTTTCACAGGAGGGCCAAAACCAGTCTATGAGCAAGTGGACCAGGCAGGCTCCTGAGACCCCAAGTATCTTCCTCCTCATGAGGGCTTGCCTGATAGTCCATAGACATAGTTTCATTCAAGACAGCAATGCTTGGCTCTCAAGAGCCCAGCTCTGGAATCAGATCTCCTAGTTTTAAATCCCAGCTCCACAACTTACTGTTGGCTTAGTGTCCTGGGTGTAGGCCCTAACTTTGAGTCTTTCTGTGAATTAATAAGAACGTCCATGAAATGCGGTTATCTAGCACTTGGCTCATGGTACACCTTCAATATCTGTCAACTTCTATTATTATTATTTAGACTTAAAGGACCACCTAACAAAATGCAAATACCCAGAGAATCATGCCTCATTACCAGTTAATACTTGGGGGACAGGGGAGGTGAGTCTCACACTTGAATGTCAATTAAGATGACAGTAGCCAGCAGCAAGGGATCCAGGATTGAAACCTGGGAGAAGCAGGGAACTAGGCCAAAGGAAAGAAACAGCTTTGACATTTTGCTCAGAGCCACAGTGATTCTTCTACACAGAAAAGCACCCAATCGTTGCAGCTATCCAAGCACAAATCCTCGCTGTTGCAGAAAGGCAATCTAATTGCTGAATCCAGATTACAGGATCCATGGCCCTTGGGACATTAGGGACTGCCCCTTTCTCTATTAACTGCTCCACCTCAGAGATTCTATATATAGACTTTCTATGGTAAGAGATTTTAAACTGTGGCACCGCCACATTAGCTCTTTGTTTTTTGTATGCAAGGATTCTCAACACTGATGTGTATGGAAACGTGCGCACCCCAGAGAGGCTGCTTCCAAGGGTACTTGCCATGAGCAGCCAACGGAAAACCACCACCCTTTTCTGCGAGGCAGCTGTGTGTCCCTTTGCACCCAGAGTAGACTGCCATTTGTAAAGTCATCCATCACCTCTATATATCAGCCATTTGTTGATTTTAACACCCCCTCCTAACCGCAAAGAGAGAAGAGGAAATGTCATTTTGGAGACTTTCCGTTAAGCTGTTGTGTACAAAATGGATAAGTGATTATTTTTTTTCTCCTCAGGGTACCCAGGAAAGGCTGATTCAGACACAGACCCCTATACGAGAGAGTCCATTTCACGTCCTGCTGCGTCAGGAAGGGGTCGTTCTGGGAGCACACACACGGCACACACGGCTCACACGTCCACGTGTGCCGCGCCCAGTGAAGCACTGACCTGTCAGGCCGGCAGCCTCTGCAGACAGGAAGGCGCTCCAAGACAGGAGGAAAAACAGGCCGGTTTCCAGCATAGGGAACTCACAGAGTTTGGTAAATTTGGTCAAGTGACAAAGACATGTTAAGGAAAACAACAAATGCTTTTACAGCTAAATCTCCTCCTTGGCTGAGGAAACCTAACCTGGTTGAGACAGTTCTAGAGTAAGAGAACTGATTTCAGACCTGACTGGGAGGCTATACCTTTTGTTGAGATGGCTTTGAAGGCCAGCATGAATTCCATGCTCCGTTGGGAGCTGAACACTCCAGTAAAAATGCAAACCTGTGTTCAGATTTTAAAAAGGTGTCTTAGTAAGAAGATAAAATCAGCTAAGTGTGGGTACAAAACCTCTTGAATTTGGCGTTGGCCCTTGGGGCATGCCCCTCAGGGAATGATGGCAGCAGATCAGGGAAAACAAAACCATGGACAGCGAGGCTAGGTGACGTGCTGCAAGTGCGTCAGCATCAAACGAGGCCACTGCTCCCTGGGGAGTGAGAGTCTGTGGACAGATCACCTTAAAATCTCCTCTCTTGGGGATGGAAATAGGATCAGGAGGAACGTTTATGTTCAGTGATAGGGAAACTACCCACGCCATCTTAGTATAAGTAGGATAGAGGAACAGGTATATTATTTCTAGGTCAGGCAAGCAGCCCTTTGGCAGGCAATGGTTCATTTTGGCTGGGATGACACTTGGTCAATAGCCTATAAACTGCACATAGAGCAAGGGCAGAGTGATCCAAATCATGCAGAGAATGGGTTATGGGAAGATGATTAGGAATATGTAATCGATGGAAAATGGTTACATTGCAACTGTGCCCACAGTTATGCAAAAAAAAAAAAAAAAAGAAAGAAAGAAAGAAAGAAAGAAAGAAAGAAAGAAAGAATGAAAATGCCCTGACAAATAAGGAGATGGTATGTTGCATTTTTATGCTTCAGGACAAAAATCTAAAGAGATTCTACATTAAGAAATGTTTAGCAGTAGGGCAGGGAAGCAAAAAGCTGATCCCTGGGGAAGATCCAGGTCTGAGTCTTGGCTCTGCTAGTCACTGGCTGTGTGATTTCTGAGCAATATATTAACCTCTCTGAGCCTCATTTCTATCCTATGTGAATTGTCAATGAGAAATGAGAATAATACCTACTCACCCAAGTACGGAGAGTAAAATGAGATGAAGTATCTGTAAAATGTTTTGCAAAATTTTAGAAAGCACAAAATGCCAAGAAGCAGAATGACATCAAGGTTGGGAATGTAGCCTCTGGAAGCCAATCCTACTTCTCCGTATCAGCTTCAACGTGTCCCTTGACCAATTCGTGCCTTGGTTTCCCCGTCTGAAAATGGAGGTAATCATGCAACCTACCTCCTAGGTATATGCACCAGTTATTATGTGTTAAGCACTCAAAAGAGTACCAGATATGCCACAAGGAATATGTACACTTTTCTATTAATGTGATTTAAGTTAATTTGTTTTGGAATACATCTTTCTCGGACATTGATTCAGTAAGCATCTGGAAACAATTCTTTATCTGGGAGAAAATATAGGGTGCCCTTTGACCCTTTCAGCATTCCCTCTTATTACTCGGAGGACAGGCTTTGCTTTTAGTGGGGTGTGTTCCTCTGAATTTCCTCTTTTAATTTGTTGTGGAGAAGGCTTAGGCCACTTTGAGTAACAGAATAGCAAGTGGACATAGGACATTCATCTCTTTCAACCTTCTCCAGAAAGTAGTTTAGTTTTGAGTCAAGATCCAAGCTAGCATAGAGTCCAGGGGCTTACACCCTGAGGAGTATCACCTCATTATGGACAAGGTATCAAGGCTCATTATGGTGGAGGGAAAGACTGTGCACCTGTCTCCTTCGCAGCCTGAGTTTGTGAGAGGCAGGTGCAGCGTGACAGATCCTCCCACTGAGACTGAGCCCTTGGCTCTTCTACCTCTCCACCATTTTTTCCAGGTCTGATCCAATCTCATGGCAGACTTCTAATCTCTAGGAGTTTTTCTTGCTTTTCCTACCAACTTGTTTACTTATGTGTCCATACATTCCCTTCACATCAAGCAGAAAAGTGTTCCAATTTCATCTTTTCCACCTAGAGCAGGCTCTGGAGCCAGAAAGTGTGGGTTTAAAATCCCAGCCCTGAAATGTCTCAGCTGTATGGCTTTAGACAAGTTGTTTAACCTTTATGTGTCAGTTTCTTTAGCTGTAAAATTGAGATAATAACAGTATCTTCCTTCCAGTGTTTTTAAAAAAGCTATATGAGAAAATCCATTAGTAAAATGCTAATGACAATGGCTGACAAATGGTAAAGTTCTTAACAAATGTTACACTAATAATAATTGTGTTGGCTATTACTGATATGTTGCCCAGAGTAGCTACTTAACCTTCTTGAGCCTCAGTTTCCTCATGTGTAGAGTGAGGATAATAATAATAGCCTATCTTACAGGGTTGATTCAAATGAGGAGATACACAAAGGCCTTAGCACATGCTAGACATTCATGAAATGTTGCTATCACCATTGCCATTACTTATGTAAAACATGTGGCCTCCATCATAATTCCACTTAATAATCAAGAGGCAATAAAGATCAAAAGTATGGTCTGTCTCTTGGTTTCAAGCTCTGGGTTTGAAGTTTGGCTCTTACACTTACAAGCTGTATGATGCTGGGTAATACCTTACCCTTTCTAAGCTTCAGTATTCAATAAAAATAATATCTGCATGATATGGTCATCGTCAGGGTCAATGAGGTATAGCGTGTAAAACAAATAGTAAAGGCCTTACGTATCATGAGTACTGATATTAATCATTAGATTATTAATCATTATTTTTATTAGAGATCAGCCCTGCCTTTTCTGAGTTACTTTATTTCTTTGTCAAAGGAGTTGACGCTCTCTAGGGTTTCCAGGACAAAATTGTGGAGTGGCCTTTGAATCTCTCCTCTTCCAATCATTAAATCCTAGAGATTCTTCTAAACATTATTCTCCTTTATGTTTCTTCCATAGTTCATCATCACAGTTTCTCTTGATTCTAATCCTTTTTTGACTCATCCTATGAACCAGTTCCTCATTTATTGTTTAAAAACAGGACTTTCAGCATGTCACTCTCTTGAGCAGAAACCTTCAGTAGCTAATTGCAGACTACAGACAAAAGCTCAGACTCCTTAGAATAACACTCCAAGAGACACCACAGGGTGAGTCCAATCACATGTGTATCCTCATCTTCCACTGCTTACCAGCCTGAGCCCTCTAGTCCTCTCAATCCCATCCCCACATTTTAATGAATGCTGGTTTTCTCCTGAATCACTTATCACATAGCCTTTATCTATATACTATCTATACTTCAGGCCAAGCCTACATCCCTGTCTGCATGTAAATATTGCTTTTCACATTATTTTTTAGAATTATAAGGCTGGTCAAGAGTCTATTGGACTATTTCAGAAACAATGAGCTCATCCACATTTGAATTTTTGAGTCCTAATAAGTTGGATAGAACTCTTATTGTAAAACTTGTCTTTCCAAGTTTGTTACTAATTGAAGGCAGAACCCATATTTTATTCATCTTCTGACTCATGTTAGAAAGCCTTAGTAGAAACTAGCTTTTTAGCAGCTGCTCTGTGAATAGAGATTCACTGGGTCAGTCCCCATGAAAAAGTACCCAATGTGTTGCTTTCTTTGCTAGATCCCTGACATATCTTGCACCCTTCTTCTTTCTCTATTCCCCAAGGTCTTTGGTCCTTGATCTTTTGTTCTGCCTCTTTTTATGGCCTCTGTTAAGCCCTCACACTTGACACTGGCTTTCTGGCTTTCTTCCTCAACTCTGACTTACTTTTGCTCCATCCAACTGCTCTGACTGAACAGCTCACTAGACCAGCTTCATTCCCTGGCTCAAATTCTCTAGGAACTCTGCCCATTCTCCCACTGCACTGTTGCAAAAGAGGGAATGAGATGACACAACTGCCCAGATATGGCAAACATGTCATTTCTGCCCTGCTTGCACATCCCTTTCTATAAAATCACTAAGGACATTTGTTTAAACCCACAGTGATCTTTGAGTTGGCCAGTCCTATGAGCTAGTGGTTGAAAGAAGTTTGAAAAGGAAGAAGAGAATACCCAGTTAATCACTCCCAGTCAATCCTGTCTTATTCCTGACCTTGGATCTTCAGTTCTTCCTCTTGATCCTAATATAGGCAATCCTGATGTCCCATGCTCACCTATTTTCCTACATGGCAGTTTTTTAAGACTGTTGCTATCTTGGGGTCAGATAGTATCAATAGTGCTAGAATAGGCCTTGGACAAAAAAAGATCCTGGTCCCCTCTGCCGTTGCTACCAATCTATGCCTCAAGGATGACTCAGAACTAAGATGGCTCCAGTGGCATTGTATCACACTTGAACTAGACTGTCTAGCCACTTCTTTCTTGGCCTGGAGGTTGTGCATCCTCAGATACATTCCACATTGATGCTCTTAACAGTCCCCAGCTTTCCACGCACACATACAAAGGATATCAGTGCGGTGACAACAGCATATGCAGACCCCATTGCAAATGAGCCGGCGAAGATCCCCAGGAAATTCCCCACGGACTGGAAGAATGCTGCAGCATCAAATGCGTTTGGATTCTCCTTGGGGCTGTAAATGGATATAGAACTGGAAAGAAAAGAGGGCGAATGTTAGTCAGTGACTTCTCTCTTATAGCCCAAATACCAGAAGTCAGAAGTTAGCACCCACATTTGAGGAGGGTATCTTCTCCTGTGAGGTTAGGTCCTGGTTGGAAGAGTTCAAGAGAAACAGATGAGGACAGGGAGAGGTAGAGAAAGTAGAGAGATTTTCCTTTCCTTACAGCCCAATCCCATGGTATCCATATATTGCTGCCAGTCAGTAAACATTTTTATATTGGAAGGGTCATAAAGAATATTGTTTCTGAGCAAACTAGGCATTAAAACATGGTAGGTGTATAAGGAATCTGCTGAGGAGATAGATAACTGTGAATTATTTAGTGGCCATATGTCTTCAGTGCTGTTATATATTCACAAATGCTCCTGATAAAAAGTGCACTTTTATGGCCTGTGCACAAATGGGCAATACAAATCACAGCGTGCACAAAATATTCTGCTGTGATCTTGTCATAAACCACAAAGCATTCCTCCTCTCCAGTGTAACCCTTCAGAAACAGAGCCTAGACGATGCTTAGAACATCACAGTATTAACCCCTGGGGAGAGCCAAACCCTCATTTTCCCACCGAAACAAATGGCAGCAGCTGCCCAAGGTCATGTTTTATACCCCAATTCTGGTGGCTGTCAACAGATTTATTTCCATACAGAAAAATCAATCCGCCAATAGGCAGTCTGTTCACTTAAACATTTTTGAGTACACCACATTTGCTTTTTTTTTTTTTTTTTTTTTCAGCCAGGGCCTCAAATCCCAGAGCATTAATATGAAGGACAAGGTACATCCTATTTTAGGAAATATGAACTCCATGTTGTAGCATTAAAATGAACAGATGTGCTAGAACCAGTAGCTGTGGGGAGACAAATGAAGTAACATTTTATTTTTTTAAAATAGTTTTTATTTTAATTATGAGGTCTTTAAGACTAATCAGGAAAATCAAGAGTTTTATAATAGGTTCTGGAAGGGACTTTGTAGCAGTATAGAGAGCAATAAGTATACTAGACACACTGATGAGATTAGATTGGATTTTACAGAAATGTAACTGAATCTTTCATGGTTTGAATGATTACAGCATGTTAACTATCTGATTTGACTTTCTGTATCTAGAGACTAGTTATGGGGGTTGGGGAGATTCCAGTTATTCTATAGGAAGATGTGTGGCTTAAAAAAGGTAGTTTTCAATGCTCTTAGTTTTTCCCTGGATGTCTTTAAACCCCTAAAGTAGGCCAAACACTTCTACTTTGATCATGTAATTGGATAAGGAAGATGAATGTGGATCTCAAATGGAGCCCTTGAAATGTATGTGAGAAAAGGATTGCCTTTGAAGTGTTTTCTTTTTGTAAAGTATTGTGTTTTGCAGAAAAAAATGAAAAAGCAAACCCATACTTAGGTCCTTTGTATCTGACAGTCCTGAGAATGGGTGTATAACCCCATGGCCATTATGAAAGTTGGTGCCCAACTCTGCAAAGCTTGATGTGTGAGTTGACATTCACCAGCATATTTCTTCATTCCAAAGAAGGAACGTCATGATAAGAAAACATTCTATTTGCATTCTGCTTTTCAAAAAAAAGAGTTTTGCATAGTAACACAGCTCTGTGAATAACACTGTTAATTCCTGAGGCTACCAATAGATCTGATCCATAGAACTGGTACCTCTTCATCCCTATTTCTACCTCCACCCTCCAGAAAGTATTTTCTCTGTCCTTACACTTCTTGACCTTGGAGTGCCATTATCACATCATTTGGCCATATCATTATGTAATGTTACTTCCATTATTAATGTAATGTTTTTCTTTAAATCAACTCATTTTTATTCAAACACAAGAGCTTTTATTAAAGAATGTTTTCGAAGTCAGCTTGGATGTGCTAATTTTCTTTCTTCTTAATACCTATGAGATTATGTAACTATTACATTTGATGAAAAGTTCACCTGTGTGTCACCTACAATCATCTGGGTAGCCCCCCTAATTCTCAGTCTGCATTCTGGGAGACATTCTCTTCCTGGGCTCTGATCCCCACCAAGGAGGGTATAGGCAAACTTCATATATTTCTTCTCTGATGTTTAATTTAACTTAAGGGAAAAGCTTAACTTCCCTTGACTTATGAAGACTTGTCTGTTGAATATACTGCCCCTAAAGCTCTGCAGGATGTAAGCACTGGGAACCCACTAAGGACCTGGTGGTGCATTAGCTGTAGGGTGTCAGGGGCAGGCAGGAAAGGGCATAGAGAAGAGAAGCAGAATTTGAGTCAACAAACATTTGGTTGAACATATACAAGACGAATCTAGGCACAGGATGTAGATGATAACTAGCTCTAGTCATGGCATTGTATGATTTTTTGAGAGATATGTAACATTTAATGGTGCAAATGAGGCAAGAGTCATTATTTTAGATGAGAGGAGATGGCATTTGAGGAAGGAAGCAAATCAACAGTGATGGGAAGAGGGTACTTCAGGCAGTAGAAAGAGTGTAAGCAAAGGCAAGAAGGCAGATGAGTTGAGGACACTTCAAAGCAGAACTACATAGTTATGGCTGGAACACAGGGACCATGTATGTGGGCACCTATGGAGGTAGAGATAGGTAGATGGTGTCACTTAGCTTTAAATTTCACGTTAAACATATGCAAAAGTCCTCACATTTACATAACATTTTGTTCCCTTTAGGCCTGCATTAAACTTCATCTGATCCTATAACATTTTTTTCCAGGTAAACAGGGCAGGTATTTTTATCCCTCTTTATCTATCTTTTCTTTTTTTATAAAACAAAGAAACTAAGAGTCAGAGAACTTAAGATCATAGAGCTATGGAGTTCAAAATGCAGATTTTTTGTTTCTTCCTTCAGAAAGTGATCTTGTTGGGAGGAGAACAGGAAAAACAGGAACCCAAATCAGGCTGACTGAGTAAGTGCTGTGCCAATTGTAAATGGAGAAGTCCAGGTACCGGAACCTTTAATTTCATCCCTGGATGGAACATGGGCAGCACCTTCCTGTGTGCAAGGATAGAGCAGATTGGACTGTATGGGGTGACAGCACCCTCTTCCTCATCTCATTGGGTGGCAAGACTTGGGGCTTCTCATGGGAATCTGCTTTCAGGCCTGGCTCCTGGACTTGAGCTTTGCTGGGCCTGGTCTGGGTCTTGGTCCTCTTTGTATGCCTAGGACACAGACTGGTACCTGGCACGTGGCAGGCCAAATAAAGGTGAATGAAATAAAGGCAGGATGACTGGAAAGTAGAAAGGAAAGAAGGAGGTCTGCAAAAGCTAGTCTGGAAATGAATTATCATCTACAAGATTTCCTTTATTAAGCAATGACTATATATTTACACTGTGGGGGCTTTTAAGTTCATCAACCCAAACTGAAGGTGATACTTGAAACTCTTGAGCTTTGGAGATCTGACCCTTATTGGCTCCATGGCCTTGGGCAAGTTATTTCATCATGCTCAGCCTCAGTTTCAAAGTCTGTAAAATGGAAATATTAATAGTACTTATCTCCCAGAAATGCATGAGGATATGAGGTACATTTAAAACCTGTATATTTATCTTGTGGACTGTAGGGCCATTCATTGAGTGCTGATTATGTGCATGAAAAATAAATACTCACTGAATGCTGACGATCATCACCACCATCATCACCATTCTGCTAAGAACTTCCACAAACCTCACAATGACAGAACAGAGTGCAGTGGCTGAGCCAGGCCCCAGCTCCAAATACACAGAAATTGGGTGTGGCTCCCCTTCTGGCACACCAGACTTCCCGGTCACTGCAAGGAACTAGTCACTTTTGCATGGGAACAGAAGGATCTCAGGGAGGACATGGCCATTGAAGTGAGGCTAAACAACTGTTCTGTTCATTGCAGAGCTCTTCACTCCATGGATCCACAAAGAAAGGGACATCCTCGGCAGTCTGGGTAGGGATCTGTCTCAGGACAAGAACAGGTGAGGAGCCTGAGCTTAAGTTGCATCAGCCCTAGTTAAGTGGCACCCCTACTGGATGTTCTGTAGGCAAAGCCCCCTGGCTTCTGGTGAGGGGTGCGGTAAAGAGAGCAGGTAAGAAAAGTAGGGGAGGTTGCATCTCTCCTGATTGCCAGGATTTTAGGAAGTTCTTCCTCTGGGCTCTAAATCCTGGTGAGGGAGGCATCTCTTTGGGCTCTGGTTTTCAGCTACAACACTAAGCCTATGGATTGTAGGGCAGAAGCTGCAGAAGGTGCTTTCTGGAAACAAACAAGGGTTTGAGTAGCATATGTAGACCTTTCCAACTTCAACCCAAGAGAGGAAGCAATAGCATGTTCCAGCAGTTTCAGCCCTTTGGACTTAAAAAGAAAACATTTCCTCCCCTGCACTGAGGGACATGCTTGGACCATTTGTAGATGCAAACATTGGAAAGGAGAGAGGAGAAGAAGAAGAATTAGACTTCTGCTAACCTGTGTGGTGTTTGTTCTCTGGGGCACTACTCTGAAGAGGCACTGTTTATAACACAAGCTGGTAAAGATGGATCTACGATCCCCATATTTCTGAATTTTTTTTTCCAAAGATTTTATTTATTTATTTGACAGAGATAGAGACAGCCAGCGAGAGAGGAAACACAAGCAGGGGGAGTGGGAGAGGAAGAAGCAGGCTCACAGCAGAGGAGCCTGATGTGGGGCTCGATTCCACAACAGCGGGATCACGCTCTGAGCCAAAGGCAGACGCTTAACTGCTGTGCCACCCAGGCGCCCCAACGATCCCCATATTTCTGGAAAGAATATTTGAGTTAGATGAAACCAATATCCTTGAAAATGATATGAGCAGAAATACATAGTGGTGTTTAAATATTCATCTCATAAGTTGGAAATAAGTCCAGGTTATTGATTCATTCTATTCAGGAATAGATTATTCAGCAAAAATGAGTTTGATGATAGTATATTGTATCCTTTCTCAGAAATAAGTGTGTGCAGCATCTTTTATTCAAAAATTTTGAAATGGATGAAATATCCTAAATTCCTTTGATGAAAGCAACATGAATAAGGATCATGTTGCTCACTGTACCATTTAAGATTCACAGACAGGATTGCAACTCTGGTGTCTCTCAACAACCCATTATTTTAATCTTTATGATGTTCCTTCAGGGAACTCACCTGGCAGCTTAGGTAGTATTAAGAGCATAGAATCTGAATCTGGGATCTGGGTTCAAAATCTCAGTTCTGCCACTTACTGCCTGTGTGACCTTGAACACGTTACTTAATTTATATGCACCTCAGTTTCCTATAAAATGAGGATGATAACAATAATAACTATCAAATAAGTTGCTACAAGAATTTGATGAAATAATGTTTATAAAGCACTTGAAATGGCACATGTAACGTTGTAAGAAGTAGATAAGCATTTCTTAAGTAAATCATCCTTCTTCAAATAACCCATTCTTCCTCCTGCTCCTCCCCCTTCCTTTCTGTCTCTTTTTCTCTCTTTTGAACTGAGAGTTTGGTTTACTTCTAAAACGAGTATCTCAAACTAGCTGTCCAATCAGCACGTCAACTGAAACAGAACTGAGATGTCATCACCTGTCTCTCTTGCACCTTGACTGGACTGGTCAATGGTCTAGGATCACAGAGTGTAAGGGACCGTTTGATCTTACAGATTGTTTTTTGTGGAATGGTGTATGACACCATTAGCTCAATAAATGCTAGGGATGAAGAACAAGAAGGAGAGAGCAAGAAGAAGAAAAGGAGGATGAAGAGAAGGTATTGCAATTATGCTGGAAGTGAAAATGATATAATTCAGGGAAAGTGTTCTATAAATGGTACTACCATTACTGCCACCAATGCCATCCCCTCCAGGACTCATGACTCTGGTTTCCTTCCCATTTTTGGATCCTACCCAGTCTTCTCTGTCCTGGTTCTTACAATCTTTCTCAAGATCACCTGATTTCTAACACCATCCACTTTGTTATTTTTCACTGCTACTGCTAAAATATTTTGCCTCACACTTATTCACTTAAAATACCCAACAACGGAGCTATTCTTCCATTGGTCCTCCCAGCTCCCAGTCTATTCTCCATCCTGGGTGCCTGACTGGGACAACCTGCTTCTCCTAGCCCCCAGTATAGTCTCAATTCTTTTGTTAACAAGAAATCAATGTCACTCAAAAACTTTCACAAGGAAAATATTAAACAAACACATTGTATCCCTTTCATAATATTTATTAATGTAATCATTAAAGAAAAAAATGAGAAAATGACTACTATAGCCAATGATGTACCAAAGGACCTACCATTTTCTCTGCCAAATCTTTAATCCCTAACAAAAAATTTCTAACTGCTGACACCAGTTAATTATAGAATTCCTGATTAGTTGGGATATATATATGAAGTAGTTTATTTTTTTCCCATTACTGCTTCCAGCTGTACTACATCAAATCCTTTGTGTGGGTATGTAGTTCCATTAATGATGTCTTAGCCAAATTCCATTATTCAATTCTTTTCAGTTATTAAGACTTGGTACAGTCTCGCTTAAAAACTAAATCTTCAAAGCAGGATTCTTCTTCCCCCTGCAGATTATAGGGCAGCAGGCAGGATGACTTGGAAGGGAGGAGAGGTAGAAGAGGTGTTCCTCCAACTCTCTTCTGGGCACCAGTGTCCCCTGGTGTTGGAGGCATAGAGGAGGGATGGGGGACCAAGCTTTTTGCTCAATCCCTCTTTTAGAGACCTCTGCTGACATGGTAGCACATCTATTTTGCTGAGAATCCCCTCACAGGGACCAATTTTCCCTCTGCCCTGCCAGCTATGTACCATCCCAGCCCTTTTCTGTGGCTTGGATCTAAGGCCATTTGGGCAGCATCATGGCTCTCATCCTTCTTTTGACCTCCAATCCCCTTAATTGGGCCATGGGCCACTGTGCCAGGTGTGTTCACCTTGGCCACTTCCTAAACACACCAAACCAGGGAGCCATCAGGTCCTGATGACACAGACCATTACAGCTGATTCCTTTTAGAGATCTCTAGGCCAGGCCCCATGTTCTTGTGTACTCCCACTCCTAGAACCACATCCAAGAACTTCCTTCCTTTACTCTGTTTTGGGAGGGCCTTTGCCCCTCTGTAGTTTTCTCCACTGGGAAATGAGCTGACAAGGCCTCTTCTTGCAGGTAGCCTCAGCCTTTGGATGATTCCTTCCTGCGGAGTCCCTTCCACTTGACTTAGGATAGAGGAAGCACCCCGATGAGCAGAGGGAACAGCCTCACACCTCAAACACTGTAGTCTCTCCAAGAACAACCCCATCCTTCCCCACTCCTTTTATATACCAATATGAGGTGAAAGAGATTGTGGGGAGGTTGAAGGAAATAAGGCTAATTCTGTTGCCAATTAAGCTAGTTAAGTGGACTTAACTGCTGGGAAAAGCCGCTGCTCTTTTTAGTATGGAGCCATTTATCAGCTTTTGTTTTCAGCTTTGCTCCCTAAACCCAACTTGGCAAACAGGAAAAGGCCCACAGGATGACACAGCTTGTGACCTTTATATCAGGGTGCTTCTAAATTTTTTCTCCCTATCTAGAGTTGCTTTGTCATTCTGCTCTTAAAGATACATTTTTAAGGAGAAATACAACATAGAGGGGCAATGAAAATTTGTAAAAGCTCCTCTGTTTAGTTGGCCCTGAGTGTCACAGGTAAGAAACAAAGTAGAGGAAAACTAATTACAATGCTATTTTGTGTTTAAAATTTTTTGGTCCTTAAAAAACCACAAGTGGATCCTTATCTATTATTTATCTTTTAATAACCGTACCAACCTGCCCTTTCTCAAGAAGTTGCTTAATTATGAATAAGAAATTGATTTTTATGGGGCCAAGAATTGTGTGTACACATTGGAATTCATTCTGGCATCTGCCCACCCATTATTCTGGCTTATGTTCTGCCAAAGGCCAATGAAGCTCTGTCAAGAGGACCTGCTGTAAAACATAATGACTTCAGGAATTGGGGGCATTCCAGGCACCCTAGGAGGTTAGAAGAGCTGCCTCTTAATAATAAGAGGTTCTGGCCAGAGGTTCACTGAACCTGAGTTAAAACCATCAGGTTTCACCTTCCCAAGGGCCAACAACCCCGCAGGGTAGAGAGTCGTGTTTGCAGAGGGCACATTAATAACTCTTTCAGCTTCTGGAGGACCATTTAGTTAATGACTTTGCTCCCTGAGGATCTAAATTCATACGAAGGTGTGATTTTCCAAATCCTTGACAAATATCATTTTGCCATTTTGACATCTGGTACAAAAGAAAAAGACAAGGGGAATTCTGTGGGAAGTATGAGTTGGTCTGTCATAGCTGCCCCCAGAATAATACAGTCTCATGCTTAATTTACTGATTTTCTCCATCATCAAATACTTCTTAATCACTTACAATGTGCAGATATTGTTCTAGGCACTAAAGATCTAGAAGGGAACACTACAAAGCTTCTAACCTCATGTTTCTTACATTCCAGTGGAGAAAAAAAAACCACGAAGAATAGCTAAGCAGATAAATAAATGATTTAATGACAGAGGTTGAAAAGAAACATAAAGCATCATGAGGGGATGGGATAGAGAGTGATAGGGAAACTGCTTTAGTTGGGTAGTCAGAAAAGGCTTTTCTGAGAAAGATTATTAAGTGGAGTCCTGAATCAAAAGAACTGGAGAGAGTTTTCTAGACCCGGAAGCAGAGCTTGCTCAGTGGATCTGAGTTGCTGCAAGGAGGCAACGTGGCTGGAGGGAAATGAGCAAGGGGAGAATGGTGGGAGACAGGGCTGGAGGTAGGATTGGGGACAGGTCTTATGGAAGCTTCCAGGCCATTTTGAGGTCTTAGGATAGTCTTCTAGGGGTGAAAGGGCAGCCATTGGAGGCCTTGGGGTCGGGGAGAGCTGTAGTATGGAATATTTACTATGAAGTCTATGTCAATAACAGCAGAAGAAGTTGGATAGGAGATAGCATGGTCCCACTGTATGTATTCCTCAATGGCTGGGGCAGACCAGGCCTCTCTTCATCAATCTAGATGCCATCATTTGAATGAGACCTGACAAACCACAGCAGACCACAGGAGAAGGAGTAGGGTGGTAAAGAGGAAAATGGAAGGAAGGAGGAGAATTTAAAGGATAGATGAATTTAGTAGAAATAGCTTCAGTGAGCATTTGCAATGTAGTCATGCAGAGGAAGTACTGGCCTCGTTTTGGGGGTTTCCAGAGGCAAGATAAAGTCCAAAAGTAAAAACATCATAGGGAGAAAGATTTCAGATTTATTTTTGATTTCAAAATTTCTGAAATTTTAGATCTGACACAAAAGGAAATGGGCTCTAGGAAAGGGTAGTGAGGAAATACTTAAGAATAGAATGAAAGAGTTACTTTTCAGGGTGCTATAGAGAAAATCCAAGCACTGCATGTTGGATAAGGTGGCCTCTAGGGACCTCTCACTCCAAGAGTTATTGATTCACTACCTATTTTCCAACTTCCTCCAGGAATACCAGGAGAGGAATGTTGGGTGCTTGGCTTTCTGCGCTAACCCAAATCCTGCCATTGGAAATGGCTAAGCACTTAGTAAGAAGCGGTACCGTCCTGCAATGGGGACACAATGAAGGCACCGATGATTTAGGTTGGAGCTGGGCTGATAATGACATCAAGAATAGTTATAAATTTCAGCACGGAATAAAGCCTTTGACAGATTCCTAAGTGGCTCTGCTCCATTAAGTTCCAACTTTAAGGTGACAAAGAGAGCCCTGAGTTTAAAATCAGTTAAAAGGGAAGAAGAGTTAAAGGAGGTTTGTTATGAATTATGTGTGCATTTTCTTTGAAAGGAGATCTTAAATTACTTTGCAATTTAGTCTGAAAAGTCTTGTCAGAATTGAATTAGTCTGTGGGCTTTGCGAAATTTTCTCTCATACCTAATATTCAGAGGAAAGTGAATTTGAGATAGTCTTAAAGATAAAAGTAACTTGCAAATACTCTTATTTTGTTTTCTTTCTTTCTTTTCTGAGGCAGAAACGGGAATTTGAATCCCACTACTGTGAGCCTATTTAAAAGAGAGAGCGAAAGACTAATTCTTATGATCTAATGGGAATTTCAACCCTTTCTCCTACTTTTCAGTTCCTTTAATCGTCACTAATGAAATCTTAGCTCCAAAGAGTACTGTGATATGTGAAACTTTTAGTCATAATAGATATAAAAAGATATAGAAAAGTAGGTTAATAGCCACTAAAGATGGAAATCTAGTTAAAATTAAAATATAATCATTAACAGGTACAAGCAGGACCAAATATTAATCCCCAAGGTTGAAATGGAGAAGGGGATCAGGGGCTCCAATATTTATTCAGCACTCCAAATACTTACTATTTCCTATATTCTTACTATGGAGCATTCACTATATGTCAAGCATTATGGTAAGCATATTTATAAACATTATCTCCTTCAACTATCACTGGACCCCCTAAAATGAATGCTATTGTGATTTCCATTTTATAGATGAGGGAACTATGGCTTAGATTGAGTAACTTCATATGTTTCACCTCATTCAATCCTTCCAACAATCTAATGAAGAAAGTATTTGCATTTTGGAGATACACAGACTCAGGGAGGGTAAATCTTTTGCCCAAGTAACTCACTAGTAAATGGAGCAGCTGGTATTCAACTGAGATCTCATCAGTTGCAAGTCTGTGTACAATGCAGGCGGGAAAGTGGGAATACTGGGACCTATCACCTGAGTATGCCCACAGATAAAAAAACTCAACAAATGTTTCACCTTCAGAGGAATGAAGGAAAGACCACTTTTGGGAGTTTAAGATCTTAGGACTTGTAGTTGTAATTTGTAAGAAAAAAAAATTGCATCAGTTGGTATAACCATTTCAATATGAGGAGTTTTGCTGACAACCTGGTGCTGCTTCCAGGCCAGGATTTTTTCATGAAGACCCCTCTTTCATATTAAATGGCTTTAATATCTTGGCATTCACACCAACACCAGCTCAGGTCCATCCTCCTATGTGGTTGTTCACCCTGTGCTCCCACATGGTGACTTCTGTCTCTTTATAGTGATTACTTATTCATGTCTCAGAGTCTTCACCTGAAAAATGGTGACGATAACAATTATGTCTCCTTCATAGAGTGGGATTAACTGTGTCAATATGTGTACAATGCTTCTACCTGGAACATAGAAAGCACCCCATAAATGCTAGCTGCTATTACTGTTGTTGCTATTATTTGTATTAGTATTATTGTTGGAATGATTGCTATATTGTTTACTATTTGCTCAAAAGAAATCGATAAAAACTGAGCTCTATTTCTAGAAAGATGGAGGCATTTAGGAATTCCAGTTAATGTGTCAGAACATTATAAGAATCTTCTGGGGGTGAAATGAGCAATATGTTTAGAGTTAGATCAAATACTGAATTCATCTTTTTCTTAATGAGGCCTGTAGAGCAGAAGGCTACTGGGATAGTATCAAACAAGGAGATGCATGTAAATTTTTAACAATAGCTAAGCACAAAAGATCCATGGTTGCCTTGCAAATCCAATGGAACTGAACTTCTAGCAGCCTTGCCAGAGAAGAGGACACAAAGGTAGACATACCACAGAAATCCTGTTGCTATACCTAAGGCAAAAAAAGTTCGTGAACAGAGGGTGTCTAATGAAGTTGTGTGGGATTGCTGATTAGCAACAATCAAGGAAAAATCATGAAACCAGCGGAGCTTGCTTTTACGGCGATCACCAATTCACAGCTCACTGCATGCTACATAGAGATAAAGAAGAATCTGAAAACAGGCACTTGCTTGCCTTGGGCCCTGCAGTGTTTCAGACATGCTGTGTGCTGAGGACAGAGACAACTGCTGAATGAAATGCTGGTTTCCTCTGGCTGGGTCAAAGGACTTTTCATAGACAATGGGCTGCCTTCATAACCTGAGTGCCTTTCATTCCCACATTAGACAAATCCCACTCCCATTATAAACGGTTTCCTGAGACAGCCTAACAGAGTCTTACCTGATGACAAGGCAATACCTGGAAAATATTTGCATGGATTGGCTCATTCCCCCAGACCCTTTCCCTGAGCTTCCATTTATTAACAATTAAGTGAGTTTGGGGCCCAAATCACAAAATAATTTAATTAAGAATCTGCACCCATCTTTTTGGAGTTAAAGATAATTTTGCTTGAGTTCAAGGGTATCTTTGGGGGAAAAACACATAGTTATCTTCTTAAACTAATGTATTTTACCAAGATAGTTGCTTCACTCCCACAGATTTCAATTTTGTGTTTGAAGCATGGGACCTACAGACTAATAACATCCACCAAACCGAGTTTTGCGTCTAAGAAATGTTTTTATATTACATTATATGTGTCTAGCAGTTGTTATCAAGCAGATATTGCAGAGTGCTTAAATTTCATAGAAGAGTCATTTTTGATAGTAGATCTTTGGGACACAACTTTATCTGGGATAAGAATACGGACTCTGAGGTATATTTGAATCTCAAACCAATACAACCTGTAAGAATTAAGAGATTCCTAACTCAAGCAATTAATAGGCCTTTCCTACCCCATGCAGTAAAGATAGTTACCAACATGTGGAGTCAGAAGCCAAGCATAGGAAGCACACTTCATTTACCAAGGCCATTGCTGAGCTGTGGAGTCCAAGCTACTGCTCAGCACGAGGAGCTAGTGCCCTGGGCCCTGAAGTAGTCCTGAAGGATCAGGAGAATGATTTTTGCACATCTAGGCAGACAACAGCTCAGAGGCTTGGGGAACATGCAAGCTGGATGATCTGGTCAGGGACTGGGGAGAAGGGAGGTCAGGGGAAGGCTTCACATTAGAACCAGGTAAGCAAGCCACACAGTACATAAACAACCAGCAAGGGGGCTGGGAAATCAATGATACAAGGAGCCCAGGGAAGGGTGTGAACCCAACATAAATCCACACATGCACTTTTCTGGAAAGGGATTCCTCAACTTTCATCACCTTCTCCATTTAGCTCATGACCTCAAGAAGGTTAAAAACCACTGAAGCATGGAATATATGTATACGGATGGAAGAACAAGGAGGGGGTGGTTAAAAGGTGAGTCAAACAGTATCTGCAGAAGGTAAGACAAGAGGGAGAATCAGATAACCATTGCAAGGCACAGGAAACAGGAGCACCTTGGTAATGGAGGAAAACTTATACCTAAGTCACGACCCTTTTGTCCACATATCCTGCTGGGAGAGGGACTGTATATGGCTGCTCTGGGCTAGTAGGGAATGTACAGAACATAAGTGAATAATGACGGGTCAGAAAGTGTGACAATTCCTGACATCTAAGTATATCTGGATAGGAAGTTGAGGTTTTGAGAGTTATATTTGCACAGTAGTAAATGAAAGAGTTAAGAACTATAGCAGGTAACACCTTGAAGCATAAGTTAACATGTGGCCTGGATCAATCTTACTCCCTATTCATGGGAGTTTAGCTTATGTCAACTTTATTGATTCAACACATCCAAAGTTACATGCCAAGACTCACTGTCACCACCACTCCCAGGGCTTGGCTTTCTGTAGGTCAACCAGAACATGTGAGACACAGCAGGCTTGGTTCAGTGTGCCCATGGCAAGATCCTCAAAAGATCTTGTCTTTGTTTATATGTTACGAGAACAAATGGGAAAAATGGGCTGATGCTCCCCCAGAAATTTGGGAGAGGAATGTCCCTTGAGGGCTAAATGAAATGAGTAACACAATGGTAATAAAAAGCATGAGGGATGCAGATGTCTGTTTCCAAAATGGGTTAAAGCAAGTGAATTTTTCCTATAGTTTGTAAGGGAGGAAGCACATAGTCAGGGTGGGTCAGGAGGAGAAGAACAGAATTACTCTTCTACCTATTTAATGGGTTGCTACTAGCTGGTGTTGAACTGTACTTCTTGGGACTAAGGTTACATCGAAATTGCAAAGACTTTGAGAAAAAGGGCAGAATTCAATAATTATACCTCACTGTCTCCTCTAGATGAAGTATAGTCATTAGATTTTTATTCAAATGTATTACCACCTTCTTGGTAAATTCCAGTTTTTAAAAAATGCCTCAGGGCCATCGTTAGAAGGCATGCAAATGGAAACAGAGGTGAGCCAGTGAGAGGAGAGCAGAATGCCATTTAGATGAAAATAATAAAGGACTGTGGCTGCATTCATATTCCCTAACAGTGTGTGTGTGTGTGCTTGTGTGTATGTGTGAAAGAGAGAGAGAAGCTCCAAAAAATCTTATGCTGAGAAATAGCAAAATCCCTGTTTTTGTGTGTGAAAAGTCTGCTTTAGCACTTCATGCTAATGAAACTTCAACAGGAAGAGGTCAGTGCATAATTAGAGATTATAGCACCATAAATGCTTATGAAATATGATGGTAAAGGTCTAGGTAATGTCATCACAGGAAAAGTATGATAATCCCTGCAGACCTGACGCCAGAACTTGGGGACTATAATGAAATGGAAGGTCTAGGAAGACTGGACAAGTGCCTCTCCCATCTATTGCTTTGGAATTTCCTGACAAACTTTGGCTCTGAGACCAAGCAGTCTGTGTAGGTGGCAGTGAGAGGAAGGAGGGCATCGGTTCTGTTACATTATTTATATTGAAAATGTTTTGCCTTTAAAATTCTAAAATTCTAAATTTTAAAAAAAGAACTTAAGCAGTAAGTTACCAAAATGATGAGAAGGAGAAAAAATAATTTCTGGCTTTCAAACCATAATAGAATAAACTAGTAAGATATAAAAAGATAGTTTGTTGGTAAATTGAGTGATCAGTTTGTGCAATGCCAGCTTAATTTTAGAATCTTAAATACTGAATTTGGAAAGCTTGTATGGTCTGTTTCTGCAATATGTTCAGTGTTAAACTTCTCTTGGACTTTGTGCTTTCTACATTGCAATGTTAATAGCTGCCATTCATTGAGGGTCTCTTGCAAGCCAGAACTATGATTTGCATTACGTATACATTATTTGTAATCTTCACAATAATCCCAAAGGAGAGATAATACTATCTATGTATTACAAGGAGAAATTGAGGAAATTGAAGAAGGTTAAGCTACATGGCCAAGGTCATGTGGTGAGTCAGTGGTAGGACTGGCATTACAATCTGTTTCCAAACCTCCTATGTTGCCCTCTCCCTTGCTGCTACCCAGTAAACTGTATGTTGGCAACATTGACAAAAGCTTAGTTATATGTGGTAGTCCCAATGGGTAAGTGCTTTCCTTAGGTAGTCTCTACTGGTAAGGTCTTTAAACTGTCTAGTTTAACTTGTATCTATATACTTTAGTTCTTTCTTTGTGTATTTATTTAATAGTAAACCAGCAAAAATAAATAAATAAATAAATAAATAAATAAATAATAAAAAGTGGCCCTGAGAGCTATTGAAATTGAAGTGAAACAGGGTTGCTTTCCTCCAGATTTTCTCCTAGGCTTAACAAAATGTTTATGTTTGAAAGGTAGAATGTTTTGCTTATTATCTGGCAGGAAGTTGAATATCTGTTCTTGGCTGCTACTAAATTTTACAAATAATTAAAACATTATTTTTCTATCAAAATAGAATATATTACCAAAAGGAGACTCCTCTGTGGGCAAAATGATGGAAACCTATACCACCAAAGTGAACTTGGGGACATCTAGACTGACTGTCACCAAGAAATAGGAGCCTTGGTAAGTTCTCTTTGAGCTGACTTGTGCTTTGAAATACACAAAGGTTTGGGCCACTGGTTCCTTGTGACCTAAGCACAACAACAAAGGCTTTAAGTAGAGCTGGCGGACCTGATATTTCTTGCAAATCCACGATTCCCCCAACAGAACCATATTCCCTCGGCTTCAGAGGTGGTTCAGCAAAATTGAAAACATTTATTAAATGAGAAATTAATTATACTAAGATGCATCTTATGCCAGATGGTGATCTCTTCTCTACCAACAACTCTTATTAAACATCTGCCTAAGGCTACCATATCCAGGCAGATGTACTGACTTCTTTATGAAGAGACTGGTTATCTCCCTTCTTCATTGCTGCATTCCTTTCAATGTTTCCCTTTCTGCATCAGAATTTAAATCGGCATGTCCTTCATTCTTGCCTAGTTTAGGGAAAATAAAATTGTTAGAATTGTTAGAATTACATTCCTCTTGAGTCTCTCAACTAAGATGTGATGCAATACCGAGAATAAATTGATTAGAGTGGTATGGGTAAAGTGTAGAAATGAGAGAGAGAGAGAGAAGGAGAGGTCTTATGAGCATTGAACTGAAACTCATATTGACTGAAAAACTAACTCTGATTGCCAGGGCAAGTGATATGTGGGATAAATGGGGGCAATCAAAGACCAGTGAAGACTTCTCTGGAAAGATTCCATCAAGTGGTATTCTAATCCCAAATTCTAGCTTATTTGTGTGGAACAGTTTCTTGGTTGGCTTAAATGGGAAACAAACTTGGCAGCAGAAAGGAGAGAGATGGGATATACTGCTTACTGCACAATAGATTCTAATATGCTACCTTGTCCTTTAGTAAAATTAAAACAATTCTTTGTGGCTGAACCTAAAGGGGGAAGGTTTTTTGTTTCTCAGGAATTTTCTGGAATAGGATGAGATGGAGCTTTTTGCAATATGTTTACTATAGCCCAGGGCAAACACTTTCTCCATGGGCTTCTCTGCTTCTTCTGAGTGATGGGAGGAAAACAATCCAGGGCATGACATAGTTCAGGAAAGTTTGGATGAAATATCATTTCGGTGGTAAAATGTACACTCTAAAGTTTTAGGGCCCACAACCATAAACATATGAAATAGCGTTTATTTAAGGGATTTGAACCTTGTGAGAGAGAATTACCCAATATTGACATCACTTTTTTGTTTCCTCATAGTTAGACACTTCCTGAATTATCTGACTGCTTCCATCAAGGACATGGTCTGTAAGATCATTAAATGATGTGACATCATGCTTAGGGAATATGAAAAACTCATTCAACACTCGATGTACAAACATTCCCTTGACAATGTATAAAGTCTTGAACACATATCATGGCAAAAATCTTTCTTTGCTAGCCTTCCTCTTCACTCTTTCTTATAGCTCAGCAAAAAGAACGTGCCAGAACCTTTATTTAGCATGAGCCCATGAAAGACATTACTTATCTCAGAACTGCGTTAAAAGTAAACCGAAGCTTACTCTTAAACTATTTCACACTTACTGACTGAGATGGAAGCAAATTGGTTTCTATAGTCTCAAATTCAGAGGTTCCTCAGAGCTCAAATAAAGGTGTAGTGCTAGAAGAAGCAGAAAAACTGGCTTCGATGAATTCTAATCGTAACTTACTGCTATGAAGCGATTCTGTTCGGAGTGGCATATTAGGGGGCTTGAAAACAATCAGCAATGTCCTCCTAGAATCCCAGTATTGAGAGCTAGGAACAAACAGTTGTATTTTCACTCAGGGGCCACAGATCAAAGGCTCCACTTCTGCCTACCAATTCTCTGAGCTCTCCAGTTCCCTAGTAAATTTCTTTTGAACACATTCTCATACCTTTTTATTTTTTTAAAATGGAAATGTTAGTGGGAAAAATCCACTTCATTGTAAGGGACGCATTATTCTGAGAGCTTAGCTTTCCTCACAAATATCAACGTCACTTCCACTGCTCTGTAATAAGTGGCTGCAGCTGTTGCCATGGCGATTTTCATTTTTAAAAAACTGTATCCACACAAAGACAGGCAACGCAGCTGTTTCCATGAGGCATCATAAAACAAGCCCAGATGTAATGATGCTCCTGCCTTCTGCCAGAATGAAGGGGACATGTCTGTAAATCCAAGCAGAACCAAAGATGGGGCTGTGGCTACGCTCTGATAAGCTCTTCTTGGAGGGTCACTTAGAGCTGAAGAGAGTTCAACTTCTCTCCATTTATCTCAGGCAGATACTCGCACCAGGTCATTACTGGTTAGGCTGTTTACATAACTTACTCCGATGGCTGCCTTTGAAAAAGACACCCTCATCCCCTAAATCTCCACATGCCACCCCTAGGACATTCCAGAAGCAAACTCTACTGACAGTACTAGCCCAGTACTTGTTTATCTCAAGTTCGTGCCCTCCTACCTACACGTTATTAAAATGCTACCAGAAAGTCAACACGGCATTTTTTAAAAATCATTCTCCACTTTCCAGTTAGGAAGAGTGTGCTGCCTGCTGTTGTCCTTGTCCTTCAATAGGGAAGGAGTTTAGTTTTCTCTGTGTGGGGTCCAGTAGGCACCACTAATATGAAGACAGAAAGATACTGTGGAGCTGCCATTTCTTGAACAATGGCATTTTCTTAGGGAGCAGGAATCTTTTGTTTGTTGTTTTGTTTTTTGTTTTCAGGGTCTTGATTTGCTTGGCAAACCTGATTCTGAAAATTAAGTGAGGAAACTCACAGCTTCAAAATGGTGATGGCCTCAATCCCTCATTCTGAACAAGATTCAAGCTAGCTGCCCCCTCACTGACCTGGAGTGATAGTTCTTGCTGTCACACAGGTGCAGTGGGACAGTGGAAGCAGATTAAGTAGGAAAAGAAAGCCTAGCATGTGCCTCATGGGGAAAGGGTTTGAAAAGAAATTATATTCCCTGTCATTCCGCCTCCCCCAGCTCATATTACTATTTAATTCTTAAAAAACATAATTATGTTTCTGGATTTCTCTGTAGTTTATCAAACAGTCAGTTACAGCTATTTGGTTGTTATTAAGAGCACTGAAATATGAACAGTATCAATCGCCAAATGTCTAAGAATCTAATAATAAAGGACTTTACTTGGAAGGCAAAAGTGGTTCTTTTATTCTGGGAGGAAGGTCTTTGTTTGCAAAGAAATAGGGCTGTTCTTAACATCTGAGTAATCAGCAATCTTTGTGGCGGTTGTTGTTATTAAACACAAGGTTGAGATGCGACCTACATCTAATCCTCGGGAAGCTGTGGGGCTTTATGAGCTAAACAATTGCCTGTGTTTGATCCTAACTTGCCACTGACACTCTCTATGACCCAGCAAAATACCACTTCTCCCCTTTCTGCTATATTGCAGAGCAAATGGCACTCTAGGAGAAACAAAGAATCCAAATTCCTTCACAGTGCCCTCAGTGTTAAAATGTCATACAGAATAAAATATATAATGAAATGGAAATAAGCAAAAGAAACAAACACTTTATGGATCCCTTGAAATCAAAGAGTACCACTTTATGGACCCATAAGAAATCAAAGAGTACCAAAATATTTCATCTGTCTTCTCATCATCTCTCAAAGTAAGAAATCAATCAGTGGCTCTTCCAATTTTTTTTTAAACTCAGAAACGAAAGGAAATATGGAGAATGAAGTCACTTGTCTGAGGTCACACAATTAATCAATAACTGTTCCAACTATTATTTTCTGGTCTTTTACCTACCAGCCTGATGCTGCTTCCAGATATTCCATTGCCCTGAAAGGCAGCAAAAACTGAGAGAAGTTCCCTCTGGATAGACTATAAACATGTGAAAAATAAACAACAGAACTCATTAATTTATCAGATTTAAATATTAACATTGCTAGGTCAATCCTTAAAGCTAATAACTCTACTATTTTTAAATATTAATGATGTACAGAGATTGGTGACACTCTTGTTTCTCCAGTGGATCCGAGATCACTCTCCTAAAACTCAGTGTGTTGTAAATCAGAAAAACTGATCAGTATGAAAACACCCATGTTGGTCAGCAACCACGGCTAAGGCACGAATTGGGAAATTGTTTCACAGTCATAGAGAGGAGCTTAGATAATGAAATACAGGAGATACAGACTGTAAATAGACCATAGGGTGAAATATTTTCTCCGCAAATGCCTTCTACTATTTCAAATCCTCTTTTTCTCTGTGCCTCAGGCTGAGAGAAGAGACCCACTGGGCTGCCTCCCTCCTTCTTGGCAGGGCTTGCTAAAGATCAGAAAACAATGCGGGGAGGAAGCTCTGTGTGACTTATTTTAACTGATCATAAGAAAGTGGTGAATGGGCATGTAAGTGGAAACACTGCAAATGTGTTTAAGCACACATTTCATTTCCTTTAGACATCGGAAGCTGGGGGGGGGGACAGTCTCAATAATGACAGGAGGGGAGCTATCTTTCAAAAATATCTTCTCTTTGATGAAATTACAATATTACTATTTCTATTGGGATTCATGTTTATTCATTCAATGAATATTACTGGGTACCTACTAAGCACCTGGCACTACTGTGGTGCTGTGGATGCTGGGGATATACAGGTGAATAAGGGAGGTGTGGAGGGGAAGAGACAGACAACAAATATGTAAATCAAGGAT
The DNA here is from genome assembly GCF_024610735.1 of Ursus americanus. Classification (NCBI taxonomy): domain Eukaryota; kingdom Metazoa; phylum Chordata; class Mammalia; order Carnivora; family Ursidae; genus Ursus; species Ursus americanus. The sequence goes on from NC_142146.1 coordinate 39,338,373, forward strand.
CAGTCCTTCGAGATGGGGAATGAACTGTGACCTTCTCCACACAAAGATTCAAAATAATTTAGATTTAAAAATCATAAAGTGACTTCATAGATAATACTTGAGTTTTATCACATTCCAATGAAATAAATTTTGTGGTGAGCTCTGTTTTGTAGATTTGGGGATTGAAATGCAGCAAAGTTAAGTGATTTGGCCAAATCCATTTCAACATTTAAATGCAGGAGCCAGGATTTAAATTGAGGACATCTTTCTTCAAAATCCCTGCTCTTCACTGTATCATACCACCTTCACAGATTGTTTTTAAAATGTGTGTACCTATGTAGTTTCCAAATCCAGTATCAAATAGTTCTCCAAATTTGTGTATTTAACCCTCCCACCCCTACTGCTAATTTAGGTACTGCGAGTTCAGATTTAACCACCATGTTCGAATTTCACTGTAGAGAGAGAGGAGGGCTGGTGTTAAACCCTCTGGGTTTGAGAGTGAGTTCTGCTACCCTTGGAGGCAGCAGGTTACTGGGCAAGTCCCTCGACCTCGACCTGGTAATTTTCAAGGCTGCTGTAAGGATTCAGTGGGACGAGTGGCAATGCACAGCATACGCAACAGGATGGCTGCCTATGCGACCCCGAGGAGTTACTACCCTGCCTTTGCTGCCTCATCTGTAAAGAAGGAACAAAAATAATGTTAGCTTACTCTTTTTATCTCTTACAGTTGTCATAAGAACAGATGTGGGAAGACATTGTGAATGGTGAAGTAAAATTATCACTAAAGGAATCCTCTAAAACAGATGCTTGATGGAAGACACATAGCTAGACTAAGCTTCTTATTATTTCATTCACAAAGAGAACCCAAGGGTTCTGGTGAAATTTTGGATCAATGCCATGTTGTCAGCAGACCTCTAGCTAACAGATCAGGTGGTCTAATTCCTAGGTTCTCATGACCGATGAGAGGCCGATGAACCCCACTGTTAGGGGATAATTTATTGAGCCCATCATCTAGCTATCATGTAGAATCACCCAGAAGGAAGGCCCAGTTCCACATATTTTGATAAATGTCTGTATCAGATGGAATGTGTCCATGTGTTTGCACAAGAATACTGCTCCCTTTCAGACTCTTCTGGAGGAAGCACCTTTGCTGGGCCCAAGACCCTCTCATTCTTCCCTTCCCTGTTTCCATGTTTCTCCCCCCCCTTCCTGTGTCAGCTCCCCCACTCCTCCAAGCCCCATCCCTCCTCCAGTACCTTGTGCCTGCCAAGGTCCTACCCTCCCTCCCTGCCCTCACTCCACCCTGACTAAGACTAGAGGCTCTGCTGGGGCACCTGCGTGGCTCAGTTGTTAAGCGTCTGCCTTCGGCTCAGGGCATGATCCCAGGGTTCTGGGATCGATCCCTGCATCGGGCTCCCTGCTCCGCTGAGAGCTTGCTTCTTCCTCTCCCACTCCCCCTGCTTGTGTTCGCTCTCTGCTGGCTGTCTCTCTGTCAAATAAATAAATAAAATCTTAAAAAAAAAAAAAAAAGACTGGAGGCCCTGCTGTTTTGTATTTTCAGTCTGTGTGCCACAGTCTTCCCTTGTCCTCTTTCCTACTTGTCCTAAATTCTTAGGCAATGCCTTTCTTCAATTTTTAAAAACGTATTACTCCTACAGGTTTTATTTGTCATTAACACTATCATATAAAAAATTAACTTTGCTGCTGTATTACTTAATGTTTCAAAGCAGCCAAGAGTCAGGGGAGAGTGGAGGTCTGCTGGACCATTTTGCTTTGACAAATCTCTGGCTTGCTCACACTATGGGACCAGCAGCACGTAGCCAGCCCCACAGCCACCGGCCTCCTTCCTGTGCATGCTCCTGACCCATGCTGGATGCTCTGGCTCAGATCCAAGGACTCTAGGTCAACATCTCTCACGATCTCAACACTGAGGTCTTAGCTAAAGTCTGCTCTCTCAGAAGTTCTGCCCGAGTGAGGAAAGGCAGCTGTATGGGGTCCGTTGCTCCAAACATTGGAGCTGCCTATAAAGGGACTTCATTAAATTTTAGCAATTCTTTTACCATCTAGAAATTCTTAATACTTAAATACATTACTTTAACTAAACAGTAGTTTTTGCTTCTTTTAATTAATATTTCATTCATTTTTAATGTTTTAATATTTCCTTTTAAAAAGCTACAGGAAATACAGGCACAAGTGGGGTAACTCTGCATGTAGTCTAAAATGAGAGAGCCTGGTTGAATATGATATCTGATGCTTAGCTCTGTAATACTGGGTAAATTACTTAATCCAAGTGTACAATACAGATGATAATAGTACCTGACTTTCTCCAAAGGAGTCCCTCTAACATTATAAGACTATTTCTTTCAGTTTCAGCTCCATCCCTGAGGACCATTTAAGATGCAGTCCTACCAAAAGCCAGGCATCTGAAATGGCATTTCCCAGACTTGTGACTGAGAATGCCTATGACCACACGTGAGCTTAAAGGATTACAGGCAGGAGTTTCTCTTCCATATTCTATGTGCAGAAATCTATGTGCAGCTTTTTTAAGCCCTTGAACATATTCAGATTTCTTTTGAGGAAACTGTTGACTTTATCACTGCAGAGGAGGGAAAGAAATACACACATTAGACCTGCAAATTTTCACACTGTACCAAGTACATTTGTCTTCTGGGATTGGAAGTATATACACATCTCTCATTAATCAACAACATAAATATTGACTTCCAGCCATAGACATCAACTCTGAATGGTCTTCATGCAATACTTAAAAGTGCTCATGTCCGAGACTTAAGAAAGGCCATCTATGGGGCGCCTGGGTGGCACAGCGGTTAAGCGCCTGCCTTCGGCTCAGGGCGTGATCCCGGCGTTCTGGGGTCGAGCCCCACATCAGGCTCCTCTGCTGTGAGCCTGCTTCTTCCTCTCCCACTCCCCCTGCTTGTGTTCCCTCTCTCGCTGGCTGTCTCTATCTCTGTCAAATAAATAAATAAAATCTTAAAAAAAAAAAAAAAAAGAAAGGCCATCTAAAGTATATGAGTATGAAACATTTACTGTGGTAACCATCCTTTGAGATGGCCCCCAGTGATGCCTGACACTTGGTATCTGCACCCATGTGTAGTCCCTCTCACACTGCACTAGGGTTGGTCTGTGTGACTAACAGAATATAGCCGAAGTGATAGTATGTCACTTCCAGGAGTAGATTTAAATAGTCACCATGGCTTCCATTTTGGTTGCTCCCTCATTTTCTCACATACGCTATATCACGATTTTTCCCTTGCATTGCTCTCTCTGGAGTATCCTAAGTTATGCCAAACCCTACAAAGCAGTCTGTGTGGCCGGGAAGTAAAGCATTCTGCCAACGGCCATATGAGTAAGCTTGGAAGTGTATCCTTCATTTCCAGTTGATTCTTCAGAGACTGCAGTCATGGCCAATAGATTGACTACAACCTCATGAGAGACCCTGCGAGAGAACCCAGCCTAAACAGTCCCTCAGAAACTGTGAGATAAATGTTTGCCATATTAAGCGGTAAAGTTTTGAGGTAATTTGTTACACAGCAATATTAACTAATAGTTACTTAGGCTCCAATTTTCTTTCACATCATATCATCAGGAAACAATTTGAAAGAACTATTATAGTAGTGGTTTTATTCAGTTAGAGATTGTTGCCTTACTTTTAGCTTTTATTGAGGGTGGATTTTAGAAGGTCAATTTGAAAAATACTTCTGTGTCTTTCATAAGAGTAATCAAGGATATTGCCTACTATGCCACTCTATGCCCTATTTTTCATAGAATTTAATAACAAAACAACACGGCAAATGATGTGTATGCTTTATTTAACTGAGTTAGAAAACTATATAAAACTTATGTACTCCCCTTTTCATTTTGTTGCCAGGAGTATATGAACAAAATTTAATGCTAATTAAGGACCTATTTTGTGCCAGATACCCGTGTTCCTGTTACTTTTAAGAGATTCTTATAATCTTTTACATTTACTTAGATCCTTTTTGAAAATAAATATTCCTTAGCCCTATAAATCAACTCAAGTCCTTTGTTGAAGTAATTATACTGAATTCAAAATATTCTGTTTGTTGAGTGTATGTTAGGTGCCGAGCAGAGTGCTAGGCTCTAGAAATGTAAAGATGAATAAGACAAGAAGTGGGGGCTTCCTCTTAAGGAGGTAAAAAAAAAAAAAAGGTCAAAACCTTGTGATGAACAGCTTCGTGGAGAACCAACCATAAAACTAGGTGAGAGACATCATGCTTTTCATGGAGTCAATAAAGCAGGATGAGAGTGTCAGTGAGAGAAAATGACTTCTGACTTGAGACAGCCACCAGAACTGGTCTTGATGAAGGAGAGGCTGGCATTAGGTCTCAGGGACAATTAGAGTCATCTAGGACATGGTGGGAAGTTTAGTGTGGCTAAAGCAAGGGGTGGAATGGAGGTAGCAGTGCATGGGGTACAAATAAAAAACAACGTGCTTCTGAGTATCTGGGAACACAATTTATATGGAAGAGATTGTGAGACAATAAAGGCTATTTTTCCCTATTACTACTGACCAAATTAATAAATAGCTAACCTACCAAGGAATAATAAAGCTATTTAATAAGTTTACAGCACTCCCACTCAGCTGTGATACTGCTGAATACTTGCAAAACTAGAAAGAAGGAATAATTTAGAATTGGAAGCATGTCCAGTTCTTATTAATTACCCACAGATTCTGTCAAGTTTCCAACAAGGGGCCCACTGGTTGACACAAGAATTAGAGGGAGTTCTGGAGCCTCTGCTTCCAAAGGAACCACCGAACCTCACAAAGATACAAATGCACCAATACAAAGCAAAAATGAAAGCCTCTTTTCTGCTTGTCCAAACCATACCAGAACCCATTATGTTCATATTACTACAATTAATATATATGTTTTCTTCACAGGACCTTGCATTACTCCTCAAAATAAATACACTTCCATTGGAGCATATCAAAAGAGCGGGATCAGTGTTCTGACCTTAATGAGTTAAAGAAGTGTCTATATACTAAAGCATTCAATGGCTAACCAGATTAATTAGCACTTACACATCATTAGGATCTGAATGGTGGTTTATTTGATGGCAATCCACAAACTTTTTTACTCCTTTAGACCAGAAATTGCAAACTCAGGGGCTTGCCAGGCCATGCCTACAATGTAAAGGAACCAGCTGTCTGTGGGAACATGGGAAAGTAGTGAGATCTCTAACACTGGAGCCAGCGGCTTTCGTACTGGCACAGAGATGCAGAGGAACTGTGTTTTTCAGGGTTTGCTCGTGTGTTTTTAAAAAACACTAAACATCTTAACCATTATGTGAAATAAGCCATTTTTTTAAATGTTAGGAACTAACATAAAATACTTAAATAATGCGTGGACAAAACAAAATATGTCTACAGATGGAATCTGGCTGATGGACTACATGTTTATAACTTCAGCTTTAGATAATCATATTAGCAGATATTATCTTTGGCATATATTAAAGGAATTTTACAGAAACTGCTTTTAAGACCTCTATTTGTTTTCAATGACCTCATGACATCATTAAGTGCTGACAGGAGTACAGAGCAGGGTTAAGGAAGTTAAGTGTCTTCAGAAAGTCATTAATAGGTTGTTCTAGCGACCAGTAGAACTAAACTAATGCAGAATTCCCTCCTGTATCAGTGTATATAAATTTATATGTAAATTATAACAACTTTTAAACACATAGCTAAACTCAAAATAAAGAAACAGGAATCCCCAGGAGTAAGAAACAGAATGAAAACTCAAAGCAAGAATGACAAGCTCCATTTGATGTTATTAAAAAAAAAAAAAGCCTCACAAAAGATGAATTTGTAATGCTTTCTTTAACTGAACTGAAAAATAATATAAACCAACATCTCTCTTTTCATTATAACCTTGTTTCACAAAAAATAATATATATACATATATATTATGTGTGTATATATATATACATACATATACACACATAATATAAAATAGTAAACATGATGAAAGGAAGGCAGAAAATTTAAAAAAATTTAAAAGGAAGAACTAGTACCATAAGAAATGAAAACAACTGCACAATCTAAAAGACACCAAAAAAGAGCTACATTTAAAATGATTAATCATACCTTAACTATAAATATAAAACATAATGAAAGAACATAGCCTATTTGAAAAAGAAACAGACCAAAATTTAGAAAGTAAACCATAGGTGATAAAATTAAAAACTCAATCAGCACAGCTCAAAAGAGAATCTGAGAACAGGATCTGAGGAAATCATCCAGAACACAGGCAAATAAAGAGAGGAAAAAATACAAAAGCGTGCTAGGAGTCATGCATAATAAATTGAAAAGATGCAACATAGTAATTTACTACTAAATTACTATTACTGAGATAATTTACTAATCATATATCTTCAGTAAAAGAATCACTAAAGGAAAAGCTTCAGAAAGAAGAAAACTGGACACAGAGGGAAGAATAGGTACATGCAACATTAAGCAAAGAAAGTATTAAACATATAAACCAAAATAAGCACTGATTGTAAAAATCATCAGATTACTGAATGGTTAAAAATGAGGTGGAACTAAAATACTAGATGATTAATGTCATGAATGATGGAAGGAATGAAAAGAATTAAAGCACTTTAATTTGTCACAATTAGCCAGGATGATGCCAGAGACATTTATTTATTTTAGACTTTGTTGATTATGTATGTTATGTGAATTATATATTTAAATTTAAGGGTATTAACTAAAATAAGAAAAGGAACTAAAATGAATCACTTCATAGTGGTGGAACAACAACATCAACCAAGGGATATCAAGAACTCAACAGTCTAAATGAAAGCAGAAAAGGCAAAAACAAAAAGCATTGGAAAAGCGTTTACACTGAAAGCACAAAATAAGGTATATGTGTGTGTGATCAGAGATGAAAATAATGTTACTTATCATCCTATTCTACTGTGTATATATATATATACATTTTTTAAAGATTTATTTACTTATTTGAGAGAGAGAGAGAGAGAGAGAGAGGCAGAGAACAAGCAGGGGGAAGGGCAGAGGGAGAGGGAGAATCTCAAGCGGACTCTACACTGAGCGAGAAGCTAGATGCAGGGCTTGATCTCACAACCCTGAAATCCTGACCTGAGCTGAAACCAAGAGTCAGACACTCAACTAACTGAAACACCCAGGCACCCCTTTATATATATATTTACATTTAATATACAAAACACTATATATATTATGTAATACATGTATTGTGTATTATACTATTGTGTAATATGTGTTATATATATAAAATTCTCACATGAGCACAAAGAGATACATACAAGGATATTCACATGGCATTTTTGTAACAGTGAAAATATGGCAACAACTTAAAGGTCCATCAACAAGAAATGCAGAAATAAATGGAGATATTTATATAATAGAATATTACACAACAATTAACAGGAATGGATTATATCTAGAATTACCAATATGTCTAAGTTGCAAAAAACATAATGGCAAATGAAAAAAGAAAGTTGTGAAAGAATAAGAGAGAAGACATCATGACTGATAACCTAAAAGTCATTAATACCCCCCCCCCCCACACACACACAGTGATTTTTCTCTACTAAGGAAGCAGAAAAGCTAATATATTCAATATCTTGTCCTCTCTTGCAGCAAATGGTGCATCAGTTCTAGCAAATGAGATGTACTAAAATCTTTGGGTATCCTTCCCTTCCCAGATAAAAAGACAAAACAGGAAAAGGCTTTTGGCCATTGACTTCCCTCTTTTTCCTTCCTGGAATGTGAACTCCTGAGGTTTGATAGCCAGCTTGTAGCCGGTAGGTAGAAAGTCACACACTAGCATAGTGCAACAGGGTGATAGATAATGTCACGATCATCTCTGATGACATGACTAAGCCACTTGATCACCACTGAACCACCTTTCCCTAGTTTTCTTGTTATGTGAGACAAATAACAATCATTCAATGCTTGGTAGAGGGTTTTTTGATTACTTATAGCTGAATGCAATCTAATTAAAACAAGAAGGTAAACATAATACCATTTATGTAAATTGTTTAAAATACAGAAATGTGTTCTATATTGTTTACAGACATAGGACATATAAAAAATTATCAGAAAGAACACACACTGACTTTAGGTGAGTGGTTACCCTCAGGGAGAAAGGAGTTAGGGAAAGGAAGCACATAGGGAGAGGACTACAACAGTAGCTGTATTTTTATTCCTGTAAAAAGAGTTCTGAAATAATATCAATCTTTTAAACAGATCTGGGTAATGAGTACATTTTATTTCCCATTTACTTGGATATACTTGAATCATTTAAAAAGTTTTTTCTAGAAGAAAAGAAATGTGAAATTATGTAAATTCTCTAGTTATCTAGAAGGATCATGGCTTGTTGTGTCCTTTGTGGGTAGTTTGATCTATTTCCCCATTCCAGTGAGCTAAAGCAGGGGTGAAGATCAGTCTGTTCTCAGAGTGTTCTATATACAGATCTGTTGCAACTGTAGCAAATGATCTAGGAGAACAGATATCTGGGAAACTCTTATGTTGCAACAAGGTAAGTAAATAATTCTGGAGAGAGTGATCTAAGAACTTTAGACATCTGGCTCTAAAGAAAGCAAGCAAGAAAACAGAATGATTGGCAGCTGGAGTTGTTGAGGGCAAAGATATGGTATGATGACAAGCCTAAAGAAATAAATCCCAGCTCATGGGCCAATTTGCTATAGGGAAGGCCAGCCTGGGATCAATATTTTTTCAATTACATTTAAAAACTATTCCACAATCTAGTATTTGGATGGCAAGCTAGCAATGTTGTAGTTATTAATTTTTAACAAAAGTTTAGCTATACAAGATATGTGTTCTCATGGGGAAAAATGAAAAAAAAAATCGAAGAGTATAGAGGTTACAAAGTGAAAAGTGGAAGACTTTTTCCCTCCATTCCCAGTCCCCAACCCCCAGTCCCAGGGTACTATTAATACTTCTTATGCTTCTAGACCTTTCATGCATAGATTAGCAAATAGATATGCTCTCTTTTTCAGAACAAATATGAGATAATACCCTACATATTATTCAGCAAATTACTTCTTAAGTCATGCATTGGATGTCTTCCAAATCAGCTCACACAGAATTATATTGTTCTTTTGAACAGTTGCAAATGTTGTATGAACTTATCATGTGTATTAAACAAGTTTCATATTGGTGAATATTTAGGTTGTTTTTAATTTTTTGCTTTTATAAACAAGGATGCAATTAATATTCTGTTATAATTCATCTTTTCCCTACAAGATATAAAAATCCACTTTTATCATATTCAAAATACTCACATGTGTTTGTTTGGGATTTTTCTGACTCCATCTCCTATGAAGCTGCCAGCATTTTCCTTCATAAGCACCAAACTTTTATGGCTAGGGCTTCAAAATACATTTTAATATCTGGTAGAGCTCATTCCTCAGCATTAATCAGGACTTTCACAATTTTACCTGCTACTCTTGAACGTTTATGTTTCTAGGTAAATTTTAACATTGTTTTGTTACGTTTAGAATATCCAATCTCTGAGCAGCCTGTCATTATCACGTACCCCACCTCATGAGGATTTTCTTTCTTCAGAGACTGAACCAGGAATGTTCTGGACTGGGGACAACAGGCACAGAGGAGGAAGAGTGACATGCAGAACTGAACAGAGGTGGGTTAAGCAAAAGTTCATGTAATGAACCTGAGAAACCCAGACCCTTTTCCATACAGGTCTCCCAGAATGTTGGTAATTGGTTTATACTTCCTATTAGAGGAATTATTTGGAGAAACTGGTTCACAGATACTTAAATATGGAGGTTCCACCGAATAAACAGCAGTTTCCCCAATTACCCTTCAATGAGGCCCACTGGTTGACAAGCTCAGAACTTGCTCCTAACCTATTTCCAGTGCCTTCTTAGGCCTCCTCCCTTCCCTTTCTCTTAAATATGGATATTCAGGGAAATGTCTCTGAAGTGGTGAGGAAAAACAGAGAATAGAATGAAAAGACAGAAAAAAAGAATTTGCAGAAAACAGACACAATTTAAGGCACTAAAAAAAAAAAAATCCAGAAATCTATTATCAATATCCTGAGGCAACAGAAGATAGTGTATTCATGAAATAAGAATAGGAGTCTAGAAAAAGACAACCTAAAAATAAGAAGGGGCTTTTAGAAATAAAAAATACAAGAGTTGAAATCAAAATTGGAACATAAAGTTGAGTAAATTTCCAATGAAAATGTTTATATTAATAGATAGCTATTTAGATATAGGTGAAGAATTAAAAAGTAGAAAAGATGAGAAAATGAGATGATCAGACAAATTATCAGACAAATGGCATGAGAACATTTCCCAGGCTGCAGGATATAAATTTCTAAATTGTGGGGCTCACCAAATACGAAGCACAGTAAATCGAAAAGAATGTTATACCAGGCACATTATTGTGGCATTTGAAACAAAAGGAATAAAGAGGAAAATTTAAATAATTCCTTGAGATATAAAAAATAAATCACAAACAAAAGTATGAAAGTCATATAGCACTGGATTTTTGAAAGCAGCACTGAAAGCTGGAAGACAAGGAAACATGTCTTGAAATCTTTGAAGTAACACAATTTCCAACCTAAAATTCTATAGCCAGCCAAAGTATCATTCCAAGCATGAGAGGAGAATAAAGCCGTGTTCATCATGCAGTATCTCAAAATAATGGATCTTTATTTTCCCTTTGCAGAAACCTATATTCATGAAAATATATCCATGAAACCTATATTCAGGTAAAAATATATCTTCATGAAATAGAAAGTGGATGTGAAACTATGAGAACAGACAATTTGCTGAAGGGCGAAAGAGCTAAGAGAGAAACAAAGGTGAGGTTAGAATTTTTTTTTTTTTGGTAAAGATTCTTAAAATTTATTTCAGAGAGAGAGAGAGAGAGAGCACTAGCATGAGAGGAGGGAGGGTCAGAGAGAGAAGCAGGCTCCTGGCTGAGCCTGACTTGGAGCTCCACGTGGGGTAAGATCCCAGAACCCTGGAAGGCAGACGCTTAACAGACTGAGCCACCCAGGCACCCTCGAGGATAGATTCTTAAGGCTCATTAACTGTTGTGATCAGGAGTAAAAGAGGTAGTAAGACAAAATAGCAGGTGGTCTACGGAAAGACAGAAAGCTAGGTTAGTGCAGGGTAGAGAACAGATGGAAGTGAGGAGCGTTCAACTGCAGTTGAACAGTTTTGATGTTTCAGAAAAGAAGAAAGGCTGAGTTCTTGGAAAGGGCAGTTTGAATAGAATAAAAGAAATGGCAAAAAGAGAAATGGAGAAGCAGGTTTCGTTGAGTCCCTGGGAAGGAAGCCAGTTTATAGGGGTTAAGGAGGGATATGAGAAAGCAGAGTAATACAACTTGTTTGCTAGTTTTGGTGGTGGAAGAAAAATAAATTAATAGTAAAAATAGATAGTAGAGGCAAGCCAAAGTACTGCTGAAGAACTTAGGGGGAAATAGGGGCGCCTGGGTGGCTCAGTCGGTAAGCGTCTGTCTTAGGCTCAGGGCGTGATCCCAGAGTCCTGGGATCGAGCCCCACATCAGGCTCCTTTGCTGGGAGCCTGCTTCTTCCTCTTCCACTCCCCCTGCTTGTGTTCCCTCTCTCGCTGGCTGTCTCTCTCTCTGTCAAATAAATAAATAAAATCTTAAAAAAAAAAAAAGAAGAAGAAGAAGAAGGGGGAAATAGGTGCACATGTGAAAAGAAATCAAGGAGTTGATACAGAAGAAAGGATACAACATAATAGAGGAAGAGATGAATTTAGAAATAAAATCTTAAAATGGGCACAAAGGGGTAAGGATCTAAGTGAAGGGACTCACTCTGACAAGAAAGAAGGATAATTTATCTGTGGTTAGTGAAAAGACTAAGAAGATAAAGGTAGGAACAATTATTATTATGCTAAGGTCTGGTTGATTGTGTAAAAGTTAATTTATAAGCAATGATTTGGGTATTCCTATAAATTGATGTCTGTAGGAGAAACTTAGAAGGTTGGTAGAAGAACAGCAGGTTGAAGGAACAAGAGATAGATCTGAAATAGGTTAAATGGGTAGAACACCTGGGGCTCAGAAAGTGGTCCTTTCTCACAAGAGCCACACATTTGCAGCAAAATCTTTAATGAGACCCAATAAAGGGACTTGGTGATAGAAAACAATTAGTTTACAAGAAATTTGTTGACTAGGATTTAGTCAGAAGAATAAATTACTGAAAATAATTATCAACAACACACATTTTTTTTTCTTGAATAGGTAACTTGGGTGTTCACTGAGTCGGATTTATAATGTTTAGCTTTCAGATATTTTTGTCAATTTTCAGAATAACTTTCTGTCCCTTCATTTCTTTTAATTTTTTAATTTTTATTTTTACTAATTATTATTGTATCTCTTTGCAATAGTAAAAGTTTGCCAATACACAGTAAAATAGAACTAATATCCAACAATAGATGCTTGGTTAAGTGTTCTCAAACACTTCTAATGGTATGATACAATTTCTAAATGAGGTACAGGCAGGCTTGTTTTATTGTGTTTCACTTTATTATAATTTGTAGATGTTGTATTTTTTTCACTTCATTAATTTTTAAAAAATTTTTTTAATTATTTTTATTTTTTATTATGTTCAATTAGCCAACATACAGTATTGTATTTTTTTTACAAAGTGGAGGTTTGTGGCAACCTATGTCCAACAAGTCTATTGGCACCATTTTTCCAACAGCATTTGTTTACTCTGTGTCTCCATGTCATATTTTGGTAATTCTTCCAATATTTCAAACATTTTCATTAATATTATATTTGTTATGATGATCTGTGATCAGTGATCTTTGATGTTACTATTGTAATTGTTTTGGGGTCCTTTGAGACATACCTGTATAAGATGGAGGAATTAATTGATAAATGTGATGTTCTGACTGCTCCACCAACTGGCCTTCCCCCTTCCTCTCACCTTCTCCTTGGGCCTCCCTATTCCCTGAGACACAAAAATATTAGAATTAGGGCAATTAATAATCCTACAATGGCCTCTAAGTGTTCGTGTGAAGGGAAGAGTTGCACATCTCTCACTTTAAATCAAAAGCTATAAATGACTAATCTTAGTGAGGAAGGCATGTTGAAAGCTGAGATATGCTGAAAGCTAGGCCTCTTGTGCCAAACAGCCCAGTTGTGAATGTGAAGGAAAAGCTCTTGAAGGAAATTAAAAGTGCTACTCCTGTGAACACATGAAGGATAAGAAAACAAAACAGCCTTATTGCTGAAATGGAGAAAGTTTTAGTGGTCTGGATAGAAGATCAAACCAGTCACAACATTCTCTTATGCCAAAGCCTACTCCGGAGCAAGGCCCTAACTCTCTTCAATTCTGTGATGGCTGAGTGAGGTGTGGAAGCTATTTTCAAAAGAAAAGTTTGAAGCCAGCAGAGGCTGGTTCATGAGGTTTGAGGAAAGAAGCTGTCTCCATCACATAAAAGTAAAAAGTGAAGCAACAAGCGCTGATGTAGAAGCTTCAGCAAACTTTGCAAAGGATCTAGCTAATTAGTGAAGGAAGTACGCCAAAAAAAGCATTTGCAACATAGACAAAACAGCCTTAATTGGAAGATGCCATGTAAGACTTTCGTAGCTAGAGAGGGGAAGTCAATGCCTAGTCTCAAAGCTTCAAAAGAGAGGCTGACCTTCTTGCCAGGGGTAATGCAGCTGGTGACTTTAAGTTGAACCTAGTGCTCACTTACCATTCAAAAAGTCCTAGGGCTCTTAAGAATTCCACGAAATCTACTCTGCCTGTGCTCTATAAATGGAGCAACAAAGCTCAGATGACAGCTCATCTATTTACAACACGGTTTACTGAATACTTTAAGCCCACTGTTGAGACCTATTGCTCAGAAAAGATTCCTTTCCAAATATTACTGCTCATTGACAATGCACCCAATCACCCAAGAGTGCTAATGGAGAAATAAAACAAGATTAATATTGTTTTCATGCTTGCCAACACAGCATCCATTTTGCAGCCCATGGATCAAGGAGTAATTTCAACTTTCAAGTCTTATTATTTAAGAAATACATTTCATAAGGGTATAGCTACCACAGATAGTGTGATTCCTCTGATGGATCTGGGAAAAGTAAGTTGAACACTTTCTGGAAAGGATTCATCATTCTAGATGCCATTAAGAATATTCATAATTCATGGGAAGAGGTCAAAATTGAACATTAATAGAAGTTTGTAAGAAGTTGATTCCAACCCTCACTGATAACTTTGAGGGGTTCAAGACTTCTTCAGTGGAGAAGATAAATACAGAGGTGGTGGAAATAGCAAGAGAACTAGAATTAGCAGTGGAGCCTGAAGATGGGACTGAGTTGCTGCAATGTGATGATAAAACTAACTGATGAGGACTTGCTTCTTATGGATCGGTAAAGAAAAGCAGTTTCTTGAGATGGAATCTACTCCTGAGGAAGATGCTGTGAAGATTGTTGAAATGAAAACAAAGAATATAAAATATTACATAAACTTGCTTGATAAAGTAGCAGGCAGGGTTTAAGAGGATTGATTCTAATTTTGAAAGAATTTCTACTGTGGGTAAAATGCTATCAAGCAGCATCACATTCTACAGAGAAATCATTCGTGAAATGAAGAGTCAATTGATGCAGCGAGCTTCATTGTTGTCTTAAGAAACTGTCACAGCCACCCAACCATCAAATAACCTGATCAGTCAGCAGCCATCAACATCGAGACATGACCCCCCCCACACACAATGATTCTTTGAAAACTCAGATGATGGTTAGCATTTTTAAACAATAAAGTAGTTATTTATTTATTTATTTTTACTTTTTATTTTAATTTTTTAAATATTTTATTTATTTATTTGAGACAGAGAGAGAATGAGAGAGAGAGAGCACGAAAGGGGGGAGTGTCAGAGGGAGAAGCAGACTGGGACTCCAGGATCATGACCTGAGCTGAATACCTTCAGTTGCTAAACAACTGAGCCACCAGGCACCCCAATTAAGTATTTTTTAAATTAAGGTACGTATATTTTTTAGACATAAAGCTATTGTACACTTAAGCTGCTACCATGTAGTATAAATATAACTCTTAACATGCACTGGGAAACCAAAAAATTCATGACTTACTTTATTATGATATTCTCTCTATTGCAATATTTGCTTTATTGCAGCAGTCTGGAACCGAATGCACAATATCTCTGAGCTATGTCTGTTTATATGTATACATTATGTATATGTATGAGCAAAGAAATGGTGTATATATATATATATAAAATGCTGGCTGTCTTTAAGTAGGTTGGATCATGGCCAGGGGTTCTAATGTACTTATTTTTGCTTGTCTACAATTTGTTATTTTTTTCTAAAGTGCATAAATTATTTTCATTTAAAGGTGGAACAGCAATAAAAACACAAAAAAGGACAAATACTAAAAATTTTCAGACTTGGGTCTTTAGATATTTTTTTCTTTCATTTATAATATTTAAGTTAATCCTTAGTTAACTTCAGCTAGCTAAATCGTCTCTTGGGCTATTAGGTTTGTTCTGCATTCTCCTCTTATACTACCTCATATCCTTTATATAAAAAGCTACCATTTAAAAAAAAGTTATCATATCATGACATAGTGAAGGGAAACATTCATTTTTAACCAATTTTTACCCTTGGACCATTAAAAACCTTTCCAATTACATCAGACACAACCCTAAATGTTGATTATTTAGATTTTTTCAAATGAATACACTCTTTGAACATTTAGTTTCCCTTGTATTCTGGGAATGGAGATGTAAGTGGGTGGAGGAAATAGCAAAATCCAGAAAGATACTCAAAGAAGAAAACAAAGCAGTATAAACCTGATCTGTGGTGCTTCAAAAATCAAACTGATCCATGAAAGAAAACCCAGAATGGAATATTCATTTATGGAAAAAATTTCTGATGGATCACTTGCAGCCAGTTAGTCTCCAAAATTGTTTTAACTTAGATCCTTTTTTGCAAGGTGACTAAGAAGTGTTCTAGGGCCTGGGAGCATGAGTGAAAAAAATACACAGCCCGTTAACTTAGAATGGATCTTGGATGGAAAGTCAAGAGGTCAAGGACAATGATATAGAGGTCAATGTGAAGCAATTAGAGATTAAAGCATGGGGTACTTTTAGGGTGAAAGTTTGGGTTAATCAATGTTAGAAGCATCTAAAAGACAGTGAGTGCTGGCTTTTATCCAAGATAGCATCCCAGCCTGCCCCACATGGGGTGGGTCACTTCAGAGTTGCACAGGCCTTGTCTCCACGTAGGCAGTGATTGCCACCAGCAGCATCAAGCTCGCAGAGCAGTAGATACCACTATGTATGACAGAACAATAGTTAAACTTTGCAGTTAGCCGGTTTCAGAGTCTTAAACTTTGAACCTATGTGAATTTGTATGAACGCAGCCCATTTAAATGGAATATGGCCTTCAAAGTACAACCAAATCATGTGTGGTACTATTGCCTTCTGACAATCTCTCTTACTATGGGATAATCTTCCATGACTAAGTAAGGAGCTGGCTTGGCTTTCAGTCACACTGACTTCAGGGCAGTACCCTTGTGCTCTGACAGGTTTGCAAGAGGAACCTGGAAGTTAGGATGCCAGACCACCAATATGGATGCCCAACTGAAAGCAGAGATAGGGGTGCCTGGGTGGCTCAGTTGGTTACACATCCGACTTGGTTTCGGCTCAGGTCGTGATCTCAGGGTCCTGGGATGTGGTGCTCAAGGTGGAGTCTGCTTGGGATTCTCTCTCTGCCCCTCCTCTCACTTGTGTTATTCTCTCTCCTTCTCTAAATAAATAAATATTAAAAAAGAAAGAAAGAAAGAAAGAAAGAAAGAAAGAAAGAAAGAAAGAAAGAAAGAAAGAAAGAAAGAAAGAAAACAGAGCTAAATAATTGCTTCTTTGAGGTGATTTCAAGGTTCCCCAACAGAACTGTGTGTTTATCAGACCTCCATCTCATAGTATCCTTTTGTTTATAGCAAAACAGACCAAAATACCTGCAACTAGTCTGAGCTGATTTGAAATGACACGCAGGGGAATTCCCAGCTGATTTGCACCAAGTTACATTTTCATACTTCCCTGAGGGCAAATTCTATGACGCCTCTCACTGAAATGTTCTAGCCTGCCACATAGAAGGGGGTACTGTTATTTTCATTTGCATATTACACATAAACAAAAGCAATTACCTCAATAGCAACTTACTTAAAGAACTGCCTTAGAAACCTGAAGCACTTTAAGAAAGCTAAATCAGAGCAATATGGATTTTTCCCCCTAATGTAGAAAAAAAGAAAAAAAGAAAAGAAAACAGCGGGGGCTGAAATATGTGACAAACAATTTGGAAACAGCTGTGCTGATTGCAATAGTCTCCCAATAATATACTGCTTGTATTCTCTTCTCAGTTTGATTTCTTAACTCCAGGAACTACTGAAAAGATACAAAACATTTTCTCATGGCAAGCTGCTTTTACTGTGATCAATTACCTTCCTCCTATATGCTGTGCTGTGGTTAGAGTCACACGATTAATGTCTAACTAAGGGGGGTCTGAGGTATGCCTTTCTTTTCTTTTCTTTTCTCTTTTTCTTTTCAAAAACCACCTTAGAATTGAAAAGTGTAGAAAAGGAATTCCAAATATCAATAGCAAATGATTAATTTTCTGACAGCTACAGACAATACTGAAAAGGAAATTAACTATAGAATCATGCAGAATTTGTGAAATATTCTGTAATTTCAATATGTTTGAAGCCCTGGCAACCAGATTCTTCAGAATATAAATCTCAAATTTTGTTATCAATTTTTTTTACAATCACATTTTATGACCACTAAATCATCCACAAATATTTATTAAGTGCTACTAAGTAGTATTGAGTAGTAATCCTAATATTTTTTGGTGATTTTATGTATTTTTTACATTTAAAAATATCATCTGGAATGTGTTTTTACATAAATTATAATGGTAGAGTTATACTTTCTCTTTTGTCTTTTTATAATTAGCCAGCTACATGGCCCAACTTCATCTCCTTTCCCATTTTTCACTGAATTGTAATGCTACTTTAAGCATTTAATACATGTGCATGCATGTCCACAGACACACATCTGTTTATTTCTGGCTGTTCTATTTTGTTCATTTGACCTGTCTATTCCTATACTGCTACCACATTGCAATAATCACAGTAATTGTATCATTCTATTAATCCTTTTTTTTCAGGACTGCTTTAGACATTATTGTAACTCATTTACTCTTCCATATGAAATGTTAATAATTTTATCCAATTTCAGAAAAAGAGTGGTCATATTGTTTGGGGGAATTGCATTACATTTTAAAATTAATTTGTGGAGAAGTAGCATTTTTAATATTGAGCTTTCTTAAGCAAGAATATAGTATATCTCTTCTCTATTAAAATTTTATAATTCCTTTACTATAGGTTCTGAGCATTACCTGTGTGTGTGTTTTCAATTGCCCACTTGCTCCAGAGCAGCAGTCAGTTGCTTGACTGAGTCTGAGTTCTTGCTTTGTTTCCTATGGGAGTCTTCAACAAGCCATGTGATGAGTTTACCATCTCTGAGGGTTAAGATTAGTATTTCCTGGGCTCAATTTCATGGTCCTGCTTCTGGTTAGCTCTTTAAACAAGTTCTTTTACTCATTTGTGGTATGCCTCTATCAACTTCTGATCCCATTTTGCCCTCTCACCCTTGCTACGCATCATTTGGTAAGCTGTATATTTAGTTCTTTGATCGGTCTTTCTGGCTCTCAATCATTTCTGCCTCTCTTTTCTAATGAGCCACAAAGTGTATTCAGAGATACTTCCAGCTTGGGAGAAAATAGACTGTGCCGAGCTCTCTTCCGATTCCAGGCACTTTAATTCATAGTCCTCCAACAGACAATAGACTACATCTTACTGATTGCCTAATAAAATGAGGAGAAATTGCTCTCTGAATGTGCTATAATTGGATCATGTCTTTGCTCACATGGCATTCAATAGGGATCCAGGGCGATTTAAGGTTTTTTTTTTTTTTTTTTAGTCTCTTCATTAGAATGTAAAAGATATAAACCATAGTTAGGACATTGGAAACTTTCCATTCCTGTGATGAGTGGTTGAACTACCAATTCAGATTCCACATTTATGGGATCCTTTTACATGTCAGTTGGGGTACTTGGTGTTCTCACAGATACTATCTGACTATATATCAATCTGAGCTTTTCAAAGAATAGCTATGAGCCCACCCATTTGAGATTTTTTAAAAAAAGGCTATAAAAGCTTAAGTCCATATATTAAAACGACCACAGGAAATAACTCAGAACAAAAATAGTAAAATAAATGTAGCAGGCATCATTTACTGAGTTTTTACTATGTATGTTGTAAACAGTTTATCATTGTTGACTTTTACAACAACTGTGTGTGGTATATATAATTATTCCCATTTTATAGATGAGGAAAACCTGCTTGGGAAGGTACCTTCCCCAAGGCTGCACATTGTGAATGACAGAAGTAGAAATTGGATCTTTATTGACCAAAGTTTGTTTTCTTTTAAGTACAGTATTCTGCTTCCATTCACCCTCACCCTTTACAGAATTATAAGACGTTTAGAGAAATTGATTACCTCGTTTTAGAATGTAAAACATATTAGAAATGGCAAAATTGAAAGAGCTGAGAGACTTCGAGAAGTGCAAAAATTTAGAATTGAAAATTTAGAAGAATAGAAAACTATTAAAAAAAAAACCGCCCCCCACACACACACCAAATGAATAACATGGAGACATTGAATGAAGAGAAAAATAGTTCTATATGTCCCCCAATAATTTCTTTTTTTTAATAATTTTTATTTTGTTATATTAGTCACCATACAGTACATTCCCAGTTTTTGATGCAATGTTCCATGATTTGTTATTTGCGTATAACACCCGGTGCACCATGCAATATGTGTCCTCCTTAATTTCTGAAGTTATTACTGGATTATGGCATTAAATAGGGTTAAATTATATTCATTCTATTCTGCTTTAAAATGTTGAGAAAGTTTCCCAGAGAATTTTAGAGATAGAAAGGATACTTATGGATCAACATGTTGAGCTGACTTTACAGATATAAATTGAGGTTGAGAAGGTTTCAGAGTTGACCCAGACAAGTGCTGGTCCCAGGCAGAGGTAAGCACAGACCTTTGTTTTCCCAACTCTTGGCTCAGGAGGCTGACAACTCCTCCTGGCTTCTGCTCCTAAGAACACTTAGTAACACTTTCCATGAAGCCTCCCCTAAATATGGATATTGTTATTGTTGAATTAGATATCTAACTTTTACTTATCTATTATATCAATTACATCTTTTTGTTCAATAAATTAGGTATTAGATAGATGATTGCCTGATCATGGTCTAGTTAGAGTGACAGAGAAATAAGACAACACAGAAAGTTCAGTGATAGAAGGAGTGTTCAAGGAAAAATGGGAGCTCAGAGGACCTCTAATGCAACTGGGATTTAGAAAGAATCCAGCAGTTTCCAAGACAGGTGTTCTTGACTTCAGTCTTGATGGATGCCTAGGAGCCAACCAGGCAGATGAAGGAAGAAATGGCATTTCAGGCAAAGACACAGAATTTATCATCACATGGAGTCTATAGAGAAATATCAGATACCTTAGTTTAATTAGGCAGTAGTCAGCAAACTACAGCCAACCCATGGACCTAATCCAGCCTACTACCTATTTTTATAAATAAAGTTTTATTGGAACATAGCCATGTTCATTTGTTTACATGGAGTGTTTGGCTGCTTTAATACTACAATGACAGAGTTAAATAGTTGCCACAGAGACCATATGGGCTTGTAAAACCTAAAATATTTATCAACTGATGATTTATAGGGAAAAAATTGCAGAACTTTGGGTTAGAGTAGATAGAGGCAAAGAGGCAGATTATATACTGATGATCCATGGGCTTCATCTGAATGCCATGTTTTATTTGGCCTGTACATTGTCCTTTTGTTTATTTAAAAGAAATATGAAATACTGTCAGCATTTAAAAATTAAGAGATTTCACATAAAGATCCAGATTCCTAGCTTCCCTTGAAAAATCAATTCTGGACCTAGTTTTCTGCATGGCAAGAATTAGAGCTGAGTAGGAGCAGCCCCTTTCAGATGACATGAGCTCTCCATTTTCTTATTGTCCTTCCACTCCCAGCCTACCTCACTCATCTGTCTACTTCAGCCCTTAGGAATCTAAGTTGACAAATTCCAGAAGAAGCTGGAGATAAAGGGAGGGGTGATTTAAAAATATCTAGGAATGCCTTGTTGTGGAGTTTGGACTTGATCCCGAGTGCCAGGAACCACTGAAGTGTTTGAAATAGCCCAGTGACCTCACAAGATTGGCCTTCTAAAGAACAAGACTCTGGTAGCAGCAAGAAAAATGGACTAATGGAGAGAGAGATCCGAAGCAGTGAGGCCAGTTTAGAGGCTGCTGAAGAAGTCCAGGAAAAGATAGAGGAAGGACTTAACTTAGTATCAGAGGGAAGGTAAAGAAGAAATGAATATTAGGAATATTTGCATGGCAGCCAATAGCATAGCTGGGACTGAGATACAGTAGGAGATATTAGATTGAAAAAAGCTAGCTACTACTGTTCTTGCTGGAATGGTGTGGGGAAGAGCATTAACACCCACCATTTCCTGAACCCACTTGGATATTTTCAACAGAGTCCTAAAGTCAAGAAAGTAGACCCTACTTTGTGTGGCCTACTCATCAACATGTATCAAGACACCTTATGCATCAGGAACTTTAGGAATGACAAATGTTGAAGTGGGGCAGAGAAACTCTGGAAGAGACTCTAGAAAGCATGAGGTCAGTGGCCATGGCCTTGCATAATAGACAGAAGCAGAACATCAGGGTGGTTGAAGGGAGAAATAGCTTTGTCAAGAGCCTTGGGATCCAACGTGCATTCCAGTTTTGGAAAGTTAGTAGAGAAATAGGGGCTCAAAGACAGTACTGAATTCATGTGCTTCTTCCTACTTGTTTGTAATTCTATCTTTAAAACCAATGGTGCTTCTGATGGTGGGAGACAGGCTGCCTCAGGACCAACGTGGCACTGTAACAGGAGACATACCAATCTTCTCAGCCTCCCTGATCATTTCTTGCCTGCTGGAAAGCCCCTTAGGAGCCTTCTAATAAGGATCTATTCCCATCTAATAGTAAGGAGTATCACTATAGAGAATTGAATTGCTACTTTCATTTATAAATGGAGAGATTCTCTCAAAATAATTATTTGACAGAAAAAAAAAAAACAGGTAAATAGAATTTCCTATAGATTTTGGCCCAGTGTTCTCCAAATGGAGAATGAAAGACACAGAAGTTTTAGGCCATTTCTCTGAGGAGAAGAGAAATGGCAGTTTCCATGGAGCTTCATGAAAGGGGGACTCATACCATGCCACCCTACATTTTGAAAATTGTGATATCTTCCCCAATCAAGTCCATCATAACAGTGAAAAGAATCTTTACAAGAGAGAAAGGATTTTTCCTCAACAACCCACAAACTTCTATCTAATTCATTCATCATAGTTGCTGAGGCAATTTTCTAAGCCCTATAGTTTATTAATGTTACAGAGAGCTGTTGAAGAATGTCCACAAGAAGTATCTGGAAGACAAGAGGAAAAGCAAGGAGGTTAAAAAGGAAAACTAGAAAATGTTGTCACTGTAAAGATTACAGTTTCTGAAGCAAAGTCCCAGACAATACTCAGTATTTGAGAGAAATTGTGATAAATGCTCTAAGCAAGTAATTTTGTTTGTGTATGAAGAAAAAAAGAAAGAAAACACATTTCCAAAGAGGAACTAATATTTAGAAAGGAAGCTTACTCAAAGCAAACCAGAACCATTATGCTTGTCTGATGAAAACAGGATTTTCAAATTAGCAAAAATTTGCATTTTATACATAATGCACACACATTTTCCACACACAACATTCAAATATTAAAATCTTTACAGAACCTTTTATTTAGTGTAATGCATGTGTACAGTATTTTGCATTGTCCCTGACAAAAATTCATCTTATGGTGTCATGCTGTGTCAATCCTGAGGAAAGTCATACAAATCCTTATTTTACCAAGGCAATAGCTTTGGGTAAAAGGATAAACTAGTCCTCTTTAATCTCTACTAACCTCCAGCTGACTCCAGAGGGCTACTCACTATGGGAGAGGTTTGGGGAAGAATTGAGGTGAAGCACTTCTAAGAATGACCTTTTCTTTCCCAGTATCTCAGCAACCTATGGTCCCATTAACAGAAGAAGACAAATAATAGCATTTTCAGTGTGTTTTACTGTTAATAAGGAGCCCATCTAATTAAGTTTTCACAAAAGTTGCACCTATATTTTGTTGATGACAGCAATGCAGGCCAAATAAGTCAAGTAACTGTCCAGGATCATTAGGAAGTGGCAGTGGTGGGGCTTCAACCCAAGCAGTCTTTGGGTCACTTCATGCCCTTCCCACTGACCCCCTTGTCACAGCTGTGCTTTGGCCATGGAATAGCAATGAGGCTGAGGAAACCCTTCTTCTTCTCAGTGGCTCCTGTGTCCGGAAGTCAGGACATGATCCCTTGGCTTATTTGCATGAAGATCCTTCTCTTGTAGGACCTCTTTCTTTTGACTTCTATTCTAATTACCTCACTTCAAATTTACCAAACATCTGAGCAGAGGCTCTTTTACTAAGTTCTGCCATTTTCTAGTTGAGGAGTCTCGGGCAAATAGCTCAACCTTCCTTAGCCTTAGTTTTCTCATCTTAAATTAAATGGGGGTAAGAAGTGTCTATTACAATTGTTGGGAGGACTGAATGTGATGATGTATGTAAATCACTTACTACATAACATAATAAACACTCAATAGATAGTCAAATTTAAAAAGAAATTAGTAGAAAGTGGTAATGCACAAGCTCAGGTGAAGAATATTTACTTCGGCAATTAAACTGTGAACTGCCAGGAAAACAGGCCATTATTTATTTAACATACCTGTATTTAATATATTTTATGTATTTAATTTAATGTAGTCTGTATTCTACCCCAGGTCTCTCCATTAATATGTGTTAATCACTTCTACGCACTACTTTCTAAGGAAAACACTATTTTCTGTTTGTGATCTCTTAGAAGTAGCAAGCTCTTGTTTAGAATGTGAGAAACTAGGGAGCAGAAAATATTTCCCTAAACAGATGGATGAGGGTGGAAGGTTGGAGGATAAAAGGATAGAGAGAATACCATAATAATTTGCTCTTTAATACTCATTGTTAGTGAGATGGGAATATAGTGGAGTATAGAGAGCTATTTGAGTCACTTAAATGGATTATTTCTGTTAGGCCAATCATTTTCTGAACTGTGAAATTATTTTCTGAACCGTACCTTGGTGGTATCAGTTATATTACATAAAATAGGAGGCATTTAGTCAACACTCATTTTACAGATAGCATTAATCAGGCCCAAGGAGTATGTTCAAATATGTCTTTGCAATGTCATAGTCAAACTATTTCATTTTCTCCAAGATTATTATATTCAAAATTTCTTCTTGTATAATTAATCAATAAATCGAGCTCAGTTAAGTATTTTTCTTTTGCCACAAAGGTTTAAACAGACACAAATACCAGCAGCAGAGGAGATTCACTGTAAATGTTTTACTAACTAAATCCCTTTTGAGTAAATTCATGACTGCTTTTGCTTTCCTCTGGGTCATCTGCATGTAAAGAGGTCACTTTTTTGGTGATATCATCAAAGGAAAAAGGTAATATTCTTCATGGGGAGAACACTGAGAAATAAATGGTCTGTCCACTCAACTCATCAGTTAATGGACAATCATTAATCAAGCTTGATAGCTCATTTGATCTTTATAAACTATTCACTCAATAAATACATATTGAGCATCTACTAGTGCAAGGACCTGTGCTGAGTGGTGACAATATGTTGATGAGGAAAACAGACATGGTCATTATCCCTGTGGAGTTTACGAAATAGTAGAAGATAATAAACAATGAATGAGTAAACAAGTTAATATATAATTGCAAATCATGATAAGTGCTAATGATCAGGGTACAGTATTTAGAATTGCCAGTATTAAATATAAACAGTCTTTAAAAAAGTATTCATTTGTTGATCTAAAGCTCATACTCAGGTGAATTGTCTTTTTGCTCTGAACATCCATTTATTTGGGGGAAAAGTAGTGATTCTTATGGATAAGAGCACAGAGCTATTCCTCTTATCACAGAAGTTAAGATAAATTCTTTCTATCTTGACAATTACATGGAATTTTTCAGATAATATCCATTGTATTAATTATAATGCAGCTCATGGGGGAAAATGATCTGAGATTAGCTTTCAGGTCATGAGTTGAGTTCATTATATGAAACTCTTAGAGAAAACAATGAAATTCTGATTTACAGCTCAATTTTTAACTTGCTCATCTGAACAAATTTTAAAAATAAATTCATGTTCCAATACATTTTTTGAATACAGACTTTGCTTATGTATATTTCTTTGGAAATGCTCTTACCTAGGATTATTTATCAGTTAATAGCCTAAAACAAAATCTGATAGGATGATTATGATATGATAATTAATAATTCAGAGATTAGTGATGTCAAACTAACCTTAACTACATAGTTTATTTCTCCAGCCTCTTGCTGTCTCTTGAAATCTGAATATTTTATCCAGTGTATTTGCTGTACCTCTCTGATTCATATCAATTGCAAATTTGACAAGCCGGTGATCTGTCCCTAGATCTGTCATTGATAAAAATATTAAATAGAATAAGCCTGTGAATAGACCTCTCTGCCAAGCTACTAGAAATATTGACTTTTATTGCTACTTAAATCAATACCTAATTATTTAATATTGCTTACATGTAAGTTTTCCATATTAGTCCCAAGTTTCTGAGGAGAGGCCAAGTGCCTTACAAAAATCCTAAGAAAATTTAGTAGGGATTAAAAATAATCCCTGCATTTGGGTCAAAAAATTCTAATTCACTTTTGAGGATGTAGAAGCAAACTCACTCACAGGAGAGAAACTAGGATGATGAATGGAATTAGAACTATGTCTTATATAGAACAGAAGTAGGGATTTGCAGAGGAGAAAACTAATTCCTTCTGGTAGTTTTATTTTTCTAATATATAAATGGCCTTATTTTTTCTAATACATAAATGAATGGTGTTCTTCTTCAACACAATATTAGTACATCTTACAGCTTTTTCAAAGGAAACCAGAGCTCTGGGTTTTTATGTTAATTCTCTTGATTTTTTAAATCTGGGCAATAGATTCAGATGTTTCTTAAAAAAAAACAAAAAAACAAAAAAACAACAAAAAACACAACACTTTGCCAGTCATCACTGGGGAGTTCCAACAAAACCAGGCTGCTAGTTACTATATGATTCCCAAAGTTAGACCAGGACCATTGGCTTGAAGATACAGGGAATTAGTTAAGAGATGAGTAGAAGGAAGAACTCACTGCTCCTCAGTTATTCTGCCTTCCCAACAGATCATGAGTTCTGGGTAGACTGACCTCCTGCTGGTCATATTGGAAGACAGTTCTATCTGCAACTGGACTGATTGATCTTTAATGCCTTGGCTCACTCTGAGAGTCTATGGTTCCAAATAAATCTTTCCCTGGGGTTCAGAGAAGGGGCTCAATGGTTGGAAGGTTCTTGAAACTGTTTATTGGAGAGGTAGGATGCGATCTCCATTTTGCAAAATAATTACCATTTGGAGATAGAAGGCTTGGGAAAGAATTCCTGACTGATAAAATAATAAACACAAAAGAGTAAAGGTAGAAATGAAGGTAGCCTCAGATGAGAATGACAATGAGAAGATTCTAATGGGATAGTTGGTTTATGGCAATTAAACCTGGGGTCTCAAACCAGCTGCCTTCAGTTATATTTGGCCATCAAACTGTTTAAAATTAAAATTGAACCTAAAGTACTTTAGGCATGCACCCTTCACTTAGCCACTGATCCCACCATTTCTTGTATTGTATCCTGTTCTATCACAAATTTACATTACCTGCCTGGTCCCCAAAGTAGTTAGAACTCCCCTGCTCCTGCCCTGCCAACAGCAATAACTTGTAACTTTTGTAAATGTATTTTCCTGAGTCAAATACATGGTCCATAAATTTAATACCTCTTAAAAATCATTATATGATTAGGAATTTGGACTTCAAATAAAAAATAATCTAAATAGCAAACTGGGGGTTTGGTTTGAAGGTAGAGGAAAATTTCATTTGTATTTTTGGAAGTTCACATATTGGGTAATATATATCTTATATTTAGCTGGTTTGTTAAGTTGTCCCCATGGTTTGGGAACCTGGTGCAACTTTTCTACAAACCTGGACACAACTCTGAACAGGGTATTAGGGCTTTATCAGGTCTGGTTGAGCCTGTTCTGTTCTGAAACAACCAAGCAAGTTTCTAAATTATCAGTCAAGCAGCTGGATGCTTGGACAAAGATTTCAATTTTCAATCAGTTACTCTGGCATCAGAGACACACACATTCCTAAGGTCTACTCTCATAATTTAAAATCAGGTTTTGCTGTGACAAAAATACCTGTGCTTATATATGCCTTTTACAAGCATCCTTCCTTTGGATCCTCACTGCATATCTGTTCATTCATTCATTAGATGGAGACTTACTAACAATAGAAGGCCAGAATATAATGGTAAACACAACTTAAAACCTCTATTAGGTAAGCAGAGGAGATCATTTATTTCCATTAAGAAGGCATTTATTACTTAAATCATTTTTATTACCGACGTAAAACAAAAATATACTATCTGCATTAAAGATTAAGGCAATGCAAAGTATATAGAACAAAATGTAGAAGACATTCCCTTATATTTATGTGCATTGATACACAAATGTTATTTTTTTGCATAAATGATAGTATACGATATGTATTTTCCTGAAACATTATTTTGTAACTTAAAATTTTGTAACTTAGAGATTTTTCCTATGTCACCTACTTTTTAAAGGCTCCAAAGTTTCCCCTAGTTTATATCTAGTACAATATATTTAATCTTTTCCCTATCAATAGACAGACATTTTGGCTCTTTACATTTTTGTTGTCATTCTACTGATATACTGTATAGGTATCCTTATCTACATAAGCAAATATTTACTGAGGTATACCATTAGAAGTAGTTTTACTGGGTGCATTTAAAATTTTGGGTGATAGAGACAAAAAGTGTGTAAGAATGCTTGATTTTCTTCATTCTTGCCAACACTGATCTAAACATGAGTAAACTTTAAATCTTGCTAACTGGATAGATGAAAAATGGTCTCATTTTAATTTGCATTTTCCTGTTTGTAAATAAACATATTTTACTTGACTATATGTATTCTGTGTATATATATATGTATATATATATACATATATATATACACACAGATACAGAGAGATCTGTATCATTCATATTTTTGTCCAATTTTCTATTGTATTTTTCACATTGATTCATAATTCTTTGCGTATTTAAAATGCTAATTGTAAAATTGTTGCAATTATTTTCTTCTAGTCTATCATTTGTTTTCTAACTATTTCTGCTGTTATTTACCTTTCAAAATTTTGTGTAGTGAAATTGGTTTTTCACTTTGTTTTTAAATTTTCAATTTTATTTAGGAAGACCATTAACATTCCAAACTTATAGAAATGGCTCCTAATATTCTCATAGTTTTTTCTTAACATTCAGCTCTGAAACCCATGTAGAGTTTCTTTCTAGGAATGAATTAGGCATTTAACTTTTTTCCCCAAAGGAATAGCCCATTGCCCCACACGATTTATTAAAACATCCAATCTGTTGCCTTTATGTTGGAAGGACATTTTGGCTTGGCTTTCACATTCTTTCCCTCATAAGTGAAAATGTGCTGCTTTTCCATCTTCTGAAATTGAATGTCACCGTGGTCAAGTCCAAGGCCAACCTGATTATTTCTGCTCTTGTAAGTGACTTGGATTTTCTGCCTAGGTGCCCCCATAATTCTTTCTTTAAACTCGAAATTCATTAAGTCTGCCAGATTATCTCTTGGTGTTGATGATTCCAAATGAAATTTTTCTGGCATCCAGTGAGTTCTTTAAGTCTTTCAATCCACATATTACATAATTTCAGGGAAATATTGGTTTATGTTTTAAAATATTTTCCATGTGCTTTCTTCAAAATCACCCAAATGTCTGCCATCTATTTCCATCATATTCTTTATAATCATTATTATATCTTTGTTCTATTCTACTTTGTTTTGTGCTATTTCAAGTCTGTTTTTTGTTTCTCTGACAGTGTTTTCAGAGTTCATTCTATTTTTGCTGCTTGTAAAGTGTCTTTTATATCTTTAGTGATTTTATTTATCTCTCCAGCTTTTCTCCTGAGCTCTGCCAGCACACTTTTAATCTCCCTTGATTATTTTCTCTCTTCGTTGAAATCCTGAATTATAAATATAGATATAGATGTAGATAGAATCTGTATTGGCCTTCATGATAACAGAGAATTCCTCTGTCTAAACTTTTCTGTAGTTCTTTGGTAAATTTGTTTGGGGATTATGGAACTCTTCTTTGTCTTAAATTTAAAAAAAATATATTTTGCAGTTCTGATGAATATGTCCCCTGCCCTCCTTTTTGATTATTACTCATCTTTAAAAGAGACTTGCTATTTATCAAAGAATAGTACAGGGATGCGAGGTAAGGAATGAAATAAAGTTGAATAAGCTATGGCTGACTGAAATTTTAATTTGGGTTTTGTTCTGATTATCTATTGTTGCATAACATCACCCCAAAACTTAGTGGTTTAAGTGAATAATCAGTTATTTTGTTCGCAAATCTGCAAATTGGGCAGAGCTCTGTAGGTTCAGCTCATTTCTGTGGCACCTGGTATCAGCTGGGGCAGCTGGAATGGGATTGGAGGGTCAGCTTCAAGGATGGATCACCCACCTATCTGGGAAGTCTTGCTGGCATCCTTCCCTCCCCAGGTAGTACTCTCCATAGACCAGCTTGACCATCTCACAGCAAGGGGGCTGGGTTCCAAGAGGGAGTGTCCCAAGGGACAGGAAGTGGAAGCTGCTGATTTCTTAAGTCCCGGGCTTAGAAACTGGCACAGCATCTCTTCCTCTGTCTTCTGTAGATCCAAGGGGGAGGGAACATAGACTTCATCTCTCTATGAGAGGAATGCCAAAGAATTTAGAGGCCACGTTTTAAAACTGCCACAAGTTATTTGTCTTAAGCATCTGTCATCAAATCTGTTTCTTTTCTGCTGGGAATACATCTTTTTGCCATCCATGGCATTCAAATTGAGGTGGCATAGAAAAAAGATGTATAAGTTATTAGATGAATTATGTTTTGATTTGGAAATTGCTGCCCCCCCATTCATATCCCCAGAGCAAATCGCCTCTGCAGTGTTCTAGCTAGAAAACTAGAATGTGGGTCAGCATGATTTCTACTCATCTGTCATTTTGAAAGGTCAGACTATTTACCCCATTTTTCCCCTGGCCCAGTTACCTGATCTTATCTGTTCTCTACACAACGGAATATTGGCTGGTCCTTTCAGTAAGTGATCTGCTCTCAGGTCTGAGAGAAACCAACTTGGCTTGGCATATTTCCATTTCTTGTTCAAGATTTCACATAATTGACAGCAATACTTCATACTTAAATCTTTCATAGTTTATGGTTTGGAACTGTGGCTATTTCTGTTTCATGGACTACAAAAAGTTTCTCTCTATTTTTCAATGTTTTTCATAGTTTTGTTTTGAGGGAGGCTAGTAAAATAATTTATCCTGCTGTCTTAAGCAGAAGCTCCATGTGAACTTTAGAATCATCCTAAAAATATCTGTTGGGATTTTAGGAGGGAGATTACACTGAAGGTATAAATTATTTGGGGGGAGAGTTGAGTATGTAACAATATTGAATCTTCCCATCCTATTTCATAGCAGGTCCCCTCATTTATTGAGGTGGTCTTTTTTGTCCTTCACTAAAGTTTTGATTAGTCTTCTCAGATATTTCACAGGTTTATTATTTGGGGCTATTCTAATGATTTTAGATTTTAAAATGCTAATGTGACAAATAATTTTCCCATTACATTTTATTTTATTTTATTTTTTTAATGTTTTTTTATTATATTATGTTAGTCACCATACAATACATCCCTGGTTTTTGATGTAAAGTTCGATGATTCATTAGTTGTGTATAACACCATTACATTTTATCATCAGTTATTGCTGAAGTCCGGGAAAGCTGTTGATTTTTGTGTGTTGATCTTCTGTCCAGCCAAATTTCTGAGCTCTCTAATATTTTGCCATTTGAGTCTCTTTAATTTTCTTAAAGATTTATTTGTTCATTTGAGATCGAGAGAGAGAAAGAGAGAGAGGGAGGGAAAGGGCAGAGGGAGAGAATATCCAAGCAGACTCCTATGAGCACAGAGCCTGCAGTGCGGTGCTCGATTCCATGAGTCATGAGATCAGGACCTGAGCTGAAACCCAGTCGGACGCTTAATGCATTGAGCAACCCAGGTGTGCCCCAAGTCTCATATTTTTAAGTAAACAATCATATCATTTTTTTTCTATTGAAAATTTTGTTTTGATTTTCATATTTTCAATTTCTGTGGTTTTACTTTTTATGTTTCAACTCATCCCTGTTTTATGGATATAAACAGTCTTTTGTATCCATCTTAGCAAATAACATGTTTTGGGCTTTGGTTTTCTACAAATTTATTTCCTCACAATATTGGTCTTACCTGCTTTCATAATTTATGTTTTCAGTGCAATCTCACGTCTAAAATCTCAATGGATTTATATATTTTTTTAATTTTTAAAAAAGAGTTTATTTATTTGAGAGAGAGAGAGAGAGAGCACATGAGAGAGAGGACAAATGGTGGAGAGGGAGAAGTGGGCTGCCCATGGAGCAGGGAGCCCGATGCGGGGCTCAATTCCAGGACACAGGGATCGTGACCTGAGCCAAAGGCAACTGCTTAACCATCTGAGCCACCCAGGTGTCCCAACAGATTTATATTATTTAAGAGTAGGACAGATAGGTATACTAAAGCTGCTATCTTGATGAAATCAGAAAGCAGACTTGAAGAGGGTGACTGACTAATAAAGTTAGTAAATGACAGAGTCATCATCTAGACTCCCAGACCAGTCTTCACTTCTCCATGGAAAAGTAGAACACACTATCCACACATGAGGTATGTTCTAGATTAAAATTTTTTTCCACCAAAACATTTACCAGAATTACTAATAAAAAGAAAATTGAATGCATGCATGTATATATTTTTCTACGTTTCGTAACTTTTTCTTGTAAACATGCTAATGAAAAGGCTAAAAGTAGACTGCTATAAGAATAGATAATGCCTAAGAATCTAAATGGTCAACAGACACATAATTACGAACTTACTCACTTAGAAAATATCTGATGTCAATAAAGACAGAGTAGGCAGGTAAAAATGGGGATGGGGTTAAAGATAAAAAAAGATAAATTTCTGAACATACTAGTGTTAAACTTGAAATCGAATTTGACCATTTAACTGCCATTCTGGTAGTAAGCTGTTTGGCACAGGCTTCAGAATTTGACTTCCATATGTCCAATTTGAATTAATAAGCATCTTTAGAAAAATCAGATTTATCTACATTATGATTCTGACAATACAGAATGATGCCAGAAATTAGGTAGTCTGCTTTTAAGTGTATAATTTCACTGGCAGTCATTCCACTATCTTTTGAAATGAGAAACTCTTACAGTTAACCAATGAAGAACAAACTAAATAGTGAAAAAATTTCTTCCTTTTCCCTTCAGCACTGTCTGTCATTCTGGCAATGAAAAAAAAAAAAAGATGTATTTGAGGACCTCTGGATCAGGAAAATTGATAAGAGCTCCCAACTTCTTTCTCATAAACAACCGATATTTTAAAGCTATTAACACAGGAGCTGGGCATTCAAAGACAGTTCATTTATCATCCAATAGCTGGCGAGGGTGTCAGGTCTTGCAGTCAGGCTCTGAAAAATGGGCCCTGAGTTCACCCTCTATAGCTGAACAGCTGCTCCTTCCCAAAGTTTTAATCAGATTCCCTGAGCATTACATGCCCAATAAGGCAGAGCCCACATAAAACTTGCAATAAGCCTGCCATGTAAATTCATTATGGAGCCCAAGTAATATACACAGATTATATTCTTCAGGCCAAGAGAGCACTTTTAATTTAGACCAAAATTATGATTGCATATTGACTTGGCCCCTTGTTCCCTGGAAAAATTTTTTTAGGAAAAATTTCAGAGTTGATCACCTGAAATAAAAGACAGTGTCTCTGTTGTTCAGAATGAAGTCAGGCTTAAATACATTGGAGAGAAAATATGCCTGAGGACAAAAGAATCTTAACCCAGAGCTCCTGAAACTACAAAGTTTTATCTTTTTGTTTAGATGCACTTCCCTCCAGCCTCTTAGGTGAGAGCCATAGGCTTCTTCAGACACTAAAGGAAGTTTATGACCTCCTCCCCAAAAGTTCAATGTGTAATGTTTTAGATAATGTTATTCATAGAAGCCAGTTTAACAACCTTGAAATCCACCCTCACATGAGGCTAAAATCATAATTGGTTCTTCTCATAGATGGCTTGTCACAGATGAGCCTGGTATCTAGTTATGAACTATTCCCTGCCACTAGGCCACTGTCCTGGGAATGAATGCCACTGGTCACAACATAGAGAAGAAGAGGAAATCAGTATTAATCCCCCCACCAGATATTAAAGGACATTAGGATAGAGATGAATGGTATTCATGTATGGTGACAAAAGTATAATGTATCAATCAGATGAAGGATTAGTTATTGAAGAATCTAGAAGAATCACAAAATCAAACACTGTAAGTGATCATTCCAGCTTTATGTAAAGGGGAGAGAGCAAATTTTAGTTATTCTAACAAACTATGAGTAGTTCTAAGTTATTCTAAATGTTGGTATGGATTTGGGGGTAGTTGTCAAGCATTTCAAAATTTAAAGGTCAATCAGAAAAAAAAAAATCCCTGTTGTCTGAAAGATGCAGATAAACATCTGAGTCATCCATCTATCAGTCACCTGTCCCCATGCTCACCATACAACCCTCTGGATATTATTTGCCTTTATATGCAGGTTTGCCTATAGGAAAGACTACTTTTATCATATGATCTTTGGGGTAGTTGAGATTCTAGTGAGAGTATTTTCCTGTGGTGAATTACTAAAGTAGATGCTGACCATGATTCTGTTTCCTAAGTAGCTTGGCTATGGAAAGAAAATGAGCTGATCATGCCGGCATCTATATTCTAGTGATTGGGTCAGTCATTTCTTGGTGTTTATTATGTCAGCATCCTGCTGTCCACTTCTGCCTCAACGGTACTTTGCTTAGTACAAGTCACTTTCTTACTACATGGCTGGTCATCCTGGACTCACACTAGAGAATATCACCAAACCTTTCAATGTAGAAAGCTAAAATTTCAAACAGAGGCTAAAATGATTAAGGAGCTACCTATGACTTAATGACAGAATATAGCAGAAGACAGAAATAACTTTTCAACTTTCTCTCAAAACTGGCTTGTTGCCTAGAATATCAGTTCAAATTTACTTGTGTACACAAAGGACAATTTTTAAGGCATCTACATCTTACAGCATATCAACAACTGGTAGGGCAGAAAATGTCCCCTGTTGTCCACTCCTGGAGGTAAACTCTCCTAAGGAATTAGAGAGAACTGAACAGATGGCATCC
This sequence comes from Ursus americanus, assembly GCF_024610735.1. NCBI lineage: Eukaryota > Metazoa > Chordata > Mammalia > Carnivora > Ursidae > Ursus > Ursus americanus. The sequence continues at coordinate 39,373,068 of NC_142146.1, forward strand.
TAGTGTAGATCATAAATCTGACAATAAGAGAACATGAGGTAAGCAGAATAGAAAGTAAGAGAAACTAGGAAGACAATAGAAAAGATGAAGGACAGCCTCTAGAGAGAATATGATGAGTTCCACAACTGGAAGCACTACAGCTACTAAGGCAAGAGCCTAAAATCTCAAAAAAAAAAAAAAAAAAAAAAAAAGTGGAGGGACTCCAGGGAAGATACTTTATCAGCTTCCTAAAATATAGGAATCCTTTGCACAGTTTGAAATTATTGAAGACTCTCCAGAATTTCATACTACATATGAATTGATTTCAACATTTCTAATCTAAATTAAAATCTGTTGTCAGACTCTTCTGTACCATTTTGAGAAACATTCTGAAGAACATGGCTACTTGAGTGAAAATTGGATTACGTTAATAAACAGGTCTTTAGCCATCTCCACTTTCTCTACATAACATCATCTCTCCCTCCCCTATCATTTAGTGTCCACTGTCTTTGAATATTGTAGAGGATAATAGAGTGCTTGGTTCACCTTATTTTACCCTTCTCCATTAATAGTCATTGTAGTTATTGTCACAGTCATTCCTTATTAAATTTATGATTGTTTCAATTTTTTTGCTCACCACTCCTCGTCTCCCACTTCTTTCTGAGTTCAGTTTCCTATTTCTATTACTGATTATCCATGAGCGGTAAATTCTGTCTACCTGAACATATCTTTATTTCATTCTTACCCTTGAATGATATTTCACAGTTGAATTTTGAATTTAGGTTTTTGGTTATTTTCCTATTATAATTTGTACTTATTATTCCATTGTCCTCTGGTAGCTATTATCATTAGTGAGAAAACTGATGCCATCTAAGTGGTTTCCCACTGTAAGTAATCCATCTTTCCTCTCTGTTTGTTTTTAAAATTTCCATTTTGTCTTTGATGATCTCATTTTCATTGCAACATATTTGTGTGTGAATTAGTTTAAGTTTTTCCAACTCTGGATATAATGTGATGTTTTAATTTCTTCAATTCTGAAAAACTATCATCCATTATCTCATTAAATATTGTCACAAATTGATACTCTTTAGTGTCTCCTTTTGAAATTCTTATTGATGTATTCTGAAATGTTTCATGCTATTCTCTATGTCTCTTAGCCAACTTTTTATATTTTTTTAATTTGTGCTGCATTCTGGGTCATTGGCCAAATTTATCTTCTGGGTCACCACCTGGATTTAATATGACATTTTTGTCATTCAGTTTTTATTTATTATTATTATTTTAAGATTTTATTTATTTGACAGAGAGAGAGAGGGAGCAGAAGAGCACAAGTAGGGGGAGTGGCAAAGGGACAGGGAGAAGCAGGCTCCTGGCTGAGCAGGAGCCCGAACCTGGGATCATGACCTGAGCCGAAGGCAGACGGTTCAACTGACTGAGCCACCCAGGTGCCCCTGTCATTCAGTTTTTAAAGCCAATATCTGCATTTTTCTTTCTGGAAAGTTTTTTTGTTTCTTATTTTACTATTCTTTCATATTTTCCTTGCTTCTCCATTTATCTCTTCAGTCATTTTTAATATGCCCATTTTATCATTGTGTTCAGATTTTTGTAATTTTTGTTTAGCTCTTTAGGGTCCTTGTTCTTCTGATTTACTTTTTTGTTTATCTCCTATCTTTTCTTCCTGGTGGATTTTTTTCTCTTTGTGGCCTGTAAATTTTTACTGTGAGCTCGTTTTCAGAAAATTTGTGGGTTTTTTTTTCTGTGAGATTTCCATGTGCCTGGGTTAAGAAAGTCTCAGTTCAAAGCAGTTTAGCATATTTGAAAATAAGGAAAGAAAAATGAGGCTAGGGAAGGCACTTCAATGATCCTGAAAACTTTAGTATTAATTTATTGGCTTCTATTTCCTCTGTCAAAACTGCATAGATCAGGGATTTTGATTCAAATTCCACATAAATGGCAAGTTTCCTCATCATTCCTTAAGGCTGGTGAACAGTCTACGCGACTGAGGGAGCACTTTGGACTCTAGGCTTTATTCAAAAAAGGTTTGACTTCCATGACTGCCACATGGAAATAAGACTCCAGCTCCAAAACCTCTGGGTCTATATCCCATACAAAATCCTATGTCCACCGACAGTGGTAGCTTCCCGCAGTAAGTGATTCCTCTCTTGTTTCCCACACCTGGGAATTTCCTTTTCTTTTCTTCAAGATCAACTCTACATTTAGAAAAGAATTTTTTGCCTTTTTAAACAAAGCATTTCTCTCAGTTTTTAATGGCATATGGCCTATCTGCTTCATTTTAATCCACCATGTTCTGAATGTTTTATTACCATGAAATACCATAGTTACTATTCTGGGATGCCCATTATACTTGCCCTCCAGTCACTTTCTTCTAATTATAGATTTCATGCCACTGGCCACAGATGGGGAAATGATTCAGATCTGGCCAATCATCATGTTTAATTCCCTTGAAATACAGTGTGATTGGCCTAGGGGTGATCTTCTAATATAAGCAGAGCCAATCCGAGTCCTTCTCTGTGTCTGACATGCAAATATTGGGAGTATGAAGTGTTACTTTGAGATAGAACAAAAGAAGACTAGAAATGCCAATAGCTACCCTCTTCTGCTTGTTAGAATAAGTCATATAATTGTGCTAGGAAAGAGTGAGGCTAGCACTAAGAGGAAATCACTTAGAGGAAATCAGAACCAAGAAAGAAAAAGGAAAGAACAGCCAATAGAAAAGAAAAAATAGACATTTTTGAATCCCTGAGTCCTGGCTTGCCCACAGTTAGCCCAGCCCCTGCTAAAGAGGCCAATGAATTCTTTTTGCTTAAGCTAATTTGAATTGGGTTTCTGTTACTTACATCTGACTGATACACCAATGAATTAAAGTACAATGGAATTAAGATAAGAAAGCATCAATATGGGTTTCTTTTATTTGTTTATTTTTGGTAGGTCAATTTGTCATGCATGGCTTGACATGGAGTGAAGGAAGTTCTAAGTCATGAGGCTGATCTCTGGAGAAGCAGTGAGTGAACATCAGATCTAATCTGAGAGACAAGGAACAGAGTCACCGGATAAGTCAAGGTCACTTCCCAGTAATCTGAACAGGGACATTAAGAGCTACTGTAGGGAGGTGCCAGAGTCATAGCCAGGAAACAGGAACCAGGGATCAGGAATAAGAAAAAAACAGCCACAGGAGCAGGCAGGGGTGTGAGTAGCAAGCACTGGGCGTTCTGACTTAAAGCTGGAGGTCAGCTGAGCTCTGCCTCCTAGCCACTTCTTAAAGATGCCAGGACGCCTGCCCATTCCTGCTAGGTGATGCCACCTGGTGTCCAAAAAATGAAGTTGGCATGGAATTCACAGCCAGAACAAGGAGTTCTTAAGCAAAAAGGGCCTTAACTTTTTTTTGTTTAATTATATATCACAGCGGTATCTAGACAGGCGTCAAAATTAATGTGTTTCATGCTGATGATCAGTTTCCAAGGCAAATATCAAAGTGAATTACCTTCAGAAAGATGTGTCAAGATATAAGAAACTTGCTTTTAAGTTAAGCAGATTCGTGAGAAATATACTTTCTGGTTGTGATAACAGTTTTGGTTTATTCTCATCAAAAGGAGACACCTTCTTATCACCTCTGTGTTTACAACTATGGGTCAAATGCGAGAGGAAGTTGAGCTCATGAAGATAACTAACAAGCTTTTCAAATATTCGGAAGAAGCAGTATGAAGAATATTAAACATCCAACCTCTGGAACAGATTTTAATGAGAGGATTAGTAAAATGTCTCTACCTTCATCTGAAAACATATACTAACTTGCCCCTTCAGTAATTATTTAAGAATCTTCCAAATAATTAGCTGTGTATGGTAGGGGATGAAGAAAGGTAGAACGTGCCTTCAAGGAGCTTGCAATCTATTTAGAAATGATGGTACCAAGGGAAATAATGAACTTCTTTAGTGATATATGTTTATAACCAACCCTACACAACTACTTTCTGGGATGAGTTTTAGAGCAAGTTTTGTGCACATATTAAATTAAATAGCTGCAGGCTATTGTTTGCCTCTTTCAGTGAGGAGCTGTTGAAGGCAGGGACAGGTGACTGTACCTATCCATGTACATCATCAATGCTCAGCATAACGTCTGGCACATATAGATCCTCAGTACATTTTATTGAATGAATGGATGATAAATGTCTCAAGTTTCCTTAGTCACGTGGTTCTTTGAGTCTCAGAGCCAACCCACTAACTTCCATGTTAAATTTTGCTTAAGATGCATGGAATATAAAAAGTGTGGTCTTTCAAAATGTCACTCACTCTAAGTGCCAAGCGTTCACCAGTATCACACTTTAAATGACATTTTTCTAGTAAGAACCTCTAAGCAGCATAACACTCTTATTTTAAAAAAGAAAATTAGTGCTCCACTTCTCCCTCCTTTTTGATGATCTACATTGAATTTCCTTAGAAGCATTTGCTTAATAGGGAACAAAGGCATCTAGCATGTATTTATTGTCATCCAAGAACCAGCTGTTTAATGGGGTTCTTATTTTATCTCAAAGAAAATCTGGAGGCATTTGTACATTTTGGAATTATTTCATAAGTAGATCTTTCAGTACAATACTGGCAATATTTCTGTTTTGCAGATAAATGACCGGGAATACTCAATATCCTCTTTCTGCGCTTCAATGGGTAGAAAAAATTTTAGACTTAAAACTGTACAGAATCTATATTTAGGGGACCCTGGGTGGCACAGCAGTTAAGTGTCTGCCTTCTGCTCAGGGCGTGATCCCGGCGTTATGGGATTGAGCCCCACATCAGGCTCTTCCGCTATGAACCTGCTTCTTCCTCTCCCACTCCCCCTGCTTGTGTTCCCTCTCTCGCTGGCTGTCTCTATCTCTGTCAAATAAATAAATAAAATCTTTAAAAAAAAGAATCTATATTTATTTTATTTCTTTTAAAAATTTATTTATTTATTTTAGGTGGGAGGACAGAGGGAGGCAGAGAGAACCTTCAAGCAGACTCCCCGCTGAATGCGGAGCCTGATGCAGGACTCAATCTCACAACCCTGAGATCATGATCTGAGCTGAAATCAAGAGTTGGATGCTTAACTGACTGAATGACCCAGGCGCCCCTAGAATCTGTATTAAAATGAAGATTGCCTAATATTAAGTATGTTTATGAGGGATTATTTGTACCAGAGTAGATCCTAAGTAGCTTAATCTATTTCTAATAAATATATATACAAGCCAAAAGAAGAAAATGACAATCACCTACGATCCCACTTAACACTTTGATTTTATATATAAATTATATTTATAATATGTTATATTATACATACACTCACAGACACACACAAATTTGGCTGTGATTTTTTAACCAAAATAGGTCTTACTGTATATCTCATTTAAAAATTTCTTACTGTCTTTAAAAATGTATTGTGAATATCTTTTCACATCAATATAGTTTTTTCAATATATCATTTTTCAAATGATTGCCTAAGGATTACATGATATTAATATGTTATAATTTACTCAATCAACTAGTAACTTATGGACAATTTCTTGCTCAAATCAATGCACCCATCTCCATGGAGAAATTGTTACACAGGCCTTTAATTACTTCTTAGGATAAATTTCTAGAAATGAAATAGGTGGATCAGAGGATTACCATAGTCTAATAATTCTTAACAAATAATGCCAATTGCCTTTGTAAAAGTTCTATTGCTTTCCTCTTTCACCAATAATGTAAAAGGGTTCCCACTTCCTCAAACTCCAATTTACCTGAAGTATGCTTGTTCTTTCATGAGCTCTGGAGATTTGAAGATCTGCTCATCAAAGAATAATATTTTGTTATTGGTTTAATTTGTTTTATTTTGTTAGTAGGAAAGATAATCTTATTTAGCAGTATTATTGGCCATTTATGTTTCTTCTGTTCATTACCTAGTTATATCCTTTGCCCATTTTTCTATTTTGTTTACTTTTTCCTTATTGGTCTTTGATAGCAGTAGTAATATCAGCAGCAAATATCTAACTTTTATCAAGTGTTATGAGCCAGGCCCTGTTCTAGGTGTTTTATGTTTAATCTCGCCTAATGAGGTGATTGCTTTACCAGCCCTGTTTTATAAACAAGGCATCTAGGCACAAAGAGGTTAAGCAATTTACCTAAGTAACATAACTAGTACATTTGGTATATTAAGGAGATTAACAATTCATCATGTACATTATAAAGACCATCAACCTATCAACATGTGTGTTGAAACTGCTTTCATTGTTTTATCCTTCATCATCTATGTGGCAAGGTGACTCTTTCCTGCTAGGATTTCTGGACTCTGTTGCCATCAAATAAATTGGCTTTTCTTTTCTAGTTTTTGCTTTTGATATCTTGATCACCTAAAGAATATGTTAAATAAATATAATTCAAACAAATGCAAACATTCAAACAGTATAAAAAGATACAAAATAAAGAGTTAAATTACATTTTTCCCCTTTGTATAAATCAGAGTTCTACAAAGCAAAAGTATCTCCTTTAACCATTTATGTTTGTCCTATGACTCTAAAGAATATGCATATACCTCCATTTCTTGATTTATCAACTCCACATAGTATATATTGATTTATTATTATGAGAGATGTGACATTTTAGTTAACTGATCCTTTCCTTTCCCTCTCCCCTCTTCCAACTAACTCCCATGAGTGATATAAATTTTGGTTGTGAGTGCCTTTATAACTTTAAGTAATATACTTCAATCTCTATTTCTTGATTTATCAACTTTAGACAGTATGCCTTAACTAAGTGCTTCATTCTTAATGGGGGAAATCACATGTGAAAATGGTTATTCTCTATATTCCTTGGATCATAAAATGCCATATTTATGAAAGAATGCTTCACTAGAAGCAGTTCTATCCTTAGTCATTTTAATGAAAGCAAAGAGATCTGTGTAAGTAGAATGAAAGACAGTGATACAAATGGTTATATAAATTATATGTATCTTTATATAGCATAGATTACATAGATTATAGAGTCTTTTCAACTATATTGCTTTATTTATTGCTCAGAATAATTTTGTAATGTATATAGAACAACTGTTCTTACATTTTATAGGTAAGGAAACAAGCACACAGAGTTTATAGCCATATACAGTCACTCACTGACGTGGTCTTCTAGGTTTGGTTGTGTTTTATTTCTACCCAGCATCCACTTCTTTTTTGTGGCAATATCACTCTGAGCAATAATCCCACCTTTCCCCAGGCTTAGTTTATATGCTTCCAAGTGAAAATGGGCACAGTCTTTTTTTTTTTTTTTTTTTTTGTTAAAGATTTTATTTATTTATGTGACAGAGAGACAGCCAGCGAGAGAGGGAACACAGCAGGGGAGTGAGAGAGGAAGAAGCAGGCTCCCAGCAGAGGAGCCCGATGTGGGACTCGATCCAGGAACGCCGGGATCACGCCCTGAGCCGAAGGCAGACGCTTAACGACTGCGCCACCCAAGCGCCCCAGGGCACAGTCTTAAAGTTATGAAGCATGTGACTTAGAGCTGAGCCAATAAATATAGGACATTTCCCTGGCCACAGTGGGTCTGAAATGGCATTACAATTTATTAAGTGTACTAAGATTTGGACTGGGAATAATGGGACAAAGATGCTTGCTCCATTCTCCTGAAGGAAGGTACAGCCCTCACACATGCTGGCAGCTAACTTGTGACCAGGTGAGGAAGCTAACCCTGAAGAAGTTGAGGGGGAAAAGAAAGAGTTCCTCCTCATTTCACTGGGTCCTTTGCTGCCATTCCTACTCCTGCTGTTCGGTCACATCAGCCAACACAAATTTCCTTTTTGCTTACTCCAGTTTGGGTTGGTTTCCTGTCAACTGTAATAACTGCACAGTTAATCTGTAGCAATCCTGACACCAGCTCTTTTAACTTAAATCTAGGGCTTTTTGTACTCTACCATGCTGCCTCTGAAAGCAATGTCTTTGTTCAGGATTCAAAAACACACATCCTTCAAGACCTCTTCAATATGTCTTTTGCTTTCCCTCATAGCCTATTAAACAATCTTTAGAAATGCAAAACCATCATGTGGAATTCATTCATTTATGAACCAATAAACATTCTACCTGTTTGGGCATGACATTTCCTACATATTTAAAATGACAATATGGGTCAGAGAGAGACAAGCTAATTTCAAAATTTTTGTTAAATACAGTTACTCTTACTTTAAGATGAACAATTCTGGATCATTTTAAGCCATAGGGATACCATCCACCACCTGCTGCAGTGTATAATAGTTGTGGTCATCAAATTCAATTATATGTTAGTTGTCTGAAACTCAGAGCACATTTAACCTAAGAAAGAGTATTATAATTTGCCATTGGCTTCTTAGACTAGCACAGAAAAGCTGACTTCATCTAAAATGTGGCTAAATTACTATATATCTGAATGAAATGCTGAGCACAGTATTGTCACAATGCTAACAATTAAAATTTGAAAAATACTAAAACTGAAAAGGATGGTTCTTTTTTTTCTTTTTTAAAGATTTTATTTATTTGACACAGAAGGAGAGAGAGCACAAACAGGGGAGCAGCAGGCAGAGGAAGAAGCAGGCTCCCCACTGAGCAGGGAGCCCAATGCAGACCTTGATCTCAGGACCCTGGGATCATGACCTGAGCCAAAGGCAGCTGCTTAATGACTGAGCCACCCAGGCATCCCAGGGATGGTTCTTAAACAGGAATATTTGGTGGTGGGAGATGGGAATGTAAATGAAAGTGTGTGGCCATTCCAAAGGAGCTCTGGAGGTAGTGCCAAGGGCCATAGTGGTCGATGATTTGAGTTCTTTATTTAACTTGATTTCATATCAAAATGCGTAACTTTGAAATTACATTGAAATTACACTAAAGATTTGTGAAAGGAGTAAATTATAAGACCACGGAATCTTAAAAGGCAGAAAAGATTTGGATAAATATATTAAAGACATATGTAATAGGAGAAGACTTCCATGGAGCAGGAGGTATTCTCTTCAGAGGAGACTCAAAGAGCCTCCAAGCTCAGAAAGACATTGTGTCTGTGCCTGAAGGACTGCAGTGGAACAGCTGCACCAGACTGCATGTAACTTCATCCTTTCTCCCCAAGAGGGAGAGATTGGCATCAGAGACAGCCTGAGAGTCTCTTAGAAGGTAATGCCTACTAAAGATTAGCACACAGACATGAGTGATAAAGCACATATGAAAACTCACCACGGGGACACCTGGGTGGCTCAGTCGTTAAGTGTCTGCCTTCGGCTCAGGTAATGATCCCAGGGCCGGGACTGAGTCCCACATTGGGCTCCCTACTTAGTGGGGGGCCTGCTTCTCCCTCTGCCTGCCGTTCCCCTTACTTGTGCTCTCTCTGTCTCTTTCTCTGACAAATAAATAAATAAATAAATAAAATCCTAAAAAAAACTTCTAAAAAATTAGAAAAAGAAAACTCACTGATGAGGGAACAGAAGGCAAGCTGAGGACAAAGCAGAAACTGACCCCCCCCCCCTCCATGGGATGTATGTGACATTCCTCAGGCACTCTTGGCTGCCCTAAAGGACAAAGAAATAGTTAACCTATAGATACCACAATCCTGCAAGACTTAAGTCTCCCTCAGTTTACAAATGTTTTAGCAGTTTACAAGAACCTACCTTCCAGAAGGGAATGTAGATACTATTTAATGTCCTTGTAGTCTGCAGCCTCCAGGAAGTTCCCGACTATCTTCATGTTAATGCCTTAGGAGAGGGGTAAAAGGCCTTGACTTGACAATGGCAAGGCCTCCGTATCCTGTGAGTCTTCTTTAACATATGAAAGTCCTTTCTTAACCTCCCTTTTTCCTTTCCTCCCCCAACCCCATGGTATATAATCAGCCACCCCTCACAACCCGGGGCAGCAGCTCTTTCTGCCCACGGGTCCTGTCCCCGTGCTTTAATAAACCACTAATTTTGCACCAAAGATGCCTCAAGAATTCCTTCTTGGTCGTCAGCTTCGGGCTCCACCCCACTGAACCTTACCTGTATTCCGTAACCTCATCATCACCACCATTAGATATGGAGCAGACCCAACAAATGGCAGAATTAATGAAAAAAATAGACAAATATTTTTAAAAATTTAAAATAAAACTGATTAAAATGTCTAAAGAGATGAAAAAGGGATTGGAATCCATAAGAAAAAAACAGCACCCTATGGACTCTGGGAAACAAGCTGAGGGCTTCAGAGGGGAGAGGGGTGGGGGATTGGGATGGGCTGGTGATGGGTAGTAAGGAGGGCACATATTGCCTGGAGCACTGGGTGTTATACGCAAGTAATGAATCATGGAACACTGCATCAAAAGCTGGGGATGTACTGTATGGTGACTAACATAACATAATAAAAAATTATTATTAAAAAAAACAAAAAAAAACCAAAATGCGTAACTTTTCCATGGTACAAGAAGAGCTCTACCGTTATTCTTAAACTTCTAAACTACACAAAGATGGAACTAACAAGAAGAAAGCACAAAAGGGATTTCATTTGTTCTTTTTTTTTTTTTTTAAGATTTATTTATTTATTTTAGAGAGAGAGAGGAGAGCATGCATGTGCCTGTGTGTGTGTGTGCATGAGCGGGGGAAGGAGCAGATGGGGAGAATCCCCAAGCAGACTCCCCACTGAGCACGGAGCCTAATGTTGGGCTCCATCCCTTAATCCCTGAGATCATGACCTGAGCCAAAACCAAGAGTCAGATGCTTATCCAACTGAGCCACCCAGGCGCTCCTCATTGTTCTTTTAATTTGCATTTCATGCATATAGACTCTGTGTTCAAAAAGTTACTATCTAAAAAAAGGCAAATATAAGTGTAAACCCAAAACTGCCCTGCTATGCTGGAAGGGAATTGACAGAGGTTCATGCAGGGCTAGATTAGGGGCTTAGCATGTGGGCCAGTTGTTCCTGAAGGAGACTGAGGTAGGTGGTGAAAGACCCAATAAGGCAGAAACAAGCTGGGGAGGAGTGAACTCTGTGCATGTAAAGGCATGAATTACCAGGCACAGAGTTGTGTCAGGGTGCTATGCACAGTTTCATGTGAAGGAAGAGGACAGGGAAGAGACAAACATTTGAACTTCTAGTCTAAAAGTCATGAGAAACTTTTAAATAGGGCTTTTCTAAGGGAGCAAGAATATAGTTGAAAGACAGAGTCTGGGGATGGTGCATTAAAAAGAGAGGGAATACGTGCGTGTAAGTAGGTATATAAAAAGATATTGTCATATGTGCTGGAAACTAAGTTTAAAAAGCACATAAGTAAGTGAGCAAAGTGAACAGTACAACATTGTGGAAAACTGTGCAGGGTGGAGGACGTGGCCAGCCACAGATGGCACTGGTAGACAGCCCAGATCCAGGATGGTGCACATACACACTCCTCCGTAGAGCTCAGGAAGTGGGGTCCAGGTATGCCAGGTAGAAGAAAGAGCCTGCAGTTTGAATGTGTGAAGTTTCCATGTCAAGTATTCCTAGTTTAGTTTTCCTTTAACTTTAAAGGTGGAACTCTTTGGGAATCACTTTGTGTGACACGTCAATCGCCAAATCTGGGAAACATAAGATTTTGGCTAGAATGGCAAGTGTCTTGTACCTAGTAAGGAAGGGATCTTGCCACGGTGGGAAACACTTTTTAATACATGCAATGCATGGGTAGATGAGAGAAAAGGCACTGCCATAATAACCATGTATTGACCTGAAGAGATAATAAATAGACTGTTTCAAATGCCCCTGGGGCTTGTGCACAACAGCATCAACATTCATCCTTGGAGTCTGCCTTTTTTAGAGGGAAACTACTGTGAATGATGGTGCTGAAAGTGGAAAGGCCAAACTCTCCCTTGGTTGTAGCTCCATGACTCTTTCCCAAGCTCATTTGTGCTTTAGTGGTTTCGTTTTGCTTGGCCTTTTACAACTTGGCAGCCCAGAAAGCAAAAATGAGGGACTCAGCAGATTTTAAGAAATTTTTACTCCAAATGTTCCTTTAATACTCCTATTTCTTGGACAGAGATTCCTGATGTCCTAATTAATTGTTCCTGGTACTTTCTTTAAAAGCATCCTTTAACATTTGTGAATCTGCCATGGCTTTTGCTCTCAGTTTGCACTCACCGATATTTTCCTTTAATGCAGGAAAGGCACTTCTTGGGCCAGGTGAAATACAAATTTATTTGAAGACCTTGCTTAAAAGTTGCTGAATTCACTGGCAACTTTGGGTGGCAGCCTTAAGAAATGTCAGCTGGTAGAAGAATAGTGCTGCTCTGTTGTTTCCTACTCTCCTCTGTGAGATCTGGCTTTTAAACAACTTTTGTTACTTCACAATACATTTTCAAATGCATTTGAAGTAATTAACACCCTGAATTGAGGCCTGTTGTCACATTTAATTGTCAGCTATTTTCCTTTGGGGTATTTGACAGTTGCCCAAAATGTTGGTCTTAATCTAAAACCAAGAAGAGACCTCTGACATAGTGAAAGCCACCAAAATGGCATTTATTAAAAATAAAAGGCAAGTGTCTAAAGGGGAGGTGGAGAAAAAGCACTAGTTCTCATCTCGAAAAGAAAATTCTTCCAGGGTCAAAGGAAAATTATGTTAGTGCCGAGCTGAAGCTCCATTAGTTTCACAAGTTACACGTGTCACATGAGGATTTAAAGATGTGTGTGTTCCTATAACACATTACATTTGCATTGAGAAATAAAGAGTAGTCTGACTCTCAGGTTCTATCTCCAATTTGTCAAACTTACTATAAATGCAATGGTTAGTGTTAGTCCATTATCTGGAAAATGGTTTGTATAAAGGAAAAAAATTAAATGATATTGATGAGGGAATGCTCATGTGTGCATTCTAGGTACTCTAAGTGAATCAGCCAAATATATGCACCTGAGAAAAAAAGTTGCCCTCTGGGTAGTATCTTGTAATAAGCTGGAAACATGAAACTCATTAATAGTGTTAAAAATTAGTTACTTAATGAATTATACCCATTATTAGAGATTTTCTGTGGTAGCAATTGCTTAAAAACGAGAAATTGCCACATCTCTATGACATAAGAGAAAAGATACTTTAAAGCCACTGGGAATTATCACCAACTGGAAGCATATTTCACATGGTCAAAAAAACAGAGGCCAAGTTCTGGTACTTACTATGTGAGGACAATGGCCACTGCATCATTCAACACACTCTCCCCAAACAGGAGTGTGTACAGGTCAGGGTCAACGTGCAGTTCATGGAAAATGGCCAGCACTGTCACTAGGAGGAAACATACACAAATATGCAGAGTTAGCTGAAACACAGCCATGGATTTGTCATTGCTTGTGGTCACTTCTAAAAAGGATTCATTAAATGCTCATCTTCTCAAATCCATCCTCAGTATCCCCATTGGACCTTCATTAAAAAAATTTTTTTTGATGAGTCACTCCCTTGTTTAGAGATTTCTCTGGCCTTCCCACTGCTTACAGAGAAAGTCTAAGCTCCTTGGTACAAGTCTTCTTTAATCTGCACCCTATTTACCTTCTAGCATCTCCCCCTGTATCCCCTGCTCGCCCTTTGTTGCCTGCTTCAAGTCACACTGAACTTACCATAATTTTCCCCAAATCACCCAAATCATGTAGTTTTTAAATTAACTTTACTTTATATTTTGGTTCACTTTACCAGAGCCGCAATTTCTTTCCCATCCATGAGCTACCTACTATTCCCCCCATTCCTTAAATGCACACACACACACACACACACACACACACACACACACACACACCTTGTTCCCCAAAAATCCTATTCTTCAATTTTTAAAAACCTCTCAAATGTTCCCCAGGACCCCAATTCCTCAGCAGAAATCTGGCTCACTCCTTTTTGATCCCCGCATTTGAATCAAATCACAAAACTTATCATAGAAGAGACTGTGAGCTCCCTGGGGACACAGGGTACTTGGCAACACAGGGTACTTGGCAAATGCTCAGTAAGTGTTTGATGCATGAATGACTGAGTGAATGAATGCATTAATGAGTGAATGTTGTTACATGGCCTACTTCCGTGAAGGGAGAGGTGGCCAGCACCTGGCTCTCCTTCTCTCTTGAGATTATACTCATCTACAAAGATGAATCCTATATTTCTAAGAGCAGGACCTAAGGATTTGTTTCTGGCGGCCTGCTGCATGGCTACTATATGCACACATATTGTATGAAGCCTCTGAGCATACATCAGGACAGCAAATAATCACACACTGATTATCTGTGTTCATCAAAGCCATTCAGTGTCTTGATACTTGAAACAATTATGCAAAGCGTGAACAGCAATCATTAGGAAAATGATCCATTGAGTTGATTGCCAAAGGGGTAAAGAGGATGACTGGGAATGATACTGATGGTAAATTTTTAAGGCAGAGTGGGCATTTTCATTTCTGTTCTCTCCTATTTCATGGACTGTGAAGTTAGTAACTATGTTGTATAAAAGAATAGTGCTATGGGGAAGAAAAGTTGAGTTGGAAGGTTTTGTAAGTAGAATCAAGAAGTTTGGTACTTGTTCTGCTGCAATGGGGAGCTAGGAAAGGATTTTAATCAGAAGAGTGACAATCTGATTTTGGTTTTGGAAATAAAGCACAGGCAGCAGGGAAGAGGGCAGAATGGACATGTGGCTAGAGGCTTTACCAAATGTTCTACCAATAAATGAGCTGTATTGAGATAGAAAGAATCCTAGATTCAGACTCACAAACTCCTGTACATCCTGCTTCGCCCAGCACATCCACCATCCTGAATTCTGATAGGTGAATGGCCACAGTGCTTTGTACTTCACTTATTCATTTTTATCTTCCCTGTGTGTCACTAGCCCTTAGGACAGGGCTACAATATAGCAAGCCTTTAATGAGTGAATATATAAAAGGTAATGTCAGAGAGGACACAGCAAAAGAGACTGCATGTCCAAGATATTTGGGATGGAGAACTGATGAGTCTTTGTGTTTGAAAGGCAGCAAGGGGTGACTCTAGGTTTCAATCCTAGACAATTAGTGGATGGGGCTGCAAAAGCAAAATTAGTTTGTAGACAGGGGAATTCAGTAAGTTTGGTTTTGGACATGTTGACTTAAATAGGTAGAATTTCAAATGGAAATTTCAATAAGAAAGCTGAAAATAAAAGGCTGGAACTATACAGAGTTAAGGCAGAAGAAAGAATTTGGGGGTTATAAGCATATAGATGAAACATAAAGCCACAAGACTGGCCGAACACCTGGGCAAAGTACATAGACAAAGAAGAGAGTTCATAAGAGATTCTTAGGGACATTTACAGTTAAGGGATGAATGGAGGAAATAAAAAGCATGAAAAACACATGTGATGTATTTGCCAAACCTGACACTATGCATGAACAAGTCAGCTGGAAACTATATCCATCATGAATTTCTATAGATAGATTCTTATTTTATCCTAGAGGAAGGAGTTTTGACCTCAACAACCAGCTTTAGGATAGAAGAGACAACAGAAATAAAATGTCATGAATTGGCATGACAATTAGCCAGATCCCATTTTGCCAGGCATAGAATCAATTTCATTAGTCTAGATGAATAGGTCCTTAATTATGATAGGCAAAATGGCAGAGATGTACTCTCTAGTAGTGGGTAGGTGTTCACATTTGCTACAACCCTTAGTCCTTGCAGGTAGTGGCAGGAGGGGAGGGCAGCAATTATCTCTGCTTAGTAATCTCTTTCTCTTTCTTAGATAGAGTTAAGACTTTGTATCTCAACAAAACAAAGAGGCTTCAGTTGGGGGTTTTAATTAGCAGCATCTTCCTTTTGCTAGGATCTTGTGGAATAAAGGTAAAGTTATTCTTAAATTACAAAGTTCTATCATGGCAGTTTTATTGTTGATTTTAGTCTCTGTAGTTATGTGCATTTTCTAAGCTCTGAAGATGACTTACAGCTCATCTGCACTCCCAGAAGGTTTCCTAGACTCACAAATAGTAATGAAGAACCTGTGGTCCTCTCCCCACCTCCCCAGTTATGGGGTCTCCTCTGTGCTGAGAGGGACTCTTCATCTTTCCAGTGAGAACTTTAGGCTTTTGGAGGGAAAGGCTTTTAATTGAATATCTAGTTTTGTTCAAAACTGTTCTAGCATTCCCACAATTCCTTTTCCACAAAGAACTGAACTCCACTTCATAAGTGATATCCCACACAAAAGAGAAAAACTATTACTTTGCACATTCCTATCTACCCTGTCAAGAAATAAAGCCAGGCAGTGTATCCTACAAGATGGAATATTTGCTGGAACCACAAATGAGTTGAATAGGTGAGTCAGGAGATTAGCAACCCACTCTTGCTGCTAAGCTTGGAGTTCTTAAAGAAACTCATTTAATTAGCTCACTGGCAGGGCTCAATCATACACAGAATGTCCAAGACTCTGTGGCACCTTCCCAGGAGACAATCTTGGAACGGTGGTGGACATGCTCGCACCAGCTCTGCCCACACCTGGTTGGGTTTGTAAGGACAACCTGGGCCCAAGGTTGGCCAAAAAGCAATGCCTATTTAGATGAGACTTCTTGTGAGAGTAGAAGGAGAACACACTGGACACCATGTAGATAGGAAGGGGTGGAGACACAATCCAATTTCTTAAAACTCTGATTTTAGCAGGGATTTGGTCTTATTTGCCTTTGTCACACTTCAGTTCCACTTATCTCTTGGTGGCAAGTTCTAACACTCCACTTGGGGCTTGGGGCTCCTGCTCCTCCATACACCCTCTCCCCACCTGACTTTTTAGCTAGAGAAAAACCCATTTTGTCTCTCAAATTGGTAGTAACGGATACAAGCACATATAATCTTATGCTTAAACAGATGAGCACACACATACACACACACACACACACACACACACACACACACACACACACACACACACACAGCTACTCCAGGTGAGAGTAGTGGATGATTGAGAAATGTCATTGAATCACTGGAGATTTCTGAGAAAATAAATAATTGCAGCAGTCAAGCAGCAAGGGGTAGTAGGGGGCATGAAGTGGTGCGGATTGCACTTCTAAGAAGCTGGTGATGAGGGGTAGAGAAAAAATAGTAGCCTATGGGGTATAAAGCCAAGTGAGACTTTCTCTTAGGTTTCTAACTTATAGGTTGGATAGAATAAGCCAGAGGAAAGAGAGGTTGAAGACAGAGGAGAAAGAAGGGAAACTGTTGGATCAAGGTCAAGAGAAGGCACAGAACAACTGAGGGGTTGAAATAAAGTTGTCTTCTCAGTAAAGCAAGATCATTTGCTGAGAGCAAGGGGACTAATGCATGAATTAGAGATTAAAGAAGGGTTGAAAAGGTCCAGAACATCGGGTGGGGGGAATGATTCAAGTTTTATGAAAAATTGTGAAGGTCATATATAGGATAATTCTCATTCTTCAAGAGAAAAGCCCCAACAGTGAAGTAATATGATATTTTGATTAATTTCTTCATCATACCAAGAGGCTCGTCCCCTACTACAACTTTATTATAGCATCAAAACTAATATTTTCTCATCTCAAATATAATATGCATAACTGGAGAAAATAACACAGATTATGACTGTAGAACCCCATCAATACATCCATGTGCTGATTCTTAAAAGATGTTTTCCTTTTTTTTTTTTTTTTAAATGCTAGCATTTTAACTGACCACTTTCCCAATGCTCTTTCTCTTTCAGTCACTTCTAAATCTTCAGGGTGATTTAATGACAGTCCCTTCCCTAGGATCTCCATTAGCAGCTTTCTGACCCATATTTTTTTGGTGTTTTACAAGGAATTTAAATTTCAAATGATATTTTAATGCAGAAGCTCTCAGCAACCTGGAACAAGATCTGCCTGGGTCCATGAACAACTCCACACAATAGTTCTTACCCCTGTTGTTCTAAGTTATCACTCAGTCTTGTCAAAATGCTGTCTTTCCCTGGAGAGTGCTTTCTGTGGTTTTCTGTGCAAATCAGTATGTATGACACTTGTCCCTGATACATGGAGAATCAAATATCTCAGGCTTGTGCAACAGAATTGTGTCAGGCCTGACAGGTGGAGAACCCTGGAATTCTCATAAACAAGGTAGCATTTTTCCAATTCCAAAAGTGAGTTATTGTGAAACTGTGTTTTCTTTTTCTCAGAAGGTTGATGGAGGAGGAAATTCTCCTGTAACTTTCCCCACTTTTCTGATATTGTACATAGTGAGATTTCAAGAACAGGCTTCCAAAAAAAATTGAGGCATTCTGGATACAGGCTGAAATACTGGAACTGTTTTTTTGAGTCTAAACCTTCTTAGTGGAGACTTGTCAGCAGAATTAGGACACAAATTGTTTTTGCCAGTCAATCTCTGCTAATCATATCCCAGAAATACAACTAGAAAACCTCAGCCTTCTAAAATAGATCAGAGAAACAATACTAGAACTAGAAAGCTAATCACTAGATGTTACTTCATTGAGGTAATTCTAAACGAGAAGTTACACAAAACTACATGAATGATTTAGTCTTAAAACCTTGTAATTTTATTTTGGCCATCAATATGATATATAATTTTGGTACAGAGTTAGTAGTAGAGAAAATACTATATGCAATCACACTATTATAGTCTTCATCACCAAGGATCCTTGGGAGAAATAAGCTCTCATGCCCCAAGGCTATGTTTTCAAAGTATCATCTAGGGACCCCTGGGGGTTTTTGAGACCTATACAGGAAGATCCCCAAGGTCAAATACATTTTCAGAGTAATATGAAAATGTTACTTGCTTTTTTCATTCTTATCTGTGTACAGTGGAATTTTCCAGGGGCTATAGGATGCAGGATAGTGTGATTGAATGCAGAAGCAGATGTGAGAATCCAGCTGTCTTTTATAACAACACACATTAAAAAATGTAACACAATGTAACTCTTCTTAGTAAATTTTTTTTGCTTTGGAAATTATTTTTCATAAAAATATGTTATTTAAGATGTAAATGGTTTATGATTACTATTACTGTTTTTTTTATTTTTAGAGAGAGACTGGGGGGGGGGTCAGAGGGAGAGAGAGAATCTTAAGCAGGCCCCACGCCCATCATGGAGCCCAACTCGGGGCTCAATCTCACAACCCTGGGATTATGACCTGAGCCAAGATCAAGAGTTTGATGCTTAACTGACTGAGCCACCCAGGCATCCCTATGATTGTTATTTTCAATTAACAAATATGTTGTAAAATTTTTAAAGTTCTAATATAGTAAATATTAATAGATATAACACACATAAACAAAAACTCCTTGGGGTCTTTCCCTAATTTTGAAGAGTTGTAAAGGGCTTGTGAACAACAAAAAGCTTTAGAAGCACTGTCCTAAGGCATTTGTTGTATGTAATGAATTAACTTATATTCTATGCATTCAGCTAAGCATCATCTTGTAAAGAAATGAAAAAAATAGTCCCTCAAATAATTTTCTATAGTGCTCAATTCTCATGTTGGATTCCTGTTGAGTAAGGCTCCCTAGATCTTACTATCTCTTGTCACACAGTAACAAGCCAATTCTTTTGGCATACACATAGAGGATTTCTATGAACTCTTAAATGAGAAAAATTATTCTTTTCACATTAACTCCACTAGTACACTTCTGGAATCACATTTCTGTCATTAGTATTTTTACTTGTTTAGGTCCTTTTTTTTTTTGGAATGTAAGCGTTTTGTGGACAGAGCTTGTTTCTTCAGTATGTAGATGCATAATGAAAACCTTGATAATCACACATCTTTTCCTTGACTTGAAACATGGCTAAATGGTGTTCCAGAATAATTTACTTTCTCTTGTGCTTAAAAACCAAAAGTAAGCTCCTTAGAAGTCACTGAGAGTATAAAAAAGGTCATCTGAAGATCATGATGTTTGGCATTGAGAAGAGAAAAATAAATAAAATATATAAAGATTGAAAAGAGAGAAACCTGAGAATAAATCTGGGGTTGGGGGATGTTTTCCAGATCTTGTATTTGGGAATTTATGGGCTTAAATCTGCTGGCACTTTAGCTAGTACTTTAAAATTTTTCCCAAAGGTACCTACAACAGGAATATTCTAAATTTAACATTAGCACAGAACATAAACATTTAACGAAGACCCAATTTTCTCACCGATGGTGTTTAATGAGCCATGGTGCAGTTTAATGGGGAATCTTTGCAGTATGCCCAATATCTGAGTGCAGATGACTCACCCTGTCATACAAGGATTCTCCAATCAGGATTACTAGCTAAGCATTTTGCCATTTTAAAAATGAACATGGTAGACAACGGTTTGCCTACAAATCACTAAATAAATGCAGAGAAAAGCTCAGTGGAGTCATAAAGCAGCCAAAATTTGGATAAGTCCCAAGAAATCAACACTTAGAGGTAAAAATATCACTGTGACCCATTAAATGTAACAATTGTAAGGAAAGGCATAATTGTGTTAGTCATGATTCTAGTCACATCAAATAAGTGGGCCTCACAGACAATTTTTCTCTTGCCACAAAAATATGTGAAACAAATAGTGTCATATATTATCATTCCTCAACTTGTGGATCAAAACCCTGAGGGACAATACAGGAAGGTTTCAAAGTGAAGGGTGAATATTCCTGTTTTCTAAGCAGATTAGCAAAACTGCCAAGAGTGAACAAAAGTAATATTGAGAACAGTCAACACTGAGCATGTGAGAGAGAAAGGGGAAAAAAGACATGAGGAAAGAAATCATATCATGATTCCTGTCATCACTCTGTATGGTAGGCTGAATAATGTCACCCAAAGATGTTCATACTCTAATGTCTGGAAGCTATGCATATATTACCTTATATGGCAAAAGACACAGTGCAGATGTAATTAAGTTTACCTTAAAACAGGTAGATTATGTTGGATTATATGGATGGATCCAATTAAGTCACATGAGACCTTAAATGCAGAGAAACTTCTTTGCCTGGAGTCAGAGAGATGCAGCTGAAGAGAAGGCAGAAAAGAGACTCAAAAACAGGAATGCCAGGAAGATTTCATGTGTGAGAAAGATACCATACACTGTTGCTGACTTTGAGATGCAGGAGATCACCTGCAAGGGCCGAAGAGAGACCTCTAGGAGGCAAGGGTACCCCCAGCTTTCTGTCAGCAAGGAAACAGGGACCCCTGTCCCACAACTGCAAGGAACAGATTCTTCTAGTCACCTGAGTGAGCCTGGAAGTGGATTCTTCCTACAGCTTTCCTAAAGCTTTCCCTTAAAGAGCCCAGGCAATGAACACTGATTTTGGCCTTGTGAGATCTAGAGTAGAGAACCCAGTTGAATCAACCTGGATTACTGACCTACAGAAGTTTAAGATAATACATATGCATTGTCTTAAGCTGTTTGTGGTCATTTGTTATGGCATCCCTAGCAAACCAGTACACTCTGCTCCCCTCTCACAGGAGGAACTACAAAATGATGGGCAGGTTAAGCCCCCAGGCATTTGACTTTTTAATATATGAGTTACTGTGCAGGGATGTGGCTAGAACAACCTCTCACAAGCCACAATTGTCCCTGCCCCTACCCCGCCACTGGTAGAAAAGAAGTCACTTAGGGATGCCTGGGTGGCTTAGTCGGTTAAGCATCTGCCTTCAGCTCAGGTCATGATCCCAGAGTCCTGGGATCAAGTCCCGTGTTGGGCTTTTTGCTCAGTGGGGAGCTTGCTTCTCCCTCTGCCAGCAGCTTGTGCTCTCTCTCTCTGACAAATAAATAATAAATTTTTAAAAATCTTAAAAAAAAAAAGTCACTTAGACACATCCATGTCCTAGATCATGCTTAGCAAGGAAAATACAGACCAATGAGAAGGCTGTAAGTTTGCAAATGTGTGACTGTGGGGCCCTTTGTGCTAATTATCCATGTGTGTCACCCTCAGTACAATCGTCACACACAACAGATCACTCATTTACCCAGAATGTATTCTTTTATAGTTCATCCAATCACTTTATTTTCCAGTGTTTATCCTATCTGGGGTACACTGTTGAGCATGGTCAGCATGAAGAATTGGTGCTGAGGTAGGTATAACAAAGTCTAAACCAGGATGAAAGTCAGCACAACTGGACAAACCAAGTCTGAGGAGAGCAAGTCAAAAGTAATAAAGCAGCTTTTAAGCAAGCAATGGCCATTTTTATTTTTCTTCTTTGAACCTTTCCTTTGGTATTTTATAAATTTACTATAATAAGCATGCATTACTTGTAGAATCAGAAAGGACAAAAGCCATTTTAAAAATTGGCAAAACTTAATGAGGAGATAAAGCAGGCAATAGACGAGGACTCCTCCCCTCCCCACTCCTTCTCAGGAGTTCCTCCTTGGGCTTTCAGACTGCCAAGTCCTCTAATATTATGGTACTGTAGACCTTTGCTGTCTCTCAAAGTGCTCTCTTTTTTTACACTGGGGAGACTAGCCCCTCTTTGCTTCCCTTCTTCAGCCTCTCTTTCTCTCTCTCTCTCCTTTGTGAATCCATTGTTTTAATACAAATGCTGCCCAGGAATACCTCCTCAGTTCCCTTCTCACTCTACCAACTTGTCCTGGGCAATCGCAACCACACCCAGTCATCTTAATTTCCAGCCTATGCCTTTCTCTCTGTCACCTACAGACTCCCATATTCAGCCATTGCCAAGACAACCCCACCTGGAGTTCTTCTGCTGGGACAAATACTTATTAAGCACCAACTGTGTGTCTGATGCTGAATGTGGATGTTCCCTACCCCCTAGTCAGCCCCAGTCAATCTGCTGCTCTTACTCTTGAATTACTCAGAAATGGAATTATCACCAATCAAGAAGCTCTTCGTTTGTGTTAAAAAATGTTGTGATTTATCTTATTTGCAGTGGGAAGATCTCTGGACTTTAGAGGATATGTTATCAAGAGGCAAGCCACACTTTGCAGTTCAGTAGTTTACAAGGTCAGTCAAGGAAAGAAAAAGAAAACAGTTCCAGAGGTGCTATATTACATCAGATACTGCAGCATGAACTAGCTTTGTCGTATCTGAAATTTTAGCCCTCTATGGTAATCCTTTCTGGACTGGAAAATAATATAAGAATGCAGAAGTTTGACTGTAGATAAATGCATTTTATTATGTGAAAGCAGCATTAAAAAAAAAACCCTGAGAAATAGATTGCAAGCATTTTAACTTTTCTTTGAATTGGTTCTCTTGGATAAAAAGTTGGTCATCACTGGTTATCATTTGTTCATCTACATATTCACTGACGCTTTTTATAGTTTCTGGCAAGCAGTAGACAATTCTGTTGATTAAATGAGTGAATGAATGAATGACTCCTGAAGGTCATGCACCATGTAGCTAACTCCTTGAGGAGCATACCAGGTCCTGCCTTTCTTGTATTCTCTCACTGTGATCAGCCACTTCTTAGTCCACTCACTGACCTGGCAGCACTTGTTATAAAAAGCTGTCTCCATATCAGTTCAAAAAAATAAATTGAACAACATAATGCTTTTTATCTGTAGTACCCAGGTAAAGGGTCAGTCTCTGTCCTTTCTTGGCTATGTTCTAGGAGGGAAGCCACTTTGCAAGGAATTCTAAAATGAGGGGCCACTGAGAGGCTATGTAGGGCAAGAGGACCCAATCCCAGTCGGCTACTAGTGGGTGCTCTCTTGGCTCCTCTGGGCATCTCACTCTTAAGGAGGCACTCACTTTCAGGGTTGTGCATGTGCTAACTCTGTACTTACACAACCCTAAGAGTAAGTGTCTTCAACTTGACTCTCTAGTTGCCTTACTCCTCCATGGTTTTGACCTCAGTCAGCCAAACGGAGCTCTAGAGGGAGCCAGACAGCTTCTTGTCCAAGGAAATACTCTCTAAGAAATTTCCAAATCCAATTTGCCACAACGTGCAACATCTTCGTTAGCACATAAATGGAACATGTGGGCTGGACCCTGACTTTCAAAACGTCTGCCCTGCAGGTCTGTCTTTGAGTATTGCTGAGAATGAACTGCTTTCATTTAAACAGAGCCATTCTATTCCCCAAAGCAGTGAGCCAGAGAGGTCTGTCAGCCACAGCTGTTTTCCAGCTGTCCATGGAGCTGTTGAATTGCTTCAAACAGTTTTTCAGTGTTCTTGAAATCCCATCCTCAGAACACCTGGAGTCTTGCTTTATCCACTTTCAATATCCTGAAGCATTTATATAGTAGGTTGCCATCTATTATCTTCTCCAGTTTTGTTCTGTGGAGCTGAATTTCCATACCTGGGCTTCCAATGTCTGAAGAGAGACCTTTGTGCCAAAATCTTGCTATTTACAACTCTGTCCCAATATAGAGATAATGGTTGGAATTTGACTCTGATGTAAAACCAACCTGCGTTCAGATCCTAGCTGTGATGCAAATAAACTTGGTGATCTTGAGCCAGTTACTTAACCTCACTATGCTTTCAGTAACCTTCGTCAATACAGTGGAGATAAAAATATTCCCTCCCTCATAAGTTTTTGGATAACAATGAAATGGGATAATTCGTGTAAAGGGTCTAGTAAATTATAGCTCAATTAATGATGGCTATGATTACTGTTATTCATGTCATCAAAACCATCAGAGAGTTTGTCCACTCTAAGATGGAATAATACCTTCTACCTGCGTGTTTCTTCTTTGACCCTCAAAAATCACTTCAAGAGCGAAAAATGGATATTATCAAGCAGAAAAAGCAATGGAAACTCTTCTCTACTTTCCTCTCTCACAAATTATCCCTTGAATTTCTGCATTTGGAAAGAACACCTAATTCTTGTTCACTGGGCATTTACTTTCTCTTTTGGAGACTCAGTGTCCCCATCTAAAAATGAGGTTGAGTGAGATTGTCTTTAAGGTCCTTTCAAAGCTAAAATTCTATGGCTCTCTGACTGAAACTTCAAACTAAAGACTCCAGGTGTGGGGTGTACATGTTTTCCTAATTATGCTGATGGAGCCTGGCTGCAGCACTGAAATCATGGGTTGCACAACAGCAAGTACAGAATAGTGTCATGGACAAGTGATTGTAAGTTTGATTCTTGTCTGCATGAGTGAGGAGAGAGTTGTTATAACAGCAAGTGCATGTGCCCTCCTTGCTTGACCCTGACGCCCAGGAGTATCAAGCCGGGACACCCCCAAATGTGTCTGAGCCCAGGGAGATCTTGCTAAGTTTGAGCAGGTCATATTCTCTGTTGTCCTATATGGGAATGAAAACCACTACTTGTAGGGCCATCTCTTACAGGAGAGAAACATGGTTCATGGTTCCTCCAAATGACATGTTATCTCCTTCAATAAGGCAAAATATTGGCTTAAGGTGAGGGCAGCTCTAAGCCCTCCCAATTCCTTCCCACGTGAGTGGTACAGGGGTCCATGGGACCCTTCCTCTGTGCTTACAAAGATGCTTGGACTACCACTGTCTTATCTTTAAACTTGTATCTACAGCCCCATTTAAAGATTTTTTAAAAAGATTTATTTATTCATTTGAGGGGGGTGGGGGAGAGGGCAGAGGGAGAAGGAGAGAGAATTTCAAGCAGATTCACACTGAGCATGGAGCCTGAAGCTGGGGTCAATTTCACAGACCCTCAGATCATGTCCTGAGCCAAAACCAAGAGTCAGATGCTTAACCACTGTGCCACCCAGGTGCCCTTACAGCCCCCCTTAGACTGGAGCTTCTTGAGGGCAGGATCTGGGTCTGATTTATTGCCCTTTCCCTCAACCAGTCCTACAGTGCTTACTACATAGCAGGTGCTGAATAAATGTTTGCTAAGTGAAATTAATCATAAAAAGAACTTGACTATTGAGTTCCATTTTGTGTTGAGTCTAATTGGCACATCACTGTTCTATTTTGAGAAGTAGCAGTCGTCTAGAAAAAAGAACATTGGACATGTTTTGTCTCCCATCTCTGGCACTTATGAGCCTTGTATATTTAAATAAACCACTTATGTATTTAGAATCTCAGTTTATTAGAATGGAGATAATTGACTGTGGTGGTGATCAAATTAGATGATATATGTGTACACACTTAGTTAATGGTTGTTATCACTAGATGACACACTCCCAAGCAGGAAAATTCAGATGGAGCTTTTCATTTGCTGCCAATTGGTGGCTTTGGGTTGCTTCTAAATATTGACTCAAGTGCACCATTGGTTTATGGGTAGAATAAAGATGTTACTGATTTTAGAACTAGCTGCAAATTAGCTAAAGTCAATCATATATTTTGGTCACATATGTTAGTATCTTGCAAAAACATAGTCTAGTTATCTAAGGAAATAGAAGCTCTGGCTTTTGTATCAATCTTTCTTTAACTTATTATGAAATCTTCAGAAAATTAAAAAAAATTCTCTGCACCCAATTATTTCACTTAAATGCATCCTCTCTACTCAAGAAAACTACATGAAAATAACTGAAGTGCTGTGTGTGGAAGCTGAGTTCTTTGAAAGAGATACACAATATAAATCTAAGCTGTTATTTTTATTTCTGAGTAAATTTGTTCAAGAATAGAGTCTGGGTTTATATGATGGTGTTTTATAGACCTAGGTTTATGTAGAGGCTTTTTAACTGATACTATCCCAGTGTACTTAATATGGAATTGGATAAACAAAGAAAATGCAGTTGAGTTCTGTTAAATGACACTGTATACAGGTTTGAAACACATTGCATAGTGAAAATGGCTGGTCGTTCTGCAGTCTCCAGAAACCTGTTGTCTTCAATGGGAAGTACGCTGTCTAATATCCTCTGACTTCCTCAGAGGTACAATTTTTCCCCCCTGAAATTCAATGAAAGCATAAGAAAAGACCCTGAGTGTTCCCTCACTGTTTCTCTTCTCCCACAGAAACACTAATACAATACTTCTCTACCAAAATATGATACAAAATGTAGAGTCACCCAAGTTTGTCCACAAAAAACTGCACAAATGGTTCAAGGACATGAACCTTAAACTATGTGTAAGCATTATTTTTTCCTTCAGAATGTGGGCATAAAACCATCTCAGTCTCCTCCCATGCTGCTTAGCAGATATTAAATGAATGTTGTCTCTGTTCTCTAGGCCAGCCTGGTACTGAAGGAACTACTTTGTACATTACATCGTATTTTTGACTGCAAATAGAAAGTTATTCAGTTTTCTCTTGGATTCCTGTGTAGAATGTTGATAATACCAGTGATGAGAAACCGCAAACTTACCGTAGTCTAAAACTCTGAAATGCATAGGCAGAGTGGGCCGGAAGTGAAAAAAAAAAACACAATATATATGACTTTAAAAAGAAGACATGACCCAAACAAAAGAAATTGATGAAGACCACAATTAAATATTGAAAAACGACAGTGAAAAGGAGAGTGTGAACCATGAGAGACTGTGGACTCTGGGAAACAAACTGAGGGCTTCAGAGGGGAGGGGAGTGGGGGATTGGGATAGGCCGGTGATGGGTATTAAGAAGGGCACATATTGCATAGTGCGCTGGGTGTTATACGCAAATAATGAATCATGGAACATTGCATCAAAAACTGGAGATGTACTGTATGGTGACTAATATAACAAAATAAAAATTATGGAAAAAAAAAGAAAAGGAGAATGTGATCAAAACTAAGCTAAAAAATAAAAACTTTTCTGATTATGACAATGTTGGTAATCATTTCTCCTATGTTAAAAAAGGAAAACTAAGCTAAAAAATAAAAACTTTTCTGATTATGACAATGTTGGTAATCATTTCTCCTATGTTAAAAAAAAAACCCCACAAGATTCTAACCAGAGAATTCAATGGCAAATGAAAAATCATGAGACAGCCCTATTAAGTCACCCTTACTGGAGAGGCATTTCTCCAAAAAAAAAACTGTTCTACTTTTAATTATATGTTCTTGGGTCTGTTAATCAGCCATCTTCCTCAAGGCTAAGCTTGGTGCAAATAACAGACAAGGATTCAGCAAAATGCCCTGTTTAATTAAAAAGAATTTAATTAAAAATATTTTTATACACATGACCAATCATCATTATTTATGCAGATGTTTCTTTGTGGTTCTTTGGAAAGGCTTTTTTTCCTTTTTTCTTCCTCTTTTTTTTTAAATATGCCGTTCTTCTGCAAGAACTGCTGTGAAATGAGAAGCACTATGACTGGTAGTTAATACCTATTTTTATCAAAACAGCAGTGCAGCTCACACATCACCCGTGCAGCCGTAACCATAGTAACCTCAAATAGAAAGGGTCTTCAGATTATCAACACGATCAAAGGTAAGATAGTTCATGTGCCTCTGGAATAGTTACATTGCGGCAAACTTTAAAGGATAAAGGTGTCTTTTTTCCCCCTACAACTTAAATGTTGAATGAAAATAGTGACTTGCAAGTACAGTCTATAAAAACGTTTCTCATTTTGGAAGACT
Organism: Ursus americanus; assembly: GCF_024610735.1. Lineage (NCBI taxonomy): Eukaryota > Metazoa > Chordata > Mammalia > Carnivora > Ursidae > Ursus > Ursus americanus. Next base: position 39,401,311 of record NC_142146.1, read on the forward strand.
CTTATTTCCTCACAGCGTTAACAGAAAAGATGAAAACTCAGTGCTACACATTTGTCCAGTGGTTCTATCTGATTATGCCGAGGAGACAATAATAATCATTTTGCCAACTTGGAGAATTTGTTACAGGGAAAATCCCACCCTTGGGTGCCCTGCAGGATGAGAAGCCATATTTTGTATCCATGTGTTTGGAGGATGGCTATGGTCAGTGGTGATTGTAGACACACTTACAGGGGATAAGATATATAGGGTGATTCAGGGTCTTGACTGGCAGTCCAGTTATGAATAAAAGGAGCTTTTCATTAGAGAAACAGTGGAACTGGTTTTAAAAAGCAGTGAAGTACCAACCCAAACACAGACTTGAATTCGGCTTTATAATTTGTGGTTGGGGGTACGGTGGAGTGGAGAGGGATGGGTGAGCAGAGAATAAAGGCCAGAATACCCACGCTCAATTATTCTAGCAGAGGAACTATGGTTTATATAATTCAAATAGATTGTACAAGCCTATATACAACATTTTGTAATGCCTCAGGTGACTACAAGAACAGCATCTGGAAGCATAGGGAAACTATTTGGAGTTTTAAATATCTAAATGTATAGAAGATATTGCAAAAAGTAGAGAATCCACATGAAGATAAATATAATTCAATTATTTTTTCTTTTAAATATCTTCATATTGGAGCTTGACTATGAAAGTGGGTGAACAAGTAATGAAATATGAGAAAACAGTTATTTATTATGGCTACTTAAGAATGATCTGGCAGTTTTACGTTCAATTGTAAACAAATAAGAATGTTATCATAGTGTTATCTAAAAAGCCAATAAAGTACCTTAGAAGAACTCACTGTTGGTAAAAATTTATTTAATAAGTTAGCAATTTATAAATAATTTTTTATACAGCATTTCATTTGATCTTACAGCAATTCTGTGAAGAAACTGGAGGTACTTTCTATTTTGTTTTATTTTTATAGTATCTATTTTAAGGACATGGGAAGTGAGGTTCAGAGAGGTTAATGCACAAAAACGTAGTGCTCCAATCACCCATGACACTAATCCTGCCTTAATGAGCAGACACTTTCAATATCCAGGATAATTTGGCCACTAGAAGAGCCTATCTTGACTTCATTTTTAGGTAACTCTCCTACGGCATCACATGCCTATTTTACTTCTTGGGGCAGTTCCTCTTGGGATTCAAAGTTTATTATCCATCCCTAACTGTGATCATTTTATGCTGGAACTCTCTTGGATCCTAGGAGTTCTCTTGGATCTTTATCCCACAAACACAGGAGCTGGTGACATATTCCCCAGTGTCCTAGCTCACATTTCCCCTCAGGACCAATTTGTCCCCAAATTAGAGTGACACCTATTTGTGATTTTAGGTAGCACATACTGGGGACACTGGACTGGTGGCATCTCAGAAGGAAGGCTCTACTCCAAGAGGTAGAAGTCTCAGAGATCAGTACTGAGCCCGCTTCACTCTGTAATTCACCAGTTTACTCAGAAATGCAAATATTTCACTCATCAATTCTTATATCCATCAGGTCTCTGGACTAGCATCATTAGCATCAACGGGACACTTAGAATAGTTTTGCGCCCCATCCCAGACCTACTGAATCAGAATATCTGGAGACGGAGCCCAGGAATCTGCATATAAACAAACTCTCCAAGTGAGTTTAAGTACACTCAAGTTGGAGAACCACCAAGGAGAGCAGGAATTGCCTCAGCAATTATCTAATTCCTCTAGAATATATGAGGAAATTAAACCTAGAAAGGTAATGTAGCCACCTGATTTGCCCTGTGAGTTAGTAGCAGGAACTGAACTAGACCTCAGATCTCCCAACTTCCAGTAATAAAAATAGCAAGGTGCCATGACTCTTGTCAAGTAGAGGCTGGTTGGGCTCAACATCAGCAAAACAGAGACTTCGACTTTGTATCTATATTCCTCTTGGCTTCTAATTTCAATAAATGAATTATCATCCATGCATTTAATTTAGGCTCCAGACAGGATAATGCCAGAGTGAATTTTCTAAATTCAATTAACAAGAGCCAGTAGTCTCCTTAAGAAAGCCAACTTCCACTACTCAGGGCTTCATCAAGCACTTGGGATTCTTAGCACACTTTAGCTGCCAGAGGAAGTCAAGATGTGTGACTTACATGTAATACACAAAGTCACTGAATTTTTTTTTTTTTACACTTCATGGCGTGTGCAATAGTATATTGAGTTGGAAGATTTTCTTTTAAGATCTTCTTATCACATTTCATTGATTTACTAACATGATATAAAAAATGATTGGTTAATTTTCTCACTTCTATGAAATTTTGAAGAGTTCTTTTTTACATACATAGATGCGCTTCCATATAAATGTGGATCACATTGTACATACTCTGTTTATTAGCTTGCTTTGTTTTAATTATCTTTTTTCTATTTAAGATATCTCCCTTTTCCACATCTCCTCCTTTCCTAAACTCATACCTTCCTTCCTCCTAAGTAACTCAATTTATAATCTAGTATATGTCCCACCAAAATCTCTTTATATTAAAATTTTTCTTTGTAATAAGCATACATACACATTTGTAACAGATGTTAAATCAGAGTTTAAGGAACAAAGAAAAAAAATAACATGTCCAACAGTGAGATGCACAATTTTAAAATGTTCATTTAGAACCCGTTACATGACTCCCTTAAACCTCTCACCTACATTGAGAATGAGAAAGGGTCTCTCTCTCTAGACTCTAGTCTAATGGTTAAGATTTGTGAAGGGAGTTGCTTTGCTACCTGTGAACTGTGAATCTCACACAGGGGTGTTTGACACTCATCTCAAGCCTATGGGAAGGGACTTTGGCTAGGCCATCCGACAGCTTACGATGTGACTAGGGTTTGGGAACACAGTGAAATACTTTTGACTCTCACCTGAGAAATCTAATGGGCTATGGCTATCCAGTTGCTCTGATGGTAACTAATTATCAATCAAATAAAAAATTCCCTTACCTCATCTCTGCATCTACCTTTGTAGGAGTCAGAAACTGCATCCAGCAAGGGGTAGATGAGAAGCATGAGAAAGAATGAAGAACCAAACCACACCTCTTCTCCCAAAAGTAGGCAGCCTGTCTTCAACAGGCTAGGGGAGGTAGGGCAGAGTCTTAAGTTGAAAACTTCCAATATTACATGGGATTAGAGATGTTCACTGCTGAATTGAAACTCCAATTGCAACTTAAAGACCAAATGTTTTTATACAGCAGGTGGAAAAAACTGAATACTTTTGAAGGAGCATGGGAGAGAATGGAACAGAAAAGCCCAGAAATAAACCCACAATTATATGATCAATTAATCTACGACAAAGGAGGCAAGAATATGCAATGGCAAAAAGTCTTTCCAACAAATGGTGCTGGGAAAACTGGACAGCTACATGCAAAAGAATGAAACTGATCACTTTCTTACAACATACACAAAAATAAACTCAAAATGGATTAAGGGCCTAAATATGAGACCTGAAACCATAAAACTCCTAGAGGAAGACAGAGGCAGTAATTTCTCTGACATCATCCATAGAAACATTTTTCTAGATATGTCTCCTCTGGCAAAGGAAACAAAAGCAAAATTAAACTTTAGGACTACATCAAAATAAAATCTTCTGCACAGCAAAGGAAACAACACATAAAACAAAAATACAATGTACTGAATGGGAGAAGATACTTGTAAATAACCTATCTAATAAGGGGTTGGCATCCCAAATATATAAATAACTTACACAACTCAACACCAAAAAAACCTACAAATAATCCAATTAAAAACGGGCAGAAGAAATGAACAAACATTTCCCCAAAGAAGACATACAGATGACCAATAAACACATGAAAAAATGTTCAACATCACTCACCATCAGGGAAATGCAAATCAAAACCACAATGAGATACCACCTTATACCTGCCAGAATGGCTGGAATCATAAACACAAGAAGCAACAAGTGTTGGCAAAGATGTGGAGAAGAAGGAACTCTTGTGCACTATTGGTGGGAAGGCAAACTGGTGCAGGCACTGTGGAAAACAGTATAGAGGTTCCTCAAAAAATTAAAAATAGAATTACCACATGATCCAGTAATTCCACTACTGGCTCTTTACCCAAAGAAGACAAAAAGCACCAATTTGAAGATATACACGCCTCTATGTTTGTTGCAGCATTATTTATAGTAGCTGAATTAAGGAAACAACCCAAACATCCCTTGGTAGATGAATGGATGAAGAACCCGAGTGTCCATCAATAGATAACTGGGTAAATATACAGTGGAATATTACTCAGCCATAAAAAGAATGATAGCTTGCCATCTGCAACAACACGGATGGATCTGGAAGGTATAATGCTAAGTGAAATAAGTCAGTCAAAGACAAATACCATATAATTTCACTCATATGCGGAATTTGAGAAGCCAAAGAAACAAACAAAGAAAAAAGAGACAAACCAAAAACCAGACTATTAACCATAGAGAATAAACTGATGGTTACCAGAGGGGAGGTATGTAGGGAGATGGGTGAAATAGGTGAAGAAGATTAAGCATACACTTACTGTGATGAGCACTGAATAATGTACAGAATTGCTAAATCACTATATTGTACACCTGACACTAATACAACACTGTATATTAGTTACACTGGAATTAAAATTTTAAATTTTTGAAAAAATTTAAAAATTAAAAATAAAGAAGTGGGAGGGGAGAAAAGCAGTTTCTATGGTTATAGCCCATGAGTCCTGCTTCATATATACATATACATATTTATCTATATATTAAATATTGGAATCATATTTTATATATACTTTTCTACATCTTGCTTTACAAAGTCAAAAATGCCTCCTGGAATACTCTCAAGTCAGCTGGAAGAGCACTAATTTATCCTCTTTAATGGCTACATGATATTGTGTAGATGTCTTATAAACTTTCCAACAATTCCCTTATCGGTAGGATTCACGTTGCTCCTTCTTGTTTTCTTTCTTTTCCTCCACTTAAAAAAAATGCTGCAATAGACAGCCTTGTCCATATATTCTTAAGAATCCAGTATTTTTACTTGGGTGAGACAGAATCCCAGGAGTCAGAACACTGGGTCAGAAGGAACTATGCATTTTTAAATTCTAATAGCTGTTGCCACAATGCTTTCCAAAAGTAGTTAGATTTAAATTTTCACTAGAAATGTGTAACAGTCTACTTTTCCCTGCCTCCCAGCCAGCAATGACTGTTATTTGGCATTAAATTGTTGCCAAACTGCTAGGTATAAAATGATATGCTGTTACTTTATTTTAGATTTCTATAACTTCTGGTGAGTTTGAACAACTTTGAACATTTGTACCCCAAGGGGATTTGCTCTTCTATGAATAGACTCTTCATAATTTTTGTCCATTTTTCTGTTATTTACTGCCAGATTGACATTTTAAAGTGTTCTTTCTATATTAGAAATAGTAATACTTGGGAGCACCTGGGTGGTTCAGTTGGTTAAGTGGCGGGTCCTTAATTTTGGCTCAGGCCATGATCTCATGGCTCAGGTCCTGGGATAGAGCCCCGCATCAAGTTCTGCCCTCAGTGGGGAGTCTTCTTGAGGATTCTCTCTCTCCCTCTCCCTCTGCACCCCCTGCTTGTGCTCTCTTTCATTCTCTCTCTCTCTAAAATAAATAAATAACTCTTTAAAAAAAAAAAAGAAATAGTAATATTTGGTCCTCTATATTTAAATGCTTTTACCCCAAAGTATTGTCTGTTTATTGATTTTCTTCATGGTATCTTTTATTATTTAAATATATTTTTTATATAGTCAAATATACCTATTCTTTATTTATCAATTCTGAGTTTCCATTTTTCATTAGGAAGAATTTTCCTATCTATAACTGGTAAATAAAGATGTACAGATTTTCTTGCAGGAGTGCTTTTCCTTCATTTTCTTCATTTGCATTTTAATTCTTCTAAACATATTTTTGTAAATGGTTAGATAAGTCCAATTTTATCATCCTCTAAATGGATAGCCAGTCAACTGTGCAAGCACTATTTATTAAATAAATCATCCTTTCCCACTGGATTGAAATACTGTTAGATCTATCTATCTATCTATCTATCTATCTATCTATCTATCTATCTATCTATCTATCTATCTATCTATCTATCTATCTATCTATCTATCTATCACTTTTGTCAAATTCTCATTTACACATAGCATCTGCTTCTGGGTCCTCTATTCTTTTCCACTGATCTGTCTAATCCTAGGCCAATACCATATTATCTGATTATAATAATTTTGTAGTATATTCTTATATCTGGTTAGGCAGTTCCTCCAATGTTTTTATTCTACTCCATAAACATTAAGATAATTTTGTCCAGTTCTAATTTTTAAAGTGTTAGATTTTCATGGGCATTGTATTAAAATTTTATATTAATTTAGGGAAAAGTGGCATTTTAATCACAGCATTCTTCTCATTACCAAACAGTGAGCTAGCATAGGCTACTGGCTTACTCCCCAAAATCGATGACAGAGAAAGTATACAGAGAAAAATGTAATTGACACTAACAAATAAAAATAACAATACCAAGCAAAGCCAAGAAATCCCTGGGAAGAAGGAAGTCTGTTTTGGATTGCTGCTTGTGGAAGGAAGGTGAGGGAGGTTGAAATGTGCAACTTTCGAAGGGCAGCTATACACAGCAGTGTAAAGACAAATTTAAAAAAAAAAGTTGAAGCCCCACCCTTTTTACTCACTTGCATTTCCCTGAAGTAATTACTGCCTAGCTCCTTGCCACACAAAGCACACACAATTGGCTGGACACTAAGACAGATATTCATGGGGGTAATATCAGAGCCATACAAGAGATCTCCTGGGGTGAGAAGTTGATGAAACTCTTCAGCATTCTCTTTCTCTACAAATCCTAGGGTTGGTGGATTACCATTATAAATTCTCTTTAAGGGTCTTAATTAACCCTAACTGGAGCAATTGGCTAATGCAGGTTTCTCAGTCTTGACCCTATGGTCATTTTGGGCCAGATGATTATCTTTTGTGAAGGGCAGGTCTTGGACTGCTCCATTCTCTTTAATTTATCTATTCAGTTATTTATTGGGAAAATCATGATTTTATTTCTACCCTGGAGCCTCCTAAGATTTATTATAAGGTTTCTGTTCAAATTGTCTTCTGACACTTCAGGAATTTATCCCATGTGTCTATGTTCTGTTTGTTCTGACTGATCTTCCTTTCTCAAGCCGCCAAAAAGTTGCGTTGTGTTTTTATTTTTCTTTATTGGCTTATTGAGTCTTTTTTTTTTTTTTTGGTTTATTGAGTCTTAAGACTGTTTGTTGGACTACCATCCAGGGTAGCAGACTTGTAACTACCACAAGGTAGACCAGTGGTGTAGAAACCCCTCAGGCACCTGGAAGAGACCACTCCCTCACTCAGTAATCAAAGACACTAAGTTCACTCATGAGGGTCAAGCAGGTCCCCATACTTCCCCCTTACCCATCACGAAAATTCACATTTTCTTATGATTCAAACTTGTTGAGGGCTCATAGCTTTTCAGTCTCTGTCAAAAAGCATCTTTAAAGCTGGTATCCAGGTGCTATTCATGGTAGAGAAAATTCAGTACCTGTTATTTCTGTGGGGGCTGCACAGAGCTCCAGGCTTCGGCAGCATTCAGCTGCAATACAGGCATCTATCTGATTTTGGCAAAATCAGATAATTGGATTCTATATGATTTTAGCAAAATCATGTAGGTTGGAGAGGGCAATAAGAGCAAAGAGGCTAAGTTAAGGTCATGTCTTTCCTGGAATCTACTGTTAACTTTAATGAATTTTTTAGAGTGATTATAATGCTGTTTTGACATGACTGTCTTAGGGCCAGGTCATTCATCTCTAAACCTTAGTTTACTCTTTTGTAAAATAAAGTTGTTAGATTGATTCCTAAAGTCTCTTTTTACAAAAATATCCTACAATTTTATTATTTTAAATCACTCTTTATATCATCTAAAAGTGATATGTAGACAATCGTCTGAATCTTTGGTTGAATAGGATGGCTATAAACATTTTTAGGAGACAATGTGGGAAATTTAAATCTAACTATATATTTGATAACATTTAAAAATTATAGTAGTCATCTATTATTGCCATAACAAATTATCGAAAACTTAGTGGCTTAAAACAACACAAATGTATTATCTTTCCAATCTGTAGGTCAGAAGCCTGACACAAGTCTCATTGGGATAAAACAAGGTGTCACAAGTCTGCGTTCCTTTCTGGGGGCTCTAGAAGGAAATCAGTTTTTCTATCCTTTCCAGCTTCTAGGGACGACCCACATTCCTTGGTTCATAGCCCCTTTCCTCCAACTTCAAAACCAGAAAATTTTATCTCTCTGTGCCTTTCTTCCATTGTCACATCTTTCTCTAATCACAGCCATGAAAAGTTTTCAAGCTTTTAGGGACATATGTGATAATATTGGGGTCCACCCAGATAATTCAGGTAATATCCAACTGCAAGGTCCTTAATTTACTCACATCTGCAAAGGCCTTTTTTGCTTCAAAGTAATGTATTCACAGGTTCTAGAGATTAGTACATGGAAATCTTTGGAGCACCATTATTTTGCCTACCACAAAAATTATTGTTAATATTTAAGGTGTGATGACGACATTGGGGTTATGTTTAAACTACATGTTTAAAATGGAATTTATTACAGCTGCTTTATTTGACCAAGGATCCAGATAAGATCAGCATATTCTTTTTAGGTTATATAAGAAGTGGATTAATAAACAATATAGATTGGAAGAACCAATACTATTAAAATGTCCATACTACCCAAAGCAATCTACAGATTTAATGTAATCCCTGTCAAAATACCAATATTTTTCACAGAACTAGAACAAATACTCCTACAGTTTGTATGGAACCACAAAAGACCCTGACTAGCCAAAGTAATCTTGAGAAAGAACTCAGCTGGAGGTATCACAGCACCAGGTTTCAAGGTATACTACAAAGCTGTAGTTATCAAAACAGTGGGGTACTAGTACAAAAATAAACTTTAGAGCAATGGAACAGAATAGAGTCCAAAAATAAACCCACAGTTATATGATCAATTAATCTATGATAAAGGAGGCAAGAATATACAATGAGAAAAAGACAGTATCTTCAACAAATAGTGTTGGGAAAACTGGACAGCTACATGCAAAAGAATGAAACTGATCACTTTCTTACAACATACACAAAAATAAACTCAAAATGGATTAAGGGCCTAAATATGAGACCTGAACCCATAAAACTCTCAAAAGAAAACATAGGCAGTAATTTCTTTGACATCATCCATAGAAACATTTTTCTAAATATATCTCCTCTGGCAAAGGAAACAAAAGCAAAATTAAACTATTGGGACTACATAAAAATAAAAAGCTTTTGAACAGAGAAGGAAACCATCAACAAAACAAAAAGGCAAACTACTGACTGGGAGAACATATTTGCAAATGATATATCCAATAAGGGGTTGGCATCCCAAATATATAAAGAACTTATACAACTCAACACCAAAAAACCCACAAATAATCCTATTAACAAATGGGCAGAAGACCTGAATAAACTTTTTTCCAAAGAAGACATCCAGATGGCCAACAGACACATGAAAATATGCTCAACATCACTCATCAGTAGGGAAATGCAAATCAAAACCACAACGATATATCACCTTATACCTGCCAGACAGGCTAGAATCCAAAGCACAAGAAATAACAAGTGCTGATGAGGATATTAGGAAAGGAACCCTTGTGCACTGTTGGTGGGAAGGCAAATTGGTGCAGCCATTGAGGAAAATAGTATGGAGGGTCCCAAAAAAATTAAAAATAGAAATACCATATGACCTAGTAATTCCACTACTGGCTATTTACCTAAAGAGAATGAAAACACTAATTCTAAAGGATATATGCACCCCTATGTTTATTGCAGCATAATTTACAATTGCCAAGATAGGGAAGCAACCCAAGTGTCCACTGATAATGAATGGATAAAAAAGATGTGAGATACACACACACACACACACACACACACACACACACACACACTATGGGATATTACACAGCCATAAAAAAGAATGAGGTCTTGCCATTTGCAACAACATGGATGGACCTTGAGGTATTATGATACATGAAGTAAGTCAGACAGAGAAACACAAATAGCATCTGATTTCCCTTATATGTGGAATCTGGAAAAAAAGACAAATGAACAAACAAAGAATAAAAAAAAAGCAGAAACAGTCCCACAAGTGCAAAGAAAAAACTGGTGGTTGCCCAAGGGGAGGCAGTGAAGGGAAAGGCAAAATGGGTGAAGGAAAGAGGGAGGTACAGGCTTCCATGTGGAGTGAAAGTCACAGGGATGAAAGGTACATTGTAGGGAAAATAGTCAATGGCATTGTAATAGTATTGAACGGTGACAGATGGTTTCTATACTTATGGTGAGCATAGCATAACATAGAATTGTTGAACCACTATGTTGCATATCTGAAACTAATGCAGCATTGTGTGTCAACTACACTTTAATAAAAAGAAAATCAGAGAAATTCGAATATGGATAGGTACTAGATGATACTAGTGGATTATGGAAACTTTGTAGTTTGATAATGACTTCATGATTACATAAGAACAATGCCCACAATTATAGAAATGTATACCAAAATACATGTGGATAAAATGACAATGTCTGAGATTTGCTTTCACATATTACTATCTATCACCTCTGAAAATAAATATAAAGTATATTTGTGTTTTATAAAAGCAAAATTACCACATTACATATATTATGCTCCCAACCTTAACCAAGCAAGTCACAAATGAATTTAGTTGATCAAGGGAGCATTTTACTAACCAAGTATATAGATTCATGGAAATCCATTATTGCTACCAGGAAAATAGGCAAAAGTGTTCATGTCTCACTTGCTGAGTATATAATAGCAGCCTCATCTTAGTATAGGATAAAAATAACAATATATTAATAATAATAATAAAATTATCTCATTTAATCCATATAAAGAACCTTTAAAATAAGTCCTACTATCCTTGTTTTAGACGGAGAAACTGCGGTTCAAATAGGTCAGACAGAATGTAGATTTAAACACAGGCCTCTCCCACTCCACAGTCAGTGTTCTTTTTTTTTTTTTTTTTTTTCCCTAAGTCAACAAACATTTCTTGATTGTCTGCTTTGAGCATGACCCTGTGCTTTCTGCCAGGATGCACAGATGAAAACCATGCATCCACCACAAGTTCACACTCTGGTACCAAGCAGGCATTTCACAGCTAGTTATGATCTAAGGCAAATCAGAAAGTGCTAGGATGGCCATATCAAATTCTATTAATTTTCTTTCTAGCGAATTTTAGAAGAAAGTCAACTGGTTTCATGCTTCATGATGTAGGGCAACTTACATTGCCACTCTAACTTGGTGTAGATTTCCTACCTTTCAACATGCCAGCCATATTTTGGGAGTCAGTGCACATTATTCAACTAGGTAGCTCTATTTAGGAGATACTGATTCTGTATTATTTATGGCTAAATAATTTTTCTTTGGGGTCAGACTTCTATGTAATTCACCCACTGTTTATTGTCATTGGAGAGTCTAGTAGTTTTTCCTTCAAGCATCTTTCATGGAAGTGAGCATGAATGTTGGTTAAATTGAGCACTTCAGTGTTCTCTGAAAGTTAAAGAATAGCCTGGCTTTATTTAGTGGCCATCTCTTGCTTTTTAACCAGTTAGCTCAAATTGCACCCATCATTTTGAGATATCAGCAAAATTTTTTTAATAATAATTTTTTATTATGTTATGTTAGTCACCATACAGTAAGTACATCCTTAGTTTTTGATGTAGTGTTCCATGATTCATTATTTGCATATAACACCCAGTGCTCCATACAGTATGTGTTGGCCTTAATACCCATCACCGGCCTATCCCAATCCACCACCCCACCTCCCCTCTGAAGCCCTCAGTTTGTTTCCCAGAGTCCATAGTCTCTCATGGTTCATTCCCCCTTCTGTTTACCCCTGCTTCATTCTTCCCTTCCTTCTCCTAATGATCTTCCTGCTATTTCTTATGTTCCATAAATGAGTGAAACCATATGATGATTGTATTTCTCTGCTTGACTTATTTCACTTAGCATAACCTCCTCCAGTCCTGTCCGTGTTGCTGAAAATGTTGGTAATCGTTCTTTCTGATGGCTCAGTAATATTCCATTGTATATATGGACCACATCTTCTTAATCCAGTCATCTGTTGAAGGGCATCTCGGCTCCTTTCACAATTTAGCTATTGTGGACAATGCTGCTATGAACATTGGGGTGCATATGGCCCTTCTGTTCACTACATCTGTATCTTTGGGGTAAATACCCAGTAGTGCAATGGCTGGATCATAGGGTAGCTCAATTTTTAACTTTTTAAGGGACCTCCACACTGTTTTCCAGAGTGGCTGTACCAACTTGCATTCCCACCAACAATGTAGGAGGGATCCCCTTTCTCCACATCCTCTCCAACATTTGTTGTTTCTTGCCTTGTCAATTTTTGCCATTCTAACTGGCATAAGATGGTATCTCAAGGTGGTTTTGATTTGAAATTCCCTGATGGCTAATGATTTTGAACATTTTTTCATGTGTCTGTAGCCATTTGTATGTCCTCATTGGAAAAGTGTCTGTTCACATCTTTTGCCCATTTTTAGATTTGATTATTTGTTTCTCATGTACTGAGTTTGAGAAATTCTTTGTAGATCTCGGATACCAGTCTTTTATCTGTAGTGTCATTTGCAAATATCTTCTCCCATTCCATGGGCTGCCTCTTAGTTTTCGTGACTGTTTCCTTGGCTGTGCAGAAGCTTTTTATCTTGATGAAGTCCCACAAGTTCATTTTTTCTTTTGTTTCTCTTGCCTTTGGAGATGTGTCATGAAAAAAGTTGCTGTGGTCGATGTCAAAGATATTGCAGCCTATGTTCTCCTCTATGATTTTGATGGATTCCTGTCTCACATAGAGGCCTTTCATCCATTTGGAGTTTATCTTTGTGTACGGTGTGAGAGAGTGCTCAAGATTCATTCTTTTGCATATAGCTGTCCAATTTTCCCAGCACCATTTGTTAAAGAGACTGTCTTTTTTCCACTGTATGTTTTTTCCTGTTTCATCAAAGATTACCTGCCCATAGAGCAGAGGGTCCATTTCTGGGTTCTCTATTTTGTTCCATTGGTCTATGTGTCTGTTTCTGTGCCAGTACCATGCTCTCTTTGTGATTGCAGCTTTGTAGTATAGCTTGAAATCAGGCAACGTGATACCTCCAGCTTTGTTTTTCCTTTTCAACAATTCCTTGGCGATTCGGGGCCTTTTCTGGTTCCACACAAATTTAAGGGCTGTTTGTTCCAGCTCTTTGAAAAATGTCATTGGTATTTTGATTGAAAGTATAGATTTTTCTGGGTAGCATAGACATTTTAACTATGTTTATTCTTCCGATCCATGAGCATGGAATATTTTTCCATCTTTTTGTGTCTTCTTCAATGCCTTTCAAGAGTGATCTGTAGTTTCTAGAATATAGATCCTTTACCTTTCTGGTTAATTCCAAGATAACGTATGATTTTTGGTGCTATTGTAAATGGAATGGATTCCCTAATTGCTCTTTCTTCAGTCTCATTGTTCGTGTATAGAAATGCTACTGATTTTTGAGCATTGATTTGGTATGTCGCCACATTACTGAATTGCTCTATAAGTTCTAGTAATTTGGGGGTGGAGTCTTTGGCTTTTCCATATAGAGTATCATGTCATCAGCGAAGAGAGACTGTTTGACTTCTTTGCCGATTTGGGTACTTTTTATCCCTTTTTGTTGTCTGATTGCTGTTGCAAGGACTTCTAGTACTATGTTGAGTAATAATGGCAAGAGTGGGCATCCTTGTCGTGTTCCTGATCTTAAGGGAAAGGCTTCCAGCTTTTCCCCATTGAGAATGATATTTGCTGTAGGCTTTTCATAGATGGTTTTTATGAGATTGAGGAATGTACCCTCTATCCCTACACTCTGAAGGGTTTTAATCAGGAAAGGATGCTGTATTTTGTCAAATGCTTTTTCTGCATCAATTAAGAGGATCATATGGTTCTTGACTCTTTTCTTGTTGATATGATCTATCACACTGATCGACTGGCGAATGTTGAACCACCCTTGCATCCCAAGGATGAATCCCACTTGGTCATGATGGATAATCCTTTTAATGTACTGTTGGATCATACTAGCTAGGATCTTGTTGAGAATTTTGGCATCCATATTCATCAAGGGTATCGGTCTGTCATTCTCCTTTTTGATGGGGTGTTTGCCTGGTTTGGGGATCAAGGTCATACTGGCCTCATAGAATGAATTTGGTAGTTTTCCTTCTGTTTCTATTTTTTGAAACAGCTTCAGGAGAATAGGTATTATTTCTTCTGTGAATGTTTGGTAGAATTCCCTGGGGAATCCGTCAGGCCCTGGACTCTTGCTTTTGGGGAGGTTTTTGATCACTGCTTCAATCTCTTCATAATTAATCGGTCTGTTTAAATAATCAATTTCTTCCTGTTTCAGTCTTGGTAGTTTATAGGTTTCCAGGAAGGCACCCATTTCTTCCAGGTTGTTTAATTTATTGGCATAAAGCTGTTGATAAAAGTTTCTAATGACCCTTCCTATTTCATTGCTGTTGGTTGTGATCTCTCCCCTTTCATTCATAATTTTATTAATTTGGGTCCTTTCTCTATTCTTTTCAGTAAGTCTGGCCAGTGGCTTATCGATCTTATTTATTCTTTCAAAGAACCAGCTTCTAGTTCTGTTGATCTGGTCTATTGTGCTCCTGGTTTCTAATTCATTGATCTCTGCTCTAATCTTGATCACCTGCCTTATCGTGCATGGGTTAGGCCTGTTCTTCTGTTCCAGCTCCAGCTTCTTGAGGTGAGAATATAAAAACTGCATTTTAGATTTTTCTGTTCTTTTGAGTGAGGCTTGGATGGCTACGTATTTTCTCCTTAGGACCGCCTTTGCAGTGTCCCATAGGTTTTGGACCGATGTGTTTTTACTCTCATTGGTCTCCAAAAATTGGTTAATCTCCTTTTATTCCCCTGGTTTACCCAATCATTTTTTTAAAAGATTTTATTTATTTATTTGACAGAGAGACAGTGATTGAGAGAGGGAACACAAACAGGGGGAGTGGGAGAGGAAGAAGCAGGCTCCCAGTGGAGGAGCCTTATATGGGGCTCAATCCCAGAATGCCGGGATTACGCCCTGAGCCAAAGGCAGACACTTAACTACTGCGCTACCCAGGTGCCCCAACCCAATCATTCTTGAGCAGGATGGTTCTTAGTTTCCAAGTGTTTGAGTTTCTTCCAAAATTTTCCTTGTGACTGAGTTCCAGTTTCAAAGCATTGTGGTCTGAGAATATGCAGGGAATAATCTCAGTCTTTTGGTATTGGTTGAGACCTGTTCTGGGACCCAGTATAAGGTCTATTCTGGAGAAAGTTCCATGCACATTATAAAAGAACGAGTATTGTATTGTTCTGGGGTGTAGTGGTCTGTATATATCTATGAGATCCATCTGGTCCAGTATGTCATTCAAACTCTTGTTTCTTTGTTGATTTTCTGCTCAGTTGATCTGTCTATTGCTGAGAGTGGAGTGTTGATGTCCCCTACTATTAATGTATTATTATCTATATGTCTCCTTATTCTGGTTAAGAGTTGGCTTGTGTATCTAGCTGCTTCCCTGTTGGGGCATAGATATTTTTAATTGTCATATCCACTTGTTAGATACATGTCTTAAGAATAATGTAGTGTCCTTCTGTATCTCTAACTACAGTCTTTCATTTAAAATCTAATCTGTCTGATATGAGAATTGCTACCCTAGCTTTCTTTTGAGGTCCATTGGCATGAAAAATGGTTTTCCATCCCTTCACTTTCAGTCTGGAGGTATCTTTAGGTTCAAAATGAGTCTCTTGTAGACAGCAAATGGATGGGTCATGTCTTTTTATCCAATCTGCAACCCTGTTGCACTTTATGGGAGCATTTAGGCCATTCACATTGAGAGTGATTATTGAGAGATATGATTTTCATGATGTCATGTTGCCTGTGATGTCTTTGTTTCTATTGATTGTAAATTTCTGTTCTGTATCACTCTTGGGATCTTTTTACTTTTATAGAACCCCCCTTTATATTTCTTGTAGGGCTGGCCTGGTGGTCACATATTCTTTCAGTTTCTGCCAGTCTTGGAAGGTCCTTCTCTCTCCATCAATTCTGAATGACAGCCTTGCTGGATAAAGGATCCTTGGCTGCATGTTCTTCTCAGTTAGAGCTCTGAAAATATCTTGCCAACCTTTCCTGGCTTGCCAGGTTTCTGTAGACAGTTCTGACATTATTCTGATGTTCCTCCCTCTGTACATGAGATTCTCTTCCCCCTGGCCACTTTCAAGATTGTATCCTTGGATCTAATTTTTGCGAAATGCACTATAATGTGACATGGTGTAGGTCTGTTCTTATTGATCTTGGGAGGGGTCCTCTCTGCCTCTTAGACACGAATGCTTATTTCCTTTCCCATATTAGGGAAGTTCTCAGCTACAATTTTTTCAAATATGTCTTCTAGATCTCTCTCTTTCTCCACCCCCTCAGGGATGCCGATGATTCTGACATTGGAACGTTTCATTGAGTCAGTACTCTTCCATAATCTACATTCTTGAGATTGGATTTTTTTGAGCCATTTCCGTCTTTTCCTTCTTTTCTACCATCCCATCTTCCAATTCACTAATTTGTTCTTCTGCCTCATTTACCCTGGCTGTCAGAGCATCTAGTTTAGACTGCATTTGATTCATAGCATCTTTAATTTCTGCCAGATTCACTCTCATTTCTGCCCTTAGAGATTCTATATTCTTGTTAATATTTTCATTAATGTTTTTTCAAGCCTACATATCATCTTGACCATTGTTACTCTGAACTCCATTACTGACAATTTGGTTATATCCATATTCATCAGTTCTGTGGCAGAGGCCACAGACTCTGTATCTTTTCTTTGTTGGGGAGGATTTCTCCTCCTTGTCATTCTGATGAGGAGAGGTTGCGGGGATGTACAGAGCCCGAGTTATTGACCAGGACCCAAGCAATGTGCACTTGGTTTTATAGGGACCTTAGGGATGTGGGCTTCTTGATAGCCTGCCTTCTGGGGGAGGGGCCTGCTGTGCTGATACTCAGGCAACCCTGTTTGGGTAGAGTTGCCCTGTCCCCTGTGAGGGGGGATGGGGATGGGCACAATGTGAACTGGTATTTCTGGGCTTTTGTTCTCTGGCAGCTTTCCCTGGTGGTTTTCTGTAACTCTTCTGAGAGTCAGAGCAGCAGTGGCCATATCCTAGCCTCTGTCTCAGAACAGAGAGATCGCAGTCTGCTCTCCACTGAGCTCTCTTGGCCATGTTAACTCTCTTTCTGTCGGTGCTGCTAAAAACCCCGCAGCATCCCGGGTTGTGTGCCCAACAGCCACTCTCCCAGCCCTTGCTTCCAGGGCTGGCACATGTCTGTCCTTTGTGCTTCCAACGCCGCCAGCCACCCCTGGTTCCTGCACCCACTCCTGAGCTCCCCATTTCAGTGTGGTTCGCGCGCACTCCCAGAGCACCGGTTTTCAGTCTGGTCGGGTTGCTCGTGAGCTCCCGAGCTCTCGGTTTCAGTCTAGTTCAAGTGTGCGCTCCGGAGCTCCAGTTTTCAGTCTGGTCACATGAGTGTTCCCAGGCTCACAGTCTCAGTCTGCTTTCTCATGAGTACCGGTCCTTGAGTCCGGCCCGCTCCCCAGTGCAGGAGGCTACTGCTTCCCGGTGCCCAAGCGGGGCGGCTTCCTCCCCCTTCCGTTTATCTTCCAATATCTGTGCACAGATTCATGGCTCCCCACTTTGTACCTCAATACTCAGTGCTAGAGATGTTCGTTTGTAGAGATCCAGATGTATCTTCCTACTTCTCGGGCTCATTTTGTGGGTGTTCAGGATGATCTGGTAGATATCCAGCTCAATTCAGGGAACCAGATGAAAAAAGGTCCCCTACTCCTCCGCCATCTTCCCCCCCCTCCACAGTCAGTGTTCTTAATTAATACTCAATGACTGTTCTATTTATTCAGTAATTACATACTCTGCCCTGTGTGAAACTCGACAGGATTTTTGTATTTTGAGATCTGTAGATTCTTTCTTAGATCTAGTCATTAAATATTATTTAATGTTGATGATGATAAAGATAAAGAAATGTGGGGTGCCTGACTGGCTCAATTGGTAGAGTGTGTGACTCTTAATCTCGGGGTTGTAAGTTTGAGTTCCATGTTGGGTGTAGAGATTACTTAAAAACAAAATCCAGGAAAAGAAAAGAAATGGATCCTATTAAGTACTATATATATTTTGACTTGTTTAATTGGAGAATTGAATAATAATTTACATTAACTGGATTTTTAAATTCTAAACTTAAGGAGAATTATAAACTGTACTCTCCCAATTGGCTACATAGGTAGTCTCTATTTACTTCTTTGAGGTAAATATTTATTTCTGATATTGACTCTACCCAATTTAGGGCCATTAAATGTGTCAACATACTTTGAAACAGGGGTAACATAATATAAATGTCAAGTTTCTTGGATTTCTGACAAGCTCTATAAAACAAAACAGTAATGGGCATTAAAAAAACAACTCAGATTGTCAGACTTTAGGAACTTGTGATTTATGTTTCTACTAAGGAAAAAACCACAGTTGAGACATTTGGACAGGAACTTATTTAATCTGTTTCTCTCAAGTCAGAGGTTGCAGTATTTATAGTTTTGAATGGCACATACATGATATTTAAATCATACAGAGGGTAAATCTTGTTTCTCTTTGCTTTGTTTTTGAAGCATGGGTGAAGCTAGTTTATGGGTTATTATGTGTAGGAGCAGAAAAATAAAACTGGAAAAGAGACATTAGAAAGAAAATTTCAGACATATTAGCTCAAAATCATAGAAATAAAGTGCCTATATTATACCAAAATGCCATAATCTGTGTTGTACATTGTATTCGTGCTTAATTTTTCTACTCAATTTAAAATTATTGTGGTATTTTTATTAAGGATCATATTTTTGTATGTAATCTTAAAAAGCTGAGCTCATTGAAATAGAGATAAAAATGTTGGTGGCCAGGGACTGGAAGGGGGGGAGTGGGTAGATGTTGGTCAGAGTATCAATTTCCAACTATAAGATTAATAAGTTTTAGAGATCTAAGATATAGCATGTTAATATAGTTAACAAAACTATAATATATACTTGAAAGTTGTTAAAAGAGTAGATCATGACTGTTGCCACCACCACCACACACACACACACACACACACACACACACACACACACACACACACAGAGGTAATTATGTGAGGGTATAGAGATGTTAACTTACTTTATTGTGGTATTCACTTTGCAATATATATGAGTATCAAATCATCACATTATATACTTTAACTGTACATATGTTATATGTCAATAATAATAAAGGTGGAAAAAAGGATATTTTTTGACTTAACAACTCTTCCATATCTATTGTTCTATAGTTCTGTCTGATAAAAATATAATGTAAACCACAAATGTAACTTCAAATTTTCTAGTAGCCACATTAAAAAAGTAAAAAGAAATGGGTAAAATTAATTTAAAAAATATATTTACTTTAACTCAATATTAAATGAATCTCATAATTTCAAAATGTAATCAATATAAAAATTATCAATGAGATATTATACTTTTCTTTATATTAAGTCTTTGGATCTAGGGTGTATTTTATACTTATAGCCCTTCAGTTTGGACTAGCTGCATTTCAAGTAGCCATATGTGGCTTGTAGCCATCATATTGGACAGAACAATTTTTGAGTAAGCCCTATCTGAAGTTATCTAAAACGGGACAACCTGAATTAATTTTCTTGGAAAAAATAGGACAAGTCTATGAAGTAAGAATTATCTTCTAGTTTTAAATACTGGACTAATACTTCTGGAGTTCAAGATAGCACAGCTGTATTTGAGTCTCAATGCAGCTGCATCATATAAAATGAAGACATTTTAATCCAAATAGGAAACAGAGAAATTGATGAAGTGAGAAAACACACAGCCCAAATGTGCTTGAATGAGTGGCTTCCTGCAGACCTTGAAAGAAATTTCAGCCCTGTAAATACCAGGATGAGTTTCTGGCATCTTCTGAGTGATTAATACTTAATGTAATGTGCTGAGTTTTTCCTTTTCCTAGAGGAAGCTCCTATTTTGAGCACCTTCCAAACTAAAACAACAACAACACAACAACAACAACAACAAAGCCCCAAAACAACAACAAAAAACCCCACACTATTATAACTGCTTCTGCAAGTCTACAATCTATGGTTTGGTGCTCTGGAAAATTTTAAACCACTGACCAACTGGTAAACAGGGAGAAAGAAATATTGGCTGCATGGCCAGATAAGAAGAAAGACACATATTTTTGTTTTAGTTGAGTATATCCTTTTTGGAGGACAGACACCAGTATTGCCACTCAGTTGGAAGTTCAGCCATGTGCTGCAAGTTCCACCCTCTTCTTGAGTCACTGTCCCTCCTTGGGTTATGAGACTCCTTATCTCTGAGTGATCTGGAATACTCAACTGCTTCACATTCTATTTTAGAAGAGACCCCCTTTCAAGCTCTACACTTTGCTCTAGCAGTTTCTTCTACAAATATACTGACTCATTAATTTAATAAGTACTTATTAAAAACCTATTCTAAATACTAAAAATATAAGAGCGGAAAATGGGGGGAAAACAGGAAAAAAAATCTCCGTCCTCACAGGGGACAAAAAAAAAAAAAGGAAATAAATAGTAGATCAATAGTTATTAGTGCTGTACGAGAATGTAAGACAAGGAAGGGGGATGGGAAGCATCATGATTTGTGGGTGACTATGCAGCAGAGGAGATGGGGTACAATTTTTGATAGTATGGTTAGGGAAGGTCTCATCGAGGTGACATTTGGGCAAAGGCCTGAAGAAGACAAGGAGGGTGAAACAACAAATGTAAATGTGGTGAGACAGCAACAATACTGATGTGTTGAAGAACAGCACATGGGTACACTGGGACTCCAAAGTGTCTTTATACACCTTAACAACCTCTCTGTTTATCTCACCCACCCCATATATAAAGAGACATTTCAGACTTATTAAAAATCGCTATCCTGGATAGTCAAATTTACCAAACTCAGACCCAAGTCAATGATGAAAGAGATAAGAAGATAGTATGAGTTTTGAGGGTTCCCTTACGGGCTTTGGCCATTTGTAAATTGAGGGATATTAACTAAAGCATCATTTCCAGTTGTTGCCATATTGTTTATCTTTTCTCTCCCCTCCCTTGTCCTCCTACTTTCTCTCATCTAAACACAGCTGAAGAGATGACCTGGCTCATTGATCAAGCCCTCTAAGTACTTCTTTCCTCCCCTGACACTGCCATTTACCATACATGATCTTTTTGGGGGCTCTGCCTTTAATCATCCACTTCTGTTAAGTGCTGTTAATGACCTTTACATCATCAGCAGGATCTTTGTCAGTGAGGAAAAGAGGAAATTAAATCAATCAAATAATAGTCAAATCATCCTAACTGGAGGTAAACTGAAAATTGGCCAAGGAGAGTCAGAAACATGCAGGGAAGAATTAGATTTAAGTTTAAATATGTGCCTATAAAAGGAAAATATGAATAGTTAATAACACCTGGCTAAGATTTAGCTAAGGCTAAATGAGATAGAATTAATTTAAAGAAGGCCAAGAAAAGTCAGACCTGGAGAGCATAGGTTCTCTTTCATAAATTAGTGAGTCACAATAATTTAGGCAATAAATGAATAATTGTGGGGTAAGATTAACTAGGTGTTTTAAGGTTGTTGAAGATCTTAAATTGCACCAATTTAGCAGAGTAGGTTCAGCATGTTTTAATATAACAATTAGCTCCCAGTAAAAAAAGAAAGGTTAAATATTCCTGTTCATGTGTGGGTCTCTACTATGTAAGATCTTCTCTAACATTTGTTGAAACCAGGTTAGAACCCATGAATGCCTGGAGCTGGGTGGGGGGAGGGCTTTAGGTTGATTTTTTAACTTTCTTTAAAACAAAAGCTTGTTTTAAAATGAAAACCAATCTTACAGAAATAAGAAACAGGGAATGTTAAAGCTGGAAAAGGCTCTAGTCAAAACTTTTCATTTTACAGATGAAAAGTCAGTTTCTTCATCTGTAAAATGAAGGGGTTGGGAGAAATGAGATCAAATATCTTCCACTTCCAAGAATGCATAAAATCTAGAAAAGCTAAATGGTACCCAAAGTTGCACAGCTAGTGCCAGACTTGGAAAGTAGATTTGGTTTCCAGGATTCTCTTTATGGCTGTGAGTCAATTCTGTATTTTAAAAAGTTTAGCCAACCCAATTGTTTGACACAATGCAGATAAATATCCATCTCACCAAGTTGGATTTATTTTTCTATTTCAATCAGTTTCCTTGCATCGTGTAAACATATCCTCAGGGATATCACCAGCCAAGAAGGAGCAAAGCTTTAACATGATACAATTGTGCTTGGAGCTGGCTGAATCACTCAATAGAATGCAACAAACTTGGTCTTTGGCATTGGGACCAGGAAACAATGGATGCAATGTTTTTCAACATGCAGATTTGTGCAAAGGTGACATGAAATGGGACCTGACCATTAAAAGCAAAATGTCCATATGTGGGCAGAAAAGAACAACCTTAAGTAACTAGAAATCACTGGTGGATTGAAAATATTTCATCTTAAGTTCATGCTTCCCATCGCTACCAAGGAACTTCTATATTTCCCTGGGGCTGTGAGAGTGCAGCATGAGATCTTCCAGCAATGACCTGGTGCCTGGGTCATCTCTAACCCTAATGATGGAACAGTCTGCCCCTCTACACTACTCTGGTGCTCTGGTCCTCTAATATACACCACATGTTCCTCATCTGAGACCTACTTTTATTTCATCTTCTTCCAGGAAACAAGTCAACATCATGTATTAAAAAATTATTGTTCCTCCTCCATAGCATAAACAAAATAAAACAGATAAAAAAACTTGGAAAAATATTTGTAACTTATATTACAGACAAAAGGTTAATATCTCAATATGTTAAAGGTTTCTAACACTTGAAAAATAAAAATTAACAACCCTACTTGAGCAAAGCCATCTTATAAATGGTTCATTTTCAGGGGAAAAATGCATATATCCCTTAAACATATGAACAAATATTTAACCTTACTCATAAGAGAAGTACTAAGTCTAACCAGAGGGAGACACAAATCCTCACCTCTTATATAAGTAAAAATCCAAAACTGTGATAGAATTCTGCATTGCCAAAGTTGTGAAGAGTAGGTACTGTCATATGTTGGTGGTGTGAATGCAAAATGGTACAAACTTTATGGAGAGGAATTTGGCATCTAGGAAAATTACATCTAGGGAAAATGCATTTACCTTTTAACCTGTTTCTATAAATCTATCCCAAAGAAACACTGGCAAAACGTGGAAAGATATTTATTTTAGTGTTATTAATTACAACACCATTCATAATTGCAAAGGGAAGAAAAAAACTAAATGTCCATCAACAGACAACTGGTTGAATAATCCATGGAGTACTCTGCAGTTATAAAAAAGAATGAGAGAGATCTTTACATATTGCTATGGACTACTCTCTAAAATACTGTTAAATGAGAGTAAGGTGAAGAACCATGTGTATAGTAGCATATAGTAGAGTATGTATATGTTTGTGTATTTACTTAGATAAAAAACAGAAGGGTAATGAAAGACCAACCAAAATGGTTGGAATGTTAGGGTAGAGGGGACAGGAATAGAAGCTAGATGTCTCTTGTTTTGGCTCTATGGTTGTCTTTTTGGAATTCTATATCTCTTTAATTTTAAAACAAAAGTGAAAAACAAAATGAAACAATTGAACATTATTGTATATTCACAAGGTACAATCCATAGAGGCATGATTTCAAGAGCTCTTAAAACAGTAATTTTTAACTGTTCATCCCTAGTCAGATATATCCAAAGGTTAAAAAGAACTACAATGAAATCTTAAGCAGTTTTCAATAATCATATTTTTAAATAATAATATGCATATTATAATTTTTTAAATGTTTAAGGAAATAAGAAATTATATACGTAATAGGAGGAAGAAAAGTGGGCAGAAGAAAAAATAAAATAAAAATTTAAGGCAGTTAAGTAAAATTTCTGTAATCCTAAATTTGAGCTGAAAATAGGAACATAAATTTGTGATATTATTTCTCCTTCAAAACAAATAAAAATATCTAGAAACAATGATCAATCCAATAGCAATGAAAACCCCTACTGCCCAAATTTTGGTCTCTACATTAATTTCCTTCTTATAAATGGCTGGTTCCAAGTCAGGGTACAGGAAACACACAAAATAAGGTTGGAACATCTAGTCCTATCCAAGGACAAGAAACCTATGAAAGATCACTGGCGTCATGACAAGAGAATAAAGGAGAAACTTCAAGAAGCTCTCAGTTGTCAAGTTGGTGTATTCTGAACATCAAAAAGACTAATGATGGCAGTAGATCGAAACATATCAACCATGTTAAAATCCATGTGTTGACATAATACTTTAAAAAAGAAAAAGCTCCTTGATCTTATGTGGAGGATGGTAAGGAAACAACTCATTATTTTAAAAATCAGTAAATAAAGGGAAAGAATCAATCGTTTATCCTACTTTTTTGTTCAAATGATATCATGGGGTACTTAAATAGTTCATCTGGAAAGCTGCTTAATTATAGGAGAGTAACAGCTAATAAATACAAAAGGTAGGACAGAATTAACATACCACTAGCTTGTAATCCCTAATTAATACTGGACTAACTAAGCAGTAACCATCAATACATACTAAAATCATGAGCTAAAATGGGGAATTCTAAAAGGTAATGTTTCCCAAACTTTGATGTGCGTATGAATTACTTTAGGATATTGTTAAATTCTAGAATCCAATTTGGTAGATCTGGGGTTGAGCCTGAGATTCTGCATTTACAATAAGCGAACACATGGTGTCAATACCACTGGTCAGAGGGCTAGTCTAAGAAAGACAAAACAGCCCCTGACATTCTTAGAATGTCCTAGTATTATCCTCTGAGCCTTGGTGTTCTCTGCCGCACACAGACGATTTTACATAACAATATCAGACAAGGTCACTCTATGACCATGATGGGTCAAGACAAAAACAGGAGTGTCTGGGTGGCTCAGTTGAGTCCAGCTCTTGGTTTTGGCTCAGGTCATGATCTCAGGTTTGTAGGATTGAGCCCCGAGTCTGGCTCACAAGCTGGGTATGGAGCCTCCTTAAAATTCTCTCTCTCTCTCTCCCTTTGCCCCTCTCCCCTGAGCACTCTCTCTTTCTTTCAAATAAATAAATAAATCTTAAAAAAAGAACAAAAAAGACTACTGCATAATCATGTCTTAACAGAAATAATGAACACTGTCCAAACTACAAAGTTAACTAAACATCCCCTTTTAAGAGGCCACTACTTCTTTACCAATTTTAACTTTAGGCTCAATCCAGTCTTCCCTCATTCTACATAAGACTTAGGAAAATGCCCAATCACTGATGTTTCCTGACAGCATCTTATCCAGAGCAAAGCTCTAATTCCTTAAACCGTCCCTAAAATCACCAAACATAAGCTCAAGCCTACAATGAATCTTTTCTAACACTCTCTGAAAGGTTCCATGTTTCCTCTGGTGTGCATTTTCTCTCATTATAACAATGTAATAAACACATCTTGCTTAGCTACAGGTGTGTTCTGGTGGTTTTTGTGGGAGAAACTCTACAATAGTGTGATGAGTCAGGTTGACAGCTGAGTCACTAATCATTATGTGATGTTTTGCTATAGAAACTGGCAACACCACCTATAAAGTAATCTTGCCCAAAAAGATGAACATAAATCTCATTAAGTTTCTAGATTTAACCATCACTTTTACAAGAAATATGTGGTATAGGGGAACATTTTAAGGAGCCATATTCAGTTCAACAACAAGGCAAATTGCCTATTTTTCCCCCAAACAAATAACTGACAAAAATAGAAAATATATAAATTAAAAGAGACTCAATAGTCATATTAATCAATTGTAATGTGCAGCCCTTATTTGACCCTAATTTGTACAAACTATTACACAAACTAATGATGATAATGATAAAAAGACATTTGAAGATATTTGAACAGAGACTAGCTCTTTGATAATATTAAAGAATAATTGCAAATATTTTTAGGTTTCATAATGGCAATGTTCATTTTTCAAAATATTTACAAATAAAATGATATAATGTCTGAGATTTGCTCTAACATAATCCAGTCATGATAAAAGGAGTGTAGGGGGTATAAACAAAAATATTGGCTATATTGGTAATTGCTGAAGGGTATATGACAATTCTTTTTATTATTCTCCCTACTCTTAATGTGTTTGAAAAGCTCCATAGTAAAAAATCTTTTTTTAAAAAGATTTAATTTATTTATTTGAGAGAGAGAGAGAGAGAGCACTGAGCAGGGGTGAGGGGTAGAGGGAGAGAGAGAAGCAGACTCCCCGCTGAGCAGGGAGCCCAATGCAGGAATCGAACCCAGCACCCTGGGATCATGACCTGAGCCAAAAGCAGATGCTTACTGACTGACTCACCCAGGCTCCCATAAACAATCTTTTTGAAAATATGTTTTACCATTTAATTCAGTAGTTCATTTTTGAAAAATGACAAGTTGGAGAAAAAAATAAGGCCTATAATCAAAATAGGTATACATTCTAGAGAAACAAGTTGTAATGAATTTTAAATTCTGAAATTCCCACTACTAAAACTGTTTTCAGATCCATTTTTTGAAAGCTATTAGGATATTCACCTATTTCTTTTCTTTCTTTCTCTTTCTCTTTCTTTCTTTCTTTCTTTCTTTCTTTCTTTCTTTCTTTCTTTCTTTCTTTCTTTCTTTCTTTCTTTCTCTTCCTTCCTTCCTTCCTTCCTTCCTTCCTTCCTTCCTTCCTTCCTTCCTTCCTTCCTTCATCACTAACATGTGTCAACTCCAAGTGAAGGGGAATATGGAATTATGATGTAGACTCAGGTGATGGTCTTTAGAGAAACATTTAAATTAAATATTTGATTCTTAAAAAGAAAAAAAAACATATTATTTGAGCAATTACCTGGATCTGTAGCAGACATCAGTGAACCAAAAAACAAACAGTCAGTGAAATGGAAGTCTCCATTTTTCAACTGGCCAGCATATACCATAGCTTTCACAAAGCCATACATAATTAACCTGTTGAAGAAAAGAATAAGATCTTCAAACATCAAGTTGAATCCTGCACAAACCCATGCTATCATAGCTAGCATTCTAATGTGCATCCTGAATAAGCATCATGCACAAATTACCACCACTCTGCCAATTCATGGCCATGCTAGCTCTCAGTACATTGTCTAAATCTCTTGACCATGAAAGACACCTTAATCAAATATCTCAATTCATTCACCTGGCAAAAGGTAACAGAATATTTTATAGCATATTTTAATGAAAATAAATAAATTTCAAGTATATAAAAAATAATCTGTCAAATATGTCATAGTAAATTATGCCCACGAATACAGCAGCTGGGTTAACATCTGTAAATGGATTGCTTTTCAATTTTCATAGTTTTGTGTGGTGGGGTGTCTGAAAAGCGTTCAAATTTCAAGTCTGTCACTGCAATGAGAGGATATTGGTCACACACAGCACCCCCAGTCAACCAGTTACTTTACAATAGATGGGTCTCTGCTACTGCTAGTGTCAAGACACTTCCACAGTGGGTACAGAATCACTTTTAGGAAAGAGCTCCTGTAACTTCAATATGCTGTTGAAAATGAATCTGGAAAGGTTTATGTTTTGATCTTGCAAGGATAGCTATTCTTTCATGAGATTATAAAAGGTTTATAAGCTTACCAAACTCACACCATGGAAAACAACTTGTCTGTCTTGGTCATCATTTGCCACCCTGTAGCTATTAAATTGTATGTATGTATGTATGTATGTATGTATGTATGTATTTAACTGACTGATTTT
Organism: Ursus americanus; assembly: GCF_024610735.1. Taxonomy (NCBI): domain Eukaryota; kingdom Metazoa; phylum Chordata; class Mammalia; order Carnivora; family Ursidae; genus Ursus; species Ursus americanus. The sequence continues at coordinate 39,429,361 of NC_142146.1, forward strand.
TCAAAATCCTAGTAGAGGAAATACGGAGACTTGTGAACTGGACCATAGTAAAATCACTGTAAGTGACTCTAAAGAGTCTTTAGAAATTGTAGATTCTCAGAACAATAGATGTTTAAATGTTCACACACTTTGAAAGTTAACTTCTTAAAAAAATGTTCTAAGGTTGTGAGCATGGCTTAAAAGGCTAGAAAAAAGATATCAGAAATTTTAATGTCAATGAAAATGCAGATGTTTCAGATTCTGTTAAAAAATTTTCTCCATGAGAAATATTTCAGACACATCTGCATTTAAATCTAGGTTCTACCACTCACCAGCTATATGGTTTTAGGATGTTACTAAAACTTTCTGAGCCTCAATATTCTTATTAATGAAATAGTGATAACAATAATAGTTAGCCCACAGAATTGTTTTAAGGATTACCTGAGATAATGTACATTTGGTTTCTGGCACACAGTACATTCTCAATGAGGTTATTATCACTGCTAATAATATTTATAGAAATAGGTAATATTTACTTACTATTCATATTTCTTCACATGCCTTAACTCATTTAATCCACACATTAATCTTATAAGGAAGGTACTATTTGCATTTTATAGATGAGAAAACTAAACACAGTGTCATCAGGTAACCTGCTCCAGATGACACAGCTATTAAGTTGCAAAACCCAGATTTGAAATGTGGGGTATTGGCTCCTGAGCCTGGGCTTTTAACCACCACATAATATTGCCTAGATGAATAGTTTGTATTTTATATTACATATTATCCCATATAATATATTCACAGCTATCCTATTTGGTGGTGGTTCTAGGTTTTACAAAGACGCAACAATGGAGTAATCTTAAGAACTTGGAAATAATACTACCCTCTGAATTATAGTTATTAAGACATAATGGTTGAGCAGAGAGGGCCAATATTACTGTGAAGAATGTGAACTATAGTGGGGAGGCTGAATCTTAATTCGGCTGAAAGTATTAACATATTTGAGAAAGGCTATGTCATGGGACACAGCAGTGGCTTTTGAGAAGAGGCTAGTCCAAGAGGTCCCAATCATGGCAGCTTACTCACACTCTTGCTGGGGGGGTATTCTGGCAGCCTCTTGACAGGTGTAGGGTAGTTTCATTCAGTTTATTTGTTCATTCAACAGACATTTATTATTTAACCCCTACTGTGTGTCAGGCTCCGCGCTAGGTACTTAAGATAAATCAGTGAACAGAACAAAGATACCTGCCCTTATGAAGCATATATTTTACCTGATTGATAGCAATAAAAATTATCATAAATTTGAAATATATGTTAATTATATCACTCTCTGAATTGGAATCTGCAAGTGGGATCAACACTGGGGCAGTCTGGACAGTTACAACATTCACGGGAATGCTCTCCAATACTCATCTCTTCAGCCTCTTCGGGTTGAGCTACACTTCAAATATTGAGCATCAACAGGCTCTGGAATCAATATAAACTTTATGACCTGTGACTTTATTTCTGAATTTTATACCCATTAGTTAATTTTACAGTCTGGGAATCTAGGCTTAGAATTAAAATGACTTCTTATATTGCACAGAAGCCATTAGATTGGGTAAAATAAAAAAAATATATGCATACCCAGGCTTGGGAATATTTTATAGGAACTGGAAGTCTCATAAACTATTGATGGAAATTAAATTAAAGTCTTAAGTGAAGTATCAATTTTTTAATGTTCTATAGCTTATTAAATGGTTGCCTACAAATTTATGCCAAAAATTAATCAAATATGTACCAAAAGGTGTGTATTCAAATTATATCAGATTTCTGTTGTTTATAAGAGTGAAAAATCCAAAGAAATCTAAATATCTAGTGAATAAATTACAAAACACATATATATGAGCTAATATGCAATTGATACTACTATATACAAGACTTTATATTAGACACAGAAAAGTAAATTGACAAAGCAAATTATAAAGTGGTAATAAACAATAATTTCTAATTTTATTAAAATGGAACATGCTTAGGCATACATACAAACAGGAAAAACCACAAATTTATAGTCTAGAATGTTAATAGTGGTTAAATAATGTAATTAAATGTGACTACTTTTCTTTTTGCTTTTCTACATTTTCCCAGTTCTTTTAAAAATAGTAATAATAAGAAATAAATAATAACATATATTAGCAAATGCTATTATGTGACACAATAGATATTTATTGTGTCACTTAATCTTCAAAATTCTATAAATTAGGTGCTACAATTATTTTTTTACAAATGAGAAAATTAGGACTCACAGACATTAAATAAATTGATTAAGTTCACAGAAGTTAGCTTGTGAGAGAGCTGGATTTGAACCCGGGGAGCTGGATGCTAAAACCTACATCCTTAACCACCAACTCTATAAAGCTTTGAACTGCTTTGAAATCAGGAGAAACACACGTGAATGTACACACACACACACCTATACCACAATTTGTTTATTTACTTCAAATCAACTCCTGGACATAAAATAACTATAATTCCAATAGCTTACTTGAGATAATACCCAAAAAAGGAGAAAAAAAATGTCCAGTTCAGTAAACGCTCAATACTAATAACAATGGTCATCATCACTGGTAATTATAATAATCCAATAATTAGGTGCATATATGACATGACACCTCTTCTTTATAAATGGTAGCTATTTTTGTTACATTATTATTAATAAAAACTAGTTATAACAATATTAATTGGGCAGCTAAAAAAATGAAACCATTAGCAACCACCATGTTCTCACAGAGTGGTACATTCTATCAGCACTTCACAGAAAATATTTCAGATGGCTCAGGATACAGGAGAGATGTGGTTTTATGGGGATAGGGAATCTAGTGAAGTCCAATGCAGGCAATGCTGTGAAGATGATGGACCCGAATAAGATGTCCTCCAGGGGTCAGTCTGTGGTTAGTGACAGCATAGGTTAGAGGGATCGGCAGAAGTAGAACTGCCTCATAAAAACCAGAACTGTTGATAATATCGATTTTGACAAATATCCATTTAGTGCTATTCTTTGAAAAGAAAGTGCTTGTGCTATGGAGGATACAAAAGTAGAAATCCATAACCTGCTCTCAAAGAGTAGAGTATTACAGGATGGCAGTCAGTTCACTGATGCTAATAGAAAGTACTGGGTAAAAAAGAATTTGGGGAAATGCCCAACACAATACTCTACACACTCACTTTACTAAGTGTTTATGACATGTGAACTGATTTTAAATTTCATGAGTTTATTTTACACCATTAAATCTCCACACCTAAAGACTTGTGGTGAAAAAAGTTCAGTATAGTTAATAGTCTCCTATGGTGTGTCTCCTGCTATTTTTTTCTTCCTTCCCCTATGTTCATCTGTTTTGTTTCTTAAATTCCACATATGAGTGAAATAATATGTAATTCGTCTTTCTCTGACTGACTTATTTCGCTTAGCATAATACACTCTAGCTCCATCCATATCATTGCAAATGGCAAGATATCATTCTTTTTAATGGCTGAATAATATTCCAGTGTGTGTGTGTATCCATACATGCACTCACAATATATATATATATATATATATATATATATATATATATATATATATACACACACATACCACCTCTTCTTTTTCTTTATTCATTCATCAGTCAATGGGCATTTGGGCTCTTTCATAATTTGGGTATTGCTGATAATGTTGCTATAAACATTGGGGTGCACGTGTCCCTCTGAATCAGTATTTTTGTATCCTTTGGGTAAATAACTAGTAGTGTAATTACTAGGTCATAGGGTAGTTTTATTTTTAACTTTTTGAGGAACCTCCATACTGTTTTCCAGAGTGGCTTCACCAGTTTGCATTCCCACCAAGAATGTAAGAGGATTCCCTTTTCTCTGCATGCTTGCCAACATCTGTTGTTTCCTGTGTTGTTAATTTTAGCCACTCTGGCTGGTGTGAGGGGATATCTCATCATAGTTTTTACTTGTATTTCCCTGTTGATGAGTGATGTTGAGGATCTTTTCATGTGTCTGTTAGCCATCTGGATTTCTTCTTCGGAAAAATGTCTACTCATGTCTTCTGCCCATTTCTTAACTGGATTATTTGTTTTTGGGTGTTGAAGTTGATAAGTTCTTTGTAGATTTTGGATACTAACCCTGAATCATATATGTCATTTGCAAATATCTTCTTCCCATTCCATAGGTTGCCTTTTAGTTTTGTTGATTGTTTCCTTCATAGAAAGCAGAAGTTTTTCATCTTGATGAAGTCCCAACAGTTCATTTTTGCTTTTTGTTTCCCTTACCTCCAGAGACATGTCTAGTAAGGAGTTACTACAGCTGATGTCAAAGAGGTTGCTGCCTGTGTTATCCTCAAGAATTTTGATGATTTCCAATTTCACATTTAGGTCTTTCATCCATTGTAAATTTATTTTGTGTATGGTACAGGAAAGTGGTCCAGTTTCATTCATTTGTATGTTGCTGTCCGGTTTTCTGAACAGCATTTATTGAAGAAACTGTATTTTTTCCATTGGGTATTGCTTCCTGCTTTGTGAAAGATTAGTTGACCATATAGTTGAGGTTTGCTGGAAGGGAGGTGGGTAAGGGATGGGCTAAATGGGTGATGGGTATTAAGGAGGGCACTTGTTGTGATGAGCCCTGGGTGTTATATGTAAGTGATGAATCACCAAATTCTACTCCCAAAACCTATATTACACTATATGGTAACTAACTAGAATTTAAATAAAAACTTGAAAAAAAGAAAAAAGAAGATAGAGAGAGGCAAACCTAGAAGCCAGCTCTCAACTATAGAGAACAAGCTAATGGTTAGCAGAGGAGAGGTGGGGTCATGGGTTAAATAGGTGATAGATACGAAAGAAGGCACTTGTGATAAGCATAGGATGTTGTATTGAAGTACTGAATCACCATATTGTACACCTGAAACTAATATTTCACTGTATGTCAACTAACTAGAATTTCAACAACAACAAAAAAATCACAAAAAGGAAAAAAAAAAGGTTCCAGAATGCTCAATTGTTTGGGTGATTTTTAAGTATGGCATCTTAATCCCTATCAGTATTTTTAAGAAAGAATATATCTTCTTCCTTTAAAAAAAAAATAGTCTTGATCAAGCAATGAACAGACTTACTAGAAAAGGCAGTTTTTTTGAATTGCTAGGAAAAAGTTAGGGGAGTTAGTAGTTTGGAGAGACAGCTCTGTGGACCAGTCCCTTTCACTGTTGGAAGAGCCACATCCTTACCTGTGAAATCATTTGAAACAGGCCACTATGTGAAGCTCACTCTGCAGTAGGAAAATCTAGAACCAACAGGCTCTGGAAGCAATATGAGAGTTATAATCTACATCTAGATTTCTGATTTCTATACCCAAACATTTTCTTTTAGATAAATATCTTTCCCTATTTATTTGTTCACATTTTATGGATAGATTATATCTCACATTTTCTTTCTTTCTTTTTTTCTGAAACATGCATTCAAGAGCAATACCTCACTGGAGAATTCATAATTTTTTTTTAATTTTGAGCTTTATTGAAATATAGCTGACACATAACAGTGTATAAGTTTAAGGTACACAATATCATGATTTAATACATGTATATATTGCAAAATGATTACCAAAAAAAGTTCAATAACGTATCTATCACCTCACAGTTATATATATATTTTTATAATTTTGGTTATATTAGTTCACAGTTATATTTTTGTATATGGTGAAAACTTTTAAGATCTACTCTATCAGCAACTTTCTTTTTCTTAATAATTTTTATTTTGTTATATTAGTCACCATACAGTACATCCCCAGTTTTTGATGCAATGTTCCATGATTCATTATTTGCGTATAACACCCAGTGCACCATGCAATATGTGCCCTCCTTAATACCCATCACTGGCCTATCCCAATCCCCCACTCCCCTCCCCTCTGAAGCCCTCAGTTTGTTTCCCAGAGTCCACAGTCTCTCATGGTTCATTCCCCCTTCTGTTTACCCCCGCTTCATTCTTCCCTTCCTTCTCCTACCGATCTTCCTATTTCTTATGTTCCATAAATGAGTGAAACCATATGATAATTGTTCAGCAACTTTCAAATATTCAGTACAGTATTATCAACTATAGTCATCATGCTGTGCACCACATTCCTAGAACTTACTCATCTTATAACTGGAAGTTTATGCCTTTTGATCATCTTCATTTACATCTCCCACCCCCCTCCCTACCCCTAGCAACCACCCACCTCTTCTCTGTTTCTATGAGAGTATTAATAATTTCTTAATGCTGGCCTGGATGGGGTTGGGAAGGTCTTCTAGCCAAATTCATTTCTTCATTCATTCATACATTCATTAATTTGTTCATTGACTCACTTATTAAACAAAAAATTACCAAAAGATATAATCCCTCCTCTGAGGGGGCTTTTATTTTATTGGGTGGAACCACACATTTAATAGCTAATTTATAATTTATTATTTTATTAGTATTGTTTCTAAGTCCTATGGAGAGAAGTATAGACTGCACATGTGCACACTTCTCTAGTTGAGGAATACTAAAGGGGGACTTTATTTTATAGAAGAGATCACAAGTTCAACTTTAGAAATGTTGAGGTTGAGCAGCTGGTGAGAATGTTTGGTATACAGATTTGGATCTCAATGAGGGATTGGATCAGGACGCAGATTTGAGAGCAGACACTGTGTGGTGTATGTTATTGCAGCCTTGGGTACGCATGAAAGTCTGAAGAGAACATAAAGTGGAAGAGGGCCCATGATGGAGACCTGGATCCAGCATTTGAAGATGAGGTAAAGATGGTGAAGCAGTGGAAGATACCAAGGTACAGTTAGAGATGTGAATGGAAATCTAGTAGAATGTCATAGGAGTCAAGAGAAGCAAGTGTTTCAAGAAGAAGGGCATTGATAAATAGGGTTGAATGTTGCCAACAGGGCCATTTTATTTATTGTCATTAGGATTGTGGGAGCTAAAGTGAGATTAGAATGGGTTGAAAAGCCTATGAAAAATGAGGAAATTAAGACAGACAACATAGCAACTCCTCTGAGAAGTTCGTCTATGAGAGAAGCCAGGTCTGTCTCCAGACAGAGAAGGGAGATTGGGGTGACACTTCAGTTGATCATAAAGTTTTGAGGAAGAAGTTGTGAAGAAGCTCACATCTCATGAGGACCCATAAACAGGGAACACAAAACAGTAATTCTGCTTTGTCAAGATTATTGGCATTAGGTGGTGAGTCTGACTTTGGGTGGAATTATATGGGCTTTAGATAGTCTGTAGGACAACAGGCTCTTACAGGTGTCAAAGAAATGATTCTCCCCTTTTGTCACTGTTTTGTCACTTTACTAAGTCCTATGAAAATTGCAAAGATAAGTCAGGCATGACTTCCACCCTCAGGAAGAAGAGATAGGTCACCCACATAAGCAGAAAACATGATAGAAAGTGCTAAGTGTCCTCGAAGAAGTGCAGATCAAGTGCACTGAGTCACAGAGAAGAAACTGTCTTTACCTGGGGACTCAGGACAGGGTTTGAGAGGAAGGTGGCATATCTGCTGAACCTGAAATATACATTCAAGTAAGGAAACTGCCAGCAGTGTTTTGTCAATATGTGGGATGTCCCAACTAGTGCTTTTTTTTTTTTTTTCCTAGAATGCAAAACCTTTCTCACTAAAAGTGGTTTGTTCCTCAGTTAGTGCAAAATCCAATGGACAAACAAATGAAACCCTTCCTTTGGCAATCCAGGGAACCATCTGCCATCTGCCATCTGCCATTCACTGTAGAGATGAGGGGAAAAGGCCTTCCTGACTAAGCTGTGACTCCACTCCTGGGTTTCACTTCAGCACCCAGTACAGGCTGCTCTGCCTCAAGGAGCCCATGAAACCTGAGGCTCTGTTGTAACTGAAGCAGGTACTCAGATCTCACAATGGCCCCCTTGTCCCATTCTATTTTTCCCACCAATCTTAAGACTTTGTTCCCTCTGTTTCATTGAAGGTTGGGGAAAAGAAGAGGATGAAAAAGTCACTTGGGTGACTTGTGGGCATGTCATAAGTACCTGCCCTTAATCCTCTCTTCTTTGAAAGGGTTAGAGAGAGACAGGCCTTAGAGGAAGGGGAAGGTTGCATTCAATTTTTCCGTCCCTAAGCGGAAAGAAGAAGCTGATTAGGTAATGGGATGGGGGTAGGAGAGCAATGAAGGGAAAATTCATTGTCAGGGGCATAAGTGTGTGTCCTTTGAGGTTGGGAAATGCTATGCCAGGACATCTGACTGCTCAAAAATTTTGTTAGCAACAGCCATCACCAGAACAACCAAATTCCCACAGTTGCCATCCCATTGAAACTTGATTTTTCTCAAGTCTCCTATCTGCCATTGAGTAGTAGGCTCTCTGGCCCTGAGATTCTAAGACTGTGATAGGAATAAAAGTAAGAGAAGGAAAGAGGAAACAAACAACTGAACATTTGTTGAGTACCTGTCCTGTGTCAAGGTTCATGTTAGTACATTTTATATATTTTTTAATACACACACACACACACACACACACACACACACACACACCAGTTGGACAGCCATGATGATTCTTATTTTATAAACAAGGAAACCCAACAAATCATAAAAATGAAATTTAAATACATGTTCCTTTCTACTTTTTACTATCGGACACTAAGTAGAAAATTTAAGATATTTTTGCCTTGGCTTCACAGATTTAAGAAGCCAATTATTATATTCTTTGTTCCTGTTAGAATGCCTTTGACATGATATTATATTGGGACTAGCTCTTTAAGGGTTACGAGTGGCCCAGGACACCTTCCTTTCAGGCATTTAATTAGGCTGTAAAAGGGTAAGGAAAGCACCATGCCTTCCATGATTTCTCCTTTAAGTCAGTTCTAGATCTGGCTTTCTGTGAGCCTGAAATGGCCACCACATTTTTTCAATAATGGAAAGGCTTCAGAGAGGAGGTTGTGATGCAATACACTGTTCTTTATCCATGGCTGGGGTTTAAGGCTCTGGGACTGTGAGTCGTTGGAACAAAATTAAGTGAGTACATTTCCCAAATACTCCACAGCCCATCTGCCTCTTAACTTGCCACCTTACTGGGCCTTCCCTGGAGGCCTCACTCACCCGTGCACTTTAGTGACAATTCCTGTTTCTATAGCAACTTATGCAATTGCCTGCAGAGATACAATCCCCCCTTCTGTAAAGTACTTCAGGGTTCTTGAAGAAAATGTGATATAAATCCCAAGCATGAATATGCAATGGGCATAAATTGCAATGCTGACATGTAGTAAGAGGCAGAGATCTACTAAAAGATGAACTAAACATAGGTAAGAACTTAATCAGGGATGCTTGTTGTCTGTCTACTCATATCCACTATCTCGGAGATGCTGGCTCATTCAGGTGTGAAAGGGGATCACTTCTGAGAAGACTGAAAGGAACAATGAAGGAAGTGCAGAACTTAGCCACACCCACTCAATGACAGCCTGCACCAACATCCTGGGATGTGTGGCCCCTAAAATTGTCTGAGTAACTTGAATTCCTCACTTCTCTCCTACTCCCTCATTTCTACTCTATTCTCTACTTATCTGCCTTCTTTTCCTTTCAGAAAACCATGCTTAGTGCTCACTGGATATAATCACCGCTCTCTTGCCTTCATCCTTCTATCAGCTTGTATCCCCATCGTCCATCCTCTGGTGTGGTTTATAAAGTCTCTCCTTTATTTCATTGAGCCATATATTCTTTTTTGCCCATCTTACCCAAATAATTTGAAGACAGCATATCTGGGCTGTTCTGTCTTTTGTCCTCTCTGTTCCACCTCCATTCTATGCACACTTTAGCCAGCCTTGCTAGATCCCAAGAGTTACAAAGATGAACCAGATGTGGCTTCTGTCCTCTAGGAGCTCACAGTTTAGGAGAAAGGATAAGCCATGTGTATAAATGACTGCACTACTATGTGAAAACTGTAGTATCAGTAAAAAAGCTAAAGGTAAAGTGATATGAATTTCAAAGGGGGAAGGGAGAACATGGTCTGGGGCAAGAAGGTATTTGAGATGAATCTTTCTTGAAAGATGGGGTCAGACCTGACTTGTGGTAGGAGGAGGAGAAATAGGGAGAGTCACCACAAGAAAAGGTAAAATGGGCCAACAAAACGAGTGGGTGGTATCATATCAGGTATAGACAGTGAAAGCTGGGTAACTCAATGTGATGAATTCTTCCACTATGTATTGTTAGATAGTCTAATTCAATGGTTCTCAAATTTTGCTGCATATTAGAATCACACAGAAAGCTTTGAAAATCATGATGCCCAGGCTACGTCCCAGACCAAGTATATCAGACTCTCTGTAGATGGAACCCATGCATAATTTTTTAAAAAAATTCTTCCACTCTTCTGATATGTAGCCAGGATCTAGAACGAGTGTTCTAAATCACATCTTGTCCCTAACATCCAGACCAATCCCCTGGGGATCAGCAGATCTGGAGTAAGGCCTGAGATTCTGCACTTTTAATGAGCTCCCAGGTGATGCCATTGCTGCTGGTCCCAGACCACACTTTGAGTAGGAGACTCTAAATGAAGACCCCATTGACTAAATAAAATGGCTCAGCCATTGGTGTACATTCTGGTTCTGATGGTAAACTCCTTAATATGGCAGCACTTTGAATTCATAAATGGAGCTTGCCTGACATGCAGTTAGGTTACAGGTTCACTTACAGAAAGCACCTAATACGTATTGCTTAGTGACCTGGTTTCCCCACTATTTATGTATGGAAGATGTAAACTAATGGATAGCATGTGAGGATTCAAGGTGCTATTACTTCTTGGCTCCAATTTGGAACTCATTGTAGAAGAAAATGAAAATGGGGTGGGGGCCAGGGAGTGAAAGGATGTCTTACCCACTACAATATAAAATGTAACAGACCTTTGTTACCTGAGATCTGCAGCTCCACAGAGACTTTTTTCCTAGGTACAGAGACCCCCCCCCCCCATCTTTCCCTGCCAGAGGGAAAGAGCTGGATGATTGTTTTGGTCTCATCTGAGGCTAGTAACTGCAAAGTCCTTCCTACCAAGTTTTCAAAAGTCATGAGAGAATCCTCAAGCTTTTCTTTCTAAATATATAAAAAAATCCTAGCAGAAACTGCTTGTTTGTTAAAAGCAGTTTTATGCTGGTTAAATAAAACAATAGGTTTCTTTGCTTTGGGATGAACTATAACAACTAAGAAGATTTTATGGCAGTACAAATGCATATGTGTGTGTGTGTGTGTACACATATATACATACAATTTTTTATTAGTAACAAGAAGCTTGCACAAAATATCTCAAAGTATGAAATTCATCTATGCTAAAGCAGAAAGAATGGTGCTTGCTGCCCCGTACATGTGCGCCCTTGGCTACTACTTTTCACCTTAAAGACACATGTATGACTGTTACCTCATTTGCTCTCATTCTTCCTAGAAGGTGGATAAAATCAAAGTTATTATTCTTTCACAGATGAAGAACTACCACAAGATGCTTAGAGGCTTACCTACCACCTTATAGCCTTTATTCTGCCGTTTTTCCTCAAGTGTGAAACTGATAACACAGATTAGAATAAGTTGTTTCGATCAGGGGAAAAAACTTTAAAACTATTTAACCCAGAATACCTATTTAAAAATATAGAAACCATGACCCATTAGGTTAATGAGTTTATCAAAATTATACTGAACCTGGCTGGTAGCAAGCCAGGACTGGACTGCCAGTTTTCTCCTAAAATGATGTGGCAGAATTGTCAGTTTTCGCAGATTTTCTGCTGCCTGAAATTTTAGCAAAGGGAATAAAACCTGTGATTTGAATATATCTTGATAATTTAGTCCCAGAAAATTTCCCATCCCTTTTTCATATTCCCTAAAGCATGTTTATATTCTTCAGTTCTACCATTTGGAATCCTAAAGCCAACTGCTAGTTGCAATAAAATCCAAATGACAAGAAAATGCAACTCTCTGGATTTTCCCTGATCAGATCAATTTTTCAGCAAGTAGGAAGCTCATAAAAAAGGTAGATGTTTAAAATATATTTAGCTCAAATTAAGACGTTATACTATTTACTGTTTGATTGATGGTCTTAAGATATATTATCATTATTGGTGACAAGATAGAATGAACAACTTATCTTACGAGTGATGAAAATCAAATACTAATTCTTTGGCCCAATTCTTCTTTTTCAACCATATCAATATATTTTCAAAAACTTTTTGATCTAGAATGGAGAGTTTCAAATGGCCCATTTTGCTTAGGATGGGTGTAATACAACACAGAGACTGTTCTCATGGGCTTCTCTTCTAATAACAGAGTTTACCCACTAGGCAAATATAGAAGAAATCAACAAAATGCTTTAGAGAACATCAAAATAATAAAATATTTACTACCATAGAGCAGTTATTCCTTTATAGATCCTGAGCTTTGAGATCACTACTCCTACAACACCACCCCAGCAACACAAGTATCTACTAAAGAAGGTTATTTGGTTTGTTAAAGCTTATTTATCCCAAGTGTCCCTGGCATATTAACTGACCAGACTCTAGGGCTAGATGCACATGGGGCCAGCCTTACCAATCTATGGAAACGTTTCTGACAATCACCCACTCATCTGGTCTACACAACACCAGACAATTAATATAATTTACTCTTCATCTATGCCCTAACTTCCTATCTACTAACACCCACTCTCTTCACACAGGGACTGGTTTTACACTACTGGGCATTGAACTGAAATGTAGACAGTTCTTCGTGTCCCCATGTGATTTCAGTTGAATGGACTTTGAATTTAGCTGTAACAGAAACTGCTGGAGTGAACCATGAGTAGATGAGGGCCAGGTGAATTGGTCAATAGTTAATGATTTCATTTCTTAACAACTCTATTCCTCTGGAGAACAAAGCACATGTTAACATCAAGTTGGGTTTCATCTTTAAGGACACAACGCAGAAGGAATAAGCAGTTATTCCTTATTCTTTATAAAAAGGAGGTTCAGAGGAAGAAGAAGAAATCAAGGTTATTTAATCAGCCACACAATATATTTTTAATTGAGTACCTACTATATGCCCAGCTCCTGGTTGCATTCTGGGCATAAAATGGAAAAAAAAAAAAAAGGTAATGGGCAATCTGCTTAGGTATGTAGAAAAAAAAACCCAGACTCTTAAAATCTAGCATGCAAGTTCCTCTGTCAATTTCTAGCTCTTTGACCAAAGGCAAGTTACCTATCTCATCATTTCCTCAGTTTCCTAGCCCATAAAGTGAGCATAATAATAGCCATCCTTTTGTGTTATTACCAGCAGATCACTCTTGAATGATCCAAGGTGTTCTTAAGTTTTTCCAGCTATCACTTTTGTTGGGAAACACAAAAGGCCATTTATAGCATTAACATCTTTCTCAGAGAACCAGTGAATTGAGAAAAGTTCAGATTCAAAGCTTTCAAGAGAAGCCTTTAATAAGTTGTTTTCAATGTAGAAACATATGTTTTCATCTCATTTCACTATAGAAAGTTGATGTGACATCATTGGAAAGAAATTACCCTTTAAATGATTCTTCATACTTGATCTAGTGTGGTTGGCATAGCACACATCAAAGAGACCTCCTTCATGGCAACTGTAGTGAATATACTGCATTGCATATTTGAAAGTTGATAAGAGAGTAGATTTTAAAAGTTCTCATCACAAGAAAAAAAGCTGGTAACCATGTATGCAATGAATGTTAAGTGAACTTATTGTGGTAATAATTTTATAATATATGCAAATATCTAATCATTATGTTGTAATGAAACTAATATAATATTATATGTTAATTATACCTCAATAAAAAAAGACAAAAGGTGACAGCAAAAAAAACCCAAACAAACCAAAGACACCCCTTATTCTGATACCACTACATCCCAATCTCAGGTCTCCCTGAAGAAAGTAGTCAAGGAACCAAGCAGAAGATGGTGAAGACAAGTTTGCCAGGAAGTCACAAATAGCTTAATTGGTTTAGTCACCCATATTTAAAAATATTCAAACAGATATTACAAGATTCCCAAGACCCATTGAAATGACAAGAGAAAATAAAAAAAGACAGATCTATGGCAAAATAAGCAGTGGAGGTAAAAGATACCTGGATCAATGGAAGTCTACATTTTTTTAAAGATTGATTGATTGATTGATTTTAGAGAGAGAGAGTCAGAGAGAGTGGGTGTGTGCATGAGCAGGAGGAGGGACAGAGGGAGAGAGAGAATCCTTGAGCAGACACCCACTGAGTGTGGGGCCCTTAGATCCCATGACTCTGAGATCATGACCTAAGCTGAAATCAACAGACCAAGAATTCGGGGTGCCTGGGTGGCTCAGTCGTTAAGCATCTGCCTTCAGCTCAGGGTGTGATCCAGGCATTTTGGGATCGAGCCCTGCATCAGGCTCCTCTGCTGGGAGCCTGCTTCTTCCTCTCCCACTTCCCCTCTTGTGTTCCCTCTCTGGCTGTCTCTCTCTCTGTCAAATAAATAAATAAAAATCTTAAAAAAAAAAAAAAACAGTCCAAGAGTCAGACACCCAACTGACTGAGCCACCCAGGTGCCCCAAATGGAAGTATATTTGTGCAGACCTTGAGACATACTAATTCCATTATATTCAACATTGGACAGATCTCAGCTAAAATAGTTTCTTTTTTTTTTTTTTAAGATTTTATTTATGTATTTGAGAGAGAGAGACAGCCAGCGAGAGAGGGAACACAAGCAGGGGGAGTGGGAGAGGAAGAAGCAGGCTCATAGCAGAGGAGCCTGATGTGGGGCTCGATCCCAGAACGCCAGGATCAGGCCCTGAGCCGAAGGCAGACGCTTAATGACTGCACCACCCAGGCGCCCCTCAGCTAAAATAGTTTCTTATTCAAAACAACCATTTGGAAAATGCCTTCTATGAAACTAAGGGATTAGAAACAGGTTAGATGGGCAAGAGGTGTAGAGCTGGGTTTGGTATCTGACAGAAAGCCAACAAGCAACATGACACCCAGAGTTTAGAACTGGAAAGTAGTCATAAGAAAGAGAGAAAGAGGATTTAATCTGTGTTCCTCCAGAAAGCCAGGGGAAGAAGAGAGGGTGGTGGACATTACAAAAAGTCATGTCAGCCTCTTGAAAAACGGTCCAAAGAATGAGTTGGAAATGTACAATTGGAGGTTGTTAGTTCTCTTCCCTAGAGGAATTTAAGGATCCCTTACGTGTTCTATAAAAAGGATGCTGGTTTATTCTATTAAAAAGATACAGGTGTCCTGATGGAGTGAATTGGGGAGAATGAAGCTAAATGATTTTAAGGTGATTTCAAACTCTAAAATTGTATGATTTTATAAAAATCTGAAGGAAAAAAATAAAAGCAAAGACCAAGAGAGAAGATGAGAAACTTTGTAATTGACAATATTTTCTAGAATTTAGTCAGTTATCAAAGTAAAAATAAAGACAAGTTTGACAGGACCTAAAATCTGACTCCAGGAACTGATTTTATTAACTAGCACTCCTTTTCTAACTTGACAGTAGCTTCTTCACAAATTCTTGGTTTGGGATTAGAGTGAGAACAGATGAAGTTATCCCTCTCTGTGTCAAATACCTCAACCTTCTCAGAAGATAGGAGGAGGCATTCACAAAACTCATTTAACTCCTCAAGACTGGAGAACAACTCATTTTGCTTCCCCAGATAACACTAAACATGATGTCTAGACCTCTCTACCATATCCACCATATCTAATACTAAGTTTCCTATTCTGGCTTCTAGGAGACCCATAGTACTTCAAACTCACTAGCTCTGAACCTGAACCAGAACCCAGATGTTACTCCAGTGTATCTTTTCTTAGCTAAGGCATCAACTCCCACCCAGAAAACTCGATGTCATTTTGAACCCATCTGTACCTGGATGTGCTCTTATCCATATGCAATCCATCACTAAACTGCCATTTTACCTCTTGAATTGGTTTCAAATACACCTACTATCTAGTTCTGGCTAACACTACATCTCTTCTGAATATTTCTATGTCTGCTGAAATGGTGTCCCTGCATCCTCTCACTTCCTGCCAATGTGTAGCCAGAATCCTATAAAAACACAAATCTGAACATTTATCTCCATGCTCAAAACCTTTTCATGACTTCCCAATTGCTCTTAGATTAAATGCCAAGATATTTGTGGGTAGTTATTTTTTTCTAGATCCATTCTGCATCCTTTTAACCCTGCTCTGTGCCCCCATGATGCTGACTTACATGGGCTCCTTCTATGGGCTCCCTTATTCTCTAGCTTTTGGCTTGATTTGACCAATGCAGGTGAAAGAACACTGGTAGGAGATCAGAGTGGGTGATAAGAGTGAGGTTGGGGTATTTATTTTTTATTATTTCAGTTCCCTCCCATCAGGGCCTGTATGGGCTCTCATTGTCCTTCAGTCAAAGGTCACAGCTCCATTCAGTTGGTCCTGTCCACAGAGATCTCTTTTCAGGTTCTACTACCACTTCATTCCTTTCCCCTTCAGACAATGGTGCCCCACTATTACTAATCTTGGGAAAATGGACTACCCCTTATGGTTTTTCTTTTCCCTGCTCACATCTTTTAAATAGTCCTCAAACATCACTCATTCAAGGAAACTATTCTGGACCCTCCTGCAAAAGTCAGATCTGCTCAATAGAAGCTTTTATAATGGCTATATTTCCTCATCACCACAGAATTAATTAATTAACTGTGTAATTGTTTGTTCAATGTCTGTTTTTCCTGCTTGGATGAGGGCAGCGTCCATTTCAGTCTTAGCTATTCTCAAATCTCTATAGAGCACTTAAACATAAGTGCTCAGGGGCTGTTTATAAAATAAAAGGGATGGTGAGAGTGCAGATGAGACGAGTTAGGAAGACCAGCGCGGGAATGAGAGAGCCCTGGTCAGAGTGACCAGAATCATCACAAACCAAGGACTCTCACACTGCAACTTGGCCTTGCAGTGTGGGAGCATACACTGGTCCTGTCACTGTGATAGAAAAGCTGGGGAAGGCATGACACCAAAAAATTGTTTGGCAGGATACATCTTATAAGGATATTAATTGTCAAAGAGGGTATCTTAAATTAAATGCACTTTCAAAATGTGAGAGGTTTATACCCAAAAGAGTAAGTCATTTTCTTTCTTACCATACACCAAGTCACCATAGTCCATAGCAACTTGGCTAGATTTCACATTAGTGTTACCTTGAGCTATTTTCAAAGAGGAATGGTATTTTTTCTTCAAGATGCAACTGTCAATATTTTTTAGAAAAGACACATACTTGGGGTGCCTGGGTGGCTCAGTCAATTAAGCATCTGACTCTTGATTTTGGCTCAGGTCATGATCTCAGGGCTCTGAGATCGAGCCCCACATTGGGCTCCACACTGGGCATGAGCCTACTTAAGATTCTCTCTCTCCTACCTCCCTCTACCCCCCTAAAAAAAGACACATACTTAACTTCTTATTAAGTAGTATCTGTTAATTATCTGTTCACATCAAGGAGGAAATTAAAGTGTCTTATCCCAGATTCCTGATAAGTAGAAAAGAGTGGTCACCATTGGCTTGGGAGCCGGTGCAGAACTTAGTCAAGTCTCTCCTATTATGAAGTTGTAAGAATCAAGAGGAGGAAGAACACTCAGAAAAAGCATCCTAAGGGAGTACGAAGTTGAAATTAGGAAATCAGTTCGTAATGGGGTTGCCAGTTCAAATGGTAATGGACAAGGCTGGAGCAAAACAAAACAAAAAGATCAAACAAAAAAATAAGCAAGATGATGATGAAGGGGGAGATGATGAGTAAAGGAATGTGTAGCAGGCAGAAGAAAAGAAAGCAGAGCTAATTCTAGAGTGAAAATCTAGGAAATTCCTAGAGCCCTTTATGTGGTTCTTTTGCTGTTGGCTTAGATGTCTGAGAGGTCTATGTTGGGCAACAGCGATGTGTTCATTGAGCACATCTGGTAAGACCAAGAATGTGCAAAGAGGAGCAAGCAAGAGTAGAGGGAGAGAAGACTGCAAATGAATCACTGCCTTCAGCTGCTTCATAACCTACAGCCCCTAGAGATAAAGCCTCCTTTGATGTCTCCTAAGGTAGGCATACCATGGCGAAGCTCCCCTCCAGAGCATCAGGGATGTCCTTACACTAAACATGACCTTATACAGATATCAGCGCTTCTCCAATTTTGACGTGCAGAACAATCACTGAGGGATCTTGTTAAAATGGAGTAGGTCTGGGGTGGGGCCTATATTCGAATTCTAATACATCCCCCTGTGATATGGATACTGTCGCTGGTCAATGGACCACACTTTAAGTAGCAAGGTCCTAAACTACATACATGGTAGTCATTATTTTCTCATGAATGGCACTATCTGAGCATGGCTTCTCTCTTTTATTCCTCACCTACCACAGAGGTTGTAATCTGCTGCTGGGCACCAATTGAGTGCTTTTAAAATTGTTAGGATAGCTGGCTAACAGTAAAAGATTACACATAAAAATTCAGACTGTGAGCTTCTCTTGTAAAATAAGATCTAGCAATGTTAGACCATTGTTCCCTATAGAAACGATCCATTGGAGCTGAGTGGTGGCTGTCTGCTTCAGATGAAGTGTGTACTTTCTATCTTGCCACAGTCTAAACTACTCTTACATCCAGGTGGCTTCAATCTTTGACACCCTCTGCATTATTCCTCTTTGCATTTGTGTTTGTGGATTCTGATATACTAGTTCTTAGCAAGATGCACCGCATTTATTAGAAGAGCATCTTGCTTCCAGTAAAGTCTTTTCAGTTATCAACACAACTTTTGAAGAGCTATGTCACTTGCATTGTGGGTGGAAACAGTCCTCAAAGAACGCATTTTCTGTTGCAAGCTGGCCTTACATATTTGCAGATAAGGAAAGAAAAAAATAAACAGTTGAATATACAATGGCAGGTTAGTAGGTCTATACTTCACAATGTGGATACAACATTCTCAAGAGGTAAGAATTAAGCAGGTAATCATGTTCAATGATGACTAAATGATCCAGATAGTGATGGAAATTTCAAGCCACAGAAACTGAAGATAAAATACGTTATGCTGTGTTAAACAGGAGAGAAACATATGACTGAAGCTAAGGAAAAAAAAAAAAAGATAGTGCAACCCATCTAAGCCATTTCTTGGGAATTGGCAAGCTCACAAGCCTCTGACTTGAAAACATTAAGAACAAAAAACAAACATTCAGAAAAAACACCAGAAAGCTGAAATAACTCTTTTTTTTTTTCATGCAATCTTTGGATATGCAAGCTCGCCTACTGGTTTGATTTGCACTGTTTACTTCCATTTTTTCTATTCTTACATATTTCTCTCCCCCACTCATAAGATTTCAAGAAGAAACTCAGGGGGAAATGTTTCCCTTGCAAAATTTTTTCATATTTTTGTTGAAATAGTATCCAGAACACCAACAAAGTCCTCGCAGAGTGAACATTCTTGTTCTTGCTATGGAACCAAGGTTTGAATGAAAAGTGCAGGCAGCAATGTGCCAGCACAACTGGATCAGTCTCAGTCATGTCCCTGCTCTACCAGCACCTCTTACCTGGAGCTGAATCCCTTATGGAGTGAAATGCTCCAATCCTAACACCTTCCTTGCCATTTCCACACAGCACCTGAACAGGCAGGTTCTGTTGCTGCCTTTGATCCCTTCATAGCACTTCTACAGCTCACCTGGATCAGCCTACCCAGATGGAATCTCATGGATTGAAAATTTCTTTTCCTCAATCCTTTTATCAAAAATTATTAATTATGAATTCCATTCCTTTAGGACTCTGCTTTCTGAGTTTCAAAGTGACAGCTGAATACAGAGCAAAGAGCATTTACAGTCAGAAATTCTGGGTTCAACTGCAAGCACTGTTATTTAGTAGCTGTTTAATAGGACAACTTAGCCTCTCAGAATGTCAGTCTCCTCCTCTGTGCAATGAGGATAGCAATACTAACCTGGAGGGCTGTTAGGCTAACACATAGTAGGTAGCTCAAAAAATGGCTGTTGAATCTTAATCAGATTTTTACAATTCATACTAAAGTGTTCATGGACATTAATTTCTTAACGTGTTCTTTCAGTTCACATTCTTTAAAAAACATAACTCACAATTAGCGAGAGGCTCTAACTGTTGGAATTTGTATTCCAGGGCAGATGAAGAGCTCAGACTTTCCTCACGCAGACAGATGACTTACCATTTTCTACTCTACAAGATCTCTGGGGCAAGACTTGTAGCTCCCTAAAGGCCCCTCCATTCCTATGGGGAGACATCTGGGCTGCAGCAGCCCGTGGGCACCAAATGCACAGGCATGATGCTTAATGATAAAGTACATTGTAAACTTAAACCATTTTCACTTAAGAAAAATGTCTCCTTTTCTTGTGTCTTTAATAAAAATACAGATGAAGCCATGCAATCACAACATATTCTTTAGCTTTCAAATTAGCCCTTTCAGGAATAGGAATTAGTTTTTTTAAAAAATAGAGCTTTGGATCTTCAACTTTTAATTACCTTGACTTCAATTAATCTAGTTGTTGCTTTATTTGAGTATTTCTTTGCTTTTTCAAACAGGGAGATCATTAACAGTCTTAACAATGTGGAAGACGGTGGTCTGGAAAAATACCAGAGTCCATATTTTTATCTGAAAATAAAATACATGCAAATGTGTGTGATGTTCCTTGTTCAAAAATATGTAGGGCTAATAAAATCACACCTTGTTACCTGCTGTTGTCTTCAAGTGGAATACCTTTTGCCTCTACCACTCCCACCTTTTGATATCCATGTGAAATGGTCCTACTCATCCTTCAAGTCTCAATTCAGGGTCTGGTGTCTTTGGGAAGCCATCTCAACCTGCTCACTGTTAACCCTGGATCTTCCAAGATAGTAGTATGTATTTCCTCCTTCCTTCTCCTGTCCATGATTCCACTGTAGATATAGCTTGTCATGTTATCTTGTAACATTTGTTTACTTGCTATAATTAAGCTGTGGGTACCCTAGGACAGGTACCATATGTTATTCTTCTTATCTTCAATATCTAGCTCAGTGCCTGGAATTTAAGAGGTGCTGAACAATTACTTGTTGAAAACATTTATGATAAACAAAAAAAAAGCAATACTATGGTAGTAGTGTTAAACTATCCTCAATCCCATTCCTGTGTAGGCCCTCTTCTCATTCTGGAATATCACTATCCATTTTTCACTCATCAACACATATGTATGTAGGTTGAACATGATAATATTTTTGCAGGCCAATTTTTCAATCAGAGAATCAGAGGCCCTCCCACATGAACACTCCTTGAAGATTCCTCCTAAAAAACTGCTTCTACTATTGCTCCTACTATTGAGTATATGCCCAATAATTATTCAATTAAATAACTAATCTAATACTTGGCTGTAATTCCTAACCCAAATAGCTGGCAGCATTTTTCAAAAAGCTTCCAAATGAATGTTCTAAATTAAGCCCAATAGATATTTGTAAAGATTCACACACACACACACACACACACACACACGCGTGCACAAATACACCACGCTTGAGTTCTTTACTGGAATTTTGAGGCAAATATTCCAAGAGTTCTATCCATATAGCTATACGTATGACAAGTAATTTGGAAAAAAAAAACAAGACAGATTTCTACCTAGGCCCAGAGTTTTTCTTTACTGTTCTTTTCCTGGTAATGAAAGTCAGGACTCACTGTGAAGCTGGAGGCCACCTGAGGAGGACACATTTGGACCTCACTTGCTGAGGAAAGAACAAATGAGCAGGTGCAGAGTTCTATTTTTTTATTCAACCCAGATGTAAAGAGATGTCAGGAAAGCAGGCTCTTCTGCCAGTAAAATCCTCCTCAAAATGCTTCCCAGGCCTACAGGTGTCCTGACACACCCTTTATAACTGCAAAGAGCCAGGATTCCTTTCCACTTCCACCTTCTGTGGCTTCCAACAGTCACTCAGCTTCCCACTACTTTCTACCCTCCATCCACCTGTCCCTCAGGAACATATATAGTGTTCAACAGAAAAATAGGCAAAGTGTTGAAAATACCTTCTTAGATTCTTATGTTCAAGTTTCTTTTCTAGGTAGGTCCAGTTCAGAAAGGCAAAAGAATGAGTCAATGAAAATGTTAGCTCTCTAGGTACAGGAAAGGCCAATTTAATATTTTAAAGCTATAACCCATGTATAGTTCAGTCCTTCAGTATTTTCCTTAAGCCTTAGTTAAAAGCACAAAGTCCAGGTCATCAGATAAAATTTTTGTACCCTAAAAAGTATCCCAACAATACCTTTTAAAATGCCCCCTTAGGCACCTTTGGTTAAGTGTCTGCCTTCAGCTCAGGTCATGATCCCAGGGTCCAGATATCAAGTGGCACATCAGGTTCCCTGCTCAGTGGGGAGTCTGCTTCTCCCTCTGCCTCTCCCCACCCCTGCGTGTTCTCTTTTTTGCTCCCTCTCTCACTCTCTCTCTCTCTCTCAGATAAATAAATAAAAACAATAAAATAAAAACAATAAAATAAAATAAAATAAAATAAAATAAAATAAAATAAATAAAATGCCCCTTATATCTCCTACCTACTGGAATCACATGTGACATCCTCAGAGCATGTGGGAGAAAATTCTATGAAAAGACCAAGTCAGAAATTTGTCCTGTGGGCAGACAGAAGGAGGAGAAATGCTGGGGACTTCCATTTCTTAGTCCTTTTTGTGGCATGGGAAAAAGAAACACTTAGATGTGATTAGTTTCCACTCTCTAAATCTGGAGATGCCTTGAAGGTTCAGGGAGGGAACCTCCGGAAAAGAGGTAATTAATAAAAGGAGAGTGGAGGGGAAGAGCTAGAGGTATGCCACAACAATCCATTCTGGCTACGAGGGGAACAATTACATGGACTGGGGAGGTGAGTAACTTCCCCATAAGAGCATCCCTCTAACTTCCTTCCAGAATTCAAATAAAAACTTGATGGACGCCTGAGTGGTTCAGTTGGTTAAGCATCCAATTCTTCATTTCAGCTCAGGCCATTATCTCAGGGTCTTGAGATCGAGCCCCGAGTCAGGCTCCATGCTGGGTGGAGATTCTCTTTCTCCCTATACCCCTCCCACCACCAAAATAAAAATAAAACTAAGAATAAAATAAAAATGAGTTCCTGTATAATCCTTATCCCATATCATCAGTTCTAGCTAGTGCTAATGCTGCCTATTCTTTCTGTACAACTTTCAAATTGTAATTTTTTTCCCTCAATCTTCTGACTATAGTTTGATGATTATTCTCCACTTCAGTCCTCTCTAAGTCATCCCAACAGGGTGATTGAGCTTTGGTACCCCCTACAGATAAAATTCCAACAGCATATAACTCTCCTCTGAGTTTTAGCATCTACCTTCTTTATATGATAAAAATAATCTGTCTTTCTGGGTATGTGATTGATGGAACAAAGACTGTTTTTAGAAATCAACAGACCAATAAGCAGGAAAAAACAAAACAAAACTGTGTTCCTGAAAAGCAAGTTCAGGAAAAATATTTGATCAACTCCTACACACATAGATTTAGATGCTAAACTCTAAAACCAGGTGTTTTAGGTAGAGGGTACCCAAATCTGCCATTGCCTCAAGGTTGAGTCCATGAGGAGGCCAGGATGGTGATGGATGGGACCTGTACATCTGGTATACAGGTGTCTGCGGATTTGAAATGATTTTCATATTTTTCATGTTAATCCAAAGGCTGAAACATTTTCTAGTGAGGAGGCCAGGCTAACAGGTTGGTTGCACTATGGAAATGTATATTTTAATGACATTTTCAGCACTGTCAGAGTGCTGGCTCTACTGAATTCAACACACAGGAAATGTATTTCCTGATAAGTTGACATTTCTTAACTATGCACCTTTTATAACATAAAGGATTTGAAGAAGAGGGGTCAGTAGATTAGTTATCCAGAGAAGGCAAGCGATCAAATACCTCACCACTCCAATCACCAGTCCAAGTGTGTACCTGTTCTAGGGCCATCTGTATCACCAAGGAGTGTGCTAGTAATGCAGAATCTCAGACCCCACCTCAGACTTACTGATTCAGAATTTGAATTTTAACAAGATTCCCAAGTGAATAGAGTTTCATAAGTTAACTTTAAGAAGCACTGCCTATTGAATAAAAATAAAGGACCCCAATGGTCGGAGATGCCAGAACAATGTTTAGATAATTGCCCAGTTATTCATTTGACTTCCAGTGATGGAATTTTTGCCATTGCTGGAATTGAAGCCCATTGTGGAGATCTGTTTTTCCATGTCTTCACTCCCTATCTCATTCCATGCCTAGATGACTTGTAACTTTCTGGAAATTTAACTTTATAGAAAGCCATCTTTGGATGAAGGAGACTGGCCAACGGGAAAGATGATGGACAGCTGAGGACAGTCTCTTGTATCTAATTCCTGGCCAAAAAACAGCAATTAACAAATTTTTCAAAACTGAACTAAAAAAATAGCTCCTTCAAATTATTTCAAATTATGTAAATAGACTAAAATAAAACTACATTGATTGCTTCTGATGGGAAGAGCCTAATATACAAAGCATTTAAAAAATTAACTTTTATGAAAATGTATTTTGTGACTGAAGTCAGACACTTTATCTACCACAGAGTAATTAAAGACTACCACACCAACGGCATTCCCAGGGACTAGAGCATTCACTCCTCACAAGTAAAATATAGAGGTACAATGAAAAAAAGGCCTTTAGAGGTCAGATGGTTCAAATTCCTTGTGTTATAGGTGGGAAAACCAAGACAGTTAGAAATAGGTCATACAAAAAAGAGCCCAGGCCTTGCATTGCTGAATCCAGATCTCCTCCCACCCCAGGGAGATGGTGCCTGAACTCCCATATTTGACCTTCATACTTGAGCATATCACTATTTTGCTGTTAAATGTCTTCGGTGTTCATTTTTTCCCTCTCTTACTATTGTATAAAGGCTTTGAAGGCAGGAGATGTGGTTTGTCCTTTATTCTGCCTAGTGACTAGGATAAAGTTAGGAACACAGTTACAATTAGTGATTGCCTATGGTGAAGATGAGGGTGACTGCACAAGGGCACCAAGGAAAATTTGGGGATGATGGAAATGCTATCTGCATCAATTGAGATTGTTTAAATGGTGCATGTATTTGTTAAAACTCACCTAACCGTACACTTAAAATGGGTGCCTTTTATTCTATGGGAATTATACTTTGAAAAAACTCATTTTAACAGGTCAATAAAATAATTACCACACATATTGTTAATTTTTGTCTTCTAACATAATCATTAGATTTATGCTTGCCCCTGAACATTCTGCACATAGTCTATGACACATCTCTTCAGTGGATAATATTTGCCCATGAATAAGCTATAATATAAATATGTTCAGATAAGAGGCACAGAGAGTTGCATGTACATTTTGTGGCCAGAGTTTTAAAAAGTATTGACCCAGTTAATTAAATAATGTCTTCATATACTGGAAAAAAAAATCCATCTCCTTTCTAAAATTCCTGAGGGAAATACTCTGGGAGGATATGGTTGATTGGAAATATAGTAACGAGGATCGTAGTTATCTTTCTTTAATTCTCAAGGAATCCATCATTGCAAAAGCACACAGCATAAAGTTTAAAGGACTCATTCCAGTGCCTGTAAGATTGGGTTTACTGCTTTGGTGGGATTTCTTAATAATCACTTGAGGATTGAGATGAATCATAAAAGATTCTGAACATAAGAGATCCCCATCCCCACAAAAAATCATGAGTAATTGGAAAAAAACAAAATGAATAGTAAGAAAAGAAGCTGCCTTCCTAATTATAGGGTAAACAAATGATACAGGCCTAGAGGTTTAACATAACAAAGGAGAAACAAACTTTAATTAACACTGTCTAGCACATAGCAGATATTCAATAAATATTTAACTGATAAGTAGCAATAAAAAGAAGTTTCTGAGTACTTTGAGAAAAGGATACAACTGTCTAAAATCTTACCATTATTTCTAACCAAGGTGCTCAAGTATAAGATTACATTTCTAAATATAAACAGTGACCAATAAAGAAAACCTGCATTATTAAATACTTTCTCTAAAAGTGCTACTTGGGTCATCAGTGGAACTATTGTTATCTTTTAAAAACCAACTCAAATGACCTGAAGTGTTGTGCTGTTTAAATTATAAACACTTGACTTATAAACATTTAGAATTAAAATATATCCCTATCTACATGGCATTAGTCTATGAGGACCCAAAAAATTCCTGGCCATTCTTTAGGCTTGACACTTATTTCTCTCAGTATTATTAGATTACTCTTTAGTGAATCATATTCTATTTATCACCAAGGGAACTTCTGCCTCTACCTGCCAGAAGTGTATGGCTAGCAGGGTTCAACTTTGACAACAAAGTGCAACTTGGCTTCAAATTTGTATATTAAAGAAAAAAAGACTGCTGAGAAAATAAAACATATTAACTTACTGAGTCCTTTCCCCTCATAGATGAAGAAACTGCTTTTGACAATGCTCATCTTGGGCTATTACTTTTACTTGCCACTATGAAGCCTGTTACTATTGAATTATTTGTCTGTCAACAGATTCAATCATTTAGCAAACAGTAATTTATGTGACAAATTCTTGTTGATGCCTATTTTATGCCAGGCACTATCCTGAGTAGTCACCATGTCCCCATGCCTGCTAAATCAAAGTTATCACCATCCTTCCCTCCATTTGCAGCACAGATTTTATTTCTTCTCCATGTTCTTCTACACCTCATACTGTCCCTTAAAGTTGTTTTTGGGCCTCCAGTTGTCAGTAAGTGGAGCTATTATTAAACAATTCACAAAAGACAACCACATTTCTAGAGACTATGGCTATTCTGGGCTAGGCACTCAGGGTAGAATGTGAACAAACAACATGGTGCTGCCCTCTTGTGAATTTACAGGCCAACAGAAGAGACAGACATTTAATGATCAAACACATGGTGACTGCTTATGGTAAGGATGCTATGAAAATAACAATATCAATGACGGATAACAAACTGGAGGGGGATGGAGGAAAATAGAAGGAAGAATGAAGTAAAGCATCATCTAAGCTGAAATCTGCAGAATAGGAATAAGAAAGTCATATGAAGATCTTGAAGAGGATCATTGCAGGCAGGAAGAGAAGCATGGACAAAGGTCTCAAAGCAAGATGTATAGCATCTTCTGGTTTCCAGAAGGAAGTAGAACAAAGTGGATGAAGGGGAGAGAGGGGTGAGGCAAGCTTGAAAAGGAAGGTGGAGCCATACCAAGTATTTGGATTTCATCTGAAATATAAGAGAAGCCACAGGAAGTTTTCAAGTAGGGGTGGGGAGGTACAGGGTCTGAGTTAATATTTTATTTATTTTTCTGAGTTATATTTTTAAAGACTTTGTGGCTGCCAAGTAGAAGTTTAGAGGTCACGAAGGAGGCTCTTACTTGTATCCAGGTGGAGAATAATTTGCTAGGACTTGAGGAATGGCAGTGAGGATAGCGAGGGGAGCAGATTAGAGTTATATTTACAAGGGAAAAATAGCCTCACTGAAATAACTTCCAATTCATTGAATAAGGGTTTGGGGGATGGGAAAATCAAGGGTGACTCTCAAGGTCTAGCTTTAACAACTATTGGTTGATAACTGATATGGTGGAGATATTTTGCAGAGAGCTTGTAGTTAAACAGTTGGGAAATGCCTCTTGGTAAGTTAGGATTGACAATGTCTGATAATCCCCTTATAATATCAGGATATATGCTGTACCAACACTTAATTCCCTCTACCACAAGGAAGTTCCCTACCTCCACACTCTTGCACATGCTATTCCCTCTGCCTAGAATATCCACCCTTCATTACCTGGCCAACTCCTTCTCATTTTTGAAAACTTAGGTTATGCATCATCTCTCTAAGGAAGCCTTCCTTGACCCCCAGCCTGGGATAAGTTCCACTCCACTGAGCTTCCAAACTTACAAATTATTGTGTTGGCCTTGGAATTCAATAGACCTGGGTTTGAATTAAAACTCTGATATTTTAGCTGTGAGGTCTTGGAAAAGTTACTTGACCTCTCTATACTTCAGTTCCTCATTTGTAAAATCAGCCTAATAGTATCTCACAGGATGTTGCAAGGAATACATGATATAATGTAGATAGAAAACTGGCACAAGGTCAGGGCTCTATAAATGTTAGCTCTCCTTACTCCTATTTGTCTATCTCCTCCACTGATTGAAGTCTCCTTGAGAACTGAATCTGGGTCTTGTGTTTTTATCTGTGAATCCAAACAGTTCTGGGCACATGGGAGATATTCAACACATACAAAATAGATGAAATCCAGATTCCTCAGGATGGTATATAATATTTTTATTGATCTGTAAACACTCTCCCATCCTGTCGCCTCAGACTCCACTCCCTCCACTCCTCTGTGCCAACCCTCTCAACTCACCTCCTTGTGACTTCTTGTCCCCAAGAAGATTTTCACCTTGGATGCCCTCTTGTTCTGGGGTTCCCAATTTTTGTTGGTTCTTCTATCTGGAAGGTCTTCCCCAGCCTGAAAACTCCTACCATTACTTATCATTCAGAATCAACGGAAATATAATCTACTCTCTGTACCTGGCCAATCTCCCCCCACTGTTTCCATCAAAGATCTCTTTTACTTTTATTATGATGTTTCCTATTGTATGATAGGTACTTATTATGCATGTATTTTCTCTTTTATCCTGTTGGCTCCTCAGGTATGGAGGAGGTATGTCTGGTATTTATCTCTGTATCTCATTTTTCAAATTGTATCATATGTAGCAGGTTGTTTGTTACATAAACTTTTGTGGAACTGAAGTGCACATGTCAAGGCCAAGTGGGGTGGAAATAAGTACTTATATGATTCTGGCAATCATACCAGAAAAGGGGTCATGAAGACTTGAAGGAACATGCTCACTTCTTGGACCCCCTTTGAAAGGGAAGTATTTTGGAGACTTTTGGCATGACTGTGAAACTCAAGAGCAAGGATTCGTCTTCTAACCCATCTCCCCTCCTCCCTCAAAACTACATTCTTCCTCTTGCAGTATCTAAATAAATTGACTTCTTTTCTGTTATTGTTTACTATTCTTTGGGCTTCCCTTATGATGCAGACATTTCCCTATAGCCTGCCTTTCTTCAAGGATTTACCTTTAGGGATGAAACAATTGGGATTTCTTCTACAGTTCCTACTCCTAAGCACATACTTTCTTTCTGCTGGGCAAGTTCTCTGTATGTCTTTCTCTTCATTTGACCTGGAGATAAGAACTCATCACTCCCTACTCTTGACTACCAAGACATTTTGTTCATTCCTATATTCCTATTATATCATCATCTGTTAACAGGGTTGTGAGCACTGCAAGAGAAGGGGCTGTTTCCAATTTATCGTCATATCTTTAATGTTCATCTAAATGCCTGGAATATTGTAAGCCCATAATAAATGGTAGATGGGTAGATGAATGGATAGAGCAGAAGATAAGGCCTGATAGCCTAAGCCACCTCCCTTCCCCATGTCTATTAAGCTTTCTGAAGTCAGCATGACTTAAAAGAAATCTAACCAGTTAAGATGTTATAGGCTACAAATGACAAAAAGTCCTTAACTCATGTGGTAATTTTCAGCTTTACCATTTTCACCTGATCAACATAGACTGGTTCCTTTGTGGTCGTAAAATGGCTGCAGCTCTTGCCAGAAATGCATCTGCCCCCTCTAATATCAAATATTCTTACTGTTAAGATGATGTGGAGTACAATGCACTATAATAAACATGAGAATCTTAAGATATGACAAAGTCGCCCTTTGTATTGTATATGTATATTTTTGATCCAGATTATGTCTTTGGTGCCCAAGTTATAATCCCCCCTCCGTATCCACTACCATTTTCTGAGATCTCACTATGTCTTTTGCCCAGATCATCTTTGAACCAATCATTCCTTTCTAAGTGGTAATATATCCCCATGATCTGTTTGTTTCTTTCACTCTCCAACTGTCAAAGGATATGAGACATCACTTGAAATTGTGCTCCAGTGGCTCCTTTAAGCACTTCTCTTGCCTGCCATCTGTTCAGCTACAGCAATATGTCCAGGAATTGCTTTGATGTCTTTGTCTGGTTTGTTCTCGGTGCATGACCTGCCCAACAGAGTTTATTTACATGGCTTCTGTTCCTGAGGATTGGATCTGCTCCAAGAACCCTGTGTTGGTTACTGACTAGGAGCTGTCACTTGATGTTTATTGGAGCATGTGTCATTGATTCAGAAGATGAACTTGATGACAACAGAAGGCCCAGATCTCACACCTTGAAAGATAAGCACACTGTGCCATGAATTTAAAATTTTTCACTTTGTCTAAAACTTGGTGGCAGTTTATGCCTCTGTCAAATATCCACGGTCCCTTAATTTAGGCTGCTAAGTCTTATTTTATATTTCCATCTGTAAACATTTTAGTTTGTGTTTAATCTGTGATCTGGTCATGGACAAAGTAGGGAGTCTATGACGAAAAGTGGAGCAACTCTTTATCGCTCTCTCCCCATGTGGCATAGATACCTCAACCAACATTAATAACACTTTTCTCATAAATGAGAGTGTGTGTTTATAGTGTCAACCTCAAAAAAAGAGCTTTATACAACATTGCCTTTAGCTGCATGTGTGAATGTCTCAGAGAGACCTATGGGAATTGTGAATGAGGATTTGAGGACAGCCTCTGACCACTTTGACTTTAACTTCTCATTAACAAAGCCATCGCTTAAATGTTTAATGTCCAATTTTACAATAGACAAATCCACGCTTCAATAGAGTCCATCTAAATACTTCATTAACCACTTCCCCAGTGATACCTCCTGGGAATCCAAGGCACCACTGAGCTATCTTCTCTAAAGGAGATTTTCTTACTTACAGAAAATAACAGTGACCAATTTATGAACTCCAGAGAAAGGAAGTTTGGATCAGAGAAACAAAAAGTGGTAAAATATAACATGATTATCACCATAACAAGTTTAGCCAGAACACATGGCAGTCTCAGACTGAATACGCTAAGCAAAAACTAACACTTGGAATCATGAAACTATTTATATATATAGTTTATGGAAAAAGGAAATAAATACATAAAAACCTCAGATAGAATTATGTCTTATTTTTATTTCTTCTTCACATACTTTTAAAATTTTAAACATCTTCCAAGAAGGATGTGGATTTTAATATTAGAATTAAAACTATCAGTTACAAAAGGAAGAAGAATTCAATGTAAGTAACCAGCTCGTGAGCCTCAGGGAAACAAAACATCAGTAAGAGAAGATCCTATCCAAGCCCTTCCCACTTTGCACACTGATGTGAGCACTTTGTGGCAGAATATAGCAGGGATTTTTGGATGCTCACCCTAAGCCCTTTCCTTCCCTTTTTCCTTACCAGCAAAACTCTGAGTTTGTTCAGGTAGCCTCCCTCAGGGCATTCTGGGTTAGGGAGGCCCCATGCCCAGCTCCAGGAGTGAAGCATGACAATTTAAGCCAACGAAACATCAGAAGAAATATGCTAGGGGATGGGTAGGTATTGTGTAAAATGTTTCTTAGCTCTTAAGAGGAGACTCAAGATAATCTCCTTTCGGCTTCTGGATGTCTGTGTGTGAGAAATAGCTGCCTGGAAATGTGTCAGTTATTGTCCAACCATGAGGAGGGGAGTTAACTTGATGGGAAGAGACTGGAGATGGCAAAGTAAAAAGATGAGAAGAAACTGTCCTGAATTTAAGTTGCTCAGTTAACCAACTGTGAGACCTCCAGAGATTTGCTTATTTGAGAGAGTAAATCCACCTATTGTTCAAGGCATTTTGAATTGTTTTTGTTCATTTGTTTTTACTTACAGCATCGCTACTG
This sequence comes from Ursus americanus, assembly GCF_024610735.1. NCBI lineage: Eukaryota > Metazoa > Chordata > Mammalia > Carnivora > Ursidae > Ursus > Ursus americanus. The sequence continues at coordinate 39,461,154 of NC_142146.1, forward strand.
GTATACATACTTAGCATATGGTACAATCAATGATGACTGATTTGCTTGTTTATTTCCCAACTTCCATGAGTCCTTCCCTCATCCTGCTCTGCATCATGAACTTCTTAAGAGCACAGAACATATGTTATTTATTTATGTTTGTATAGCTAATCCAGAGGTGTGAAAATGCAGATACTCAATGGACTTATACGGAACAAAAGTTAGTCAGCCATAAGAAGGAGTGAAGTTCTGATACGTGCTACATATAACAAAGATGAAACTTGAAAACATTATGTTAAGCAAAATAAGCCAAACACCATAGAGACATAAAGAATAAATCAACACAGAACTATGATAAACACATACCTACACCTACCCAACTCAGAAATAAAATGTTATCAAGACAGTCGAAGACCCCTCTTCAGTCACATCTCTAATCTCTTTATTTCACCAGATAGAAGAGTTCTTCAACCCCTTTTTGTAATAATGTTCTTGAAACATAAATACTAGGAAATTATTCTACATTTGCTCATTAATTCACATATGCTTTCATTCAACTACTGCATCAAGAGTCTAGCATGCACAAGCATCACGAGAACACCTTACCTAATCTCTATTCCTCATTCTATATTGTAGGCTCCAACTTTCCTACTTTGTATTCAGTTAACTAGCAAAGAGCTGATTGCCATCTTTATGATAATAATCCTCCATATTACTGAACACCACTAATAAATGATTCTTCTTCTCATCTCTAATATCATGTACCTCAATCTCTATAATTATCCATCCAAAGCTCATTCTTCAACCTTCTAAATAATCTTGTGGTTCTTCTCTCTTTTCTAATGTTCTCATGTCCTCCTATGCATATTTGCTACTACACTAATGAATAAAGTATCTATGGTTCCTAGATAATATTGGCACTTAGCATTTATTGAGGACTTATGACGCCTGGTTACTTTACATGTAGTTACTATCACTAGTCCCCATAAACACCTTGCTGCAGAGGCACATGGATAAGTAAACTTTGTTATGGAGAGATCAGTAATGTGTTCAAAGTCACAGAGGTGACAGAGTTGGGAAGTGAACTAAGGTCAAATAATATGGCCACTCACTTTCCTGTACTCTCATTCTCTAAATGGCTAAAGAAAGTTCCAGGTGACGTATCTTATAGCTAAGTCATAATAAAGATGATCAGATTGTGAATTGTGTTGTTACCTGGACTTTGGTCTATGTGCACCATTTAATCTGGTTAAAGCCCAATCAGATCCACTTAATAAATGACAATAATTTGCATACTCAGAATCAAACATTTGCTTTGAGTAGAAGGGTCTATTCACTAGGATACAGAATGCAATCCCTGACGAAATCTATGTTCATACATGTGAGAGCCACACTTCTTGTTCTGTTAGTAAAATAAAAATGAAAGCAAACTCTCGTATTTCTCCCCATTCCTTAAATAGAAAGCAATCAATGGAATAGCTTTTGAGAAACAACTACCTAAGTGAAAATCGTAATAATGATTAAAGCTTCTTCAATAATGTGAAGCAGAAAAATAGACAATAGACCCTTAAAGTCCTCAAATAAAAGGACACCTGCCTTTTGGGAAACTCTAGGAATTACTTAAGTAATATTTTGTTCAATCCTGGAATCCTAGTTTTAAAAAGATATGCTATTTGTAAAATTAGATTTGCATTAATGCTCCAGTGAGTCTGGGAAAGGAAAGTTGGAGATTAAGACTTTTCTTATTGTCTGTCCAACAAAGCTCAGGGCAAGGAGTGTTGTGAATCAATGCTCAGCAACTACTGCCTGGCTACATGAGCTAGGAACTGCTGACTGAAAGAAGCAATGAATCTAAGGAAAGCTAAAGGGAAAGAAGAATACTGCAAAAACATTCAAACTATCAGCCTCTTTTTGGTCAGATTTCATGGCCACAGCATAAGTTTTTTTTAAATTCAAATTTCACTTTTTATTTTTTAAATTTAGTTTTATTTAAATTCAATTAATTAACGTATAGTGTATTATTAGTTTCAGAGGTAGAGTTCAGTGATTCATCAGTTGCATATAACACCCAGTGCTCATTACATCCTGTGCCCTCCTTAATGCCCATCACCCAGTTACCCCCCCCACCTCCCCTCCAGCAACCCTCAATTTGCTTCCTATAGTTAAGAGTCTCTATTGTTTGTCTCCCTCTCTGATTTCATCTTATTTTATTTTTCCCTCCCTTCGCCTATGATCCTCTTTACCACATCAGTTTTTGAATAACTAATTTGATTTCTCCGGTATAATGATTCAAGGAAAGAATAAACTGAGTGGAAGCCTCACAGATACTGCCAACAATATAGTGTTAGTGTATAAGATTATGGGTTGTAGAGTAAGAGAGACAGGAGTTGAAATCTCTGCTTTCCCATTTGCTACTTGTGTGACATTGAGCAAGTTACTTTAGCCTCCCCAAGCTTTAGTTTCTTCAATAATGATTTTAATGTGCCACTTTCAGATTCTCCTTTCAATTTACTTGTTTTTTACCATGTGTTATTTCTTTTTTTTGAAAATCATAAAGAGGTAGCCCACGGAATGGGAGGAGATATTTGCAAATGACACTACAGATAAAAGATTAGTATCCAAGATCTACAAAGAACTTCTCAAACTCAATACACGGGAAACAAATAATCAAATCAAAAAATGGGCAGAAGATATGAACAGAGACTTTTCCAATGAAGACATACAAATGGCTAACAGACACATGAAAAAATGTCCAAAATCATTAGCCATCAGGGAAATTCAAATCAAAAGCACATTGAGATACCACCTTACACCAGTTAGAATGGCAAAAATTGACAAGGCAGGAAACAACAAATGTTGGAGAGGATGTGGAGAAAGGGGATCTCTCTTACACTGTTGGTGGGAATGCAAGTTGGTACAGCCACTTTGGAAATCAGTGTGGAGGTCCCTTAAAAAGTTAAAACTTGAGCTACACTATGATCCGGCAATTGCACTACTGGGTATTTACCCCAAAGATACAGATGTAGTGAACAGAAGGGCCATATGCACCCTAATGTTCATAGCATTTTCCACAATAGCTAAATTGTGGAAGGAGCCGAGATGCCCTTCAACAGATGACTGGATTAAGAAGATGTGGTCCATATATACAATGGAATATTACTGAGCCATCAGAAAGAATGATTACCAACATTTGCAGCAACATGGACGGGACTGGAGGAGGTTATGCTAAGTGAAATAAGTCAAGCAGAGAAAGACGATCATCATATGGTTTCACTCAATTATGGAACATAAGAAATAGCAGGAAGATCGTTAGGAGAAGGAAGGGAAGAATGAAGCGGGGGTAAACAGAAGGGGGAATGAACCATGAGAGACTATGGACTCTGGGAAACAAACTGAGGGCTTCAGAGGGGAGGGGGGTGGGGGGATTGGGATAGGCCAGTGATGGGTATTAAGGAGAGCACATATGGCATGGTGCACTGGGTGTTATATGCAAGTAATGAATCATGGAACATTACATCAAAAACTAGGGATGTACTGTATGGTGACTAACATAACATAATAAAAATTATTATAAAAAAATAATAATGATAAGGGGTGCCTGGGTAGCGCAGTTGTTAAGCATCTGCCTTCGGCTCAGGGAGTGATCCTGGCATTCCAGGATCGAGACCCACTTCAGGCTCCTCTGCTGGGAGCCTGCTTCTTCCTCTCCCACTCCCCTGCTGTGTTCCCTCTCTTGCTGGCTGTCTCTCTGTCACATAAATAAATAAAATCTTTAAAAAAAAATCATAATGATAAAACCTCAAACATTTGTGCAAACAACTTCCCTTCTTATATTTTTAATAGGTAATGATCTTTCAAGAATCCATACTTTTATATATGTTGTGTTCCTTTTCTGGAACCTTCCCTTTGGCTTGCTGAGTTCCTAACAATTCTTTAAAATCCATGTGTCTCCATCCCTGAGAATTTTGCGCCTACCCCAACCCTCTACCTTGTCTTGACACCAAATTTAGTTTCTCCCTGTCTCACATTCTTCCTTGGATCTGTATTATAAAGTTCATTATTATCATATATGTATTATAATAATTCACCTATCTTATATCTATTTGGTTTTATGTGTGTTTCTCTTCTAGCCTGAGAGTTCCCTATAGGCAAAAACCGTGTTCTATTTGCCATTATACACTAGCATCATGTCAAGTGTTCGTTTGTTCATTAAATAGATGTGTTTATTTAGCATGTACTACATGCCAGGCAGAATTCTCAGCATTTGGATTCCAAGGTAAACAAAAAAAAATCCTGCCCTGTTAGAACTTATGTTCTAGTGAAAGCATATGCTCAATAAATGTTGAACAGACACAGAGCTCACCCTAAACAGGGGGCTCTGTGGAAGTAATTACTTACTACCCCTTTCAATGTTTACCTAAATTTCTGGGGTATTCTTAAGTCCCATAGTGAGAAGCTTGAAGACTGTGACATATTTTTTCTATTTGCTCTTAGTTCTCATGATATTCAAAATAAATATCTATGGTAGGTGACATCTGTAAAAGATAAACACACAATTCTGTGCTCCTGAACACTAAGGAGAGGGTAGTTAATTGGCTCACTAATCAGTTCTTGAGCAAAGGGCTAACACAATAACGGGCCAATAATGAGACAACTCTTCTGAGCCAGGCTCCTGGCTAATCACATCTGGTTTGTACAGTATTAATCAGCTCTGAGTCAGTGAGTAGGGAACATTAAGAATGAGGTTACTTCCTAAATAAATTATTTTCCACTTACTCTGACAATCATAATTGGTGCATTTGAAAGAATTATTTTAATACACTAAGTAGAGCAAAGCTCAGATATTGAGTCATTCTACTAATATTCTTTGATTAAAATACCAAGTTACAAAAATTTTAATATTATTAAAGATTTATGGTAATAATAACTCAATAGATTTCATGCCACATTAAAAATGTCAAAGCAATATGTTGCATTTTAACATCTGTTCTGGAAGGATCATGCTTTCTAGGTCTTTTACATCATTTTATCATGAAATCAACATTATATGCCCCAGTATTTTAATTAGTCCTTTACCTGGAATTATCTCCCTGCGTTCCCTGAAAAATTAGGTCTTTTCGTTTATTACTCTTTATGTTCTAGGTACATTTAATGTTCTTCCTGTTAGTCATTTGCCTTTTATAATTTTTACCAAGATGTTCCCATAAAATTGGAAGCATTTTTATTTTTGGAAGACAGCAGGTAGAATAATTAAGTTTGAATCACAGAATAAGGCTTGAATCAGAATTCACTCAATATCTAAAATAAGAACCATACTAAAAAGTTTTTTTAAAACTCCCATGGAATGGCAAAGCTAGCAAGGACTGTGCTGATGATACATATCAATCTCAAGTTTCAAACACGTGCAGAATGAAGGTCTATGTACTTGGCTTGTGTAGAAAACATATTTTGCTATGAGTTAATATTATAGTTTCTTCTAATATGTTGTCTTATGCTAATGTTTTATATGTACTTATAGGAAACATGATTTCCTAGCATTTATGTTGGTATTTACTTAATTTTCTTCTAAATGTATAATAAAAATTTTACCATAGAAAATTTGAAAGTGTGGGGAAAATGTACAGCAAGACAGACTATTCATGGTCTCCTTCGCCTGCCACAACTTTATCATCGTCATCAACAGCAGCAGCAGCATCATAAAAAATGCTTACAGTAACTAAATAATTAAAATGTGTCCACATGCTCTGTTAATACTTTGCATGTATTTCTTATTTAATCCTTACAAAAACCCTATGAAATAATATGCTGGATTTTTAAATCTATTATTTTTAAAGGATTAGCTTTTTATTCCCATTCTTTTTTGTGTTTTTCCCTTTATCACAGTGGTTGAAAGACCAAGAACTACATGCCCTAGATTCCATTAGGTTCTGCATGCAATTTACATTTTGCCAGCTAGTAAAATGGTCTAGCATTAGATCTGGGAGACAAGAAGAAACCAGAATCCATTCTTCTTCCCCCTGCAGTAGCAGATACGTAGACGTTAGCAGAAATTAGTCTTTCAATGATCTCTGAATCCTCTTCCAGCTACATGCCATTGGGCTTAGACATAACTGAGGTAACAGCAAGATTTTCTACAGTTCTCACCATTGGATTGTCTCTGTAATTCCCCCACTCTTGGAACACAGCTGCAAAACCTAATGACCACCCTCTTGACTTTCCTTTCCAGCCCTTCCAGGAATTTTATAAGCTCTTAAATTTATTACATCCTTTCTTTGAAATACCTAGAGTGGATCTGTTTTCCCAATTGAACCATTAGTGTTAAGCTAAATAATAATACAACTCCTAGGATATTTTATACTACCAACAACCAATGTGCAAATTCTCTAGACACCAACTAAGTGTCCAATTTAAATCAATTCTGATATTATCTACCTGAAGTTAACATCAGATCTCCAAAGGTAATGGGTTCAGTCCCACAAGACTGCCCCAATTCAGATGGCAATTGTAAGTCATGGGGTCCCTGTAGTTCTGACCAAACAGCTATAAATTGGGAGTTCCCAACCCCCCCACCCCGCTTAGTTCAATAATTTGCTAGAATGGCACACAGAACACAGGAAAACTCTTTACTTACTCTTATCAATTTATATAAAAGATACAACTTGAGAACAGCCAAATGGAAGCGATGTATAGAACAAAGTATGAGGCGGAGAGGGAGGCACAGAGTTTCCAAGTCCTCTCCAGGCACATTATCCTCTCAGCATCTTGATGTGTTCACCAACCTGGAAGCTCTTTAAGCCCCATCAATTAGGGTTTTTTATGGAAGTTCTATTACATAGGCATGATTGATTAAATCATTGGCCATTGGTGACTAAACTTAATGTCTAGCCACTCTCTCCTCGCTGGAAGTTGGAGAGTAGGCTGAAGGTTCCAAACCTCTAATCATGTCTTGGACTTTCTGGTGACAAGCCCCCATCCTGAAGCTGTCTAGAGGCCCAAAAGAGTCACTTCATAAGAATAAACTCAGGTATATGACTGAAAGGAGCTTGTTAGGAATAATGAAAGACACTCCTATCACTCCAAAAAGTCCAATGGTTTTAGAAGCTTTGTGTCAGGAACCCAGGACAGAGGCCAAATATATATTTCCCATTATACCACAACCGACATTTCACAGTGGAGAACAAAAAGAAATTAGTAAATTCATTTAAGGTCACATGGTAGAAAGTATTAGGGCTTAGGTTTATGCCCATTGGGTCCGTATTCAGAGGCAGCACTTTTTTTTTTTTTAAGATTTTATTTATTTATTTGACAGAGAGAGAGAGAGACAGCCAGCGAGAGAGGGAACACAAGCAGGGGGAGTGGGAGAGGAAGAAGCAGGCTCCCACAGGAGGAGCCCAATGTGGGGCTCGATCCTAGAACGCTGGGATCACACCCTGAACCGAAGGCAGACGCTTAAGGACAGAGCCACCCAGGCGCCCCCCAGAGGCAGCACTTTTAGCCCTCATGATAAACTGTGTTATCACTTTGACATGTTTTATGCCAGTATAACTTTTATGCATTTAAACCATTTGTGACCCATGCCATTTATAAAATGTTTAAATTTGCCATTTTTTACATGATGTCAAGATTTTCTTTGTCATTTACACATTTGACTTGTAAGAACTACAGAACATTCCATTTCACTTAACATAGTATATTTAAATAGTCCCTTAATATTGGACACTGGGGAGTACTCCAATTTTTACTCTTAAATAATGCCAAAATGATCATCTCTGTTCCCAAACTTTTCCTACATTTCATACTGTACCATAAAGAGAGATTTTTAAAACTTGGGTTACTGGATCTCAGGCTATAAATTTCTTTAAGATTTTTATATTTATATAAGATACTCTTAAATGAGCAAATGAAAAATGAAACAAATTTGTTTTCAAACAAAACAAAGTAGAAAATACTTGAAAAAAATTTCCTTCTTGTCCCAACTACTTACTCCTATCAACTACCATCCCTAAAACTAACAAAAAGTCCCTGATTTTAAAAAACCAAATTTGTTCAAAACCAAATAGTTCTTATTTAATATTTAATAAAAACAATGAGGCTCATGAGATACTATGAACTCTGAGAAACAAACTGAGGGCTTCAGAGGGGAGGGGGGTGGGGGAATGGGATAGGCTGGTGATGGGTAGTAAGGAGGGCACGTATTGCATGGTGCACTGGGTGTTATACGCAACTAATGAATCATGGAACTTTACATCAAAAACCAGGAATGTACTGTATGGTGACTAACATAATATAATAAAAAAATATTATTATAAAAAAAAGACCTAGGGATTGAGTAATAAAGGATTTGTTTTATGAGTAAAAAAAAAAAAAAAAAACAACCTGAGGCTCTTTGCCATGAAAGGGAAAGAATTATAACAAAGACGATGATGTTGATAATTGTCACTTTTATTAAACTGACAGGTTGCTATTTCCTTACTAATCATACTTGGTCTTATGATCAATAACTACAATAAAATTAAGGAAACTCCAGGGTTCAAGTTTGATTTCACTTATATAACTAAAATTTCATTTGAGGATTTTACCTTCAAGCAATGATATTTTCTATAATAACATATCCATGGTTAATCTTCCTTTTTGCTTTCCTTAAGCCATTGCCTGAACAACTAGACCAATGTTTTTCACAGTATGGTCCCTCCCTATTCCCAAAACTTCAATATCTCCTAGGAATTTCTTAGAAGTGCAGATTCTTGGGCCCCACCTAGACCTACTGAATTAGAAATTCTGGAGATGGGGCCCAGCAATCATTGTTTAAATAAATCCTCCCAAGATGTTTTTTTTTGTCTTTTTTAAAATAATCTTTATCCACATTCATGTCAAGGTATCTTGGTCCTATCATGTGTCATGTGAGATGCTATTTCTCTCAGTTGGGTGTCTATTTGGTGAGTTAGAATATTACTGTTGACAACAGGACTGTCTTATTTAGGATTCTGACAAAGTCATCTTCTTCCACTTGGAGATCCTAGAGTTCCCTAGATTATGCCATTTAAAGGAGCTACCAACTCAGGCAGTAGCTGGCAAAATTTATAGAATGACTGCTACTTCAGGTAGTATAAAATTATATGCGACTAGATCAGAAAGAACAGCATTGCCACTTTAGACAAAAAATTAAGAGATAATGTACATCATATTATTATTATCCATATACAAGATTACCATTTTGAACTATCAAGAATGTCATAGGTTTGGGATCTGAAGCTGAAATGGGATTCTCAACTGACTATGCATTAAAAGTAGATATGGGTATGATGTACCATGATGGGTCTTGTACATAGATTAATTTAGTTTTTCCCAAACTTTAGCCCTTCCCCTGTCATCATAAATTTTTATTAATATGACTCAGTTTTAAAATTAAATATATTTACTTCTATCCTAATCAATAATAGTTATAAAATTATAGTTTTTTAGAAGCTAGTTATATACTTTTTTCTAGCACATTTAAAATAAATGCATATCCATTAAATTACAGAAATCTATTTAAAAACCATCTTGCTTACCATTAATGATATCTTTGGTAAACACTAGATTAATTTATTTATTAAGCTATCATATCTCCTCATTAAGGAATCCTAGGAAAGAATGAAGACTATGACAAGAGAATCCAACTATATTACAAATGTATAAAACAACCTCACTAAAGGGAGTACGGGAAAGGGCTGAAGTAAAACTAAAGGCAAAAGAACTGCACATAAATACTGTACTCTAGTTGATAAAATTGTTTTCCACAGGGATATGGGTAAAAAATTCTGATACTGCTGTACATGTACACTAGAACTAAGTAATTAAGTAAATGGTTTCTTCTTACTGGAGACAAAATTTATAGATCAGAAGGGGAGGAGGCTAGCAGGATCAATGTGGTAATGGATTAGAGTTGGATACATTATTGGTAAGAACTCACATCAAAGTTAATATAGTTATGGATGGTTACATACAGAGATACTTATAGATATATGTATATTCACAGCAAACATGCATTTATTTCTTGCTCCATCAGCTGAGAGTGCCTAAAAGAACTTACACCAGTAGCAATGAGTACACCTAGCACTCACACCTTGGTTTCTAGTAATCGAATCATTCTCCAATAAAAGGAACCTTGGAGAAATGGCTAATTCTAGCACTAATCAGGAAATATACAACATGAGTCTGGAGCATCTTATGGTGGTAGAAAATAAGGAAGTGACCCACCTCCCTAAAAACCTCCAATTGATGGGAATATGTCAATAAGGCACAGGAGCCAACTGAAAGAGTTCCCAATGGCCAAAGCCAATGGCCAAATTATTTCAATATTTGAGCAACAAAATAAATAAAGTAGTATTGGATTATAAACGAAGTATAAAATAAACATCTATGAGTACATACTAAAGGAAATAAATAATTGAATAAATTAATAAATGCAGAGAAGAGACAAATCCCTCCATGTAGATGAATTTTTTAAAAAATTATAGATATACTCTATTGAAGGGAACATAACTTTCTGTCCCTTAAGTGTGGGCTGCACACAGTGACTTCCTTCCAAAGAGCACAGTATGGAAGGGGTATGAGGACTTCATAGTACAGAAACCTGAAAAATAAACACTAACTTAGCGGTGATTGAAGTCAACATCAATAGTGATAAATCATGTTGATAGTTTGTGATGTGATGAAAATGGCACTTTACCTCTGATTTTTTTTCCTCAAACCCATAATTACCATCTTAATCATGAGAAAAATATCAGACAAATTCCAGTAGAGGGATATTCTATAATATCTGATCAGTACTTAAAATTGTCAGTCATTAAAACAAAGGAAGTCTGAGAAACTGTCATAATCAAGAGTTGCCTAAGGAGATGTGGTAACTAAATGTAATGTGATACTCTGGATGGGATCCTGAAACAGAAAAAGGACACTTCGTAAAAACTAAGGAAATCTAAAAAAAGTATGAACTTCAGTTAATAATAATATATCAATATTGGTTTATTAGTTGTAACAAATGTACCAAACTAATATAAGGTGTTAATTATAAGAGTAACTGCACGTATGGGGGTGGGAAGAGATGCAATACGACCTCTGTACTATTTGCTCAATTTTTCTGTAAATCTGTAACTACTCTAAAATATAGTTTATTATTTTTTAAAAATTAAAATAAATATATCATACCTCTCCAAGAGAACCTGCTGCTTATTTCCAGGAGGTTCTCTTTGGTTCATTCTAATACACCGCTGTGTAGTGTTGTGCCAATTTATGACAGTTTAGGGGGAGCTAAAACTCAGCCCCCATTCAGCTTATATAGCCTGCGGTTCTGGTAATAGGCTGCACTACTGCAGAGAGGTGTCATAACACTGGTTTCATAAAGTAGCATGCTTAATCTTTGGCATCTGGGGATGTTTTCCTGAGTGGGAGAGAAGGCATTCCAGCTAACTCTCCAGACATGGAATTCTTAGCCTAGCTCTTTAATGCTATAACATTTTGTTGTGGGTTGTGACTCTTTCAAATTACTGTAGTGTTTCTGAAATATGATTTCACAGCTAACTTTCTTCTTAACTTTAGCCCTAGATACGTTTTTCAAAAAAAGAAGGAAACAAAGAACAGAGGAAGAAAACATCATGATTGTGTATGCTAAAAAATGACACCATAGCTATCTGTTCCTAACGTCATAAGAGTGGCAATGCCCCTGTAGGGGACAAACTTTTCTCTTCTTCCCTTCTAGGTTATTTGGCTGTTTTAATTATTATATTGACATAAGACAGATTAACAAAATGATAAAAACAAATTTAATTTCATACACACAGAAACCCCAAAGACATGTGGCTCTCTCACAGTCAGGTGATTGAGGTCTCTACGCCCTTCTGAGCTAAGAAGGGAATAGTGGTCTGGGGCTTCAAAGGGGAAGAAGACAATTCCCAGGAAGGTGGAAAGATCAGATGTTTGGTAAATTTTTTCTATGCCATGCAGATAAGCCTTTCTGATGTAAAAAGTTATTTCTGGTGATAGCTCCATTCCTGCACCCTCCCCCACCCTCAATCTAAGTTATTTTAGGGGATCAAGGGACAGATGAAAAGCTCTTCTCAAGTCTCTTGGACCTTGTTTGTCTTCAGCTTAAATTAATCCACATGCCAAATCCTCATTCTGGAGCAGCCTGCCCTGAACCCCATCACCCCCAAATAAGGCAAACAGATATGTGCAGCATTTATGAATATTAAGTTAAAATAATAGAAAAGAAATAAAACTATGTGTATACAATATTTAGAATAACAGAGTGCTTTAAAATTTTAGTAGTCTATATTTGTATTTATGAAGTGAATGTAGGCCTACAAAATCAAAACTTAAAAAGTTAAGTTCAGTTAGAAAATAGATATGCCATATTTAACTATTTTCTGTTAAACAATAACACTTATTTCTCATACACTTATATAATGTTATTATACTCATCTTTATTATGTTCAAATTTTCTTGGGTCTGCAATTTTAGCTTTATTCCTGTCCTCAGTTAGTACCATCCTTATTTTTTTTTAAAGATTTTTATTTATTTGTTTGAGAGAGAGAATACAAGCAGGGGGAGTAACAGGCAGAGGGCAAGGGAGAAGCAGACTCCCCACTGAGCAAGAAGCCCAATGCAGGGCTCGATCCCAGGACCCTGGGATCATAACCTGAGCCAGAGGCAGACGCTTAACCGACTGAGCCACCCAGGTGTCCATAGCATCCTTATTTTTATATCTTCTTACACTTCAACTATTTTATAGAGTTTAAAGAAGTCTTTCATGTTTTACATTTTCCCTGTAAGTTTTCTGAAATCTTTTTTGTGAAGAAAGCATATGTACGTATGTGTGCATGTATATGTGTTTGGGAAAGAGGATAGTACTAGCAAACAAGCAAGTAAATAAACAAAGACATTTTAAAATCATATAGACATATGTGGCCTTGTACCTCTTACATGGCTATACTTGAATGAATAAATAAATACAATCAGGAAGAAAGCTCTTGTTAGATTTTATATGCATTAAACATATGTATTGGACATACATATTCATTGGGCTTATTGAATGTACTTCTCACTTGCAGGAAAGAAATGATTGATAAGATGTGACCCCTGCTTTTTATGAGGGGGGAAAAAGTGCTGCAGTTCCAAATAAAGCATGAATGTTTCTAAAGCAAGACGTAGTGAGGCCAGAAGGTCATAACTCACACATCCTATCAGAGGGTGAGGGTAAGGAGGACCAGCATTTATTAAGGGCCTTATGTGAGATGGGTGACCAACTCATTTAACTTTCAGAGCAAACCTATGACAGGTATTCATTCAGGAGGTAGTTACAGAGCAAGCACTATGCTAGGCACTGAGAATATAGCAGGGAACCAGCCAGCAAATCCCTGCCCACCAAGAGGCTTCCATTCTACTAGGAGAAAGAGACAGTCAATAAGTAAGCAAACAACCACAAAGGTTCTAGTAGGAAGTGATGTGATGGAGTGAGCCAGGGAGTGAGACATCAGGAAGTGATAGTTGAGCTGGGGGTTTGGAAGAAGGTATCCAGTCCTGAGGAGATGCAAAGGTGGAATATTCCAGTTAGATATAAAGGACCCCCCCAATGGAAATGAACATTGTGTCTTCAAGAGAGGGAAGGAGGTAGGTCTAGAGAAAGGTAAGCAGGGAAGAAGCAGAGAGGAGAGGAAGTCAGAGAGGAGCCAGACTCAGACTGCGGGCTATAGTGGAGAGTTTGTGTGTGTCTAAGTGTGATGGGAAGTACTTGGATAGTTTTCTGCAGAGAAGTGATGTCAAAGAAAAACCAGAGCTGCACAGTAGTTAAAGTGGTTAAAACCAATTTGAATCAGGAACTATCACAATAGGTGTAAAGAGACCTCAATATAGAACTGGACTCAAATCCAAACACAAAGACAAGAGGAAATTTATAGTCAAGGAGCAGGGTGAGGATGGAAAATTCCTAGAGGAGGACATCAGGGATGAGGGGGGATTCTGGCTAAATTAACTCAACAGATTTCTTGCTGAAGGCAGGTCAAGGTGATTAGATATTGAGGGTGGAGAGTCTTAATAATCTGACTTAGGAGGATTCCTGCTCTTGAGGACAATACCTAAAGGCAGACCTAGTTGACAAAGTGCAGAAGCCTGACTCAACTTTGGCCAAGGAAAGAGTCTTTGTCAGTGACAGATCTGACTGTCTTGTTAAAAAGATTACTTTAGCTGCTGGGTGGGAAATGCACTGGGTGTGGGGGTAGGCAAGAGTAGAGACTCTGAATTACTGCAGGGGAGCAGGTAACAGGCAGCTGAAGTTCCATGAACTTAAAGAATGTGCCACCAGTAGTGACAGATTTAATTCCAGGCCTGGATAGGAGGATTGTAGGTTTATAAGGTAGCCACATCTCCTTGGCTCCACACACTCTGCCCTGTGGGGAGGGCACCTCTGGACAAGGTCAATAGTTGGGTCTCTAAAGCACAGGACCTGAGACAGGTGGTCATTTCACCAAGTCTTAGGGTAATGCTACCTGTCCAGTAAGTTGAGATATGAACTGGGAAGATACAGAGGACAGAAAGCAGATCAAATTCCTAAGGAGAATTCTTAAAAGAATAAATCAAAGCATAGCATTGCTGTATTAGTTTCCTATGGCTGCTGTAAAAAAATACCGTAAATCTGGAAGCATAAAACAATAGAAATTCTCTCACAGTTCTCAAGGCAAAAATCTGAAATCAGTATCACTGGGCCAAAATCAAGGTTCAACAGGGCTACTTTTCCTCCACAGGTTCTAGGGAGAATTGGTTCTTTGCTTCTGCTAGCTTCTGTTGCTGCTGGCATTCTTTGGCGGCTTGTGGTTACATCATTTCAATCTTCAAGGCCAGTTTCTTCAAATCTTTCTGTGCTCTACCTTCATATCTCCTCTCTGTGTGTTCAAATCTCTCTCTTCCTCTGTATTTTAAGGTTATATGTAATTGCATTTATGGCCCATTTGAATAATCCTTTACCTCAAGATTTTTAATTTAATCACACCTGTAAAGTCTTGGTTTTCATATAAGGCAACATTTACAGGTTCTAGGGATTAGGACTTAATATTTTGTGGGCCCATTGTTCAGTCTACTACAGTATTGTCATTATCTGATGATTCAAGTTATAATATTTGGCCAAAAGGGTTTTAAAAAATATTAGTTTTGAAGGAAAAAGCAATTAGACTTGTCACATGGTTTACTATGGAAAGAGAAATAATTCCATCTTGGATGTTGTAAAGACATTCGATGAGGACAAAAATTTTCTATTTGGTCACCTTTTTCAATGGTGAGGGAGGAAAACTGAGAGCAGGTGACTGAGAAAGCAAGGAATTCTAGCCAACTGTTTTCTAATTTTGTTCATATAATTGGTGCTATTTTTGGTATGGGCAGGTGGCAAATCACACCATGTTGGAAAGGAATTATTTGAGCACTTTAAAAAAGGTGAATGTACACAAATAGGCAGGGCCTGATGACAAGCTTTCTTCCTGAGAATTTGAGATAGGAGTCTTGAATTCAATTCAACATTTCAATTAAACTCAAAAACATTTATTGAGAGACCACTAGATGCCAGGCACTAGGCTTTGGAAGTAGAAAGATAAATTATATCCCATAGATTGCCTCCAAGAGCTCACAATTTATTATGTGAGAGAGTCATAAAAACAAACAATTAAGAAAATAAAAATACAATGTGTTAGTTTTGTGAGAGGGTATGATTGAAGTGCTAAGGATAAAGGTTTAAAAGGAGAAAAAAAGAGAACCTTGGGGCACTCAGTAAATATTTGAATGAATGGACCACTTCCCTCTCCACCCCAACTCCTCCCCCCCCCCAACTCTGAGTTTGAGCTACCATCTTCTCTTGCCTGAGCCACTATAATAGCCTCCAAATTTCTCCCGGGTTACCACTTTAATTCCCCCAAATCCATTTTCTGTGTAGGAAATCCATGTCATCTCTGCCTAAAATCCCTTGTTTCCTACCATATTGAGAGTAAGATTCCATCTACTTGTCATGGCCTACTAGGTGACATGATTTACCGCTGCCCATCTTTTGATTGTTGCTTATGTTCACCTTTACCCAGCCACACTGGCCTTTCTCTTCCTGGAATCTCTGAGCTCATTCCTGCCTAGAGCCTTTGCTCTTGCCTTTTCCCTTGTTCTACCTTAGCTCCTTCTTTTTATTCAGTCTCTGCTCAGGTCTCCCCCTTGTTGAACAATTCATCCAACTACTGATCTAATTTTTTTTTCATAACAACTATCAATTTCCAAAGTGATCCCCGTGTTTATTTATTTTCTTCCTTTTCCATTGACTTACAATTGCCTTGAAGCAGGAACCTTGTTAATCTTCTACAACATTTTATTTCCATTGCTTGTCACACAGTAGATACACATTTTGGCACCTGGCATTGATATGAAAGTTCAAAATCTACACTGCTCAAAATCAGGGCCCTGATGAAAACGATTTCCGGAAATATATACAGTAGCCCTAGTGTTCTAGGCGTTGGTGATGTTATTACCCCACAACTTTAAATAGGCTTAAGAGTCAATCCCATAAAGGTCTCAGTGGAGCTATAAAGTTTTCATGAAGGATGATTTTAGTGTTCTTTCCAGACTCCTAGGCTAGTCATTGAGCTAGAATTATGATACAGCAGTAAAAATGAACTTTAAAAATATAGTATCACTTCAAAATGAGAACAATTCAAGAGATAAAATTGTGATAATTTGAATTAGCTATTTGAAAATCTCTCTTCTTTGTTTCTCTGGAGTCTTTCTCCTGTACTACAACAATAAAAATATTTGTAAGTGGTTTGCAACCAGAGGAGCTTATTATAAAAACATATCTTGGTTGCTTAAAAATGCTCACCGCTCTGTATTTTTCATTTATCAGTCTCTGTGCTGTGTTTTGTCTGGAAGCCTCATGTCCTTCTCCTTTGAGTTACTGCCTGAGCATCAAACTAGTATATTCTGTTTGCCAGTCCTATTACATTAGAGGTTAAACTGAAAAAGCTCCTTTGTGTAAAGGTCAAGCTCTCTTTAAAAAGCATCTGGCATTCAAAGTTGAAGCAGTAAACAGCAAAAGAGGATGGTGAAGTTGAACAAATGGGCCTTAATTGGCCATTAGACTTGGACTGATTTAAAAATGAATGTTTAACTCTGTGTTCTGGGTATCCACCATATGTATGGTAGTTCCCCTTTAGTGGGCTCACTTTAGATAAGTATCATCTAATTCCTTTCTCATTAAAAACTTCCTTTGGACATTGGCATGGAAAATACCTGGTATAAAAAGCTACCCCTGGCTCACACCCCTTTCCTCTGACTCTCCACTTAATCAGGTTTAATCATTATTCATTTGCCTAATTCAGGAAACATTTTAAGCTGTTTTTCACTTAATCATTTTGACTAAAAAAGCTACTGGACCAGTAGAGATTTTTGAAGCCTGTTAAAACCATTAGAGCATAAAACAGTGAATTCTAATTATTATCTAAATAAGACAGGGGAAAAAAAGAATCAGGAGGTACTTTTAATGGTGAGAGGAACACATGCAGGGCCTGGGCAGACTGGTGAGTGTGTGGAGATGGGGAGAAAGGGGCCAAATTATCTATTATTATGGCTCAGCTCTGAAGGGGTCTTGAGTTAGGGACACCTGTGTGGAAAAAGTCTATGCAGGTAACTCCAATTAACACAGCCTGGAGTCCTGTGATGAGGGAGCCACATTATGGGCCTGGTAGAGAGTTGGTCTCTCCAATTAAGAGGCGCCATGAGGGATGTCCTTGATGGGTGTGAAGCAGCCTTTGCCAATATTCTGAAAGAGGACAAGGGCATTAGTAGATGTCTGAGGACACTGAAATAAAGGGCACAAATGGGACATTGTTATGCTGTAGAGAAATGGCATTAACCTGGGGGTATTAAAGATTCTGGACTTTTTAAAAATTACTTTGAATTCTATATTGCTGGTGCCTGGGACATGGTTAAGTATTTAATTGATGTTAGCTACTATTATTACTATTAATCATATTAGCTACTCACTTCCTACATCCACAGAATAATAAAACCTGGATGGTCATCTGATCCAAACTGCTGCTTTAGGGGCTTAAAAGTGTCCGAAGCCCCCAGCTTTGTTTTTCCTTTTCAAAAATTCCTTGGCAATTTGGGGCCTTTTCTGGTTCCACACAAATTTAAGGGCTGTTTGTTCCAGCTCTTTGAAAAATGTCATTGGTATTTTGATTGGTATGGCATTGAAAGTATAGATTTCTCTGGGTAGCATAGACATTTTAACTATGTTTATTCTTCCAATCCATGAGCATGGAATATTTTTCCATCTTTTTGTGTCTTCTTCAATGCCTTTCAAGAGTGATCTGTAGTTTCTAGAATATAGATCCTTTACCTTTCGGGTTAATTCCGAGATCACGTATGATTTTTGGTGCTATTGTAAATGGAATGGATTCCCTAATTGCTCTTTCTTCAGTCTCATTGTTCATGTATAAAAATGCAACTGATTTCTGAGCATTGATTTGGTATCCCGCCACATTACTGAATTGCTCTATAAGTTCTAGTAATTTGGGGGTGGAGTCTTTTGGCTTTTCTATATAGAGTATCATGTCATCTGCGAAGAGAGACAGTTTGACTTCTTCTCTGCCGATTTGGGTACATTTTATCCCTTTTTGTTGTCTGATTGCTGTTGCAAGGACTTCTAGTACTATGTTGAGTAATAATGGCAAGAGTGGGCATCCTTGTCGTGTTCCTGATCTTAAGGGAAAGGCTTCCAGCTTTTCCTCATTGAGAATGATATTTGCTGTAGGCTTTTCATAGATGGTTTTTATGAGATTGAGGAATGTGCCCTCTATCCCTATACTCTGAAGGGTTTTAATCAGGAAAGGATGCTGTATTTTGTCAAATGCTTTTTCTGCATCAGTTGAGAGGATCATATGGTTCTTGACTCTTTTCTTGTTGATATGATCTATCACACTGATTGACTGGCGAATGTTGAACCACCCTTGCATCCCAAGGATGAATCCCACTTGGTCATGATGGATAATCCTTTTAATGTACTGTTGGATCATACTAGCTAGGATCTTGTTGAGAATTTTGGCATCCATATTCATCAGGGGTATCGGTCTGTCATTCTCCTTTTTGATGGGGTGTTTGCCTGGTTTGGGGATCAAGGTCATACTGGCCTCATAGAATGAATTTGGTAGTTTTCCTTCTGTTTCTATTTTTTGAAACAGCTTCAGGAGAATAGGTATTATTTCTTCTGTGAATGTTTGGTAGAATTCCCTGGGGAATCAGTCAGGCCCTGGACTCTTGCTTTTGGGGAGGTTTTTGATCACTGCTTCAATCTCTTCATAATTAATCGGTCTGTTTAAATAATCAATTTCTTCCTGTTTCAGTCTTGGTAGTTTATAGGTTTCCAGGAAGGCACCCATTTCTTCCAGGTTGTTTAATTTATTGGCATAAAGCTGTTGATAAAAGTTTCTAATGACCCTTCCTATTTCATTGCTGTTGGTTGTGATCTCTCCCCTTTCATTCATAATTTTATTAATTTGGGTCCTTTCTCTATTCTTTTCAGTAAGTCTGGCCAGTGGCTTATCGATCTTATTTATTCTTTCAAAGAACCAGCTTCTAGTTCTGTTGATCTGGTCTATTGTGCTCCTGGTTTATAATTCATTGATCTCTGCTCTAATCTTGATCACCTGCCTTCTCGTGCATGAGTTAGGCCTGTTCTTCTGTTCCAGCTCCAGCTTCTTGAGGTGAGAATATAAAAACTGCATTTTAGATTTTTCTGTTCTTTTGAGTGAGGCTTGGATGGCTACGTATTTTCCCCTTAGGACTGCCTTTGCAGTGTCCCATAGGTTTTGGACCGATGTGTTTTCATTCTCATTGGTCTCCAGAAATTGTTTAAATTGATTTTTGATTTCCTGGTTTATCCAATAATTCTTGAGCAGGATGGTTCTTAGTTTCCAAGTGTTTGAGTTTCTTCCAAATTTTTCCTTGTGACTGAGTTCCAGTTTCAAAGCATTGTGGTCTGAGAATATGCAGGGAATAATCTCAGTCTTTTGGTATCAGTTGAGACCTGTTTTGTGACCCAGTATATGGTCTATTCTGGAAAAAGTTCCATGTGCATTCAAAAAGAATGAGTTTTCTGTTGTTCTGGGGTGTAGTTTCTGTATATATATATATGGGGGCAACACGTTGCCAGATTTCAAGCTATACTACAAAGCTGTGATCAGAAAGACAGTATGGTACTGGCACAAAAACAGACACATAGACCAATGGGACAGAATAGAGAACCCAGAAATGGACCGTTGGCTCTTTGGGCAACTAATCTTTGTCAAAGCAGGAAAAAACATGCAGTGGAAAAAAGACAGTCTCTTCAATAAATGGTGCTGGGGAAATTGGACAGCTATATTCAAAAGAATGAATCTTGAGCACTCTCTCACACCGTACACAAAGATAAACTCCAAATGGATGAAAGACCTCTATGTGAGACAGGAATCCATCAAAATCATAGAGGAGAACATAGGCTGCAATCTCTTTGACATCAGCCACAGCAACTTTTTTCATGACACATCTCCAAAGGCAAGAGAAACAAAAGAAAAAATGAACTTGTGGGACTTCATCAAGATAAAAAGCTTCTGCACAGCCAAGGAAACAGTCAAGAAAACTAAGAGGCAGCCCACGGAATGGGAGAAGATATTTGCAAATGACACTACAGATAAAAGATTAGTATCCAAGATCTACAAAGAACTTCTCAAACTCAATACACGGGAAACAAATAATCAAATCAAAAAATGGGCAGAAGATATGAACAGAGACTTTTCCAATGAAGACATACAAATGGCTAACAGACACATGAAAAAATGTCCAAAATCATTAGCCATCAGGGAAATTCAAATCAAAAGCACATTGAGATACCACCTTACACCAGTTAGAATGGCAAAAATTGACAAGGCAGGAAACAACAAATGTTGGAGAGGATGTGGAGAAAGGGGATCTCTCTTACACTGTTGGTGGGAATGCAAGTTGGTACAGCCACTTTGGAAATCAGTGTGGAGGTCCCTTAAAAAGTTAAAACTTGAGCTACTCTATGATCCAGCAATTGCACTACTGGGTTTTTACCCCAAAGATACAGATGTAGTGAAGAGAAGGGCCATATGCACCCCAATGTTCATAGCAGCATTGTCCACAATAGCTAAATTGTGGAAGGAGCCGAGATGCCCTTCAACAGTTGACTGGATTGAGAAGATGTGGTCCATATATACAATGGAATATTACTGAGCCATCAGAAAGAATGATTACCAACATTTGCAGCAACATGGATGGGACTGGAGGAGGTTATGCTAAGTGAAATAAGTCAAGCAGAGAAAGACAATCATCATATGGTTTTACTCACTTATGGAACATAAGAAATAGCAGGAAGATCGTTAGGAGAAGGAAGGGAAGAATGAAGCGGGGGTAAACAGAAGGGGGAATGAACCATGAGAGACTATGGACTCTGGGAAACAAACTGAGGGCTTCAGAGGGGAGGGGGGTGGGGGGATTGGGATAGGCCAGTGATGGGTATTAAGGAGGGCACATATTGCATGGTGCACTGGGTGTTATATGCAAATAATGAATCATGGGACATTGCATCAAAAACTAAGGACATACTGTATGGTGACTAACATAACATGATAAAAAATTATTTAAAAAAAATAAAAGTGTCAGAAGATATTTGAGCTGAATTTCTCACTTGCATTTATACTTGAAGAATTGCTCAGTGGAAAAAAATAGTCTTCTCCTCACACTCATACTGTTATTGTTGAAATAATTAGGAATGCTGTGGAAAATTAACACAGACCAACAAGCACATACATAGGTTATTCATAAAGTTTAACACTTTATTGGCAGCCTAATGTTTGTGTCATATCTTAAAAGTAGAGTTGAGGGGAATGGCTAGTTCGGTAATACTTTTGATCTTTAGTTAATTTCTAGGCCTAAGTGGCTCTATAGCTGATTTGCTTCTTATTATCATTCTCAGATAGCCAAAATTGCCCTTGAACATCACTTAATTGGTCCATGAGGTACTATATTGGTTTCAAGAGCATATTCCTGTACAATAATTCCTGAGCACACCATTAAAGTTTGAGAACCATTGGATAGACTAAAATAAGGAACATCTATATGCAGATGCTTAGGCATCTAAATTACTCTCCTTTCAGATGTGATTGAACCCTAGCAGTGAGTAGGGGGAGAAATCTAAATTATGCAGGCTCCCCTGCAGTTGCTACTCTATTTTGTTGTAATATTAAGCCTCCATGATTTTAATATTTGTTAGTAGATTTATTGTAAGGATCAAAGTTCCTTGCACAGAGAGAGAAAGAGAGACTCTTTCCATCAGTTTCTTGGTTAAATGCATCATACTGTATTGTCTTATTATTGCAGGTAAAAGTGACTCTAAATTCAAAGACAATTAATGCATCAAAGGGGTGTTACTTACAACCCTATCTTTAGTTATAATAATTTATCTTGCAATTTTTTAACTTTTTTTAAAAAGATTTTTTATTTTTATTTATTTATTTATTTATTTATTTGAGAAAGAGAGAGAATTCTGCACACACTCTGTGCACAAGCTGGGGGAAGGGGCAGAGGGACAGGGAGAGGCAGAAGCAGACTCCCTGTTGAGCAGGGAGCCCAACATGGGGCTCAATCCCAGGACCCTGGGATCATAACCCAAGCTGAAGACAGATGCTTAACTGACTGAGCCACCCAGGTGCCCTATTCTAACTTTCAATGGAACCCTTATGAACTTTAATAAATCACAATGTGTTTGAATTTTTACTGACATTTTCTATTCTCACAAACTTCACATTTCTTCAAAGAATTCCAACCTTCATGTCATTACATTTTTTTGTAATACCTGTAATCAAGGCCTTCACCCAGGCCCTAAACAAAGCTAACAAATAATTATCGTTCACAATAGAGCTAAAAACAGAAGTCTAATTAATTAAAGCACTAATTGAACTTCCCTATTACTGATACATTAGTTCCTGCTCTGACATAAACATTAATCAAAGTCATTGAATAATTCAGCTTTTCATTTCCCTCACCTGTGTAGATGAATCTACCCACTGTCCTGTGAGGGTAATGTAGAAAAAATGTTTCATGATGCTATTTGATAATATCTTTGTTAAACACCAGTAACTGATAACCATTCTATGGTAAAATGAGAAGAAGGAAGGTACAGGGGAAAAGTGAAATACAATTAAATATGTATATTACATATGTAGTCCCTACATATTATAAAGAATATATAAATATTAAATATATAAATATATATTATATATAAATCTAAGTATTTGTTTCTTCTTTGAAAAAATAATCCATGGAGAAAAGAATCTTCTGAGGGAACAGTTTAAAGTATTTCACAGAAACTTTTGCATTTTAATGAAGTGGGCCATTTAGGTTGCAACTGTACAGGGACAGTGGATTTCCTTTAATTATGTGATTAGATAAATATTTATATATTTTTTCTGTGTTGAAATCTAGGCTTCCTGTTGAGTCTAAATGCTGCCTCTCTTCTCTTCATCTGCAAGAACCAGTTTCCAGGTCTGCTGGAGAGGATTCACATCAGACGTTGCCTCAGTGAGATATGAAGTCATCATCAATGGGCAGTTCTGTTTTTGAAGCCAGGCTAACTGGGACCCCAGTTTGGCATTGCAGGGTGAGGCAAAGTTGCTGTTCTTACCACTGTTCTATCAGATTCCTGTTGTGTGGAAAGGAGAAAGTATGCTCTTGGAGGGCATCCCCCTCTCTAAGCATCTATTACCTTAAATTCATAGTAAGATGTTCCTAGGAGGCCCCATAAAGGTCTAACATGGAGACCATGGTAGATGATATAATGCATGGGCTTAGTCTCCCATCAGGAGTGTAAAACTTATTCCTCTGATGCTGCAAAGACAACCCTCAACTATCAGCCCCCTATGGGGATTACCTTGATTGAACAGACTCACCTTGACCAAGGGCATACTTCCTTTCAGGGGCAGCCTGCATCCAATGATGTAAAAAGGCCTGGCCTCCTTGGGTCAATTTAGGACAACTCCAAAGAGCCATTCTGGCTCCAGGGTCTCCCATCCCTTTGGGGTCAGCCGGGCCTTTGTTGGGACTGCATTGTAGCTCTACTTCTTCCTTTGCCCCATCGTACCTCCTTCCAGAGGCCTGCATCACAAGAGTACCTCCTAATCTCTGCCCATTAACCTCTTCTTCAGAATCGGCTTCCTAGGGAACTGACCCATGACAGAGATGGCAGGAAGTTCCATTCCAGAAGAAGTAAGTAGTATAACACTGATCAAGATCAGAGAACAAAGTGGGCGTCGCATCAATAGGCAAATGCTAAAAGGAAGTGAAAAAAAGTATTTGGAGATGGAGGGGGAGAATAGGCTCACTGAAAACTAAAATGAAGTAGGCAATGTTTCCCTTCTCCTCAGACCACATTGAGTCAAGTAGTTTCTGGAGCCTGGGGCATCCTCCATGAGTCTGACTCTTGAAAAATCTATTCTCCCCAACATGGTTTGCTATTAAGAGGAAAGGATAACTGGGGTTGGGAGGAGGGGACTATTCCTCCATCTAGAGTCTTTTTAATCACCTCCCAGACACTCATCAAACTCTTCAGTAACAGCTTCAGAGTTACTTCAAAGAAGCCTTACTTCAAAGTGATGTTCGGAGATTTTAAAATAAACTCCAGAGTTGTCAGAAATCTCCTCAGCAGCAGCAGAGTGGGTACCACCCCTCCCCTTATTGTGGAAGGGAAACGGCATTCAAGGGATCTAATTCATTAGTAAAGAGAATAGCAGCCCACCTTTAGCACTACGCACATGGAAACAAACTATTCACAGAGTCCTATTAGAATCTGGCCACCAGCCTGTCCATTTTGAATTCTTTTTATCACTTTCACCATAGGAGGTCTAGTGAGTCTCCAGATGAGAACACGAATTTTAGAAATCACTGCCTGATGAAGGTGACACATGATTTAATACAGGAGATCCTCAGTGGGCTTTACTAACCAATATGCAAGGAAAAACCCATCACATCTGACAGTGTAGACCTGCCCATCTAGGGGGAGTGGTGGGTAGGTGTTATAAGAAAGGCGTATGGTAGAGGCAAAAGGGTAGCAGCAACTTTAAAGAATAAGTATAGACCTAATACTTGGTGATGTCTTTGTCCCCAAAAGCCATTTCAGGCCTGGCTGTCTGCACACAGCCTCAGCTCATAAAAAGGCACCAGGAGAGCTGTGTGAAAAGGTTCCTTTTCTTTTTTTAAAAGTTATCTGCTAGATGCTCTGAAAAGAGCTTTTTGTATTGAGCTTAAGGCAGCTCAGTTTAACTAGCAGTAGGCAGAGCATTGTTAAAACGGATAAAAATGGGAGATAAGCTTTGCTCCCACAATCTGCTTCCAAAGGATACAGAAAAAAAAAAAGTGGCTCCTTGGAGGCACATTGTTGCTGCACTTCTTGGGCTCAGAGGCCTTCCTCTGGAATTAATATTTACCTCCAATTACAGTTTCCTGGGGTAAAGAGTCCCCGCCAATGATTCTGTTCCAAAAAGCTTTGATTTATTGAAGGGGTAGGCAAATCCACTCACTTAGGTACCGCCTCACAGAAAGCATCCAATGAAAAGATTAAAATCAGAGCAGGAGGAATGTTTTATTTACATTTCTTTGAAGTTCAGACCTTTGTTCCTTTTCTTACCCAACCTCCCTGAACAGAATGACTCTTAAGAAGTTTTCTTTGCTTTTAGAAAGCTCACATCTTCCCCTAGGCTGTAGCTTTGCCTTGTATTTTGCCACATTTGGAAAGCTTTTCTGCTTCCTTGTAATTAGGACTTGGCCTATGTGGAAAAAGGTATAGATGTATCCTTTGCTCACTCCAAATGCGTTCAAGTTGGGAAAGAGCAGACTAGTTGGATTTTGCAGAGACACCAAACATTGATTGAAAGCTCTACTTTCTTTTCCCTGTCTCCTGTTGATTGTAGCCATACAGGGTTCCAGCCCCTTCTTCAGATGGGTGAGAGAACAAGGTGGCATTTTTCCTCTAAGAGAAGAAAAGAAAGGAAACCAACAAAGGCTGTCCCCCTGAGCCTGTCGCAGCACCAGACTTTGACCTAGTACCCTCCAGGACCCTCACTGGTTCTCACAAATTGAGTTTCAGAATAGGGACTATCCATGGCAACCTCAGAGGGTTTCAAGGGGATGGATGCAGTCCTCTGCCATAGCAATTCCCGGAGCTTTGTGAGACTCTGATGGCCCCTCACTGTAGGCAGATGTGGCTGGGTGCAGAGGGGACTTAGTCCTCTCAGGCCTTCAGCGCAGTCATCCCCAGCCTTGCTGGGATCACTTGCATGCCAACATTGCCCAGAGGGTATGTAATAATAACAGATATAAGAAAACGTCTTGAAACTAATTTCCTAATTCCTTATGTGGAAAGAGGAAGGAAAAAGGGATATAGAAGAATAAGACTTCTTAATAAAGAGGAAAAAAGTAAAGTTAATAAGGTAAATAAATAACTTTCCAGAGATTGCCTGCTGACAGGGGACAGACCTACACATGTGCTGAATCTTCACCTATAATTGGGCATGTCTAGGTGTCTCTGGATTTCTGTTCCTCCTAGAAGTCAAGATGGGCTTAAAGTCCAATCATCCTCCACAGTTTGGGATAGATCTTTTTGAGACTATGTCAGAGAGTCTCTAAACAAAAATATGGAGAAGGGACAAGCAGCTGGCAGAATTAATCACCCGAATTCACAACAGTGGAACAATGAGACAGAGGAATAGAAAAAAACAAAACAAAACAAAACACATAACAACTGAGATGACAAAATAAGGGAAAGTGTTCTTGTAGCCTCTCTCTCTGTAAGAGTTAGTTCCAAAATGGTAACCCCAGGGTCAGGTTATGGTGCTCTGGGACTTTTTCCTGTTTTTATCCCTCTGAACAGGAGTGAGCAGTCTTTGCCCAGGAAGCTCCTGCCAGTGATTATTTTCTATTCTTCTTTTGTCAGGGTTTTCCTTTTCAAGCTCCCAACAAGATCATTTTGCCAAAGGAGTGTTTTCTTGTGTGTGAAGGGTTTCAGGGATTGTTTGTTCTGAAAAGCATCTGCAGACAATAATTGGGAAATGTGTTAAACCTGCCATCAATTTGCTTTATTGACATGGAAGCCTCAGTGGGTCCCTGAGCAGAATAGACTTTTCCCCACGTGAGCTAGTGACTGAAAAGGCTGAGCCTCTGAAAAGGCCAAGTCAGAAAGAGGCAGACTCTAGGAGAGGAAAGTGACAGGGGGAAAACAGAGGGGTAGAAGCTGAGCCAGAAGTCCTGAGACAAAGCCTGTGATGAAAAAACATCTCTTCTTGAGATGTTCAAAAGGAAAGCTGGTTATCACAGAAGTTCCTCCAAAAAAGGAATTTTTAAGGATTAAGACAAGGGTGGGTGTTGAGGAGAGATGAGGGAGTATATATATTAAAAGTACCCCATCTGGGTGGCAGAGTTTCCTGTCTATCAAGTTGTTTCATTTTAATAAACACTCTCTCCCCTCCCATTACAACATCACATTTTCTTCTGCTGTGGAGAAACACAAAGTTGCTTAATTTGGTTCATGGTACTTGGACAAATAATAATTATTGGCCTGTAATTCCCTTGAGGGGAGCTGATGTTTCAATAAACTATAAGAGCTGGGCTTAAGTGGTTTACAGCACCATCGAACCTTGGTATGGACATATAATCTCATAACCATAACTTGCCAGTGAATAGGTACATTTGCACAATGGGTGATATTAGGATACTTCAGACCTTGTCAGAGAGCACATGTGGCTGGTACACTCGCCCCAGCTCCACCTCCCAAGCCACCTCAGAATGGAACTGAAGACACTTCCCTTCTCAGTAGGTGCCAAGGCTCACTGCCTTAGTTTCTCCAAGGTGAACACATTTGGATCCACACTGGTATACACATCCTTAAGACTTAGTGATCTTCTAAAATAGTGACCTCCAAAATGATGACAGGTGTGTTTTCAAGTATTTGTCATGTTCACAGGCATCTCAGAACAAGGAGGAGTTTTCCACATTACATCCAAAGGCACAGGGAAAGATGGAGTGCCTAAATCAGTATGCAACCTGGGTCATGGTAATTTAATATTTAAATGTATAAATTCTATTTTGAAAACGTGTTAGAGCAATAAGGCTCAGACATTAAAAAAACTATTTATTGTGAGGCTCCCATGTGGCCACATAGAAATGTCCTGTTAAACAGTCAGGTGGAAGATAAAGAGAATAAGGCAGGATTGCTAAAAAACATCAAAAACAAATATCGTGATTCTTTGTCTAATTTATTTTTAATATATACCCCTCCGACTTCCAAAGAGAGTTTGAAGTCACTTAGAATAAACTTTCATAATATATATAATGCCAAATATATATTACACACACACACACACACACACACACACACACGCATCTTTGTTTGTATTTAATTTTTAAAATGTATCGGGGGAAGAGTGCAAGAGAATTATGTTGGAGATCAAGAATTAAGTTAAAGTTGCTTGGTTCTAAATTTCTCTTTGAGGTTCCTGGAAGAAAAGAAATGAAAAGAGAAGGAAAAAACAAAGAAAAAATGATGGACACCATATAACTGTTGGGAAGATTGAGGTTCTGGTGAGAAACTTGCTCAGTGGCATGTCTTAGGTAATGCAGTGGAGGCTCCAAGTCTCTGTGAATACCATGGCAGATAAATTACCATTTCTTACCAATCAGGTCTTCTTCCTCCTCTCTGCACCCACATAAAGTCAAACAAATCACTTTTTATCCATCACACTGTCTCATAAGGAGAAAATATCTAGCACCCTTTCTGTGCCTGTCTTCACAAAGCAAGAAGGCCACAATCCCATAATTAGACCTCAGGATTCAAGAAAGAAAAGTTCTTTTCCAAGAACATTGGACCACCCAAGCCTTATAAAGTCTTGGAATAAACCAATTAAAGCCATTGACTCACCAGGCAAGGGACATACCATGAAAAGGGAGTTACCTATTACTGTCTCCACACAGTACCAAATTCTAGTACCATATTTTAGTGTGCTTTCTTAGCAATATCTATGCCCCAAACTGCCTGAAAACTTTAACACAAACATCCATTTGCATTATAATCTTTGACCTATGAATATTAAACACCCAAAGATTTTCAAAGGAATTCTTTTCAAAAGTACTTAGTGGATCCCCACACCTTTGCACATCAGAAACCAAGGAACTCAAGAGAGTGTTGGTTTGTTGGATGGATAACCCATTTTTGTAGCAATAAATACAGACAGGCTGAAAATACTAGTCAAAATAGTCACATTATAAAAATTTATGCATTAAAATATTTTCAGACTTCAATATCAGCTCAAAAAATCTGTCTCTCTGTACGCTTCCCTTAATTGGGCAATAAGTATAATATAATCCATTTTTTTGGTTTATCTAAGGAAGCACAGGGTTAAATGAAATGTCTGACTGGAGTAACAAATTAATACTGGTAGTACTACCCCCTTTTAATTGGTATCTTAAGTAGTTCTGTTTATATTTTTAATTGCCCTGTTACTATAAGCTGTCTCAAAGCTTTTTTCAAAAGCTGTAAATCATGTATAGACAAATATAAGAAAATAAAAATGCTTTCCACAGAGGCTGAGGTAAATTGCAGGATGAACCAATAGATCCATATCAGGGTGCAAGAGAAGTAAGAGAAGAAATGCTTTTACTTGTGATATCCCAGGAACTTCCCCTTGGAAACGTCGGACATGGTCTACATGGCCAAACACTTTCCAAATTCCAGAGGAAGAAAAACCAAGTCAATAACAAGGAGAATTCAATATTTGCTTTTCTTTTCAATAATGTAGATTTGTGGCACCTATATAAAAATCAATGGACAGATTCAAATGCTTTCAAGTTCCAAGTGGGTAGTATAAATGAACAAAGTGGTGAAAAACCAGAGGGGGTGGGCCTTATGGGTAAATGGAGAATATGCCTCCCCACTATTCAAGTTTAAATTTTTATAAAACATGCTTCAAGGAAAACAAAACACATCTGTTGACCGCAGATGTTGGCTCAATGGCCATTTTGTGACCCCCAAACTAAATAATCGATATATTTCACTCCACTAAAGTATCTCAACAACAGAACCACTGGCACTTGGAATGCAACAATTTTTCACTGAGCAGAACTTTGTTGTGCATTGCAAGTCAATGAACATCCGAGTCTCCCAAGAACCAAAAGCTATAACACCATTCAGACAACTAAAAGTGTTCCTCCCAACCCTACAAATTTCAAACATGTGTCTCCTGCCCCCCAAGGTGAGAACCATGGTGTCCAGTTTTGTAGCTGACTTATTCTATCTCTTGACATTTTCATATTTCACCTTGTATTTTTCCTTTTTCACAATAAAGGTATAACATGATTTTCAGGATTGAAGAGGGACAGTATAATAGCAAACCCTTTCCTTTGTTTTACATTGAATTAGAAAGGGTACGATGAAGGGGTTGGCAGGAAATATGATGATAATGAGATGAGGAGGAGGAAATGATCAAAGGACGAGTCAATGCAGTCACTAGGCAAAGGAAAGAGCAGGGAAAGTATGTGGGGGTAGAGGCTGGACTAGTGATTTTATTATTGCTACCACTACACAGTTTTTCAAAGCTGCTCTCTTTCATCCTCTTCCATCATCTTGGAACTTTCCCAGAATGTCCAATTTGAGAAACTTTGCATTTGTATATTTGGCCCCTAAATAAAAGTAGAATCCTGTCTAATGACTACCATTTATAACATCCAGTTCTACATAACGAGGCCATTGCCAACTCATGGTCAACGGCCACACTAACCAAAGGTTGCTGTTATGGATATAATTAGCTTCCTTAAACGGAAAACTCATGTAGAACAGATGTATTTTCAAGTCATTGTTTGGTCAACCTAGTTAATATAACTATTGAGATATAGTGTTGCATATTCAAAAGTAGAAATCACTTTTGGATGATTGCATGTTATAATATCCTTTGTAAATCTGGCATCAGTTCTCAAAGTAGGGCTCTTTTATTTCCTCTGAGGGCAGAATGTTGTAATCTAGGGTGACTTAATGGCTGTAGGGATATCCCTGATAGACTAATGACCCTCACATCTTTAAAGAGAGTAAGAAGGTCTCAGGGATATGCAGACTTGAAGATGTTTGGAATAAAGCTGTTAATAGAGAAGAGAAAATGAACCACGGTGGAAGTAGGTGTCAGACAATTTCAAAAGTTCAAAATAGAGGAGAGTCAGAGAAAAGTAAAGCAGAGTATAAGGCCCAGGGCAAGGAAAGTTCAGGAGGTATAAATGACACTAAGCTAGCTGGTTCTAGCAGAAATCAGCAGACCCAGGCAGGGTAGGGGGTAGACAGAGGGGCCAGAGGCAGGCTGAGGATGAAGGGGCCATCTAAGACAGTATAAAACAAAGCTCTTAAATGTAATGTCTGTTTATTGACCAGGAAAGGAAGGTTATAAAATAAGAGGTTACAAACCAGTTTCTACAGCCTCAGAAACTGATTCAAAATAACCCTGGACATTTTTTAAAAATAGCTGCACATTTTAATAATTACAAGAGTAACAACAACTAATATTCATTAGTGACACTGTAGGCAATGTGCTACCAACTTTACATGGATTAGCTCTTTTCATTTCAACACTATGGGTTTCCTCAGTTTAAAGCTGAAGAAACTAATGTGGAGAGGGTTAAACAACTTGCCCAACTTAGTCACATGGGTACGAAGGGTTCGAACTCCTGCTCTTAACCAATAGGTGACACTGCCACCTTTCATGTCTGACTCTGTTATTCCCTGGATGACAGACCCCTTGAGAGCTATTGTTACATCCCTACAGTGGGCCTCAGAAGCCCTGTAAGCACTATCCCCTTTCCAGGGCAGAAGTGTTCAAATTAAGGTGGGCATGTAGACCCAAGTTAGTCTATTCATATTCTACCCACCCCCCTCAAATAATTTGAGTTTGGAAGAGAAATAGCCAGTCAGTTTGGATTGGTCTTTCTGCTGAGAAACTATCAATGTAAGGGCTAGGGCATGTCTGCGTTTTCCCCTTCAGCTCCACTGAAAGGCAGAAGGAGGGAAAAGTGGAAGAACACAGAAGAAAGGTTGAAAATGAGCACTTCCTAAGTCCTTAGTGGTTGTCCAGCTCCTTCCTGGGGCCAGCTCCTTTCCTGACAACAGATTCAACAAGATGCCCTCTGTTCTCATAATAAATACCCCTTTCCTGCTTAAATTGTCCTGAGTTGATTTCTGTCACTTAAATCAAAGAGTTACAACTAACGCAGCACAGATCTGTGGTTTCTATTTCCTCTTATGTATTTTACTGTCCAGCATTTCTCCCTTTCATCAATAGTGTATTGTTTCAGAGAAGGGTCCCTTCCTAAATCACTGAGATTTAGTCTTAGAACCATAATAATATTATAGCAACCAGCAGACCTCCATCTCCTACTGGAAAGACTGGGAACAAAATAACCCAATCAAACCCAGTGCAATTTGGATCTCCATGCCCAAATGTCCCACATTTTATTGTGAACATTCATAGAATATGCCTACATAGCAACTGGGCAAATGGATATACCCAGAGCCATACTCTCATACGCCTTTCTTTGAAATTCCCCAAGTAGCCTTCTTTAGACATCATCTCCTGATGGGTTTGGTACTGTTGTAAATACAAGAGAGGACAGTACACATTTGCATTATGGAAATGGTTTAAAAAATAATAATAACTACCACCAACATCATATCTATTGTCATCAATGCCCTTTTTATTTGTAAAGTGGATTTTAATGGTATTTTGATATTTTGGTATTTTAATTTTAGTGAGCTATTTTGATGGTCTACCAATTTCATTAAAATGGAATTCTATTGCAATCCTTAATAAATAATTAAAATAGTCCCTAATGGAAGCTCAATTGCTATATTCCCAAATAAAAATTTACAGTGAATTGTTTTATTAGTGTGATGATTCTCAAAGCAACTTTGCCACATGAACTACGTTTTTATGAGGGAAATGGAGACAAGGATAATACCTGTGATTATTTTCTCAAGTTGACCTGAGCCTGTCTGAGCAAAGAATATGCCTGTGGATGAACACAGATAGAATAAGAAGATTGTCTTCTCCAACCTCCTCATTTTATAGATAAGGATGCTAAGGTCTAAAGAACAAGGTCATACAATTTAGTAGCTAGGTTAGCATTAGATCCTGAGTCTGCTAATATTCCTGATTTAAAGCTCTTTATATCTCACCTCTTTGGGAAGACTTTATGGATGACTTTTACAAGTTTCATAACCTTCAGAATTGAGGAACTCAGATCAATTCAGGTGAGAAACAGCCAGCAGAATAGATGGGCACTGGAGGGGGAGTTCTAGCTCAGGCTCTGCTATTTATAGAGTTGCACTTGAAGTTCTATTCATAAAAAGAGGAACTATTTGCTCCAAGGACTTCTTGACATCCTGGAGAATCCTTAGATGCTTCTAGAAGACCTGGCTATCCTCCACTGGGACTCTTAGTAACAGCTTCTACTGGCTTTCCTAAGTAGTGGGCAAAATTAGAAATTCATATGCTCTTCTTGTGAGCCAAGGGAGTTTCCCCCCTCTTTCTTTAGAACCCAGATAAGGTACATGGGATACACCCAACTCATAGTGATATTCAGTTATCTGTGTCAGTCACTAAAGAGCCAGGTAGTTCACAAGCACTGGAAATTTATATCCTTCTACTTTTTTTTTTTCCATCTTGACTCTATCTTACTAGATTCTGAACAACAGAATTTTGAGTTCAAAGAATCCAGTCATCTGATTTAAGGTAAATGTCTTTATAAACAGATCAGTTCAAATAATTGATGTGTGATTTGGTTCTAAAGAAATGTACAAACCCCTGTATGTCTCTTTAATAATAAAATACCATCATAGATTTTACCCTCCTGGTTTCTGGTATCAATTCAGCCTTCTATGATAGGTGTTACTAAAAACCTTTTAAGTGCTTGTTTGTACATGCCAGATTTTCTTTAATATGCCAACTGATAAATAATTCCACTCTGCAATATTTCAAAGAAAAAAATGCCAAAAAAGAAAAAAATGCCCTGAAAAATGAACTAAAAAGCAAGATAAAATGTTTGTCACATTTCTTCGTTTTTAATAAAGCATATGGAGTATGGCTCAGGATCTCCACCTAGTGGAATCTTTCAGGTGGTAACTTGTAAAACCTCTAAAATACAAGAAACTTAGGGATGGAACCATTAATTCAGATGAGTGATTTTCTTTTTTTTTTTTTTTCTATACAAATGTATTTACTGAGAGTCTGATGTCATCAATGTTGCTTCTTTTTAACTTAGATGATTCACATTTCCTAGGTTACTATTTTAAAAGATTTTATTTATTTATTTATTCATTTATTCATTTATTTATTTATTTATCAGAGAGAGAGCCAGTGAGAGAGGAAACACAAGCAGGGGGAGTGGGAGAGGAAGAAGCAGGCTCCCAGTGGAGCAGGGAGCCCGATGCAGGGCTCGATCCCAGGATCTGGGATCACGCCCTGAGCCGAAGGCAGACGCTTAACAACTGAGCCACCCAGGCACCCCACATTTCTTAGGTTATTATTAAGAGATCTTTCTCCACTAATATCTCTGACTCTTGAAAGCTATTTTTGTCATATTGTAGGCAGGATACCTGGGTTCTTCCTCCTTTCCTTTGCCATATCCTTATTAAAGGATTTCACTGCTTTTAAAAAATCCTACTCTGACTGGGTAGGGAAAGAAAGTAACTGCTGCTCAGGAAAGGCCATTTTTTCTCCTAGTTATTGTTATCAAAACTTTGATGGAGAAAGTTGCTGGTAGTATCTAACAAGTGATGTAAGTGCTCTCAGGTAGGTTAAAAAGACATAATAAATCATGGGGCTTCCATCTACTTCTAGGGTGAATAGAGACTATTTCTGCATAGCCAACTGGAGAAATTTCAATGATAGCATGTCATTTTCCAGACTGACCACTTCTAGGTCTTCTTCCTCTTGAAAGGTAAAACATATGCAGTGCAAGTCACACTTCCACAAGTAGTGCTAACTGCTGCCCTTAGAGTTATTTCTGGAAAGTTAGGTATATAGCTTAGACCTTGTGTGACCAGCCCAGAGATATAGAAAAGCTAAGAATTTCC
Source organism: Ursus americanus (assembly GCF_024610735.1). Classification (NCBI taxonomy): domain Eukaryota; kingdom Metazoa; phylum Chordata; class Mammalia; order Carnivora; family Ursidae; genus Ursus; species Ursus americanus. Next base: position 39,496,345 of record NC_142146.1, read on the forward strand.
TTGCTGAATCTTCCATCTTCTTTTCATTATGTTGGTATTTTGTTTCGGGCACCTGAGTCTATCACCAATGATCCCTGGGAGATCACTGAACCATGAGAAATCCCTTTTCTAACTCCTCAGGTTCAGACTCTATGAGTCTGTCATCACACTATCTATATGCTGCCTAGAAAGATGAGGAACATTTGGGGTTCAATAAGCATCTAGTTATGGTTACACTGCTCAATAAACTAGCTGTTTATTCATGACTAGTACATCATATTTGGTAAATAAATGCTTATTAAATTGAATTAAATTACATTTAGTTTACATGATAATTGTTCTTCACTACAAAAATAAAGGTATCAATTGTCAGTTGGTACTAAAAACTGTTATCTATAAAAGATATAAATCTGTGATCACTGTTATAAATCTACGCTTCATACTCACCTTGGGGTCTATTTAGCTAAGTTCAGTATTACTTTCATGTTAGATTTGAGTTTTTATTTTGGATTGATGATGGGATAATTGCACTAATGGCTACACTTCTTCATCCTTCCATCCCTCTGCTATTCCTTTGTAGTACCCTCTCACTCTGCCTGTGACCTCAGCCATGTGGCTTGTTGGCCAATAGGATATTAGCAGTCTTGGGTCAAACAGAGGCCCGACAAGGCACCTGCACATTTCTGCTTCCTCTTGCACACTTCTGCCATCACCATGAAAACATATCCAGGTAAGCCTGCTGGAAGATGAGAGGCAGGTGGTCCAACTACTTTTGTCACCTCAGTCAAGTATCAGACATGTGAGTTACCATTTGGCACAAGAAGAACCAACCAGCAGAGCAAAGCCTAAATTTTGGACCTGCATACTCTTGAGCTATTAATACCTTTAAAAAAAAAAAAAAGATTTTATTTATTTATTTAAGAGAGAGAATAAGAGAGAGAGGGAGATCACAAGCAGGGGGAAAGGGTAGAGGGAGAAACAGACTCCCCAGTGAGCAGGGGGCCCTATGCAGGACTTGATCCCAGGACCCTAGAATCATGACCTAAGCCAAAGGCAGACGCTTAACTGACTGAGCCACCCAGGCACCCTTGAGCTATTAATACCTTAAGCCAGTGAGTTTTGTGGTGCTTTGTTATGCATGCAGCGTTACTGAGAAAATAGATAACTGCTAGAGGATGCACACTTAGTTTTGGAACAGCTTAGGGGTTAACCAAAGGAAGTTCTTAATGGAAAATAATAATCCGTGAGAAAAAAAAAAAAAAGAACTACAGCTTGGGGTATGGAAAGATGAGAGCCAGAGGGGACAAAGGTATGAAAATTCTTCATGGGGAGGATAAGTTGACATTTCAAGAAAGTTGAAAAGGATGTATCAGAGAACCGGGCCAGAATCAATATAATCATACTTACCAAAAATGTATGGAAGAAAGGGATTCTGACGGAGGAGGGTGGCTACCACCCAAGATTTGCCCATAACACAGATTTAAAAATGATGAGTTTCTTTTAAAAGTTGCAAATTGCTCATTTCTACAACTATGTCTTGGGGGTGGGGGTTAGCTGTACAGGGAGGGATATACTAGAAGAGTTGCTAAAGCTCCTTCCACATGTCCCATAATTCTATTATTTTAGTATACCAATTTATTGTTTGTGAAACAATCCTTAAAAGGCTTGCAGTCATCCCACAATTGCTGTATGCAATCAGATAGCAGTATTGATAGCATTAAGACCACTGTGATCTGGGTGTGCTGAGCTGAAGAATACCTCATGAAAATTATGCTAATAACATGGTTAGGGGGTTTAGGACACATGTCTCATTTAGGAGGCAAGCCCCTTGACTGGATCTCTAGATATTTCTGCAGGGGACAGAGTGAAAGAACCGAGGTTTGATTAGAATAACATGGGCAAGCTTTATGCCCATTAATCTTCAGACAGGACTGGGTAACAAGAACTTCAAAAATGCAGATGATTTCTCACTTACATGCAATTTCCCATACTGAATAAATTTATTTACTCCTTCCCTATCATATACGCATCTGAAATGGAACTGCCCTTAAGGTGATCTTGTTACTGAAATAAAAAGTGTGTGTATATGTGTGGGTATGTGTAAAGTGGAAAAATAAATTAATTTTAAGGACTGCATTAACTGACTATTGTGTTTTGGGAGAAGAAGGATAGTTTTATGGGTAAATGTCTCATTAATCTCAACTAGAAAGTTCTCTGTGGCCAGGGACCCATCTCATTTTTATATACCTGTATCATCCAAACCCATTGGAATGAACACTTAGACCCTCAACAAGTATGTTCTATTGCTTCTCCTCTTCCGTGGTAAAGAACTTTTAGTGCAGCCTTGCTTTCAAAGAGGTGAAAAGGTTTACTGTTGAATTTCTTCAACAGTAAGTATGAATCATCCTCAACCTTTATAGTATGATTTTTAAAAAATTCAATGAAGGTTTAGAAATAACAACCTATTTCCTTAATGAAATGGCCATTTAGATAGATGTCTAGTTTCCCAATTATCTTTATTATTTCATGTGTTTCTATGACACCTCTCCATCTTATAACCTAAAGATTATGAGGTATTAAAGGGGAAACCTAATGATTTAGAATTAACTATACAGACAGTAATTATATATTTCCAGTCTTTCACTCCCTCAGAAATTTTTTAATGATCAAAGTATATTCTCTTGAAAAGAACTGGTATGAATTCTAATGTTTGCTCTATTTGTTGCAAAGTTTGTACCAGGCAATTAAAGATAAATAGATAACAGCTACAGACATATGTTCCATAACCATCCCATTTATCCCTTCAACTGGACTTTTCCAATTTCATTTCCATTCCCCTCCCATTCTTCATACCACCTCCTCTTCATAGAATTTTCATACATTGCTTTCATACAACACAGAGTTACCAGATTAAGGGAGAAAATAGATGTAAAATACTTAGCAACTGACATATAGTGGATAGTAAATATTGTTACTGTTAGCAATTAAAGATGAAACAAGGAATTGCCAAAGTAAATGGAAGCAAAATGGTGTTTTATAATCTTAAAAACACAGGAGTGGTGTCTTCAACTCTTTAACCTGAACTTGCTTTGGACTCTGTACAGCATCATGCTTTTTCTATACTCAGAGACCCAAACGTCTCTTTATTCCCCTCCATGGATTTATACAATCCTTACCCATGTTAACATTATTGAAAACAAGCCCATGTTGAATTCAGTTGCTGATACCAGCCCAGTCCACTTAATGTTTTATTTTTCAGTCCCTAAGGTATTCTTTTGAAACAAAGGTAAAACCAGGAGAAAACATTAGAAAATGTGAGAACTGTTTCTTTTCCACACTATACAATAAATGATCTCTTTTATCATTTTCCAAGAGTAGCCTTGTGGTCCCCAAATCTCCAGGAAGCTATGCTAACTTGTAATTCCATGTTAGCTAATGAATAAAAAGTATATATGAGCATATAAAAATATAAAAAATAGGGCAGCAAGTTAGGCCAATAGCAATGTGAGGGGGTAGTACTCTAGGAAAAGGTCAATAAAGCACAGCAGTCTGTGTTAGATAAATAAGACCATATGCTCTGGCTGCAATTCAACCCCCCCCACCACCAATATGACATAGAGATGGATGGTGTTTACATGCAGAATATACTCATGTGAGAGCAGAGATAAGATATGCCAGAGGTGTGTGGAATTCCTTGAGAGCTAGCTGCAACTGTGGTCCTTTTTTCTCTGATTCAACGGAAGGTGTGTCTGAATGCAAGTAAGTATGAGTGCTTGTGGTAGCGTGGAATTCATTTTAACTAGATAAAGAATATAAATTGTTATCTCTCATTGATACATTATCATTCATAATAAATTACTTACGACATGTCATATGTCTTGAAGAAGAGGATTCAACCTCATAGATATATTAATTCTTTGCAAGTTATTCTATAAATTTAATGTTATCCTAGTAAAAGCATCTAGTTCTAGATGATTTTGATATGAGATTAAACAAGTGATCATAAGTTAATATTGAAAATAAACAAGCAAGAATAGTCAGAAAAATTCTAGGAAAAAAGGGAAGAGACGCTAGGCCTATCATTTATTAAAACCTATTCTATAGCCACAACAATTAAGATAGTGAGGTACTGGTGCTTAAAAAAGAAAGACAATCAATAAAATATATGTTCAGGAATAGACCCAAACACATTCGTGAGTATGATATATGACAAAAATAATATCTCAAATAGATGGGGAACAGATGCACTGTTCAACAACTGTTATACAAATAAATGGATAGCTATCTTGTGTGTGAGGTTGGAAGGAGGGTGGATAAAGTTAGAGCTTTATATCCCAACTTTTGTACCAGAAATTGGAGTTAGACGAAATAATTAATCCAAACACAAACAAACAGATATGAAAGCACTTAAAGGAAACAAGGGAAAAAGTTTTAATAAAATTTAGACTGGAAAATATCTTTGTAAGAATGACCTAAGCCCTACAAAATACAGTATTGGTACCTAACATCAATTTTATAAAAAATATATATTTCTGGGGAAAAAGCCTTCATTATAAACAAATGAAAAACTGGGAAAAAATATTTGCAACTCAACATCACAACGGACTAATCTCACTGAAGTGTAAAGAGTTCTGCAACTCAATAAGAAAATGACAAAATAAAATAGACAAAAGATATAAAGGTCATTCACCCAAAGAAACTATAAATGGCTCTTACACAAATTTAAAGATACTCAGCCTTACAATAAGAGAAATGGAAATGAAAACTACAAATTATTGTTTTGCACCTATCAAAATGACAAAGATCAGATCAAAAGGTTTGTAGAAGGAAAAATGCCTCCCCTGTAATGTTCTACTTGGATCCTTGATTGCAAGTACACATTATATTATATTCCAGGCTGCTATGACAAAATAGCACAGCCTGGGGGCTTAAACAACAGATGTTTATTTCTCACAGTTCTGAAGGCTGGAAAGTCTAAGCTCAAGGTGCCAGCAGATTCAGTTCCTGGTTGAGAGCCTGCTTCCTGGCTTGCTGATAGCTGCTTTCTCACTGTGCCCTCACAAAGTAGAGAGAGAGCTCTGATCTCTCTTCCTCTTCTCATAAAGACACTAATCCCATCATAGGCACCTCACCTTCATGACCTCATCTAAATTTAATTATTTCCCAAAGGTCCCATCTCCAAATGCCATCATATCAGGGGTTAGGGCTTCAACATTATTAACTGGGGGGTGGGGTGAGGGGGATATAAACATTCAGTCCATAATAATACAACAATGCAAAGAAGCAAGGGAATCTCATAACAGGTCTGATTTGTAGTGGCTGATAAAAGCAACTATAGGGAATAGGGAACAAAGTGTTCTCTAAATAGAACCAATATTCACTGAATGCCAACCATGTGAAGATGGCATTCTTTGTGACATTTATTTTGGTTTTGTGACATTTTGAGTAGGATTCTGATTCAATTGCATGTAGTACGTGGTGTGTACAAAAGAAGGGCAGTGATGGAGAGACTAGATTGAGTAAAGCTTGCCTTTCCAGATTAATAGTATCCTTATTAGTCATACATACATACACAGAGACAGACACCCTGAAATTGCAGAGAATAGATGCTGTGGGGGGAAGGCTGAGATCTAAAGTTCAAGGATAGCTAAAGACACCGAATCAGAAGTTATTTTTTACATTGAACTGCCCCATTTAAGCCTAAATTGTAATTGAAACTCCAGGAAACTCCTTAATTATAGCCAGGAATTTTATTGACATTGGGGTGGATGCAGTTAATAAGACATTATGATTTCCTTTCTACTCCTGTTGCCATTCCTTGTCATATTTTTTTGCTGTGAAAGAAATGACTCAGATTTTTTTCTCCTCTGGCATCACTTGAAGGCAGCCAGTAAAGGACTTCACTTCCTCTTCTCACTTACCAGGGGACAGAGAAGTGACTACACCCCATTCCAGAATTGACAGAGAGGAAGAAACAGCTTCCCTTCCAGACTACCCTCCAGGCTAGGCAGCAGAAATGGAAGAAGAAATTGCTCAAGGATGGCCAGATGGTCTGCTGAACCACAGCTGGGCCTCAGGCCTAGGCAGATGGGATCCAAGGCAGCCTCAGAGGCCCCTGGGAGTGTGTGTGTGTGTGTGTGTGTGTGCGCGCGCACACACACGCATGCACACACGCGTTTTCCATGGGCCCCAGAATGGCACACACATGACTTACACTGCTGGCAGCCCTGGTAAGATTTTGCTGCCAGGACAAGGAAGGGTATAAGAAGTGAAACGTGTGAACCAATGCCTGAAGTCCAGACTATGGTGTCTCTGTGAATGTCAGCATACCCAGAAAAAATCCAGGAGGCCCCTGCCCCTGATACACTGTGCTCCAAAGTCTTTTAGTATTATACACAATCCTAGGGAGACAAATTTAGTTTCAGCCCCCCAGAATACTAGCGCCTCAAAACAGAAAACAATTTTATAGAAAAAAAGCAAAGAAAATTTTATTTCTGGCACACTGAAGCTTGTGAATTAAAAAACAGTCATTACATTTCAGTACAGATATTTGACAAGAAAGGTTCTAGTTAAAAGGGCCTCAAATTCCAGGTTAAGTCATGTGTGGTTTATTCTGTAAGCCTAGAGGCTCTCTGGCTATTTCTGAGCATATTCTCTGCCTAGTTGTTATCTGAAGTGAAAAGTAGATCCTGCAAAGGACTATAGCTCTTTTAACCCTACTAGTTAGATACTTCAAAATGCCTTTTCACCTCAAAATAAGCATAGTGACCACTATTGTGAAGTGCTAATCAGCAAGTTGAATGGTTGCTCCAGAGGCTGGTTTGTGAAAAACTGCCAGATCACCAAGCTGTGACTGGAAACATTAGTGGCATCACTGTTGTCTCCAAGAGGTCTTTACTTTGTTTTTAATATAATTTATATATTTCTATAATTTAATTTTTAATGATGTATTTGACAACTAACAAAAGTCCTGAAACATTAACTGTTGGTTCTGGTGAGCCAGTATAAGCTGTACCAGTGTGTCACTGATTCTCACCCTGTCCCTTGCATGGTGATTGCCACCCAGTCGGTGTTTTACATGTTTGGTGAGGAATTAGTTCATTTGTTTATGAGTAACTACCAGACCCCAAAAGGCTTCCAAATGCAAATACAAAAAAAGACTCAGGTTTGTTTAAAATCATGTAAGAGGTATATAAGAGGTAATCCTTCCAAGTAAGACAAAAAGATATATAAGGCAAAAATTGTTTTGTTGGTCTCGATAAATAATAAATTAACTCATAAACTTCTACTTTTGCTGCTATATAACATCCATATAACTTAACAGTGGATTTTTTAAAGATTTTATTTATCTGCAAGAGAGAGAGAGAGAGAGAGAGAGAGCGCATGTGTATGCATGCACACACCCAAGCAGCAGGAGGGGCAGAGGGAGAAGGAGAGAATCTCAAGCAGACTCCATACTGAATGTGGAGCTTGACATGGAGCTTGATCTCACGACCCTGAGATCATGACCTGAGCCGAAACCAAGAGTCAGATGCTTAACTAACTGAGTCACCCATGTGCCCCTAACAGTTGGATTTTAAACTCAGTTAGATATAATAATCAACTGTGGCCTAGTTATTTAGATTTTCTGGGAAAAGCATGTTGTTTGGGGGTCTTCACTGGTACCAGTGATGTCTTCTATTTCTTAAATTGAACTAAGGGTTTATAGGTGTTTGGTTTTTTATTATGTTTTCATAACTTCAGGTAAGGATAGAGTATTGATTAGGAGCACAGACTGAAGCCAGATGGCTTGGGTTCAAACCTCAGTTCTTTATACTTACTGTGCATGTGACGTCTGCTATGTTACTTATTCCCTCTGGTCTGCAATCTCCTTATAAGCAAATTGAGGACAACAACATTACCTGCTCCATGGGGTATGTGTGAGGACTGAGTATGTTAAGATATGTGATGTGCTTTAACAAAATACAGAAAAGATAGCCTGTGTTAGCTATTATATTATTATGTGAACCATGTACCATATTATAAGGAGAAAAAAAGACAATTTTTAAAAAACCAAAAGTTGAACTACATATTGTTGCAACATTTTCTAATTTAAAAAAATTCTACCCTCATTTGCCTATTCTGAGCCTTTTAAACTGATCTAGTGCAGACAAGCCCACCCCAAGGCTGAATGAAAATGCTTCAGTGTGTTCCCACTCCCTTCTTGGACCCACTCAGCCTCCTCTCACTTGCCTTCTTGGTTCATTTTCTCCTCAGTTTTCCTGGCTTCACAAACCCCATTGCAGCTCTTCACCATGGACCTTTAACTCCCACCCCCCGGCCTAGAATAAGTGGCCTGGAGTTAAATTTCTCAGTCCCACTACTAACTTATGTGAAGGACCCCAGGTCTCAGGCCTCTGCTCTCATTAGCCTGAGAGATAACAGCACCTCCTGGGACCACCCCTACCACTCTTGACCCTCAGAGGCCGCTGCCTGATGGGGGACAGGAATCAAATAACATTTAAAGGCTGTATATGCAAGTATTAGTAGACTGGAGATGTAATTTTAGCCCTGCGAAGACCTGAAGGTAACAGGGAAATGAAGAGGAAAAACATTGGACTGAATTCAGAGTTAATGAGGTCAAGTGAAATGATGCTTATTCAGTGTCTGGCACTTACGAGGTATTCAATAATTAATACTTTCCCTGGGACACAAGAGAACTGAATAATAAATAGTTCACTTCGTTCAAACCTGACTAAATCATTTATCACCTCCAGATAAAATTGGGAGGTTAGATTTGTTGATACCTAAAGCAACTCTGCCTCAAAAAGTCATCATGTATTGTCCCTCAGGCTAAAGTTTGATTATACATAAAGCCTAGGAATAAGAAACAACAAGCCTTGTTGAGTCAGTTCAAAACTGGTAAAATTGTGATTTATAAATTTTCCCACCAGAGGGCACAATATAAAAGCCAATGGCAGCTGAGATACAGCTGGTGCAGCGTTTTACGGTGTATAATTATTTCATTCTGTTGATGTTGGAATAGAGTTTCAGCTTCCTAGGTGGTGAGAGTTGCCCCTTCCTGTTTAACATCCATTTTAATATAATCCACAATCTATTCTTCACATGTTTAGGATTTGCCTGAGTCTGAAATTTGAAAATAATTTTACCAAAACAGCTATTCACATCTTATTGAAACAGACCTTTTTTAAACTTCCAACTTTTCTTTCCAATAGGCAAGAGATTGTAACTTTGAAATGATCTTGAAATGTAAACTTACAATAACACACCATGGTGCTTTTAAACACTGCTAAAATCTGATTTCAACTTTGCGTGGGTGTTAGTGCTTAAAAAGCATGGGTGTAGCTTTACCAATTTGTTTTGTGCTCTAAATCTAGTTTATATGCAAATCCTTGCGACATTGAAGAAAAGTGCATGTCCTTACATGCTCTAAAGAAAATCTATCACCTTCAAAATTTTAACATATGTTCTTTAAGTCTAAAACACTACATTGTAAAGCTAATTTACTATTCCTTTCAGCTTTCTCAAAATGTGTGTTTATTTAAAATGCTGGCAGTTTGAAATGATTTTAATATATATAATAGCAAACTATATATTATTCCTATCATTTGAAGGAAATAGGTATAAAGATCATTATTAAACGTCCTTTCAATCTTTGTGCCAGGAATTTTCCTTGTCTCTATTCATACCAAATTTTGTTAGGGGCATTTCTCCCTAGTATGAGATGTTTTTCATTGTGATTTAATGGACTTACACAGTACAGTTGTAGACTAGTGAGAAATCATGAAATCTGAACAGCAAGGCAGGTGATGAAAATAAACTCTAAAGCATTATAGTCAACCCTTGTATTCTAAGGAATATAATTTGTTGTATTTTTCCCCTCCCCCTTTTCAAAAGGAGAGAACAGGCAATATGTCATTTAAAATAGATATAATATTTCCATATTATTTATTTATAATAAAAAATCTATTTCCCATAGCTATAACTTCTATAGACTCATAGATTTTTATGAACTATGTAAACAGACCAAAAAAGACCAAAATTAAAAATAAAACAAAAATCTCATAAATATATTAGATGTTAAAATAAAAAAATCTGAGATAATCTATAAAGTGGAGGGTATTTTTCTAGATCAGAATTCTTTGCAATCATAAGTAATCATCAAAAGCAATTTTTTATTTCCCTTTCAACATAAATGAAGTTCACACCATGGTAGGAATGCTTCAATTGAGGAATATCTATCCCTACATATATTTGTTATTTTAGAAGATTGCAAACTTTAAATACCTTCCATCATAAGAATTTTGTAAACTCAATTAAGGAGTATTAAAATCTGCCCTTGATATAAAAATTATCTTTTGGGGAAGCAACTCACAACATTCAGGAACCAAATATCTACCTGGTGAAAGATAAATTAATTAATTTAGGTCTTTGGAGGCATAAAGGATGCCACTAAAGGGCATTTTTGTCACCTCTTCCTGGCTTCATTCTTTCTCTCTCTCTCCATCTCTCTCTCTCAGACATACCAAGCTGGTTTTGGTGTACCTGTCACAGAGGTCATACCTGAAGCTCAGTTCTACTGGGCCCTTCCTAGAAAACAGCTATTTTCATTGAAAACTGGACAACCAGAGTTAGAGTTACTTGAAGCTCAGCTGCCTCAAACAAACTTAATCAAGCTGGAAAGCTTAAGGCAGGAAGGAATGTAGTTAACGCAGATTCCAAATATTCAACTGAATGAACTGCTTCCCTCTCCTTCCTGACTCCAATAAAAGAAAATCTGAAGCAAAGTTACTTGAGTGAGAATCATTTTTTTAAATCAAGAATATCCTTCTAGGGCCGCCTGGGTAGCTCAGTCATTAAGCGTCTGCCTTGGGCTCAGGGCGTGATCCCTGGGGTCCTGGGATCGAGCCCCGCGTCGGGCTCCCTGCTCTGCTGGGAGCCTGCTTCTTCCTCTCTCACTCCCCCTGCTTGTGTTTCCTCTCTCGCTGTTGTCTATCAGATAAATAAATAAAATCTTTAAAAAAAAAAATCCTTCTAGAAAAAAAATGCCATCCCTTAAAACTGCTTGAGTAATTTTCTGATAACTTTAATGAAATTAAGATTTGTTCTGAGAAATTAGTTATCTTTCTAGTGAACTTTAACCAAACTATTTTTTAAACCATAATCTAAAAATGATTTTCTAGCTATTTTCTTTTTCTGTATGAAATGCCCTTCCCATGAAAAAAGCTTTGAATTGACTTCCCTGAGCACTGCTTCTCAAACTCTCTGTGGTAAAGGAGTAATAATTAACTAGTTAATTGGTATCACTATTATTCAAAATTATTGTCAGTGATACTTTTGTAAAATACAGTAAAAATGAAATGCTGGATAAGTAGTATTTTTACATTATACAAACTACGAGCCCAGATACTTCATTATTAAATTAAGCAGATATAAAATGATTCTTTTAAATCACTGAGAATATTCCTAAATGTATATTCTCAGTTTTTGACTTATTCCTCCCACTCTAGGAGCACCTAGCTCACAAACCAGCTCAGTCTGCAAGCAGCACTTCCAACAGCATATGTTAATGGCCTTTCAAGTTATAAAAAACTTGATGTGTTCTCCTAACTACATTGTCCAAAGAGTACTAACACTATTCAAAATATGTTTCAAAGTATCTAAATAGCTATGAACAACTCAAGGTTTAAGTGAAACTTTAAAACAAAAATCTCGTAACTATTACTAAATGTTGAAATTTTTCAGTACGGTAGAAATGAAATAAGAGAAGTCTTTTGGAACTATATATCAATGCCTAAGTATGTCCCTTGTAACCTTATCCATTTGGGAGGCATGGAGGAAGAGAAAAAGGAGGGTCGGAACTCTATGTCAGAAAATATCTTTAAAAATAGCTGTATTTTCCTAATCGGATATATGGAAAATTAAATTTAGAAGGAAAAAGAGAAATATCTTTGGGGAGACTTTTGTACTTTTTCTTTCCAACAGGAAAACCAATTTCCTTACAAAAAGTTATTCATTAGAAGTAGCCAAGCCAAACTGCACAGCAGTCGAAGTAATGGATCAGTTGAGTCTAAGAAAAGATTAGAGACACAACTCCCAAAAAGTTTAATTTGGGCTGCAACTGAATGAGTTAGTACTCCTTGACTTGTAGGCTCTGTGTGTATAATTTCCTCTAGAGATTACCTAAATACAGTTTTCCAAACTTCTGTGAACAGAGCACTATTACCAGTGTGGGACTCTCACAGCGACATGAAGTTATACTTCCAGTGTCCTGAACAATTTCACTGGGCTTATATTCATTTCTAGATCTGGCTCAGGGAGGTTTTTGGGGAAGTCTTATATCCCACCCGACTTAATGTGCAATTGAAATAATAGATATAAAAAACACTTCATTAAAAATGGAAAGTGGTGTGTATAGGTATATATACATACATATATATATATATATATTATATGTAATATACTGTTATTTATCTCACTATCATAAGTCTCAAACTTTACTTATTGTATTGAGTGATTAATAAGAGAGTGGGTTTCAAGGATGAAGTAGGTCATTAACACATTATGAAAAGCATTTGTAGAGACCTAAGAATTTGAAAAAATAGATACCATGCCCAGTTTTGACAAATACTAATGAACAGTATTGGAGAAAGTAATTTAACTTCTCTAACACTCAATTTTCTTATCCATAAAATAGGAAAAATTCTGTCCTTACCTATACTGTATGCTTGTGAAATGCAAATGAAAACACTATGTGAAGAGGAGAAAAACTATGACAATAGTACATTTTGCCTATATTTCTAACAGAGTATCCTTCTTATGTAAACAGGCCATTTTGAAATTCTTTCCTAAAGCATATCACATCCACAACAACCACTTTCCAAATGAGTCTCCATTTGGACTTTCCACTCTTAGAGGATAATGTTTACCTTTTCCTACACTCTTAATTTCTCTCTGCTGGGATAAGGTTGTAATTGCATTTAGCCCTGTGAAGCACAGTGCGTAACTTATCAAATAATCAGGTTATTGATTTCTGTAGAGGACTTAAATTTGTAACCTAGAATACCTTTTTTTTTTGCTGCAAATTAAAAGTAACACCCTGACAATCATGTCAGCAACTTATCTACATATGTTAGAAGCCATTATTATCATAGCAATGGAGAAAATGATCTTCGGAAATGTGATTATTGAATCACAATTAACTTGACAATACATTGACAATACATTATGATCACTTCATGAAATCTCTTACTCAATCATGACTTTGTCAGTAGGGTAGTTTGCACACTTAAAAGATGAGAGGCAACACCCTCAGGAGGGCTAATATCGATTCTATAAAATAGAAGAGGTAAAGTTTAGCTTGGGCAATTAAGAAATCTTTGGTCTCACAACACCTATTCTAAGAGACTGGGAAGGAGACCACTGTACAGGTAAGGCTAACCTGAGGAAAAGTTTCCCACTAGCCATAAGACACCAGCCTCAGTGCTATTCTTCAGACCCCTGATATAGTGATAGAGGTGAAGTGTAGTAGGGTCATTGCCAAACTGGTCAACCAAGATACTACCATTAAAACAGGCCAGGTGCACTTTTGGAGTTCATGAGCCTACAAGAGCTATAGTCCCAGGTTTAAAGAAGAACTAAAAATATCCAGTCTTCATATACTTTTGGACTACAACTACTGGGGACATAGAAAATATCTGACATATTCTATTTGCTATCTTACGTTGTATTAAAGATTTATAACGTGGACATTCATTTTTAATTAACAGACTTTATTTATTTATTTATTTATTTATTTATTTATTTATTTATTTATTTTTGAGTAGGTTCGTATTCACATAAAGATTGCATGGAACGTACTTAAAATCTCAAAATATGAACCATAATAATCCCTTACTCCCACCCTCAGTATCCCCTATTATAAGTTCATATTGATACATCATTATTAATTAAAGTCCATAGTTTACATTAGAATTCACTCTTTGTCTTTGTGGACATTCTTTCTTAAGAAAACTAAGCTTCTACTATAAGTTAACAAAATATTCAGTAGGAGTCTATGCTATAAATAAGAATATTTATGAAAATATTTTGCTAAACTCTTTAGCATTCTAAAGAAAAATTAAAAATTGTTTTAATAAAGAAAGTGGGGAAATTTTTATTATAGGTACAAATATATATTCTCACAATTAGAAAAAAATTTTAATGGGAAATTGGGCTAATGAATGAGCTTAATGCAATATAAAACACGTGGCGGTGCTTGGCACAAAATAAAAACTCAATAAATGCAAGCAATTGTCATCATTATAGTCAATACTTATAGTTGTAGAACTTATTTGAAGAGGGGGACCAAGGGATATATGCATCCATGAGAAGCTGAGGCAAAGACTGTGTAATCTACCTTACAAAGTACTGGAACAGAGGTTCCAAAAAAAAAAAAAAAAATCCAGTCAAAATCAGGTCAAATTCATATAGATGTTAAAATCACACATACATATTGGTGGAAGAAAATGCAATGATAGGAAAAAGAGTCAAGAATCATATGAATATAAAGATTGTAGGTACCTGTGATCCAGGAGCAATGACCTTCAAGATTACACTTGCTCACTGAAGCTAAAACAGTGATGTCATCATTCATATTCATGATTCTGTTGATAATGTAGCTTGCCAATTGGAAACCTTTATAGCTACCTCTCATGCAGTGCGATTTAGTAAGTAAGGGTGAAATAGAGCAATAAAGCATCTCAGAACTGTAGTTAAGATTGACTTCTATTCCTTTTATTGGGGCCATTTCATTTTAATGACATCAGAATGTAATTGCTAAATCAGGTTGAGCACCTCCCACACTGGTAGTGCTAAAGCCCTTAGACCAAAACATTGGGCATTTCTCACTGTGATGGTTCTGTGTGCCTAACAGTATTCAACCAATTATCTTCTACATAAGAAACATACAATATTTGATCCAGACATGTGCAGTTACAGATTGCCATATAAATCTTATGGATATAAATTATAAAATTAATCGATTTGGTTTAGTTTCAAAGATGCCTGAATAATATGGATTAAATATAAGTTAAAATTATCTTGATTCTTACAAATCTGTCCTTACTAAATCCTAAGTAAGGTATTAAATCTCTCTACCAGTTTGGGAGTACAACATAGCAAATTCACCTAGGGCTTTTGGTAATATGCAGATTAGGATTCAGGAAGTTTGGGTTGAGACCTAAGACTACATTTCTGATAAGCTCCAGGTGCTGCTGACACTCCCACAGGTCGAAGGATGCATTTTAAGTTGCAATGGTGAGTGTAGCATACAAGCTCTGGAGTCAGTCACACCTTGTAAGTTACCTAGGCAATCTGAGTTTCAGACTTCTTACTTAAAAAAAGGGAACAGAAGAAGTATCTATTTCTACTCTTTGTTGTGAAGATTAAGTGAGATGATAAATGCAGAATGGTAAGTTCAAAGCCAGGAAATAGAAAATGGACCAAAATAGCTAGCTCTTGTAACTTTTGTTACTTCTACTACCTCTTTGTCAGTGAAAGGATATGCATTTCTCAAATCTTTTCATTAATTAATTGATTCACTTGGAAATACATTAACTCTTATTGACTCTTACTAAAAGTGAGGGGATAACTAAGAGGTTAAGTCTACTAGGGAACATAAAACAAGGATGGAAGGGAATAGCACATGAGGTCCAAACTACTAGATTTGAAAGTCAAATGCAGAGTGAGCTTATGGTTAAAGCCAAAAAATTGATAGTCACTCATAATGGCCTTTATTTCTCTAAATCTGTTAAATACCCATGCCCTGTCAGTTCCATCTCCCAGTTTACTCTCAGATTCAATAAAGTAGTCTCTGGATTTAAACTAACATCACCTCCTACCTGGTCTCTTGCATACTACCTCGACCGCTTCTCACCCATTTTTATATTCTAGTCAGAGTGACCTGTTAAAAATACATCTCCCCCATTTTTAGCACCCTGCAGCCTACAGAATCATGTTCAAACTCCCAAATAAGGTTTCATGTTTATGGGCTAACTTCTCCCTCCACCACACCTTTATCTCCTCCTGTTTCCTGTTCATGGTGTGGACAAAAGGCAGGACTGCAGTTCCATCTTGCTACTAGCCTCCCACATGCTACCCTCTCTGCTTGAAATGGCTTCTCCTAGATTTTTGCCTGGCTACCTCCTTTAAAATAAATGTAAGATCTCAGGTTAGCAGTCATTTCCCCAGAGGTCTCTCCTGGACCCCTGAGTGTGCTCCCATTGCCCCTTCCACCTCCCTCGTCATAGCTCTTCCCATGCCAGACCCTTCCCACAAGCAGATCCTCCAAGTCTACGATGTCTGCACCGTTCACTCCTTGCTCACACTCACTGCAGTTGTGCTTTTGCCCCCCTCATAGACTATAAGCTCCAGGCTATCTGGAACTGGGTAATTTTCTTATTCATCAAGACTGCTCAATTGCAACACTAAGAAAATAAAATGTTGAAAATGAAACTATTTATAATACAATACAATATTCTTAGGACTAAACTGAATAAAAGTTGTGCAAGACTGTTAGCGTGAAAACTTTCAATCTTTATTGAATGACTTAAAGAAAACCTAAAAGGGAGTGGTAACCACATTTTAAGAACAAAAAGACAGTATCACATGTATGTCAGTTCTCCCTAAACTCACCTATGGATTTGATGCAATTCTAATCAAAATACTAACACAGTAAGTCAAAATATTAGATAAGATTTTACAATAAGAGAAAAAGATCCAAATAGTTATGATACTTATGAAGAATAATGTAGGGGAGAAGTTAAGACTTATCCTATTAGATATCAAGAGTTAATTACTAAAAGGCAAGAATAATTAAGATAGTGTGGTATTGTCACAGGGCTAGAGAAATTGATCATCAGGAAGTCTCACAACAGTAAGCATTAGTGAGGATGTGGTACAATGGAAATGCTTATATCTGCTGGTAGGGACACCACTTTGGAAAACAATTTGGTATTGCAAATTCCACTCCAAGTTCATTACTTAAAGGACCTTTTACATGGGCCCCAGGGGTCTTGTAAAAGAATAGTCATAGATGCAAGCAACTCTGTCAATAGGTGAATAGGTACAGTGTGGACTGTTCACATATTTGTATATTATCAATAAAAGTGAATAAACTACATCTGAAAACCAACATGGATAAATTTTAGAAAAACTGTGAATGGAGAAAAAGCAAATGGCTTGACAACAAAGAGCATGATAATATTTTTATAAAGCTGAAAAGAACACGGAAAAACTGTAAATAAAATTCAGGATAAGATTTGCCCCTGGGGATGGGAGAGAATGGAGAATAGGGAAGAACATACAGGTTAAATTTGGGAGTTTGGATAGCGTAGTTTATAGTTTGGTGAAGAATTCGTGGGCTTCCATTTTTAAGAAATTCTTCAAGACCCTGGAACTGTGCAATAAAATCCATGTGGCATAGTTCCTTAACCTTATTTCTTTTTAAAGTATTCAAGCAAAGTGAGTAAGTTGCCAAGATAAAGCTTTTACCATCTCCAAAGCTCCCCCCTTTTCCAAAGCACCACCACCAGCCAAATGAATGTGGGTGCAAACCAGGCTTGACATGACAGCTCCTGAGAAGGGAAGTGTAGCTATGGAAGAAACCTCCTCAGTAGAGATGCTGTTGAATTTATAGCTAATATGGCCATATTTCAACCTCCACATTCTCTGCATCACTGGTGGCAAAAAGAACACCCGAAGTTCTCAAATTAAATAAAACTTCTCCATAATTGCCTGCTCTAGCTGAGCAAGGGCCAATTTTCCATGAATGTCCTTAAGTAGCATACAATATTAGTGAGCCATGCTCTCTACCTTATCTTCTCTGAGCTTCATATATATCTTTTCATAAAAATGTTTTATCCAAACACAGAGCATTACAAGATACTTCTTAGTAAGTCACTTAAGTCATCAGGCTACGAATCCATTGTTACAGCTTCCGGAATATCAGGAAGCCTAACAGAAGAGGCCAATGAATTAGGCCCTCTATGGTTGACTTGATTTTCCATCATGTTTTCCTTTTGTAGCCATAGGTTTTATTCCACGTTTTGAATCCCATTTGCTACCACAAGCTCTTACCTTGAAATCTCTGAAGATATTTTATAATTCCTTCCTGTGGTAGATTATTTGCAAATATGACCACAATAATTTTTCTGATCCCTGTATGCATACACCTTTGTAATGTGACTTCATCATACCTCCCCATCAAGTGCTGAAGCCTATTTCCCCTATGCCTTGAATCCTGGCTGCTCTTATGATAATCTGACCAATACAACATGGTGAAAGTGATATTGTATGATTTCTGGGACTGGGCCTTAAGAAGTCTTTCATTTCTCTTACTATCATCTTGGATTGCTGCTCTGAGACCACCATGGGAAGATGCCAGGGCTAGCCTACAGGGAGATGAGAGGCTCCGTGGAAAAGAGCTGAGTCACCAGACAATTAGCCAAGAGTTAGAATCAGCCACCAGACATTTAAGTGAGCCCATCTTAGACCACCCGATCCCAGTCAAGCCCCAGATGACTGCAGTCACATAACTGACCCCAGATGAGACACAGAACTGCCCTGAGTTCAACCTAAGCTGAGTTCAACCTAAGCTACTGAGCCACAACAGTATGAATAAAATGGTTGCTGTCTTAAGCCACTAAGTTTTGGGAATGGTTTGTTACAAAGCAATAGATAACTGATATACTTCCCTTATTTTTTTAAATCTTTTATCCAAATGGAGTGTGGTGGTGGTGGTGGTGGTGGTGGTGGTGGTGTGTGTGTGTGTATAAAAGCTTAGCCACATTTACTACGGCTCTTCCATCAGATTTTGGACACATTGAGAAAAATGTTTGATTCTGTGTTTGAGGGTACTGAAGAATGAAGGCAAACTAGATAATTCCAAGACTTGAATATTTCATTTAAAAGGAATCCCATAGCTAGAATCTTTTAGTATAGACTGTTTAATAATGAGACGTCTCAGGTAAATTCTTTTTTCAGAAAGAGTATGTTTCAATTATTCTTATACATTTTTTTCTTTCATTAGTAGACATTTCTTTTTTCACCATAACAATCTAACATATTTTTTTCCTTCTACATGATAGTCAACATTTCTTAATTTGGAGATAGGTTTTATTGCTTTCCTTTTGATTCTTTCAGAATTTATTATTCTCTGTCCTGTTCTGTCATTCTCATCCCTGACATCTCCTAAGGGTGTGATGGTAGAACTAGATTGGTGACTAATGCAAAGATCCATATAGTTCTGACAACTTCTTTACCTCCAAGATACCTCTCTGATGTTCTCCACAGTCCCCTCCATTCTACCTTTTGTTTCTTTTCATTAAAAACTTCCTCTCCTCTCTGCTGCCAGAAATACAGTCCATGCATGCTGTGATATGGATATGAGAAACCACACTGCTAAGCAGCTCGGGCTATACTTGACAGATTAGAGATTATTTTTGCTTATTTGGCTGTGTCAGGGCAGTGGTGTATTTATTTTTCTTTTTGACACCAGTGACAGCTATTACTGTGCCAGCTCTGAATCCAAAGAATAAATGAATGCACAGAGGAGGCGTGGGGCCTTCCAGTCTGACTCAACAGTCTCCCCAGGCTCTGCTGTTTTGCAGCCTACTGAAAATGGAGTCTCAGAGAGCAGCAGCCTAGACATTGTCTCATGGGATGGTGAGAAAAACATGGCTGGGAGGGAGGGGAGGAGAGAGAGGAAAAGGACGAGAGAAAGTGGAGATAAACGAGAGAAGAGAAGAAAAATATAGGGCTTTGTGGTTGATAAGAATTAACCAGGGGGATACTGGCAAATACACTCTTGGCGCCTTTGCCTCCCTGCTACTGCCTGCCAAACTGAGTTGTTCTTATTAAAACACACAAAGAGAAACAATAAAAGAATCATTGTTTCCCAGAAATGGAAGTAAGAGGCATTATCAAGGAGAGTTTTGTAAATCTATTAAATAGCTCCTTCTATTTGTTTTTTTTCTTTTGTTTTCTTTTTAACATAATTGATACATGCAAGAGAATATGTAGAAAATATATGCAAGTTATATAAAACACCTGAAAACACACTCCAATCCATGAGTCAGAATATTACCAATAGCTTCTTTCTTCTATACGTTTCTTTCCATCCCATTGTTTTCCCTCTCCCCCAGAAATTACCACTTCTCTGAATTTCTGTTTTTAATTCCCCTCCTTACCACACAGATGCATATATGCCTTCTCACCTACATGAATGCATGCTTAATACTGTTTAATCTTCATCATTCATGGCTATTATAAAAATGTTGTCATACTACATGTAGTCTTATGGGACTTATTTATTGATCTTACATTAAGTTTCTGAGATTCATCCACACTATCATAAGCAACTTTATTTCATTGTTTTTTACTGCTGGGTAGTATCATGTTATACAGATTTATTTGCCCATTCTCCTTTTAGTGAAATATGAGTTGTTTTCAAGTTTTTGCTGTTGTGAACAATGCTGCTACAAATACTTTTATACATGTCTTCTAGTGTACATGTGCTAGGGAGTCCCTAAGGAAAACACTAAGAAACAGAGTTATAGGCATACCAACATGAACAAAATATAAAGAATATATTTACACATTTAAAAATGATACATTCCTAGATATATACATTAGAGTAAATTTATGAAAGTTAAAAAGTAATAATAGGTAATCCTGAAAAAGAGTATCCTTTTTGCCTTATCCTATAAGATACAAAGACTTATAATGAAGCTATAGCAATTAAGACAGTGAGATATTAGGGCAGAGATGGATTATAGACCAATCAAATAGAATTAAGGGTCTAGAAAGAGAAACCACAATACATAGTGCAAGAGGCATAGCAGATTCTGGGGAATGGCAGAACTAGACAATAAATGATGTTAGAATAATTGGTTATCTAACTGAAGAAGAGAAATTGGTCGTCTATTTTGTATCATGTACAAAAAATTCCATTCCAGAAAATGAATGGACTACTATAATGAACCTACTATAAAAGGCAAAACTCCAAAACATGTTAGAAGAAAATATATTTCTGACTCTGGGGTAAGAAAGGATTGGTTAAGCAAAATACAAAAATGCTAACCATAAAAGAAAAAATTTATAGATTTGACTACATTAAATTTCAGAACTTCTGTTCAATAAAAGACATCATGAACAAACTAAAAGCACAAGACACAAACTAGGAGAAAATATTTACAACGTACAATAGAATATGGATTAACATAAAGAAATATGGCAAATCAATGAAATATGAAACATATAAAGAAATGTGGCAAATTAATGAAAATATGACAAAACAATTTAGCAGGAAAATGGAGAAAAAGTTTGAGCAGGTATCATATGAAAATATAATCAACTTCATTAAGAATCAGGGAAATACAAATAAAGACCACAATATAATAATTTCATTTCACACATACTAGATTGCCAAAAAACTAAGAGGAAAAACTGGTACAATTGCCTTGGAAAATGATCTGGCATTATTCTGTAAAAATGAATGTTCATTTGTAACCCTACCACCTGGAATTTCCACTCTTAGATATGTATATATGGGATGGCCACCAAGTCTGGGAACACAGACAAATACATAATAGCTGGTTTGTTGTTACTATATTATAGTACATAATAAAATAATATCGTGCATATCTCCAGTCTATATGACCACCCTGAATGCAGCCTAGAGACTTCTTCAGTTCTAATTAAATACAGTGATATGTAAAATCCTTCCCATCCCAATATCTCTGCTCAGGCTCTTGAAAACATACTAGTTCTTTGTGTTTGTGGATTCCAATTCCCTAGAAAATCTGACTAAGTGGTGAAATCTATGCAGATACTCTCCCATGAAAAATTGATGGAGAATTTAAATAGGTTCACTGCCTTCCCAAAGGCCTTCTGTACCATCTCAGGATTCGTGTTTTCTGGGTTAAGAACTCTCTTCTGAGTCATTCTCTTTCCAGGGCTAGAATTTAAGGAACAGAGGTATGGCTTGGCCTCCATCTAGGAACTATACCTGTTCAGGTTTTGATTCTAGACTAGCAAATGTGTTCCTTCTTCCAGGTTTAGGAGTCAGCATTTTGAGAATACTGACACTCAACCATACTTTACCCTAGTTAAGAACAGAGCAGCAGCAATTCCAGAACCAGTGCCAAGGGTATTTAGGCCTAAAGGACCCCAGGTCAGCAGGCATGATGATACCAGAGGGCAGGACAAGAGCTTCCATGAGGCCCCATCGTTCATATGTCTGATGGATGGATGGGTGGAGTGTCAGGCTCAGCTTCTATGGTGTGCTTATAAGGAGCCCAATGGGAAAATCAATACTCCTGAGGAATGTTGATATGAATAATATAAACAACCTCACATTTATGAATCCAGGTTATCCAGAGCAGGTTACCCAGAGTCCAGCAATTCTAACCAGGTAAAATGAATTCATATCATCCCTCTAACTACCTCCATTAGGAAAAGACAGGTACCATTTCTACTTTGCAATTATATTTATAGTTCATTTTTAAATATTCAGAATTTTTATAACCTCATCCATTACGATAAATATAAGAATGTGAAATTATTGAGGACATGGTTTGTCTGATATATATTCCTATAAAGCATCTGTGAGAACTCCTATGGGGCTAATGAAGAAACATGTGGTATGCTAGTGAATATTGACTAATTTATTCAATTTTATTTTTTAGTTTAATGTTTTACATTTTCTTTTTTAGTAATGATAATAAATAGAAGTAAAGCATATTTTTGGCATTGAGAATTTGACTCTGGATCTATAGCAAAACACTATAGAAATGTAAAGTATCATATTAGGAAAAGGAGCAGGATAAGGATATTCTAAGATCGTGTGTTTTAAAGTGAGTCTGGGTCTGCCATTTACTACCATTCACTTATTGTGCAATCTTGGGCAAATCTCAACCTCACCATCCTTCCATGTAAAGTAAGGATGATGATAATAATACCTATCTCACAGGAGCACTGTGAGAATAAAATGAGACAATGTCTGTAAAAAGCATAGGTCAGTGTCTGACACATGGGAGGAGATTTAAAAAGTAAGTTATTCTTAAAATTAACACCCTATTCTTCATTATTTAGATCCGTGTCCTTTTATTTTTGAAATTATGGAATTCATTTTAATTCCCCACTAACAGAAAAACTAAAAGAATATAATTTGCATTACTCTTAAAGAAGCATTTCATGGAAACTAATGAGTTCTAAGGACAAAATGTATATGCTGACAGTAAGCATTAGGTAGGTTGTCCTTGAGATGATACATCTGTGTCATACACAAGGGTAGACACATAGAGCCAAAGATAAAGGAATAGCTTCCAAAGATGGAGGAGATGAATAAAGAAATATTTCAAATATATGGGTTTTATTTAAAAACAGAGATGTAGTTAAGATTTTTCTTAAATGGTGAGATGGGGAGAGGACTATAAAAGGTGGTTGAATTCTTTGAGAACATTAAAAAAATTAAAATTTTTCTGAAGTTTCTCTGATTTTATTGCCAGAAGTGATATTGTTAAAACTTTGTCCTGAAATATAAAAGATGGTTTGCATCTGATTTCTAAAATGACATGAAATTAATAAAACTTAATGCAGAATTCTTTTCATTCAAATGGACCCAATGATCTCAATTCCTATAAAGCATCTGAATTCAGATCTAAAGCCAACCTGTAGTTTGATTCAATCAAGTCCTTACCTACAAAAGACCACAGTCCACTAGCTCAGTTTTCATTCATGCCCCATAATCACTCTTCATAGCCTTCACATTCTCATAAATTTCTGATGACAGGCTTCATTGCTGTCTGTCGGCTGATTCTTCAGCATTTCAGTTTCCACACTCTCTTACACTGCTCTACAAAACCTGCTCTCCAGCTTTGAATCTGACGTAATGTTCCCCACACCCACCAGGACTAATGCACTTGATGGCATGGAAAATCCAACTACCTCATCCCTCTCCACTAAATGACTACCCAGAAACCACCTCCTCTATGAAATTATTCTCAGTCCAATCTAGGACTGTCCTGAGTCTCTCCTTCAGCCTATTTCATGCAAGTATGAGTATATCCGCATAAACCCAGGTATTCCTTTCTCCTCTTAAAAATGTGAATTCCTTTTGAATGGGATTCCCAAATAAAAATCTTTCATATCTGTGAGAACTCCTATGGGACTAATGAAGAAACATGTGGTATGCTAGTGAATACTGACTAATTTATTCAATTTTATTTTTTAGTTTAATGTTTTACATTTTCTTTTTTAGTAATGATAATAAATAGAAGTAAAGCATATTTTTGGCATTGAGAATTTGACTCTGGATCCAAACTATTTAGCTACTAATGCCAACTCTATTACTTACACTGTGTTCTCACTAAACTTCAGCTGTCTCAACTGTTAAATGAGGGTAATAATAGTATCTATTTAATAGGATTATCTTGAGGATTGAGTTAAATAATCCATGTACTTTTAAAAAGAGCATACTACACATCAAGTTCTCAATGAATGTTTGCTGTGTTGTTCTTATTACTATTAATTTATCAGGAAAGTATAAACCACTCATTTTCTAAGGTTTGAGTGTGTGCTTGAATGACTTGTACAATGAGAATCACTAACTTGCATAAATGTCAGTTTGGCTTGAATTCAAGTTTGTGCCTGTCCTTCAGAAGTTCTGAAATTGTATCTGGAGATCAACAGCATAAAAATAAATTCTTATGTCTCATCATACAGCACCCACAACAATTGAACTTGCCATTACTCTCTTTATTTCTGACCATAGGACAAGTGTGAAGTCACCCATCACCTTCAAGGGGTTGAATCCAATGGATACTCCAATTCCTGTTCCATTTGACCTCCTTGTGTTAGACACCGTCTACCCTCCCTTTCTTTCTTCCTTCGACTTCCAGATACATGTCCTGCTTATTCTCTTCCTGTATCTTGGGCCCATTACTTCTTAGTCCTTTGTGGTTATGTCTTCCCTTTCTTCAGATAGTGCTGTTGCCCAGGTAACTTCCTTCTCACTCCATACACTTGCCTTCGATTACCTCATTATCTCTCAGGATTTCAACAGTTGATGACTCCGCATCCATCTGCGACTGTCTAAGGCTAGGCCCTTACTGCTTCCAACCTAGCTTATGGAAATTGCCTCTTAAATTGTCCCCTGGCTGCCATCTCTTCCCCACTTTAAAATTTCTCTTTCATAGAACAACCAGAATGATCTTCCTGAAGTATAAATCTGACCTTGTCACCATCAAGCTTAAGCTCTTTAATGGTTTCCTTTACTTTGCTGGATAAGACCTTGAAATCTCTAAATTACCTATCCCTTCTGTACTTTAATGACCCACATTACTAAGGCACCCGACAAGTTTTTGTTGTTCAGATTATGCCAGTTCAAACAAAGCACATGGTTCTAAAAGTTTTCCCAGGGCTATACACTTTATTCAAATCACTTTCCATCAAAAATTCTTGATTGCAGCCTTAAAATCAGAAGAGGTTATCAATTCCAGTAAATGAACTTTACCAAATCTCCTGAACTGAATTTTTTTTAGAAAAGTCAATTATACACACACACACACACACACACTACATTGTGGCTCTTTTTCAAAAATAGATTATAGAATTCTCGTGATGTTTCAGTGAAAGCGTATTGTATAAATACATACACTTAAGTATTCTTAAAATCAGTTAGACAAAGGAAACAGGGTAATAATGAAAATTGACTATTCCAAATTTAACAGCATTGTCTACAAGTTTAGAATTTAGATCCATTATACATTTCAGATCCTTATGTCATAGAACTGCTAACCATCAATATTTGCTAGAAACTGATGAACATTGTTGAGAGTCCACACATCTCAGAGCCTTCTGTCAATGTATATGAATGGTGTAGAGAAATGTATAGGAAATCCAAGAGAAATTGCCATAGAAAGAGGGGATGATGATAAGACCTGCTGAGTCAGGAGCCAAAGTCTGAATTCTGTCCTGACCATGCCCTACTTGGGTCAATATATATATATATATATATTTCTTAAGACAACTGATTAGACTTTCAAGATGTTAGTTTCTTCATCTTCAGAATAAGGTGCTTTAATTACACAAATCACGAAGGTCCTTGCCAGCTTTGAAATTTGAATATTTAGTTATGGCATACCCACAGAATAGAACAGCTCTCCTCTAAACATGCTTTGAGAAGGATAAAATCCATGATTGCTTCTCAGTCACAGTTTAAAGACCTCTTAGGTGTCCAGACTTAATGAGGCTCCGCAATCTATATCCCTGCAAGCCTCCACCTTCAAGTGCTAAAATCTTTAGCTTCCTCACTGCCCTAACTATGCTGGACATTTTCATATAATGTAGCCTGAGTCATTTAACAGAGAATTCAACATAACCTCGCCACTTTCAGGTCTAAGTAATGATACCTCCTTAGTCTTCCAGTGACACACACTAAATACTTCATAAAGGAAGAGCTGGATAAGTGACTCGCATGTGTTTTTAGAGTCAGTTTCTTACATTAGGGTTATAACAGCTGTATGAAGTAAAATTCAAGGGTAGAGTTGGCTGTATCAGACAATTTAGGACATCTACACCATCATAGTCATAGCAGCTGAACATGTTTTCCGCAGTGGAGATCTAATATATTGGAAAGGATTATAAGTGAATTGGATTGGTTTCACCATTTTGTATCATATTTTGCTTTGCGATGAGCTGCAAGCCAGAGTCTATATAGTTAGACTTGGGGGCTTAGCAACATAACCAATAAAATATAGTGGAAAAAAAAAACAAGGTTGTATTCTACAGTGTATCAACTGAAAAGCCATCCCAGCTTTAAACAGCTCTGCTGCTATTTGGAGATGTCTGTCTCAGACTCTCTTCTTATAAACTTTCCCTTAGAAAGCAAACCCTTGCCATATAGCTGCTATTGTACTCCTGTCTAACACAGGTAGGGTCCTGCAAAGAAGATGAACAAAGAATGTAGTGTGCTTTCCACATTCCCTAAGTTAGAGGTCCAAAACTCTCAGAGAAAATCCAGCAACCTAATTTCAGTTTGCTTTGATTTGAAGGCTTGTATTTGTCAGAAGATATATAAGCCTTGAAATTGAGTCAGAAAAAATGTGTGAAGATGTGATATACAGAAAAAGGTAGATAATTCACCCAGTCAGTGTGAGTCCAGGGAGAGTGAGATTCCTCCCACAAATCACTGGCCCCACAGCCACCTGGAACTTGAGCTCTGAATGTCACTTACCCTATGACGATACAGGAGATGGCAGTTCCCAAGAAGGCATATGTTAAAATAGATCCTAAGTTTTGAAAAAAGTGTCTCTGGGGAGAAAAGAATATTTCATATAGTACATCCATATATTTTCTTACTGTAACAGGAAATAAAAATAAATGTATGCACGTTCACAGTCCCTCCCTTCCCTCACTGTTCAGGCAAATTTTGTTTCTGAGCCTTAGTTCCTGGCCTTATTATATAGATAAGGCTGAACCTATTTATACTGCAAAGGACAGAGGTTTCTCAAAGAAATGGGGAAACAAATACATCCAGAAAATGACAGGGTAGAGATGAGACAACATCTGCCAGAACTGGTTGGACCTGAGAGAGAATAAAGAATTGGGGCAATGTCCAGGCAGGACTCTGGAATGATTAACAGAAGACAAAGTTTTTAAGAAATTTTATTGTCAATGAAACCCCTTTAGCATTTTAAAAATACTATTCTAAAAGATTTTAGTTGCCTTTTGACTCATTGGATCTCTGACTTATATTTCTTCAGAGTGTAATGAAACAAAACTTTGTCACCTACAACAATTTATTTTAGTGAATCACACAAAAAGATGCCTAGTATTAGGGCTAGGGATAAGGAAGGATGACCTGAGTAAAACCAGCCTTCTAAGTCTTCTCAAATGCTGGTTTGGGAAAACTCCCTTCCAGTTCTGTTAAGTGGGAGCTGAGTAGTTAAGAACTGACAGCAAGAGGGAGCCTGGAGTACACAAGAAAATCAGGTCTGTACTGAACAAGCCGCCTAGCTGCTGGAGCTGACATGCCAAAGGGATGAGAGCCCCCTGAGTCTCTGGGGTGAGGTGTGGACAGCAGAAAAGCAGCTGCATTATCTCTGCATCTCAAAATTCAAACACACCAGCGCCTCAATCTGTGGCACAGGAGATGCTAGCATTTAAACTATTAAGGGGAATGACTAATCTATGAAAAGCGCACATTCAGGTGGTACCTAAATAACGTCAGGCAAGAGCACAGAAGCTACAAAACTGGACTTCCTTTCTATGAACATCAACAGGTGAGTATGAGCTAGGCATCTTGAGTTTTCACCCTGATTGATAAACCCATGTCTATCCCAATTAACAGCTAACTCTTTGGTCACAATCATCTAGAATAATGTTGTCCAATAGAAATATAATGTTAGCCATTTATGTCATTTAAGACTTTTCTAGTATCCATATTAAAGTAAGTTTTAAAAAAAGCAAAATGAATTTTGATAATATATGTCTTATTTAACCCAATATATCCAAAATATTATCATTTCTACATGAAACCAATATCAAACATAATGGAGATATTTTACATTCTTTTTAAATACTAAGTCTGTGAAATCCAGTGCATACTTTACACTTAAAGCACATCTTCATTCAAATTAGCCACATTTCAAGGGCTTAATGGCTGCATGTGGCTAATGGCCAGTGTATTGGGGCAGAGCAGATTTAGAAGAATTCTAAGTGTGTCAGATTTGAATCTGTATCACTTAATCTAAGATAATGATATCCTTATGAATTAAATAAACCCATAAAATAATTGTTTTTTCATTAGCACTGGTATAATTTTCTACTTAATGATAAAAGAAGAAAATAATCACTGCATACTTACCTTCTTCAGGCTGTATCCTGCATGGAATATAATTGGTGGCAGTAAAACGTTGAAGAAGATTTCTGGATCAAATGTCATCTGCCAGAAAAGATAAAAGTGCAGTTAGGAAGATGCTCCTTTGGGTCACTAAAAAATGTGCTTTAAAAATACAGTTATAGTCACTTTTGCTAAGTTTGTATGAGGCACATTAACATGCTATTAAATTATCACAGATGAAAATAAGAAAAAATGCAAACTTAGAAATTCATAAATGCAATATAACTGTAAAGTAATATAATGTAAAGCTTATACCCAATTCTGTAGCTAATAACAACAACTCAATAAAACCCCTTTGGACAAAGAAAACTCTTTGCATTTATTTTGGTTAGTTGTCCATTTTTCACATTTTAAATGTTTTCATTCAATTTTTTTTTTCTGGTCCAAGAAATTTTCCTGCAGTGCTCAAACATTTTAGCTTCTGACAAGAATTTATTTGAACTTTTCCCAAATAAAACATTTTTTAAAATTTGGTCTTAATTGCCCCTACTTTATCCTATTCCAGAGTTTAAAATATTTTCCAGACTCTGTGGAAAAATATATTTGAAAGTGAAAATGGATTTTTCTAGTATTTGTTTATTGGCTTTTACTTGAATGTTAAAGTTGGCCCCAAAAAATTGCTTGGTGTGAAATACAACGAAATGAAATATGGAGCCTCTTGAATCAAATACCCACTATTTGCTGGGAAGTCTGAAAATGAAACTCTTTTAATCTTTAAAAATCTCACTTAGACTCATCCTCTTCTTTCTCTACCCCCTCCCCAAACACACACACAACACAATATCATTCATTATTCACACTAGGGCCTTTTTACCATTACAGTACTCATCAAAATCTTTCAGATACATGGTTTCACAACTATGGTATTTAATTTTTCCTCCTTTTTTTGCCTTAATTCTAACTCATCTCTGAAGCTGGATCTCAGAAGCTGCTCTTCTCTGAAATCCACTTTGATTTCCCCAGTTACTTATGTGCTCTTTTAGCACTTTGGATCCTCCTTCTCCCTTTCTATAATAGCCCCTCAACACTACTCATGTATTATTTGGGAAGGGGTGGGTGCAGGAAGTAGGAGTCACCCAAGTCAGCCAGGTCCCTTCTGATGAACTTAGTCATCCACTGGTGCTACAACTGCTTGTATCACTGAGCATTCAGGTAGATCAACTAACTATGGCCCATCCACAGCTCTCTCTGCCTGAGTTTCTTTATCTTCAGAATGAAGATAATAATGTGATACCTAATTCTAAGGTGGTTATAAAAATTAAATCAATTAATATTTGTAAGGCTCTTGCAGCACTACCTAAAAGTAAGCACTTTAAAGTATTTATTACTAAAGAAAATAAAATATTTTTCAACTTATACTATTTGAAGAAACTGCCCTGTTGTTAGGAACTCTTGAAGGTTATAGCTGTGTAAAATTTGGGCAAAGATACTACATCTCCTTCCAAGTTTGCTCTTTTTTTCTAAGATTATCTGATATACCATTATTGATCTATTTTTATGAGGTCTCTTTGAAAGTATATCAACTGCATATTTGAAAGTTTTTAGCAAAGAGATGTATTTCTGAGTGTTGCAGGAATGAAGCAATGCAACTGTGATCATCTGGAAGAAAAAAGTACAGGGGCACAATCGTTTTGGACAGAAAATTCCTTGCCTCAGCAGTTTTTCTGAAAAAAATCAGGTTAATCGTTCAACCAGAATATTTCAATAATCAGAATGCCCCATTCCCTGCATGCAGGTTAACTAATGTGCTATTGAATTAAATTTTCTGGAGCAGCCAGATGAAACTGGCAGGCTGAGAATGGCATGCTGCATACGAGGATTTATTTGTATATACAAAACAGATTTGTGTTCCTTTCAGACTTGCTATAAGCTTAGGAACTGCTAAATCAGAGTTCTGGGAGTAACTCCAAACCCAGACAATTTCTCAGAAATGGCTGGATCTGCTGCTGTACCGATCTCCAGATGGCGATTCCACATGTCATTTTCCTCAGATTTTGTGTTCAAATCATGGCCTTGGAGGTGTGACTGTTTTTAAGACCCAATTAAAATTTTTCAATATAGTATGAGGGGAAAAATCTAAGACAAGTGAAAGCAGAAAACTAAAAATATTTCAGCTAAAGACATTAGTCCCTTAAGATATAGAACTTAAAGATCAGCCCTGTCCAAGAGAAATTCCTGTGGTGATGGAAATATACTATCATTGTACTATCCAATATGGTAGCCACTAGCCACATGAGCTAGTAAGCAACTGAATTTCAGACTAGTACAACTGAAGGACTGAATTTTTTATTTTCACATCTCCTGAGTGGTAGCTGGCAAATGCAATTATCTTCATTTTCCAGAGACAGGAGAAGAAATGAATGGCATGCTCAGTGTTAATCAACGTGACAGGCATATCACTGAGAACTGAGTGTATATTCATTGGCAAACTAAATATGTAGTTTCTGAGGAAACAGCAGGCTAACATAACTACTAGAACAAGATGTAGGAGTGTGTAAGAGGAATTGGGACTCAGAAGTAGATTTTATTATTTTGGTAATTCCCAACTCCTTTAGAAAAGTAGAAGTGGTTAACACAATAATGTGTTCAATCATTTTCAATGCTTTTTTTCATTAAAAATTTAACAAGTCTCTTCTCTGCTACAAAGTACTTAAAGATATATGACAAATACAGTGAGTTCATGAAGGCTACAGCTAAAGAAAGGAAAGATGATGTCTAAGCACAGTAAAAGGCATGGGGCTAGGCTGTAATGCAGAGTTCTTTAGGACAGGAACACCATTCTGGGCTTGCCAACCCTGCAGGGAGGCTTGATGTTCAGGCAGCAAATGAACTGGGTTTTGAAGGATGGATAGGAGCCTATCCATGGGTCACCACCATATAGAACATGATCCTTTGTCTGCCCTGGGGGCAGTGGGCCAATTCACCAAAACACAGAGGAAACTGGTAGCTTCCTGGAGTTTCAGTTATCCTCAGTAGCAAATGATTTGAAACATTTTAAATATAAAAATAAAGGCAGACATAGTAAAAAAAATCTCAGAAAGTCTGTATGCGCTTTTACTATAAATAGGAAATTTCAAAGGAAACTTGGCTGGCTCAGGGTAGGCAGCTTTGTGACATACCTAGAGACAGCTCAAGAGTGTACATTTCCTTTCCTCTGCCCTAAATTATGCTTTTGATAGGACGTACCAGACACACTTGGGAAATAGAAAAAGACAATGTAGAGCTCCTGAGATAGAGGAGAAATTTAATGCAGATGGATATTACCTAGACTATGAGCTCTCTCTGATCCTGTGGAAATGGATTTAAACTATACTCGTTCAAACATGGAGAAAAGTAGAAATGTTTTATACAAATAGTATTAAACAATAAAGTGGCCAGTAGGAATATAAATTTGTATGACCTCTTAATAAGATAATTTGGTAATAGTTATCCAAATGTTAAATGTCCATACCATTTGATTCAGCAATATCTCTTCTGAGAATTTATCCTACAGATATGCTTGTACGTGTATGGAATTACATAAGGACTAGAACATTCACTGCAGATGAAAGAATGAAAAAAAATATTGGGGATGATAAAACCATGAGTTGGTTAAATAAATTATGGAGTAATTCATAAAATTGAATACTATACAATTTTTAGAAAGGCCAGGGAAACTGTTGATGCATTGAAATGGTTGTTTTCTATAATTTGTGGTCAAGTCAAAAGAGCAAGGTATAAGATCAACATGTCTGGTGCATATAACAAAGATGGCTATGGGCTCACCATACCCCATTCCATTTTTGTCCTTGTTAGACATTTAGACTTCATTTCCTTATAGTCATGTGGGGTTATATGACAGAGATCTAGCCAATTAAATATGGACAAAAGGAATATAAATTATTTCCAAACCCGGTCCCTAAAAACCCCCTAAATCTTCCATGCTCTATTCCTTTCTTTGTTAGTTCATATAGAGCAACTGGCAGAGGTCTCAAATCCCTAGGGATTGGCAGAGCCAATAGGTTAAAGGAAGTTGGGATGATTAATGGCTACTGGAGAAGACTGTAGTTCTCCCCTCACTGACCCAAAGGCCATACTGTATTGGGACATGAGCAAGAAAAAATTGTGTTAAATCATTGAGATTCGGGGACAGTTTGTTAAGGTATTTTGCCTATTCCAAGATTTGTGCAAAAAAGGGGATGTAGAATATTTACACACACACACACACACACACACACACTATTGGTTGCCTCCAGTGGGGCTAGGAAAGAGAAACTGTTGGCAGAAAAGAAAGGTAGAAGTTGGAAGAAGGATTTTCTGTATATTTAGTGAGCAGGTGATTATTTTTATCCTGGCTTCATATCTATAAATATAGAGATAACTGCTGCTTAGAGCAGTGCATCCCAGCATTTTCTCCCATCATGACACAGAAAATGATTATATTGGGTCAATGGGATGTTCAATGGGATAAACTTTGGGAAAATTAGGGTCCTGATGAGACTGCTCAGGGCTGAAATTAGACTTGGGCCTCTGACCATCCTTAGCCCAAGGATGACAGGATTGATATGTCATGGCACACCTGTAACCCATCAGCACACCAGCTGAGGAGTGCTGTGCAGGATTTAACAGTCCTGGCCCTGGTCCCACCTTTCACTCAGTCATCCCCAGGAAACAGAGAGTGACTACTCTGATTACTGAGTTGGAAAAAAGGAATTGAGTGTATGCAGCCCTTTCTCCACGTTGGAATTAGCCTGCTTGCTGAGAGTAGATGCCCCTGGCTCCTCCCAGACCTAAGCTTTATTAGAGCAAAGCCCAACAGAAAGGCTCATATACTCCAGCTGAGTCCGTAGCTAGGTGTATGAGTCTTGCTAGTTCTAGAGAAAGATGAGCAAGCCAGCTCACAAGCCAATCCTCACTATTTCATTTGATCTCCATCTTTCTCACTTTTGTACCTATGTGTCAGTTACAAAAGAGATGTAATTAAAAGGGAAAAGAGATGATATTGAATGACCTCTTCAAGACTGTAACTTACCATTTTGTATCTTTTGAACACTGAGCTATGTGAATGTATTACCTACTCAAAAAATAAGGTTTTTTTTTTAAGATGTCTTGGGCAGATTAATTTGGAGGGGCCTCAAGACTGGCCTGAATGAAGTGAAACCATTGTCAAACAGCAGTTACCAAAATGAGTCAAGGTGATGACCATATGAATTCAGGCGGCCATGACAGAAAGGAAAAAAAGAAACAAACCCAAGAGATATTCAATCAATCAACAAGTATTTATTTAGAATAAGCCAGGCATGTGGCAAAGAGGATTAGCAGGACTTGCAGGTAAAATAGAGCAGCAAAAATGAAAAACTCCAAAAGGAATCTATGTTTTTGCCACCTGGATGAATTACTAAGAGAATGTGATTGGGGAGGACCTGATGTGGCAGAGATTAAGAGAAGTCAGAAAAGCTGAGGGCTAATTGACATCTTTGCTCGTTGAGTCTGAGGTGTCTGTGAGACACTCGAAAATTTGTGCTTGGAGGAAAGGTCAAGGCCAAGGAGAAATGATCCAGAATCATCAGCATAGAGGAAATGATCTGACAAGTTTAGATGGGATCTCTGAAATAGTGAGCACCATAGAGAAAAGAGGACCAAGGACAGAATCCTGGAATTGAGAAGAAGGACGCTATTGGGTGGCGGAAGGGGGCACAAAGAAATAATCAGAGAATGGGAGAGAATGAAGCTCAGGGCCACAGAAAACCAGGAAGAAGTGTAGTGTAAGAAGGAAGTGCTACTCCCTAACACAGGGCTGCCAGATTTAGCCAAAAATACAGGATGGCCAGTTAAATTGGAACTTCAGAAAAATAATTCTTTTTCAGAATAATTCCTTAGCACTACATCTGGGACATACATTTCTCAATTATTAATTATCTGAAACTCAATAAGTAGAGAGGCAAGAATGAAAAACCCCAAAAAGAACCTGTGTTTAGCACCTGGCTGACTGATGGAATAGCAGAGGAGCAGCTGACTCTACCTACCCCACTCTGATGTCCATGGCTACAAAGAGGGGTTTGAGAGCTGAGAAGAAATCCTTTGGGTTTCATAATTAAGAAGTGGTTGCTGGTCCTTTTCCATTGATTTTCAACCAGGAAGTGGGTACAGAGAGTTGAAAAAGTGAGTGATGAGAAAGTGGAAGCAGTGGGTTCTTGGGCTCTCATTTGGGAGGTTTGGTGGCAGGGTCCTTTGGGAACCTGGCAAATGGCTGGTAGATGAGATGGAGAAATAGAGAGGAAACAAAGAGACAAAAGCCACAAGAAAAGGAGGCAGGAGAGGAGATCAAAACATAGAATGGTAAGGGCATAAATTTAGGGAGATAAAGAAGTGATATGAGCAGCAAAAAAGGTAATCATGTTTTCTTAAAAATGGGGAGAAATCCTACTCTTGACATTGAAATCTGTGGAACAGCCACCTTAGGAAATGGTTATTCACAGTAAAAAGCAATCTTCCATTCCTCCAGATATTTCCTACAGAGCCCTTGTACGTGGCAAGCACTCATCAGAGAAATAGGCTTTACTTCATGTAGGCTGGTGTTTAAAAAGGACTTGATACCACAGACACACAGGCTGGCAGAGGGAGAAGCTGCCTTAGAGGTCACCTGATCTTGGGGTCTGCAAAATAATCTCTGCCAGTGCCTGGGCTGTGTGGAGGGGCAGGTTGATGGGAAGTGGGAAGCACTGCGCTGGTGCCTGCCCTGGATCTGCCTTCCCATTTCTGCCTGAGCAATTTTGATTTTACACATTGTGAAGAAGTATCAGATTTTCTTTGAATGAAGGTTGCTCTACTAAAAAATGTTTGAGGCCCTGACCTAATATTGTCCCCCAGAAAGTTCAAGGAACATGTGGAAGGTCAATGGGCCACTCAGAGCAGCACTGAGCTTAAAAATTCTAAACCACAGCTGTTTCTCTTTTATGACATTTATGTTCTTAATTTTGCTTCAAACATCTTAAATGATGTCTCAGAGTTAAAGTCCTTCCCTCCGCCCCTCCCTCAAAGTAAGCAATACCTTGAAGTTAGAAAGTGTTTTTTCTATGACTATGTTCTTGTACTTCACATATATGTGTCCATAAGCAAAAACTGATATTATTTTTAGTATGGAATATTATATATAATCAGTATTTTAAAAAATTTTACAGAAACTTAATATACATATAAATGCTACATTGCATTTGGTGTATTTTAAAAGTTTACAGAAATTTAACCATAAATATCCTTTTGCATTCTGTTTCTTATGTTCAACATTATTTTTAAAGATTTATCTATATGAATACATGCGGATTTTGTCCATTCACTTAGACTGCTGTATAGTATTCTATTGGATAAATATATCATCATTTCTTTTTTCCCTTCTCTAACAAGGAAATTAGGACAATTAGTTTGTTTCTGATTTTTTGCTATTACTAAAAATAATGCAATGGATATTCTTGTACTTAAGTGCATACATGTGAAAGATTCTCTACAAGAGAAAAATACCTAGAAGTGGGCTGGATGATAAAGTGTATGAATCTTCAACTTTAATACATATTGGCAAATACTTTAAAGTGGTTATACCAATTTCGATTCCTACATAAGAGTATAAAAGTATTTCCCCACGTTCTAGTCAACACTTAGTATTGACAAATTTCTAATTTTTGCTAGTTGGATAAGTATCAGCTGTTAACACATTATTGTTTATTTTGTATTTCCCTTTATGAAATGAGCATATCCCTAGTGAAATGAGCACATTTTCCCTGTTTATTGATCTTTTGTGATATCTCTTTTGAATTTTTGGATCATATCTTTTACCCAGTATGACTTTTTCTTGCTAATTAGTATGTCATAAAATCTTGTTACTATTATGTTATGGTTATATTTCAAATATATTCTT
Organism: Ursus americanus; assembly: GCF_024610735.1. Taxonomy (NCBI): domain Eukaryota; kingdom Metazoa; phylum Chordata; class Mammalia; order Carnivora; family Ursidae; genus Ursus; species Ursus americanus. The sequence goes on from NC_142146.1 coordinate 39,533,160, forward strand.
CTATTCTGTCACCTCCTTAAACTCTTCACTTTTGTCTTTTAATGCTGTTATTGGTCTTTTTCATGCAGAAATTTTTTTTTATTTTAGTGTAGTAAAATTTATTCCACCTTTACCTGTGTTTTTCACCTTTGGTAACTTCCTTAAGAAAAAAATCTTTCCCTGTCCTAATGTCATAAATATAATTTCCCATAAAGTTTAATAATTGGCTGTTTATATAATTGAGTCTTTCATACATCTCAAGTTTACTCATTATATGATGTGAAATAGTAATCAAATTCTTTTTCTTCCAAATGGATAGCCAATTTTCCCAGAAATATGCATAGGTATTTGGTAGTTCATCCTTTTCTCACTGATTTCAGTTGGCTCTTATGCCCAGTGCTTTTTCAAAGATCCATAAGACATTCATTCTAATAAATATTTGATATCTCTTACCCAATAGCCTATTTAATAATTCAAATGTAAGAACAGCTTTATACACATAGGTATTCACTGAAACATTATTTACACTAGTGAAAATTTAGAAACAACTCAAAACTCAAGCACATTTACATCCATTACCTGGAATTTTTAAAAGCCTGAGGAAAGAGTTAGGTTATGATAATAAATAAAGCAAGTTACAAAGTTTTAGAGACCATCCGATTTAAGCCACATAGAAAAAAATATGTGTAAAAAGACTAGATAGAAATTTATTTAATTTATAAGTGGTTGCATAATGTTGTAGGATTATTTGAATTCTTCCTTAAAGAAAACAAAACCCACCTTTCTAGTCCTTCCCAAATGAACATCTTGTAAAGTTATCATTTAGAATTATAAACATTTGGAATAGAATAGAACCTTTATAAAGATTAAGGGATAATACAAGGTGATAAATAACATGGGAGGGAAAGTTAAGAATTGAGGACCTAGATTTGTTATGATTTTTCAGTAGGATAAAATATCTAAAAAACCTGATACAGAATCAGGCAAGTGAGCAATAAGTGCTCCTTAAATAGTTAATCCATGTTGTGTCCACTTTATTGAGTTATTTTCATTCTTTTCAAATATTACTGGAAAGCTGAGAATATTCCCCCCAATTAGAATACCTAGTATTATGGGGGGCGCCTGGGTGGCACAGCGGTTGAGCATCTGCCTTCGGCTCAGGGCGTGATCCCGGCGTTATGGGATCGAGCCCCACATCAGGCTCCTCCGCTATGAGCCTGCTTCTTCCTCTCCCACTCCCCCTGCTTGTGTTCCCTCTCTCGCTGGCTGTCTCTATCTCTGTCGAATAAATAAATAAAATCTTAAAAAAAAAAATAGAATACCTAGTATTATGAATGTTAATGGTTAAAAATTGTGGACCACTGAAAAATAAGCATTTTGCATTGCAATTTGTAGAAGCAGAAATGAATTACAGAGAAATGGCAAAAGGAGAACATTTAATAGAAAATTTTAATAATCATAAATTACCACTGAGAAATTATGAGAATATTATACCACAAAACTATGTTCACTTTTGAAGTAAAATTCCAGAAGGTAGAAATACACTATGAACATCATACATGCAAAAATGACGGATATAAATATTGGCATTTCATTGGAGGTAGGTAGTGTTTACAACTTCAGGCAAAATTAGGTGGAGAATTCAGAACAAAACATTTTTTAATAGTTAAATATTTAACTTGGCAGTAGGGAGTTTTGAAAAGAATATTTAACTCTGAGTCAAAAGACCTAGTCCTAAAACCTGTTCTGTCACAGATCAATCTTGATCAAGTCACATAAGCTTTCAGAACCTCAGTTTCCTACTCTGAAGCACGGGGGGTAATATCTGTTCACCTCATGGAATAACAGTGAGATTGAAATGAACAGTGCAGGGGCACCTGGATGGCTCAGTTGGTTACGTGACCGACTCTTGGTTTCAGCTCAAGTCAAGGTCTTGGGGTCATGGGATTGAGCCCTGTGTAGGGATCTGCACTTAGCAGAGCGTCTGCTTGAGATTTTGTCTCTCCCTCTCCCCCGCTGACTTTCCCCCCTTTTGTGCACACACTCCTCTCAAATAAAATAATTAAAAACAAAAAAAGAAATGGACAGTGCAATAAAAAAAGTCTTTGTAAATAACAAACTACTTTGGAAGAGGGAATACACAGTCATTATAATTTAGGGAGGGCCAAAGTTCAGAGTCTGTCTTCCTCACTTATAGACTGGTACAGTTACCACCTGTCAATTAATCATAATAATAGGTGGGGTTTTTTTTTAAAGATTTTATTTATTTATTTGAGAGAGAGAGACAGAGATAGCAAGAAAGAGCACAAGTGGGGAGGAGAGGGTGAAGCAGACTCCCCACCAAGCAGGGAGCATGACATGGAGCTTGATCCCAGGACCCTGGTATCATGACCTGAGCAGAAGGCAGATGCTTAACTGACTGAGTGACCCAGGTGCCCAATAATAGTTAATAATAAAAATAACAACTGACATTTCCATAAAGCTGTTATAGTTTGAAAAGGTGCCTTCATATGTAGTTTCTTTTTTTTTTTTTTCTTCCTTCACAACAATCCTCTAAAGTAAGTATTCTGAACACCCATTTTTATAGAGGTGAAACCAAGGTTCAGAGAGTTAAGTGACTTACCCAAAGTCACATACCTTGTAAGAAGCAAGACTTAGACTCAAACCCTACCTTCTAATTATAAGTCCATTGCTTTATTGATAATAATGTTAACAAAACTAATAGGTAATATACTTTGAACACTTACTATGGGTCAGGCACTATTCTTTCTTTTTTTTTAATTGAAGTATAGTTGATAAACAATGCAACATTAGTTTCAGGCATACAACCAAGTGATTGGACAACTCTATACATTATGCTATGCTCACCACAAGTGCAGCTCCCTTCTGTCACCATACACCACTACTAGAATTTCATTGACTGTATTTCCTATGCCGTACCTTTCATCCCCATGACTTATCCATTCTCTAACTAGAAACCTGTACCTCACACTCCCTTTCACCCATTTTGCCCATCCTCCTACCCACCTCCCCTCTGGTAACCATCAGTTTGTTCACTGTATTTGTGGATCTGTTTCTATTTGTTTGTTCATTTGCTTTATTTTTTAGATTCCACATAAAAGTAGAATGTGGTATTTGTCTCTTTCTGTCTGACTTATTTCACTTAGCATAACACCCTCTAGGTCCATTCATGTTGCCATGAATGGAGAGATCTCACTCTTTTTAATGGCTGAGTAATATTCCATTCTCTCTCTATAGATACCGCATCTTCTTCAGTCATTCTTCTATCAATGAACACTTAGGTTGCTTCCATATCTTGGCTATTATAAATAATGCTGCAGTGAATACAAGGATGTACATATCTTTTTGAGTCAGTGTTTTTGTTTTCTTTGGGTAAGTGCCTGGTAACAGAATTATTGGATTATATGGTATTTCTGTTTTTAATTTTTTGAGGAACTTTCATACTATTTTCCACAGTGGTTGTACTAATTTACATTCCCACCAACAGTGTGTGAGGGTTCCTTTTTCTTCACATCCTAGTCAATACTTGCTATTTCTTGTCTTTTTGATTCTAGCCATTCTGGCAAGAATAAGGTGATATCTCCTGGTGGTTTTGATTTGCATTGCCCTGATGACTAGTGATGTTGAGCATCTTTTCATGTGTCTGTTGGCCATTTGTATGTTTTCTTTGGAAAAATATTTATTAGGTCTGCTGCCCATTTGTCAATGGGGTTATTTGAGGGTTTTTTGGTGTTGAGCTGTATGTTTTTATATATTTTGGATATGAACCACTTATCAGATATAGCATTTGCAAATATCTTCTTCGATTCAGTAGGTTGCTTTTTCATTTTGTTAATGGTTTCCTTCAATGTGCAAAAGATTTTTATTTTGGTGTAGGTTCCAATAGTTGATTTTTGTTTTTGTTTCCCCTGCCTGAAGAGACGTATCTAGAAAAACATTGCTAAGGCCAATATCAAAGAGATTAGTGCCTAAATTTTCTTCTAGTTTTATTGTTTAATCTCCCACTTAGGTCTTTAATCCATTTTGAGTTTATTTTGTATATAGTGTAAGAAAGTGGTCTAGTTTTGTTTTTTTGCAGGTAGCTGGCCAGTTTTCCCAGCACCATTTACTGAAGAGATTGTCTTCTTCATTGCATATTCTTGCCTACTTTATCATGGGTTAATTGACCATTTAAGTGCAGATTTATTTATGGACTCTCTATTCTGTTCTGTTGATCTATATGTCTATTTTTGTGCTAGTATCACACTGTTTCAATTGTTATAAACTTGTAGTATATCTTGAAATCTGGAATTGTAATACCTCCAGCTTAGTTCTTCCTTCTCAAGATTGTTTTGACTATTCAGGATCTTTTGTGGTTCTATACACATTTTAGAATTTGTTCTAGTTCTGTGAAAATGCTATTGGCATTTTTTATAGGAATTGCACTGAATCTGTACATTACTTTGGTGACTATGGGCATTGTAACAGTGTTAATTCAGCCAATCCATGAGCATAGTATGTCTTTTTTGTTTGCATAGTATGTCATTTGTTTGCATCACCTTCAATTTCTTTCATCAGTGTTCTATAATTTTCAGAGTACAGGTCTTTCACCTCCTTGGTTAAGTTTATTCTTGGATAATTTATTCTTTTTGGTGCAATTAGAAATGGGATTTTTTTCTTAATTTCTATTTCTGCTACTTCATTTTTAGTGTATAGAAATGTAACAGATTTCTATATATTAATTTTATATCCTGCAACTTTACTGAATTCACTTATTACTTCTAATAGTTTTCTGGTGGAGTCTTAAGGGTTTTCTAAGTGTAGTATCATGTCATATGCAAATAGTGACAATTTTACTTCTTCCTTACCTATTTGGATGCCTTTTATTATTATTTTTTTCTTGTCTAACTGTTGGGGCTAGGACTTCCAGTACCCTATTGAATATAAGTGACAAGAGTAGACATCCTTGTCTTTTTCCTGATTTTAGAGGAAAATCTCCCCATTTTTCATCATTAAGTGTGATGTTAGCTGTGGCTCTGTCATACATGGCCTGTATTATGTTGAGGTATGTTCCCTCTAATCCCATTTTGTTGAGAATTTTTAATCATGAATCAATGTTGTACTTTGTCAAATGCTTTGTCTGCATCTATGGAAATATGATTTTTATCCGTTTTGCTAATGTGGTGTATCACCGTTGATTGATTTGCAAATATTAAACCATCTGTGCATTCCCAGAATAAATCGCACTTGATCATGGTGAATAATCCTTTTAATGTATTGTTGAATGCAGTTTGCTAATATTTTGTTGAGGATTTTGTATCTATGTTCATTAGGGATATCGGCCTATAGTTTTCTTCCTTCCTTCCTCCCTTCCTCCCTCCCTTCCTTCCTTCCTTCCTTCCTTTTTCCTTCCTTCCTTCCTTCCTTCCTTCCTTCCTTCCTTCCTTCCTTCCTTCCTTCTCTTTTTCTTTTTCTTTTTCTTTTTCTTTTTCTTTTTCTTTTTCTTTCTTTTTTGTAGTATCTTTAGCCAGGCACTATTCTAAGTGCTTTACATGTACTTTTGAATTTGAAATTCACAATGACCCTACAGAGTAGTTAGGATTATCCCATTTTATAAACAGGGAAATTGAAGCATAGGGACATTAATTATCTCACCTAAAATCACACACTGGTAAGTGGCATCTGAACCAAGTAATATGCTTGGTTTCAGGGACTACCCTCTTAACTACAATATTCCATCTACCATTCTCTTGGGTTCAGGTTACCCACTCCACTGCTGGATATGTCCTCATTAGCTGCAAATACATAAAGCCTACCTAGGTTTTCCAGATTGTTGCCATGGCACCTAGTCATTGATGGTCAGAGTCTGCTATGTTTCTGCATAAGATTCTTAATACATAAACTTACCTCTATTACCTTTGTGACTCTTTACTAAGGTATCCATTCATCCTGGTTTCACCAGAACAGTTGCAGGTAATGCCTGTTCTCCTGCCATAATTATTCATCGTGCCCCGCCCCCCTTCACTGTCAAGAGTTTCAGTTTGAAAGACAATTTATATGGTTTCCTACTCCTGATCCTAATGTCCAGATTCTTGGCCTTTTAACAAACTACACATAACTTGGATTGGCTGTTTATGGGCCTGCTCTTCATTGTGCTGGTTGCCTATTTCCCTCACTACCTGCGTCACTAACATGACAATGAAACTCCATTCTAAGACTCACTTGGTATCAGCAGGGGAAGGGAAAATAACAAGTGAGTGTGAAAAGGGCCTGGTATCCCATCTCAAGTATTCATTCCTCAATACCCAGATAAGAATTGCAAAAGGAAAAACATCCAACACAATTGAAAATTTATGCATCAAGACTGATTTTCCCCCCACTCTGGAATTGATCCTAGTCATGGCCACTCTTTATTTATAGGCAAAAGAAACTGTGCCTTTTAATCTTCAAAATGTACAGGAGCATTGTAGTCCCACAGAGTTTTCCTTTTTGCCTTACAATTTTTCTCAGTTTGCATAATCTTTACAGGCGTTAGCTTTGAAGTGTGTGTGCAGCTTCCCCATCACAAGACTTCACCAGGGAGCAACTGGCTTAGGGAAGCTGCACAGGGAAGAGCTGAACAGCAAGGACCACAGTCATAATAGATATGCTTGAGAAGGTATGGGCGGTGGGGAGGTGCCAGAAAGTAGACGCTAAACAGCTTGATTTAAAATTAAATTGATGTGTTATCAAATGGTGCATTCACCTTAAAAATGGTGCATTAAAAAACAACACTAAACTTCTTCCATCATGCTCACCTCAAACTTCATCCCAAAGAGGAAATCCATGCCCATCAAGGGCAGAAGTTTAGGAAGCAGACTAATATTTACAGCATGCCTAACACTAAACATAACTTTTTCTCATTTATTTTGAAAAGAAACCCTCAAAGTGGGTATCACTAATCTCTGTTTTATAGATTCTATAGATAAACAAAAATATGAGAAGTTAACTTGTCCAAGTCTCAATGCTGGAAGTGGCAGAGATAGGATTCAGCCTGTTGAGCTGCAAAACCACAACGGACTAAATATTTGTGTCTCCTCAAAATTCATATGTTGAAATTCAACGCCAAGGAGTTGGTATTAGGAGGTGGAACCTTCAGGAGGTGATTAGGTCATGAGGGTAGAACTTCTGTGAATGGGATTAATGCCCTTACAAAACAGATATAAGAGAGTTCTCTATTTCCACCATGGAAGGACACAGTGGGAAGACAGCCATCTTGGTTTGTAAGGACACAGTGGGGAGACAGCCATCTATGAGCCAAGAAGATTGCCCTCACCAGACATAGAAACTGCTGATGCCTTAATCTTAGACTTTCCAGCCTTTAGAACTGTGAAAAGACATGTTTGTTGTTTAAGTCACCCAGGCTATTGCATTTTTGCCCAAACAGACTAAGATAAAAATCTGAACTTCCTTATATCACCTTGAAGGCAGTTAGAGTTTAAACTGAGAATATAAAGCTCAAATAGTAGAATTTTAGGACAGTCATCTTATGGGAAAGGACTTTTTGATGAGGTGAAAAATGAGGTGTTTGGATATTTCCAATTCTTCTAAAAATGGAATTATAAAGGAATATATTCAGTGGTGTGCTGGTAAACCATCTCTGTGGAGGAAAAAAAAAAAGTCCACAAGCCTTGATTTGACAATTTCTGTGGTGTAAATAAATACTCCTGCCATGGTCCACTTCAGCCTACTAATGTTTTAACAACTGGCTTACAAAATATCTCAATATTTAATAAATAATAAGTTCTCAAAGGCTAGGACAAGCCTACTCTAATACTTCACTATGTCATTTTATTCCAACTATATGTTAACTCATTATTTGGGTACTGTTCCTGAGCACAAAATCTATATAAGTTTCCCCAGCCTGTGGGAAGTATAGCAGACTAGGTAGGACATGCACCCCTCCCTGCAATTAAAAAATTTAAAAAAATAAATTAAAAAAATAAAATTTTAAAAAAACCTTCTTTGACTTAAGGATTATTTTGAGCTGATTAATAGAGAAACAGAAGAAGCTCTGAAGATATACTAGAAGATACCCTTTTGTAAGGAAAATTTACATTAAGGAAAACTCCATTTTTAAGGCAATTTCCTTCTTGGTACCAAGAAGAAAAGTATGACACTATTTCGTAAGAAACTTATCAATGGGGAAGGCATAGACTTAAATCTACATAACAACCTCACTCTTGTTTACAGTAATTTTCCTGGTCACCTTCCTAAAATTTGCCTTTCCACACCCTTCTTTCTTTGTTTTAGCTGAAAATGGTATTTAAGTCTGAATTCTAAGCCATCTTTTCACTAAGGTTCCTAGTCAAGAACCCAGCCAGGTAGAAAAAAAGACTTTTTTCTCCTCCCCTACAGGTGTCAGCGTGTTGCCTACTGGGAGTTTCCTTCAGTGAAGGCCTTGTTGCTCCTGCGGCTAGAAGTGCTATCAGCCCCTTCAGGGATTGCCAACATTGCAAAAAGCCACCTCACCCAAGTTCATCCCTTCTTCAGAGTAGGCCATATCCAAAGACAGAATGATTTGGTATTTTAGAGGCTAGGCCATCCCGGTCCAACTGGGCATAAGGCTGAAGAACTATTGGAAATCCAGAGCTTCCCAAGGGGTTAGATGAAATTTTTGCGCTTGCATCATGACTTAACTTCTCCCTTGGCCCACTCAACCTTCTTTCTTCTTTCAATCATAAGGTGTTGATCTCAAGGACACTTAACCATCCCACTCACTAAACTCCATCTCAGAGTCTACTTCCTTGGGAACCCAATATGCAATAGTCAGAAATAAAGGTGAAGAGCACCTAAACTTGAGGCAGAACTCTATAAATCAGACAGTGTCCAGTTAGTCTTACAATAAGAAGTGGATCTGAAAGGAGCAGCTGAGAGACCTCTAACTCAACATAGGCTTAAATAGGAACAGGAGACAAGTCATTTAAATGCACAGCTTCCTTATGGTTTCTACCTTTCTCGATGGTTTCCACCCCTCCTGTGCCGATGGACGTGGATCATGGCTTCAGACTATATAAGCTACTAATGAGCAGCTTCTTACAGACCTTAGGGAAAAAGCAGGAAAGGCAGTGGGATAGAAACTTATATAACTACTCACTGGAGGCCAGCAATGATAAGTGTGCACTCTTGCCACAGTTTAATGTTCTAAAAGGAACAAAGCAAAGGGAGAAAGAATTGAAAGATCCATTTTATCTACTCAGACTAAAAGTCTGATGGGAAATCTCTCTCCCTCCCTCCCACCCTCACTCCTGTTTGTTTTTCCTGTGCCCACCCTCCTTTTCTCTCTCTCCCTCCATCCCAGTTTGATTATTTGGAGATGAGACTTGTAGCCTTTCAACTGCCTGAGTAGCAACCAACCAACCAATGAGCCCTGGTTCTTCACTCTGAGAGGAAATCTGTGATAGATAGTTGGGTGTAAGATGGCCAGCAAGTAAGACAGTGCTGAGTAACAGTGAGAAGTAGCACCTGACAAGAGGAGAATGATACTTCATTATACCGTCCATTCACTTACCAGGATCCACAAAGCATCTACTATGTGCCAGGTATCCTGCCTTGAGCTGGAAATACAATATAACCATAGATGGACCTTGTCCCTGCTCTTCTGGAGTTTATAGTCTAGTGAGGAGATAGACATCAATGCAAACATTACAGATATAAATATTAACTTATAACTCAGCTAAGATACTAGTGAGAGAACAATAGGTGGAACTATGAAAAAAAAAAGAACCTGATACTGGTGTATAACAAGCCACTTGGGTATACTGGTGTATGGAGCCACTTGGGGTGAAGACTAGTGTTTCCACAAAACTAATTAACCCTTAAGAACATCCTTATCTCAGGCCAAGAGCCCAAGTATATACTGGCACTGCTGAGACTCAGAATATGGTATTTAAGATTTCAGAAAACATGGGGCGCCTGGGTGGCACAGCGGTTAAGCGTCTGCCTTTGGATCAGGGCGTGATCCCGGCGTTATGGGATCGAGCCCCACATCAGGCTCTTCCACTATGAGTCTGCTTCTTCCTCTCCCACTCCCCCTGCTTGTGTTCCCTCTCTCGCTGGCTGTCTCTATCTCTGTCAAATAAATAAATAAATAAAATCTTTAAAAAAAAAAAGATTTCAGAAAACAGAAGAATTTTTAAAGAGAGATATCTAAAACAGTTAAAATAAAAATAATATTTTAATAAAATATGACCTGCTCTATTGGTCTCTAAGTTGAGGTGTGCATATGATAGGGAGTGAACAAGATGGATCCACTTGGGTGTGCAAAGAACTTTTCATATTTAATTTTTATCTCACCCTTTTTAAAATTCTAATTTGATACTGCTTTATAACATACATAATATATTGGCATAGGAGTAATGTTCATAATATATTAGTATTTGCATTTCATTTGTAAGTAAATAGGCATATATTAGATACATACACTCAAAAGTGTTTTACTGATGGGGTATATAATCAAAAGTTTGGAAATCAGTGTTTTAAAGTACTTAGCAATTTGCTGGTACATAGTAATAATAATAAATATTTACCAAGAACTTACTACATATCTGGCATATTAGCCCTTTATATGAATAATTTCATTTAGGCCTCATAATAATCTTTTTTTAAAAGATTTTATTTATTTACTTGAAAGAGAGGGAGTGAGAGAGAGCATGAGCAGGGGTAGGGGCAGAGGGAGAAGGAGAAGCAGGCTCCCCGCTGAGCAGGGAGTCCCAATCCAGGTATTCTGACTGTGGAGTGGGGCTTTAAGCATGATCTTGTTCTGCCTTATATACACCAGATTTCTACCACATATGTGTTCAAAAGAATAATATCTTGGGGTTTGGGGGAAGTTACTTAGAAGGAATATTTTGGGGATAACATATAATAAATACATGGTTTATTAATAAGTACAGAAAGCAGTATCAAATAAGGTATGAGTCATACTTTTTAAAGATCATCCTCTTTATGGAGCATACTTCATCATGATCTTGAACTGAGTAGGGTAGGGAAGTGGAGAGAATAGCTTCAAAGCCCCCAGATACCCACTATTCCCCAAAACAGCTGTGAAAACCTGTCCTTTGATACCTAAGTGGGTGGCAGCTACTCTGCATCACAAAGCACTGGTCTATGGTGTGTTCTGCAATGCCGGCTCCCATAGTTCCTAAGAGATGTGTCTGTCTACCACTGTCAGTCACTTCTGGGACTAGGCAAGTGGATGGTCAGATGGATGAAACCCTGGGTTTCTATACATGACCAAGGCTGCAACAGCCCAAGAACCACCATCATGTTCTTGGTGACCTAACATGGTCTAAGACCAGGCAATAGTCAGAAGGCAGGGGTGACTGGGAGATGAGTGGGAATGCCAGTTGTTTCTTCCCATTGTGGTCTGGGATATTTTCTAGGGCTTGAAGCCAGAAATGTGAAAAGCTATTCCCTTCTAGCCATTCCCCTCTTACTAAATTTTGTCATGTTAGAAAGAGTACTAACCCCAGTTAGTGAGTATTAAACATACTCAGACACTTTCACATGACTTCTTTCTTTTCCCAACCGAGAGTGAGTATGAGACTTTGTGCTCAAATCACATGGCACTCCAAGAGCCCTTTGTCACCAACAGTTTATATGTTGTCACCAACATATAAACAAACTGAGTATTAAACATACTCAGACACTTTCACATGACTCCTTTCTTTTCCCAACCAAGAGTGAGTATGAGACTTTCTGCTCAAATCACATGGCACTCCAAGAGTCCTTTGTCACCAACAGTCCTTACATTATTTTGAGTAGCTAGGGTTTTTGTTAAGAGATAAAATTGGACAGCTAGTTGGAACACAATTCCTGCCCTCAAATAAATGTTCCAGTGGTTAGTTTCCTTAGATCTTACATCCTGAGTGATGATTTGTAAAGAAGAAAAAGTCTTCTATCTAGAGGTCAGAAGAGTTTCTGAGTGCCATGTCCATAGCCCTGTATCTGAAAGTCAAGCTACATTCTAGGTGGCAAGGGCTTAACCCAAACTCTCCCAAACATATCTGAAAAGGGAATGCTGTCTACGGTAATTCTTAATCCTGCAGTTTGGGGTGCTCCCAGTTACAGTCAAAGTATAGTAGAACAACTCCTTGGTGCTGGGCTGTGCATTGAAGGCAAGCCTGCAAAATAGGCTAGAATATCATGTAGAGCCTGCCAGGCTGCCTGTTAATTCAGCATTTTGTGCATTTTAATTCCCATTCCAAGTCAATGTCTCTTCATCTCCTCTACTCTTATCTACCATAACAAATAGAATTTTTCCAGGATTTTTGGTATAGACAAAATGATCTTGAATATTGATGAAAAATATAGCAAAGATCTGGCAAGGGAAAAAGAATGACTTACAGAAAGCAAAGACATCTAATGTTATTTTATTTTGCTCCCTGCTTTGAAATTCCCTTCTTCTACATCTGCATGGCTCACTCCCAACTTCATTCAGATCTCAGCTCCAACTTCACCTCCTCAGTGATGCCTTTCCTCAGAATATACCTAAATATACTTTGCTCCTCATCCTCTCATTTTGCTAACTTTTCTTCACAGCATACGTCTCTACCTGACATTACATATAAATGACTGTGCTAAACTGTCCCTTGTCTATCTCTACCCTAGAATCTAAGCTGCATGAGAAGGACTTTGTTTTGTTCACTACCGTCCTTGCAGCACCTAAAACAAGTGCCTGGCATAGGATGAATGCCCAATAAATAAATATTTGTTGAATGACTAAATGAATGAAGAAAATAAATTCAATGACTAAATTATAACCAAATGGAACCAATCATCAGAGAAATGTAAATCAAAGCTACGAGGTATCACTTCCCACCTGTTAGAATGACTATTATTTAAAAAAACAAGATATAAGTGTTGGCGAGGATGTGAAGAAAAAGCAATCCTCATGCATTGTTGGTGGGAATGTAAACTGATGCACCCACTGTGGCCAAAAATACGGAATTTCCTCAAAAAATTAAAATTAGAGTTACCATATGATCCAATAATCTCACTTCTGGGTATATAGCCAAAGGAGTTGAAATTAACATCTCCACAAGATATCTGCCCTTTCATGTTCATTACAACATTATTTATAATATTAGTATTTACACTTATTTACATTATTTACAATAACAAAGATACGAAAACAAACTAAGTGTCCATCAATGAATGCATGGATGAAGAAATGTGATGAGCGCGCACACACACACACACACACACACACATATACAGATATTATTCAGCTAAAAAAAGAAGGAAATCCTGCTATTTGTGACAACATGAATTGACCTTGAGAACATTATGCTAAGTGAAATAAGGTAAAAAAGACAAATACTGTAAGATCTCACTTATGCCAAATCTGAAAAAATGAACTCGGAAATAGAGAACAGACTGGTGGTTGCCAGAGGTGAGAGGTGAAGGGTGGGGGAAATGGGTGAATGTGGTCACAAGATACAAACTGGCAGTTATAAGATAAATAAGTCCCAGGGATGTAATGTACAGCATGGTGACTATATTTCATAATATTATACTGTATATGTGAAAGTTTCTAAAAGTAGATCTTAAAAGTTTTTATCACAAGAAAAAAGTATGTGAGATAATGGATGGTAACTAAACTTATTGTGGTAATCATTTCACAATACATACATATATCGAATCATTATGTTGTACACCCTAAACTAATACAAACTTATATGTTGATTATATCTCAATAAAACTAGAAAAAATAAAAATTAATTAAATAAAAATACCTTCACAGGGGAGAAAAAAGGCAAAAACAACCCAAATGGAATACTTAGAGTCTTGAGACATTTTGAAATCATTTCTCAGGCCAAATTTTTGAAAAGAAAGTTGGATAAATGTTGAAAAAAACACCTAAGATGGAAAAAAATAATTGTAAGTTTCTTCAGTAACAATAGTAAGATTTAGGATGAAAGTAGCTAAGTCTATTCAAACAGCCTATCCCATTCACTGCCAAGTTTGAGATTCCCCCAGGTCCCTGTTGTATGATCTAAGACTTGTCACAATAGAGAAACATAGGTCATGAATCCCTGTTCTCTATAGAATAGAGGAATAATTGATAATATTCTACAAATGTTTTTCGAGACCCAAAGTGCTGATCTATTGTGATGCTTGCTTCTCTCACTGTGCTGAGAGCAATTTTAGAGGAGGTTTCTTTCCTGTCTTATTCTTCCCAAAAGTATCCTAGCATTAACTGGACATATTTATCTCATGGTCCAGTGACTCTGATCAAGCAGTTCCTGTTACCAGAAGAGCTTGGCCCTCTGGCCTCTGAAACCAGAATAATCAAGCAAAGGGAAAGACTGGAAAGAACGAAAATAGTTTGCAAATAAATACATAAGAATTAAGACTCTGAACTACAAAAGTCTAAATTACCATTAGAAGAAGTTGGACAGTGAGAATAAATTAAGACACTGAGGTTTTAATGCTATAAATACAAAATATTTATAAAAGTCACATGATTAGCTGTTGCTATAAAGGCTTTCTTAAAATATCTCTAAAATATAAAGTATTACCAACACAATTGATAATAGCCTCAGTGTGACCTATGTGCAGCCTAGCAATACTCTTTATTGAAACAGCAGACAGGTCTGATTACTCAGCACGGTAACTTACTCCAAAATAACTTCCCTGACCAAATGATAGTGTCACTTGTCACACAGGAAGTGAAGACTTGGCATAATTTTCACTGGGTAGTTTCCTTTGACTTTTCACATTACAGTCAAGTGATTTATGAACGATAGGAAGTATAAATTTAACTGTGCTGACAACTCTTTGGAAGTGGACTAGATCTGCAAGACCTTTCCAGCCAAATGGCCTGCTGACTCTTCCAACTCAATATCGTAAAAACAATGTGTTAAATCAATAATAGATAAATTAGTGATGAGATTAGATTGATTTATTCATTCATCAATCTTAAACTAATTGTGATTTTCCCCTAACCAGCTCCTTCCCCTAACTTCTAACTTCCCCATTTCTGCCCTACCAGCTCTGTGAACCTACAAGACCTGGTATCAGAGTAAGTCACTCTCCCTTCTCATGCCCAATAAGTCCAAATTCTACAGCATCTTCTTTCCTTGCTTCTTTTCCATTTGCCCCTTGGTTACCATCCAAGGTTAGGCCTCAATTGTCTGCTTGCTTTCACTCTCTACCCTCTACACAGCAGGCAAAATATCCCTTTGCTTTTGTCAACAAAACACACTTTCACTGACAAATAGAGTGTGCATTATTCAACCTGGCATTCAAGGCCTTCTGTAATCAAGTTTTGCCCTTTTTTCTAGCCCTATGTTTCATTCGTTTTCCATACTTCAACAAATTGGAAATGTTTTTCTTTCTTGGAATATTCTCTACCCCTTTTTTCCACTTCCCTATCATGTTTTTGCCTTTGCTTATAATGACTTCCACCTCCACACATTATATATGTCATCACTACCAGAGTCAATCGACTATCTTTCTTTGAAATCTTTCCTATCACCCTAATAAAATAATTGTCCTTCCTGAGTGCCTGTGGTACTTGTCCCCCCTCCCTTAGTACCAGCTTTGTGGTGTATTTACTCATTTATTTATTTGTTGTGTTTTCCTGATTCATTATTAAACTCCTTGAGACAATTACTTCAGAACTGAAACTGATGGGACTCACTCAATTCATTTGTGTTGAAAGAACGAATGAATGAGTGATGGAGAATCACCTGCTCTTCAAAAGCAAGTTTTAAACTTCCTACTGATATGAAATTCAGAAATTCTTAGCAGACATTTTGGTGTTCCTAGATAGTACATAACAAATTAATGTAAAGCCATCATGTAACAGAATATAGGCCCACTCAGCTAAAACTAATTAAACATATCTTGGGTCCACAGAACGACTGATGGTGTTGGAAACATTAATTAAATACAAAGCAATACAATCTAGTTTTATTTTCCCAGAAGCTTACTTTGAGATCATCGAATGTTCATAATGTATAGGAAAATATTATTTTCATTAATCTTTAAGTAAAAATATTTTTTTCTTTTCTACACTTCCATATGTATTGAGCATAACTGAAACAAGCTTGGCAGATGGTAACTTATAGTCTCACAATCTATGTGATATAATATAGAACTGAATTATATACAGGTATATATAATATATTGATCTTTTCTCCCCAACAAATGTTAAATGAATGAAAAAACCCACATATTTCCTTAATCCCTGGCATTTATTAAGCATTTAAACATTATTTTGTAGCAGCAACGATAACATTGGTGTTGGAGGTAGTGCAGTGGTGATGGTACTGGTGGTGGTAGAAGTGGCAGAGGTAAGAATAGCAGAGACAGTAATAGCAGTGCAATGTAAAGGGTCTCGTGGGAGCCGGACTCATGAGATACATCATCTCATTTAAATAGTAAAACAACCCTACAAAATAGTTCTAATCCCTCTACTTCACAAATAAGAAACTTGGACTTCAAGGAACTTACTAATGATATAGAGAAGATTTATCTGGTCCTGAATTTATTTCCCATTTCACTGTTACCTCCTTATAAGGCATCCAATGAATGAACCCTTTTTTGGAATTCTTTTGCATCTGACATAGATTGGTTAAATAATTGATTGATATGAATAGCTGAGTGCAGTGGAGAATTCCCAATAAGAAAGACAGACTATGGGTTTTTTATTTTTTGCAGACTAACTAGGCACCCCCCCCCCCAACACTGACATATAAGACACAAATGTGCAATAAAATATACTCTGGACATTTATAACAAGATCCTTTCCACTTAAAGTCATCTAATATGGTTAAGTGTACCAGTGAATGCCTCTTTCTCCACCAGCAATGAGGGAAGGATTTACTCTGGGTACTGAGTTGCCTATTGCCAACCTCAGATGCCTGGAGGGACAAATCCTAATTATGACAAATGAGTCACATGATTTAGACATTAATCTAGAAAATACTTGAGACATTCAAGGTCAGTTAAACTTTTTATGTATAGAATTCATAATTTACTGAGTGAAAAAAACAAGAAGGCCCCAGCAACTTGGATATTTTCTCTAACTCTTGCCTTAGTTTTTCAAAGTAAACGCTGGAGTTTGGCTGCTGGTAAAGGAATCAATATGTCAATAACATAATAACAAAATTTCTGATCAATTACTGGCAATCCTGCTAGGAAAAAAATTGCTATAGTAATAGAGATAATTTTCAGCATCTTTGGGGTTCAACCTGTTCGGTGAAATAGTGTTGCTTAGAAATGCAGATAAAAATAAGTAAGAGAGTGAAGAGGTAAATAAATACTTTAAAAATAAATACTAAATTTATGTCCAGGTGCTAACCAGAGGTAAAACTGAAGAGTATGTTTTGATTAAAATCCTATGCTGCCAACAAAGTCATTTAAAAATTATTTATTTCAAGGTATAATTTTCTATTACCCATGTGCACATACAACAGAAAGAATCATGTGGAAGAAATCATCCAAAACAGCAGAAGATCTAGAAGTTGCTTCTATTTATTTCAGAAACACATTATTTAATTTGCTTTTCACATGTTTCAATTCACTTTCCTAAGTCTGATTTAGGCTAATATTATAATTAGTTTGACTTTCTTGAGCCTTCATCAAGTGCTAGAAGGAAGTTAATCTAGAAATGTGCTAGTGGACGATAACGTGGAAAAAAAAAACATTAAAAATTATCAGTCTTGAATGAGGAAAAATGACAGACCAAGTATCTCACCTCCTACCCCAAAACTCTCAAAATGGAAACAAATATCTATATATTAAAAGAAAACTAAATCTGTGTGAGTGAAAGTGCTAAAACAAACTTCCCTAATATCAAGGAAGCTCTCAAGTCCGACTCAAAATGTTCTGGAATGAGTCACATAAGATCCTGGTTCTTACATGTACTTGTATTGTTAAACACAAATTCACTTATTCCTTATTCCACGGACTGATCAGCATGCATAACACAATATAATAGGTAATCTTGAGGTACCTGGGTAGACCAGTCAGTTAAACATTGGACTCTTGGTTTTGGCTCAAGTCCTGATCTCAGAGGTGTGGCATTCAGGCCCCCATCCCATCAGTCATCTGCTCCGCGTGGAGTCTGCTTAAGACTCTCTCTCCCTTGGGACACCTGGGTGGCTCAGTCAGTTAGGCATCTGCCTTTGGTTCAGGTCATGATCCCAGGGTCCTGGGATTGAGTCCTGCATCAGGCTCCTTGCTCAGCAGAGAGCCTGCTTCTCCCTCTGCGTGCCACTCCCCTGTTTGTGCATTCTTTCTTTCTTTCTGATAAATAAATTAAAATCTTAAAAAAAAAAAAAGACTCTCTCTCCCTCTCCCTTTGCCCCACCCCCTTCTCTCTCTCTCAAAGTAAAATAAATAAATCTTAAAAAAAAAAAAAAGAGATAATCTTTTCTGTTTTCTGACCCAGAGTCCTAAGAGCAGAAGGAAACTCCCTTCCAATAACTGAAACAGTTCACTAAATTTGCAAAAATAAAACCATTTTTAAAAGATGGGTCACTTCACAATTTTTGTTTTTTCCTACCTAAGATTTCCTAACTAAACTGGTGGAGTAAAGATCTCTTGAGATTGACTGTGTGTCAGTGTATTTATAAACAGCCAAGTGGCCAGTGATTTGTGTTGGCAGCCAAAAGCCAGTCATCCTAAAACAAGGTTTACACATGCAAATTTTTTCACTCCCCTCTATATTCCTTTTGACTTAAGGGAGATTTGATCTGAGTAGCCAGCTGGCAATATATACAATGGCACTTAGAACACATGTGTAAAAACTTGAAACAAGTAGGGACACTTGGGTGGCTCAGTTGGTTTAAGTGTCTGACTCCTGATTTCGGCTCAGGTCATGTTCTCAGGATCATGAAATTGAGACCCAAGTCAGGCTCTGTCGTGGGCGCAGAGTCTACTTAAGATTCTGTCTCTCTCTCTCTCTCTGTCTCTCCCTCTCCCTCTGCCCTCCCCCACTCACTCTCTCTCTCTTAAAACAAACAAACAAACTTGAAACAAGTATCATGAATTACCAACAACTTAGTTGACTAAGGAGTCAACTAAATTGGCCCAATAGTGTGGTGTTTAAAAAGGACAAATGTGTTAATATATTACATATGATGGCTCAATTATTTAAAGAAAAATATATGACCAGATGGAATCCTTACCTTTTCAAGTATAGCATTGCCTTGGTGAGGATTGATGTTATGCTGGCTTATTTCTCTTTTGTATTTATATTCATAAACTTGGTCAGTGATATTAATCAGCAGAGTTGATGGACTGAAGGTCAGTTTTCCACAATCATACACAGTTCCACTTTCAATATCTGTTGGTGCTGTAGCATATCGTAAGATTAATCCCATTATGAGGCCTAGAATAAAGAATAAACAGTTGCATTGGAGGAACTGAATCTAAAATGTTCACTATTGGATGCTTTTAAATATATGATTTTGAACTTGTAGAAGTGGCAAGAGAAAAGGTTATGTCATCACTTGGCTTAAAAAATTGTTCACTCTTAGAAAATTGTTCACTCTTCTATAGATACCAGTTCAATAAATTGCATTAAGGTATTTGTGGTGTGGACACAATTGCTTGAATATCCAGCACATATTCCCCTGTTTTTCCTTCCTAATGGAGCCACAAATTTTGGAGAGAAAAGCTACCCACTTCTTCTACTCAACCAAGTGCTTCAAGAAAACCTCTGCTCTTTAATAGATACTGAGTAATCTAATCAGTCAGGAGATCAAATTTCTCAGAAAGTTTTGGTCCACAAATCAGCATATACCTAAAACAGTGCCATCAAACTAAAAGGAAGCACTTATATACCCTGGTTGGGAGAGAGGTGTTCTTGTTTTCTCTTTTGGGACATGACAAAGGCAATTTGCTCCCCACCTTCTTTTTTTTTTTTGTTTTTCCTGGCAGATATCTTGTGACCTTGAGGGACTCAGTCCAAGGGCATGGTCAATCTACTGAGAATCTAAGGTCCAAGCTACAAACAGAACTAGGTCCTGATGACTTCACTGAACCACTGAATCAACCTATTCTGGAGGTACCCTACTTTTAGACTACTTGTTATGTGATACAATACACTCTTTAATTTTTCAAACAACTTTGAATCAAGTTTCTGTTTACCTGCAGCAAATGCATTCTAAAGATACATTCCTTTCAGTGAAGAGTTGAATCCAGGTAACAATCCTTGACTTTTAAGTTTACATACTTACGTGTTAGGATACTCATGGTAATCTAGTAACTGTAAACTCTCCTAATATTATGGATTTATTAATAAATAGCAAAGAAACTTCAGAGGCCTATCCATTCCTCAATTTAAAATTAGGACTGATTTATGTGTTTTAGGATAAATCCACAATCCACTCTTTAAAATATCAAATGTTGAAGGTTTTATTACTCTTGTGAGTCTAGTCACCTAATAGCGTTTTGTTTACTTAATAATTTGTTGGGTGCATATTTTGTACATTTCTAGACTTAATATAAAACTATAGTCCCAGTCCTATAGGAGCTCAAGTTTATAAAATGCAAACCCTAAAGCAAACAATTATAATACAATGTGACATGTGCTATGACATCTGGTAAGCCCTCTGTGTTATGTGAGTACAGAGAGAAAACACTCCAAAGCCCTTTGAATGATGCAAAGCTTTAGATGAATCTTAAAAGGTCATATAGGGTTTGTCTAGATAAGCTGAATCAGGGACTAAGTCAGGACATAGGTTGCACATGTGGGTGGCAGTACATAACAGCAGAGATGGCTAAAAGATCCCCAGGGTTTATGTTCACCAATGTGTAGCATAGTTGTCAGGAAAGTGGATGTTCAGCCAGAGATTGTATTTCCTCACTGTCTTGTCAGGTTGGGTTCTCACCAATGGAATATAAGCAAAAGTAACATGTGCCACTTCTGGAGCTCAGTTTTGAATAAGTAAGTGAGTTTTCCCCTTCTCCTTCCCCATCTATCAGATACATGGGGAGGAAACCAAGGCCCTACAGGTAGACAGAGTCACCAGACTGAAGGAGCCTTGGTCCCTGAGATACCAGGTAGGGGAAAGCCATCTGCCAACCAGGAATATCTACAGTGGACTATATGTGAGTGAAAAGTTAACTTCTGTTGCAGCGTCACTGAAGTTTTAGTGTTAATGTGTTAACCATCACCAGCATAACCTACTGGAGATTATGTATAAATACAGACAGACTTAAGAAACCTGGTGGATTTAGAGAGTCAGTAGTGGTGTGAGAAGAGAATAAATGGAGGGACTGAAAAATGAGATAGATGATAGATAGATAGATAGATAGATAGATAGATAGATAGATAGATAACAGATAGAGAAAGAGAGAGGTTGAGGACTCTAGGCTACAGACCAGAGGCAGAGGCCAAGTCATAAAGTTCCATGGTCATTCTAAAAAGTTTTTATGTTTAGCTCAATGGTAATATAGAACTATTGAAATATTTTAGGTAGGAGAGTAAAACAATAAAATTTTTATGTAAGTGCTGTCACTTTGGCAACAATGTGGAGAACTAAAGAGAATGATGGGTGAGAATAAAAACAGATATTCTTTCAAGAATATTTTTACCTCATTCCAGCTTCAGTATTTGGCCCACTCCCCCATCATAGTGGAAATATTGTATCCTAACCTTTGTTAACAAGAGAACATAAGTGATGGATACATAACCACCATGAGTGCTTGATCCACCATAGGACAGTGGGCAGACTTTCATGTGCCATATCAAGCGATTACAATAAAACTAGTCAGGAAAGGAAGGGAAAACACATTATCTACACTGCAAGTGGTTTAGGGTGCCTGTGAAGAAAAACACTTTGGCAACACTCTTTGTCTAGGAAGGATTCACTTTCTAAGTTATTTGGCAGGTACCATGAGTGATTCTATGACCTGTGCTTTCTATTCAAGTGGTATATAAGTAAGGGAAGCACAAGACACTATCTGCATGGGGCCTGAATAGAGAGAACCTATATTAATACTATTCAAAATTCCCAGAACGTGAGCCACTTATTTTTTGCAATATGCTTTCAGTGCAAAACAAGTAAATATGAAGTGTCCACTGTTTTTTCCCAAGCAGAGAACTCAATTATTTGTCATAATGAGTGCCTAGTCCCTCAGCCCCTGTGGTTACAGTCATACACGCCTGCAAAACCTATATGGCCCTGCCTGAACCTTTGTACCAGCTATGGTCCCAGCTTTCAACAAGAGGCACACTGGAGTAAATGGAGTAAGCTGCCTGCCACCAGAGATGACCAGATGTAATGGCCATGACAATGCATCTCTCAGACAGATCTCCCACTCTGAGGACTGCAGTCGATTGATGGTCTCAGCTACTGTGCTCTGGAGTCCATGACCAAATTCACTGAGGCCAGCCAATGACTGAGTTCAGTAGGGGTACCAAGGCATGGAGGTGGGGCTGCTCTGAAGGGTCACCATGGCTTAAGGATGCCCCATCAGGGGCGTCTGGGTGGTTCAGTCGTTAAGCATCTGCCTTTGGCTCAGGGTGTGATCCCGGTATTCTGGGATCAAGCCCCACATTGGGCTTCTCTGCTGGGAGCCTGCTTCTTCCTTTGCCACTCCCCCTGCTTGTGTTCCCTCTCTTGCTGGCTGTCTCTCTGTCAAATAAATAAATAAAATATTTTTTAAAAAAAAGGATGCCCCATCAGCCTTGCTAAACGTTTTTTAGAATTGTGCCATAACATAAACCTTTTCCTACCTGCATTCCCCCTACCCCCTCCCTCTACAGGGGCTGCAGCTGCACCAAGATCTGACAGCTGTCTCAGCATCCAAAAGCTCTCTCCCCATTTTCCCTCAAAAACGATTTCAAAAGAGAAATCTTTCACATAACTAATTTCTTCCCAGTGTCCGCTTCTCAGAGGACCCAAATTAACACACTTGACAAAAGGCTCTAGTCCTGTTTCTCCTCACCCCAAGTCTCGAGAGGCAGCAACATCCTGACACAATGTGAAGACCACGTGCAGCTGCACAGTGCACTCAGTTAACAAACACGTAGGCCCATTTGTGCACCCCCACTGCAGTAGCAGCGGCTGGAAGATCCTTAATGTCTAAAGCCAGACACCCACCCATAGAGTCTGACAATGCTTCTAACAGCCAAATGTCCACTCAGCGCTTTAGCCATATGTGGAAACGAATATGGAGCATTGAATTAATGCACTCCAGCACAATATTGTTTGAAAGTAGGTGACAGATAAAGTAGGACTTCTAATAGGAAAAAAAAAATGCTATTGAAAAAAGTTGTTTGTAAACCCCCACGAAGGTATAGGATAAAGAAAGCACCAACCACCTGCACACAGAAGGAAAGAAGAGACTGGCTGCCACAGTTTATGGACACAAACAACCATTCTCATCGGTAAGCCACGAGTGCCAGCCTTACCTTCCCAGGAGAAAAAGAGGCAGCTTGTCCCAGCAAAGCAATACTATGCACAGGCCTGGTTCTAGGTTATAATCTCACAAGCATGACACTTCCCTGAGCTTTGCCCCCTAGCTAGCTGGTGGCATGATCTTCTCCAAGCAAAAACTTTAGTCCATATGCATCCCCTGCCCCTACATGTTTGGGCATTTGGGCAACTAGGACAGCAGTAGTATAGATGTGCTCTCTAGTGCCCTAATAGCATACAAGCCCCAGGAGGGAGCTTTGACAATATGCTTCATTCCTAAAACACTCATAGTCCTACAAGTTCCGTCTCAAGTTCCACCTGTGGGGGTCCATGCTCTGATGCAGCCTGTGCTCAATGAATTCCCTCGTCTCTGAGTTCTTACAGCACTTACAGTTTAAACCACACCCTTTATGGCCCAATTTTATAAAGGCTTACATTGTTCAACCTTGCTTTGCAGACCTTAGCTTTGTCTCCAACGCTAGACAATGAGACTGTTTAGGACAGAGACCCTGTGCTATTCTTCATCTCTTTGTCCTTCAGAAAAGCCACACTTTAGGAAGAATTGTAACCCAACTTTCTCTAAGTCCACAAACTCCCTTGGAGTCAAGAAGAAAAGGATCTTCCAAGTTCATGTAGTTGCTCAGTGACCAACATTTTAAAATGTCACATGTAAGGAATGCTGTGATGTTCCAGTCCTTGCAGAACTTTGCAGTATGTCGCCCATAGCAGATGCCTGACAGGCAACTGACACGATGTTGTCAGCAGTAGAAGAAAGGAGGAAGAAGGAAGGAAGGAAGAGCCTCATGGGTACTCAAAATGAAAAACATTTAGGAATATGAGCCCTATATTTCTGGACTGGTTTCACTTCATTTCCCACATTTAAAATGTAAGAAAACTTCCCTCTCTCCCTCCCTCATTCTGCTTTCATGCCACAGACGCACAAGGCATTGCTCTGAGACTTGGGAGAATTATAAAAATGAATAAAATACAGCCCTAATGCTAAAAGATTAAAATATTTTAATTCTGCCAGGCCTGACCTCTTTCCCAATCTGTGATACTGATTTCCATTAAGAATAAGGTACGAGTATTTCCTAAGTTCTTCTATTAAGCCTGCATTTCATAACCAATCCCCCAGCATCTTATTGACAGTCATTCTACATGACGATGAAGCGTTTTCCTAAAGGGGCCTTTCTTAGAGGAATATGGATGGGGATTTATTTTATATATAATGATTATATTTATATATAATGAAACAGATCACAGAATGGTTTTGAAAACACAAAATCTCTCTGGCTATGTTTAGTCCTATGACTGTGTTCATACACTATCACACACACTGCCACACTGCGTGGCACAGCCCAGCAGCCTCCCTTTAGATTCTTTTTCTGTAGGAGTGGTACTCCCCTGGAGTCACACAATGCAACAAGCCCATCTATACATATGTATCTAATCAGACTAGTCCATGGGTATATATTTAAATGCTACACGGTATTAAAGAGAATATAGAAGCCTAAGGCAAATGGACATAGTTAATATGTGAAGACTGAAGAAGAACTGAGTTTTGTAGTTCTTTCATTCTATAGGCATGGAGTGGCTACCAAGAATAATCTAGATAAATGAACCATTGCCCCTTACTAAAACAAGAAGATAAATCCTTAAACTATATATTATATATCAGCTTGATTAGTGTATCAGACACTGTTGATTGCCAACCCGGCATCCGTTCCCCGCCCCCTTTTTCCCAACAAAGCCGTGATTTGTTCAGCTATCCACCTCTCCTCATACAGCTATGTACTGATAGTAAGCGGACTTCTCCCTCAGCTCCAAAGGTATTCCCATTCACCTTGCTGGTAATTGGTACTAGAATGGCATGTGCCTCTATTCTGGTCAATAAAAAGTGAAGGGAAGCTGGCTAGGAGGCTTCTTAGAAAAGCTTTGATATCCTAAGAGAGAGAGAGAGAGAGAGGATCGATGAGCTCTCTTCTTCCTCAGGATATTACTGGGCCTGGTTAGGATACCAGGAACTTCCATACTCACCTTAGTCCTGATGTTAAAGTCAGCACTGGGAATAGCATAGGGAAGAAAAGGAAAAAACCTGGCTCCTTGATGACAATAACGGGCTGCTGAATCAACCAGCCCTGAAGACTATGCTTCTCTGGATTTCTATTTATAGGAGATAACAAATGTCTTTATTGCTTAAGTCTGTTTCAGTCAAGGTTTCTGTTATTAGCAACTGAATGCACCCTAATAGATACAAACTATTTTTTTAAACAAGTAAATGTATAAAGTCCTGAGGAACCCTAAAGGAAAGACCGACTAAAACTCCACCACCCAGTGTTAGGGAAGACCTCACACATAGGGTTCTTAAGGATGTGTAGAAATTCTCCAGGTAGAATAGAGGTATTCAGAAAGAAGTATTCAGAAATCAATGAGCATGGTGCTATTCAGACACATCAAGCAGTTTGGGATGGCTGACTAGGGCAGCTGAGATCAAGGGCCCCAGCACAGCTGAGAAACAGAAAGGGTGTTCAAGAGGGAGAGATAGTTGGCAAGAAGGTCTTTTTTTTTTTTTTTAAAGATTTTATTTATTTATTTGACAGAGAGAGAGACAGCCAGTGAGAGAGGGAACACAAGCAGGGGGAGTGGCAGAGGAAGAAGCAGGCTTCCAGTGGAGCATGGAGCCCGATGCGGGGCTCGATTCCAGGGACCTGGGATCACGCCCTGAGCCAAAGGCAGACACTTAACGACTGAGCCACCCAGGCGCCCCTGGCAAGAAGGTCTTGAGAAAGAATGGTGGGAGCTTCTTGATGGGAGAAAGACTTTCTGTGTTTTTCAGCTAAGGAAACAGCATTGGGAGACAATTATCTGAAGGGAGAAATGAAGGCTGAGGACATGGAGAGGAAGTTAACATCAGAATTTGTCTATATTTAGGTGAGGAAGAATTTAGCAAAGGAATTTGAGTATAGGAATTTTAAGATGACAGTAATAAAATTAAACCAAGGAAGAGCATTGTTTACCATTATTAGGACTTTTTACAGTGGAAGACTCTTTAAAGCAGGGAATCTAAGATAGTATTTCAGTCACCCAGATTCAAAAAATATGAACTGGCAATTCAAAAATGTGGAAATAATGAAGGAACGGGTGTGACAAGTATTGTAAGGAAGCCCAATCAGTGGACACCAATTAACTGTCTGCAAGTTAGTATTCACAAATATTAGGCTTTAAGTGTCATCTCCACAATTTTTCCCTTTTCACTTTTTAGTTATCTACCTCCCGCATCGTATCAAAGTCTTTATCAGAAGTGATTTAGAGAGAAGATATGGGTTTGAATTTCAAATGCTAAATTCATTTCCTAATGTTTTCCTGTTAGCACTTTAGTTTTACCCTGAGATTAATCACAGACAGAATTGAAAGTAAAAATATACAATGCTCTCTGATTATTTAGGGATTTCATTCCTTCTCTGCCCTCCCACCAATCTTCTAAATTCAAAGGACTAAAGGAAAGTGTGGGTGTTGCTAAAAGGGACACAATTTATTGCTTTGTGCTGGCTCATTGCTTTGGTGAAGAAAAAAATCCTATAAGGGTTTCAGAATAGGTCTGTGGCACCTGCCAGTAAGAGTATCCCGTGATGTTCCAAGGTGGAAAGGGGTCCATGAACCTGTCCCCACCTTAGAATGCCTCATTCAAAGTTCTATCTTCTCACATGTTAGAGTCACATGGGAAATGACAGAAAGACTTGACCATCAGATCTTCTACCATGGTAGGGTGTCCAATGTTTTTCTCCATCCTTGTTGTATACTAAACAACACACATACGCACACAACACACACACACACACAGCACATATTTCACAGCACTCCAGGGTTCCCAACATAGGATTATAGATAACTTTTCTCTAGAAACTATTTCAGCCACCAGCTTGTATATAGCTAATACCCTTCCTTTCAATCATCTTAGGAAGTTTACAGAAGAAATACAGAGATAGAGATATCTAACTAGCCCCATACTGACTAAAACAAAATGACTTCTTATTTTATAACGTTTACACAAAACAATCTATTTTTTTCCTCAAACCAAAGGGGGAAAATATTACAAAATAATATAAGTAGTAAAAGAGCAGAAGGGGGTAGGAAACCCTCTAATAAGTGAAGATTTTCTCCCAACCCTCCTTTCATCTTAGGAGGGTAATGGAGAAAGAGAAAAGACAGAAGAAAGTAAAGGAGACAAAACTAAGAACCACCATGTCCAACTTTATTTTCCTAGTGAAGTAGTTCTCAAACTTCAGTGCATTAGAAATCTCTAGAAGTTTTGTTAAACACAGATGGCTACACTGTGCCCCAAGTTTCCTACTCAGTAGGCCTGGGTTGGGGCCCACATAACTGCATTTCTAAAAAGTTCTCAGGTGATGCCGATGCCCTGAGAAGCACTGTTGTATAAGACAACAAATAGTTCCTACCATTCTGGGTGCCATCACAGGCACAGAACTCTGTCAAAGTCCATGCCACCAGACTCATGCACACAGGTTTCAAACAGCATGGAGAGCCCAAAGTCATAATTAAAGATTCTACCTTCAGTCCTTACCAAAAATTCAATTCAATTAAACTAACATCTGATGAAAGCCTATTTTGCATGATTAGCAAAAATAAGGCATTTACAGTAACTTCCCACCCATTCGGACGGCCACAGACATTTAAAACCACAGTGACTGTGGACTTGCAACACTGCTTTCCCTGATGCTGGAGCAGGTGTTTCCAGGGCAGCCTCATCCCTCTCCCTGGGACATTTTAACCTAGCTTCTTGGCACGGACATACATTCACAATGTTGCTCCCACTGTATTTCCCATGCTGGGCTTTTTGCTCTGATAGGATAATATTTCTGAGGCCTTAAGGTAAAAGGAAAAGTTTACTACTTGCCTCCTTTCCTCAACTTTTCCTCACCCCCGACTACACATCAGCAGCAGACATTGGTGAGAGGACAAAATTTGAGAGCTCTAGCTTTCAAAATGGTCTTCTTGCCAATTATTCTGTGAAGCCTTGGCCAAAGTTGTGAATTTTCTGAGTTGCTTTGTCCTTATATGCAAACTGAAGATCATTGTATTTTGCATGGATGTGGTAAGGATTAGCAATAATATTTATAGTTAGGTATCTCAGTCTCTTCCTTCTATAAACTTCCTAAAATACCATCACCAGGCATAGAGTAGACATTCATTAAGTAATAACAACTCTCCTAGGGTTAGGTGTGTGAAAGGACATGGGTTTTATGGTCCTGGGCTTGAAGCTCAGCCCTGTTACCAGCAAGTCATTTCATGTCTCTGAGGGTCGGTTTCCTCTTTTGTAACATGAAAATGATACTACTTCCTCCCCAACACACACACACGCACACACAAACACACCCAGGTTTTTGATACCCAGTGGTCACATGGAGCCAAACTACCAAGGTTTGAGCCTCAGCTGTGGCATTTTGTAGATATGTGACCTTAGGGAGGTTACTTGACTTTTGGTGCCTCAGTTTCCCCATCTAAAAAAGGTTGTTGTGAAGATTAAATGAGTGAACATACATAAAGCCCTTATGACAAAATAATTCACATTGTAAATGCTATTTGTGTTAGCTATTTTTATTATTATATTTTGATGTAATAGATGTTTCACAAATGTTAGTTCTTTATATCTCTACTTCGTAACTATAAAATCTTAATCCAACTTAGACTATATATGTCTACATAAACAGTTTGAATCATAGATTCATTTTCTTGATGTGTGCACTTCTTACTTAGCCTTTAATACCCTGAGAGAGGATCTTCTGAGGTTACCACAATAGTTTGCACTCAGGGCTTCCTCTGCAGCTCCTTAGAGATTCAGAAGCTCAACAGAATGTTTAGGAGCTTATTTTCTTAAAATCAACTTTGGAAGACCTATAGACAGAAATACGCCTTGATTTTTTTTTTACTTTTTCAACATTTATTTGGCTAACACTTTACAGCACGGAAAATCTTGCCCTGATCTCCTTAAAATCAACCCTTTTACACTAAAGGGAGGTCAAGATCCATTCACTGGGCTCTTAACCCTAATTACCTTTCCTGTAGGTCCCTTCAAATTAAACCAGAAGCACTCTAATTTTCACATGACATGCATCCATAAACCCCTGAATCCTCAACCTGCCCTCTCTGTTCTGATGGTGTAACTTGCTCTCCTTACCTTTCTGACAGGACTTCAATAAGATTTACTAAGCACTCATTACAAAATCAGAGCAGAACTGGAAGCACTAAGAGTGGTGAAATAACACTAACTAAAATCCTGTCTGGGATGGTTCTGGGAAGAAAGTTACTGGTTTGGGTTGGAGAGGCTGAGCCATGCCTGATGGCTGAAGTTAGTGTTGGCCTAAATTTTGAAGGACTTTTGCAGCTGGAAGGGTGCTTTCATTTCTTCCTCATTTCACAGATGAGACAAGTAAGGCCAGAGATTAAGTCACTTGTCCAAAGTAATGCATCTAGCTACTGATAAAAAAAAGAAAGTCATCAGGATTAAAACTCCAAATCCCCAAAAGAGCATCCCATGCTTTGTCTGTAACGCAGACTACGTTTGAGTACATACAAAGCCTCAGCAGGGCCTTCCAGGCAGGGGAGGAGTGCAAAGTGGTAATAAACATCTTTTACAGGCCTGGCAGCCAAGAAGGCAGTGCTGGACTGGAGTAGAGCACCGCAGAGCAGTGGGGTGGAGACACATCATGTGCAGCAGCACAGTTTCAGCCTGAGGAATCTCCAAGGAGTGCTAGGAGGAAATTAATGCCCTGGGATTTTTCAAGAAAGACAGCTTTCAAAACCTTAGTGACTCATCATGTAACTATATTATCTATAAATTTCAAAAAAAACATGCTATTGAGTGAATCATTTGACCCTATTATATTGCTAAGTGTACTGTTAGAAGATCAGACCTAGTTTACATAGTTTAATATGACACAGTTTAATGAATTCAAAATCTAAATTTTGTGGTGTGGAATTTTCCTTCTGTCCACTAAACAGTGAGCCAATTTCCACATGAGTTCAGAGAGTGTCCCTTAGATTGTAAGGCCATAAAATCAAAGATAGAATTCAAAGAGGTTTAAATTGTTCTGTCCCTAAGCTTAGATCCCAACCCTCAAATGTCTAGCATTATGAATGTCCTCTAAAGTATGAGAGCCCCCAGTGATGTGTAATAAAATTCTTAATGCTATCGAGGAACAAGGAGTAATTTTTCTTTTATGAACAATGAACATGAGATACAGGGCTCTCAGTGAGCAGCACTAAGTGCACCAGCTGCTGTCAATCAATATTTTGACCATTAATAGTCATTTAAGCTATTAGTCCAATTTAAAGGAATATCACCGTTGCTTAGCTATTAAACCAGTTATAGATTCCAAGCCTTGAATTTTGAAATAATGAGAGCCATAGAATGTCATGAGACACAATTACCCATTACTGTTCCTTGTGGAGTAAAAATATTGTTATAATGCTGCCACTGATTTTCAAAAGCATCTTAGGACCCTTCATGTAAAGAAAAAAAAAAGAAGATATTTTTCAATAATAGATTATTTGTAGTTGGAGTATCAGATTTATCTCCAATGAACACAGAATCAAACCAAACACTACACATGATTTTTCTTGGCCTTTACAACCCTCCATTTGACATCTTAATGTTAACAACTTGGAAATTGTTTCTAACAAAACTGTAAGAGAGCAGTTAAATGTTCTATTTGATAACTTTTCCCCTCACTTTTCTTTAACTGCTCCTTTCCTAAGCCCCTGCTCCTTAGAATTTTTAAGTTGGATTCCTCATATACTGATAAAATGCATTAACATCTATTGTGTCTTCTAAAGGATATTAGGACACATTTCAGCAGAATACCAGCAGAAAGGCAGCATGTCTTAGTAGAGATGGAGGTTGAATTCCAACTCAGCAGCTAATTACATGGCCTTTACCTCAATAAGTTTTCGTTTCCTTGACTGTGATATTAAGATGTTGGAATTATCATCTCTAAGACTCCTTCCCAGTTCGTGAATTTCAAATGCATTTTTAGGCACTGGGTACCTCACTCACTTGTCATTTCCTTTCCCCTTCTCATTTAAACGTGTTTATTAGAATGTCCAACCTTGTTCCTCTGTTGTAGTCTCAGACTATTTTATCATTGACAGAAAGTCAGTGATAACATTTCAGGTAAAACATTTAGATCATCCCTGAAGAAGAAATATGATATGTCATTAGTGCCTTCCATATGGAGTATTTTCAGAGACTATTGGTAAGAGCTCTTTTATGAAGAACAGGAACCAACCTTATTAGACATGTGTATAGATGTATAAAAGCACATGGACCTTGCTATGAATGGCTGTTCATTTTTGGGTAAGTTACTTCACTGTTCTGAGATTTAGTTTCTCCCTCTGTAAAATGAGGGAGCTAGAGAAGATAACCTCCAAGATCCCCGTAAATTTCAACAATTATAATTCTATACCAACAAAAAAATTAAACACTAAAATAAAAGTATTTCATTGATTTATATAGTTTAAGATAACTCAAGGATACTCAGAATTCTAGTAAAGGAATAGTCATGCATATATATGCACATTTTCATAATTTTTTAAAGTTTTATTTATTTATTTCAGGGAGAGAGAGAGCACTAGCGGGGGAGAGGCAAAGGGAGAGGGTTGGAGAGGGATGGAGAAAGAAGCAGACTCTGCGCTCAGTGTGGAGCCCAATGCAGGGCAATCTCATGATCCTGAGATCATGACCTGAGCTGAAATCAAGGGTCAGCCGCTTAACCAACTCAACCATGCAAGCACTCCTGTTTTCATAATTTTTATAATCATTTCACTTTGCATTGTTTCAGAATTTCTTTTCAATAACTTACAAATAAAAAGTTCTTGAAAGAACAAAAGTCAGTCAACTTATTCCCGCTCTTATTAACCATAAGCCTTAAGAATAGCAATTTAAAGAAATGCTATCTGACCTATTGAGCAATATGCTAATATTTTATGACTTCAACTGCAACTTAAAAGTATTTCATTAAGTTTTGAGAATTAAAGGTAATCTGGGATTTTTTTCAGGCTCAAAAGTAAAAGTTGCATTTATGTATTGTGAGTACAGAAAATGGTTGAATTTTAATAAATCACCAAAATTTAATCAAAAGTTTTACAAAACAGTATCTCCATGATAGATAAACTGAAATTGGCAAAATGAATCATAGTTTAATCAAACGCAGTGCTGTGAAGAAATCTTTTCCTATTAGAAGAAGGTTTATTATTTTAAAATCTGCGTTGTTTTGCAAAACCATATATAGCCCTTTAATTTAATGCCAAGAATTACATTGTTTCTGGCTTCTCAGATTACATCCCATATCCTCATTGATTATTTATTAGCCAAGTCTAGAGAAAGAAAGATCGTGGTTCACTGTTGATGGAGAAGGGCAAATGACTGCTGCCTAGGGCCTTCTTTACATCTGACAGAATCACTTCCTTTCTCTTTGACTTTCTCTTCAACCTGATTGTGTTTTCCCCTCAAAAGAGAGTTTTTTTTTTGTGTGCTTTAAGACCCTCAATACAAAGGAATTTAACTCTGTGCTCTGAAGGGATCGGCACATCAGTCTCCTGAAAGAAATTATACTGCTTAGCCTAAAACTTTTAGTTCCTAGCTTAAGTATCTCGCATCAGGACATCACATGGTTAGCATATAAAATGTTCATTGATCCTGTTCCCTGAAACTCAGGGATATAAATGTGCTTCAAGACTTCCAAAATGAGGGAAACAAAATATAAAAGTACATTTTCTGCAATGAATTATAGCAATGCCCCACCTATTTTCATTATATTCAAAATTCCTATCCATTACCAGGCTGAGATCAGAACGGTAATGTGAAAGTGAGTAAGTTTTTAAAACTACTAGTGTCTTGCATTTTACTTTCAAAGATGAGAGTACAGTATGGATAACCTCTGTCACATTTTTTTTCAACTTTCTGAAAGGCATGACATGGTAAATTGCACAGAAAGAGTACTATTTTGGGAGTTTAAAATGTTAAACGCTTTTCCACATCTTGCCCCTTCTCACCCCCAAAAAGGTACATAACAAATAACATTAAAACAACAAGAATTATAAATTAAAAAGTCTGAAATAAGCCTAAGAAATGAAAAGTATTGCATAAAGAAACTCTTATAAGAAAATAAAACATTGCCCATATAATTAACATGGATTTGGATACAATTATTCCAATAGGAGGGGTGGTGTGTGTTTCTGAACATTTCCTTCTTGAAGCTAGTTGACAAAAGAGGATTTACTCCATACATTTTTAAATGATGTTATTTCTAGAACTTTATAATGCTTATCAGTTCCTCCTGTGAAAGATGGGCTGCTCTTGTGACTGCGGAGCCATGACTTCCCAATATCTGTCATTACAAAAACAGTTTGCACGGTTTGACTCCCCACATGACAATGGATCCGCATCTATCAACAGACTTGCATTATGTGTGCCGTGTGAGAACAAGACTGTGACATTTACTCTTGTGACAGGGCAAATTTCGGCAGCTCATCTGGAAAGAGATGAGCATTCATTACGCTGCAGCACCTTTCATCAAGCTAATGACATTTCAATCAGCACATTTTCTCCAGTTTCAATACTTGCCATCTGAGCACAAGTCTCTAATTACACCCGAGCAACAAGTTTCACATCAATCCTACAATTTCTGCACTCACCATACACCATTGCTCCTCCGGTTTCATGCAAGAAGCGAAATCGATGATTTTTAAATAACCAGATTGTCAAAATGGTAAGGATGAGCAAAAAATTAAAGACAAGCAGCTCCACCGCTCCCTGATGTTGAAACTGATACTCATCCTTCTCTAACATAAAACTTTGCTGTCTCTCCATCCTCCGGTCTTCTTGGGATTCCTTAGATAAAAACCTGGATAAGGACTATTTTATCAAGATTTGCCTAAGACAGTCTGGCTGTCTTAAGATTTCAGAATAAACACTGCCACTTAAAGTTGCTACTTCAGGAGCGGTCTGCCTTGGCTTAGTATTCAGATGGCTTCTAGTTACAACTTCCTGTTTCTCTCTTAAAGCAGCCCTGTCTCTTTTCAAACTCCAGAGTGTAGTTTCATCATGGACTCTTACTGTCTTTAAATGATTCATTCCACAAAATTATCTTTCATGTTGGACAGACCTGCAAGCAATCATTCTTGCATCATGATCCTTATTCTGATTCTTATCCTGAATCATGATTCTTATTGTCTCAAATAAGCTCCTGAAGCTGCATAACTGGTGAATTGTAGATTAAGAATAAAACAGATCACCTTTCATCAGTAACGTTTTCTAAGTTCAAAAAGCTAGTTCCCGAATCATAACCTCACTCACATGCTAGATTTCTCCTCTCCAGCCAAAGTCTACCAATGTGATAGGGACTGATTGATAGCTCTGATTTGACCTAAAATGGTTTCACAGGAATTTTCTTTTAAGTTGAGAAGCAAGAAAGAATTTAGTATATGATTCTCTCTCTCTCTCTTTCTCTCTCTCTCTCTTTCTCTCTCTCTGGCTTTATATAACTGGTAGTCGCAAGCACAGTGTTTAAACTCCGAATCAATTGTTTCCCTTTTAACAAGAATAAATGAAAGCAAAAGACAAAAAGAAAATCCTGTTCCCATTTCTACAGCTCTGCTGTTTGGATATATTGAGTCAAAAAGAAAAGGCGCTAAACACATATCTCTGAAGTAAGAAAGTATACGGCCATCCTCAGTAATACCACATACATGGATTTCTCTTTATATGGTTTCTGGCCCAGACATTCAGAACCTACAGAAATCTGCCACAGATCACAAACCTCCTCTGTCCTGTGGCAAAACAATGTGGTTAGGTCACTGCGGAATAGTCTGCCATCAGCTACGAAGGCTCCAGAAATCACAAGGGTCAGACCGTAACAGTGATGATTCTTCGGATCAACTTCCATTTGGCAGGCTGGTTCTGCTTGAATTTACATTTTTATGCTGTTTGAAAACATTCAGGACAATACTACCATGGGCTCTGCTGCTTTTTTAGCAACTGCTATGATTTGTTTGCCTTTTTGGTTCTACAGTGCAATTAGACACATTTAAGGGTTAAGTGAGTTTTTTCTTCATTTCATGGTATTACTGTAACTCAGAGGAGTATAAATCATTTAGTATCCCCGTACTTGACAGAATTGGTATTCAATTTATACAGTGTAAATGATTCCTGGAATAGGGGGAGTCCAAATATACCCTCAAAAGTTCTCGTCACCTAAAGCTAAAGGTCACACATGTAATATACTGGGAACTAACTAGCTCCTCAGTAACAGTTTCACCCACAGGAAAGCCTATCAACCACTTAACTGTAAAACTGCTGTTTCAGCTTCTTTGCCTTCTGCAACTTTTGAAGCTGATTTCCTCTCTGCGTTTAACTCAGCGGGGGGTATTTATGTGGACTGCAGATGTTCTTTTAACACACTACCCTTTTGGCAGGCATATCTGGGATGACTAATATTCGAACTGTTTTGAAATCTATCAGGTAATGCTTGCAAGAATTACATGAAGCTTTGTTAGCAGGTTCTACCTTTACAATTTTGCAACGCCACGCGTTTAGTGTTGAGTTGCTAGATTTACAAGATAACCCAAATTCAAAGCCTGACAATTCCCTATCTTTTATTTTGTTTCGATAATCATTTAATTACTTTGGTTACCTTTTAATAATGGTAATTTTTCCATCTGGGTAGAATAAACTTTCTTTCATTGTCTTATTAGGACATCCAATTGCACTCTCTTCTGCAGTAAAACAATTCAATGAGAGGATTAAAGTTCCTTGGAATGTTTTGATTGGCTAATGCATTGTTTTTAAAAGTCCTAAACTGGATGTCAACATATTCAAATAACTATATTTCACATTCAAAATTATACACATGGCTTCTCTAGAAAAAAACTGGTAAGATCTGGCACACTTTGGGCTCTCCTTCCCATGTGGCCACAATCTATTAGTGCCTGTTTGCCCCAAGTCCCATTCATACCATTTCACTCATTCATGTTTCCTGTATAGTCCCTGCAGTCATTTGAATATGTGGCCCCTAGTTTACTCTAGAATTGGAATATATTCACGGTTCCATTGTCCAATCCAGATGTTGCTTACCATTATGATGGAAAGCTGAGATGAAAAGGGGACTCAGAAAACTTCTCCAATTTTTTAAATCAGAAAAATACTTCAGTTTTTCCTCTTTTGTGTTTTTTTCCCTCAGAACATCATTTTATTTTCTGCTGCACCAATAAAAGTAAAAAAGAAAAGAAAGAAAGAAAGAAAGAAAGAAAGAAAGAAAGAAAGAAAGAAAGACATATTAATGTGGCATCTACTATGGACCAGGAAATATTCTAGGAAATTTAATTTACTATAATTTAATATTCATAAAAACCCTCCTACAACAGAGAAATTTAAGGCCCGAATAGAGTTGGTAAGATATCCAAGGTTGCACAACTAGTAGAAGTTAAATTTATGTCTGGGATTTAATGGCCTTGAGATGGCATCTCAGCCAGGGTGATTAACTCATGCTGGCTTCTCAGGGACTTTCCTGGTTTTAGCAATCAAAGTCCTGTATCCCAAGAAACTCCTTACTCGCAGGCAAACCAGTCATCCTAACAGCCAGTGTTTCCCAAATGTGAAAATCCTGTACTGTCAATAATAACTATTCTTTCTGACATTCCTGAGGGAGAATTCACACAAACAAGAATATAAATTTAAAATTAAGGCACTGTTTTGTTGGCTGGTGACAATAACCCTTAGAGCCAGGTTCTCTGATGTGGTCGGAATGGAACCCAAAACTTGGGCATAAGGCCCAAAGAAACATTCTTGATTGTTCCTTAATCCCAATCTTAGCACCTGCTGGACAGTGAGTCAAAAGTTCTTGCTGCAAGATGCAACATGAAGGTAAGAGGAAGTAAAGAGAAAAACAAGATGGCCCAGCCCATTGCGGTGAGTATGCCCTGCCTTAGCTTGCCCATTCGGCACCATGGAAGGAAAGACTTGAAGAGAAGAGCCTCACAGTCCAGGTAACCTTGTGTAGCATAGTTGTCCCACCCACTAGTGAATGTGACCAGTTAGAACCCATAGACTGCGTTTCAGAATCTAAGCAATCATTTGAGAGTTCCTTATTGTTAGAAAGGACAGTGGAGACTGTGGGCTCAGAGGATCAAGAGGGAGATTTTCCTAGGTTGAGGAGAGATGCTGAGAGTTCCTCTTCCTCACTTACTGGAGTCCCACCCTGCCAAGTTCTCTCTCAACTATTGAGTTTAACAGGAAATACTTAAGTCAACCCATTGCTTCATTCACTTGGCCAATATTTATCCTTCTCTGAGACCAGTGAGATGGGGTTGTATATTTTGCTCCCAAAACTTCTGAAATGGGTCAGGGCAGGACTGTAATTAAGTTTACTTAAAGGCCATACAATGTCATGAATAAAAATTCACCCCCTATTCTATTGTCAAACTCATCATAAATCCATCTGTTAAAATAATTAAATAAGGAGACCATTAGGACAGGATGGCTATAATGCACTAGTAGCCTATGCAAGCAAACCAAATCTAAGCCAGAGTCAATGCACTAAATCCAAGAAAGTGAAACTTAAGATCAATAAATTACAAACAGCCACCTAGACTTCCCCAAATAAGGCAATCACTTAAGTTATAGCCAATCAAACAAATTCCTGGGTTCACTTCCACATGTTCTGTATAAAAACTTCTTTCTTAGTTCCTATTGGTGGAGTGCTCCTACTAAACACTTTCAGTTTAGTGCTGCCCCAGTTTGAATGGATGTATAAAGAAACTCTTGAAAATTTAAATGTGCCTCAGTTTATCTTTTAACACATCTAAGCTTCTCCTACCCCCCAGAAAGTCACATTAGCACAAAAAAATACCCCTAATTTGAACAACATTTACCTTTCCCATACTAGATGCCGCAGAGAAATGAGAATTCGAAAATTTCACAGGTATGTTAAATTCCATAAAAAGCACTTAGACAATATTAACTCTTCCAAGAATGTATTACCCAATACCTGGTTTTTCTTTTGCACCCTGCAGAGTCCTGGGTCTCTGGAATGCAGGGCCATAAACCAAGGACATAAACCTTAAGTCCATGTTCTTTCTACTGCCCTTCATTATGGTGGCAAAGTGAAATAAAAGTTATTGCAAACTAGTAAATTGAGAGAATTTGTATAATTTTATTTAAACAACGTATGTACAGAAACATGTGTGGCATGAATGAGGATCTCCTCCTTCTTCTACCCTATGGGGTATGTTCCTTCAGTGCTCTGAAGTGGGAAAACTGGGATATAGACCTCACTATTTTCCCAGGTGAGCACTTATTTCTGGATTGTTGATCCTTGATGCCCAGGAGTGCATAAGAAGGTCCCCCATCTAGGGATAAGCAGAGAGAAGGGGAATCCCCTTCCACTTGCATTGTTTGCCAATTACTGACTTTGCCCCTGCAAATATATACCAGATGCCACTTTTTATTTAAGCATTTATTCACCGAAGAGTCCCAAAGCTGTATGGAGTGGGAGGAAAGCAAACCTGGCATTGTACTTGTAACCTAAGCTGTGTCAGCCCTATGACATCAAAGTGTAATGGTTTCACAGCTAAAATCTCAGGAGTAAGGAGGGTCCCAGATGGATAGCCCTTAGTTCCTAATTCAGTCTCTTCTTTCCCTTTTGTCCCCAGCTTTCTCTTGGCAGCACATCACCCCTTTTTATTTATAGAGAAAACCTCTTCAAGAAATAATAAATGTTACATGTCAATTGTACCTTAATTTTAAAAGGTAAAAAAAAAAAGAAATAACAAGCTTCAGTCCTCTGGTCCCCTCTACTGTCTGGCACATATTGGAAGAGTCAGGCATGAGAAACTCATCAGCTTTTTCACTCATTGACTTTTGATTTTGTTCAATCTCTGTCAACTTTTCACAAGGTAAGGTAAGTACAAGCTGGCCACAGTGGCTTGCCCCAACCTAGGAAGGAAGCTTCAGAGGTAAAGGGAAGTACAAGCTCTGGAGCCAAAGATAGGGAGCACAAAATGGAAAACTGCCACTCCAAGCTGCAGCTTATTTTAATGAAAATCTCCTGCAATCAAAGACCTGAGAAATGTATTTCTTCGATTTCCTATTAAGTGCCCACATGACAAATTAACATTCCTATTCTATGTCTTAAAATCTAATAAGTCTGACCTCATTAGTTAAAATACGCTTTGCCCTATCACTTCCCGTTAAGTTATAAAATTTTTGTATGAACAACAAAGAAAGGCGCCAGGCCCTTTATCTCCCCCTAATTTCTACACTTTTTTCCTAGAGAGAGAAAGGGACACAGAAGGAGAAAAAGCAGAGTTCTCAACAAGGTGGAATTGAATAATCCTGAAAACATTTTTCTGAAATGAAGAATGTAAATGGCAAGCAAATTTTGACAGAAATGTTTCTAGTGTCTCTTAAATCTATTCACAATCCAGCCTTTGAGGCAGACTTTGCTGGATGATGCCTCAATGTGGTTTCCTCAAAAGCAGAGCCTAAGACAAGGACTCGGGTGCAGATGGTTTATTTAGATGATCCCAGGAATCACAGGTGAGGAAGTTTGCATAAAGCCTAGGAAATACCGTTATTCAGAAATAAAATTTTAAGCCTCATGGTAGCCTAATCCACTCTCCATTTCATCCATATCTTTACAGGTCTGTGTACTTTGAAAATTTAATAATTTATAGGTATGCTGAAAACATTCCTTAAGCAGCACCTAAGATTAATTTTATTTATGCTTAAGGCAACTAAATTACATAATTAATTCCATGATAAACAACATGGGTCTCTTAGATAAGAAAGGAAATCATGCCCTATGGTTAGCAGAGTTAAAGTCCCATATCACCTGCGGAGAGGAAATTCAATTTGCTTTGAAATGTTATTTTTTGATGGTTATGTCATATCTAAAGTTTAAGTTTTAAATTAAAAGTTTAAAGCTATCCTGGGATTCTTTGAAGACTATGTAACTTGCTGTTTGCACATACAAACATACATTACACACAACCCCAAGGTCTCACTCCAAATAAAGTTTAAACAACAATAGGTGGTTACATATTCATTTTAATCCAGCCTCACAAGTTTTAAGGGATGTCATAGGACAATGTGATTTTAGCTCTGAAAAAAAGTCCTGTATTACTATGGGAAAAGAACAACAAATTCACAAAGCAAGAGAGAGTTTTTCAATGGCATTTTTGTTGTTGTTTTTATTACATTAGATATTAGATCCAAGAATGTTTCCTGCCCCTTCTACCATGTGAGGACACAGCTAGAATATAACTGTCTATGAACCAGGTAGTGGATTCTCACAAGATACCAAATCTGCTAGCACCTTAATTTTGGGCTCCCCAGCCTCCAGAACTATGAGAAATAAATGTTGTATAAGCCACTCAGATTATGGTATTTTTGTTATAACACCCAGACAGATTAAGACACGAGGTGGGGGAAAGAATTGTTACTTGAAATATTATTAGGACCTATAAATCTCAACTAAAGTTGTAACAGAGAACAATGTATTATAGCAGCTATCAGAAAGGCTCTTCAAGGTTCTCAGATTCCTTAACAAAATTTCTGAAAAGATAGACAGTTATGAATATTTATTCACTCTTAGTATTCCCTCTACAAAAATAGTTTTCTCCAGCACATTTGGGCTCCACAGTTGAGGGAATATAAACAATATACAGTTTATAAATGTTAAATGAAGCATCTTTTTTTTAAACAAAAATGTCTTCCTATTTCTACTTTGAACACTGTTAATGCGCTATAATCTTGAGAAATGTTAAATTTAGAAAAAGCAGGATCAACTGGTTGTCAGCAATTTAAGACTGAAAGTGTTGAATTCCACCAAAACTTTGTCTTATAACTAGATTTATATCCATGTGAAAAATGTAATTGTTCTATTAGGATTCAGCAGCTTAATCTCAGTTCTTCTCCTCCATCACCTTAACAAAAGGAGAATACACAAAAAACAAATAACTGAGCAAGAATATAGTCACACCCAAAGCATCAGGCTTTTGGTGAACTGCGTCTGAGAATCTGGCTTAGACCAGAGGCCTCCCACTCGCCCGAAATCTACAACAAAAGTGAGAAGAGCACATTCACAGACATAGATCCCTAGAGGTAAGACCTGATCTGCCGGGCGGACTCCACATCCACGCACCTAGCTGTTTTAAGAAGGGACGTCTCCTAGAAAGACACAGCAGGAAAAAGAAGAAAAGGATGTTAGGGCTCTACCTACCCTTCAACTTTCAGGTCTCACTTGGATTGCAATGACCAAAGAAAAAGAGAAAAGGTTCAACCTTCTCTGCTCCTGAGCCTGGGGAAATTCACTCCAGTAAAGTATGACCCAACTGATGACGATACCAGGACCACCCACTGAACATTCCTGTTCCAAGGGATCAAGAGAGAGACAGAAGCTCCCTCATGGTACTTCCAAGAGGTCAGATGTATAGTTAGAAATTTCCTCCTGCAGAGACCACTGTGAAAATGTAGGGATAGTAGCAAGAAGATTCCCCACTAACTCTCCCGAGATATTTGTTCTTTAAACCTGTTGGATTTAACTGCCAAGCCTAATAGGCTCTCCGGAGAGGAAACCGGCACTGCGTCTAAGCAGTCCTGCTCCTGTGTTCGAGGATGCTTCTTTTAAATCCTCCTGGGACCAGTGTGTTGAGTGGTCTAACTGTTGCCCCCAAAACCTGTGAGAAGGGAAAAGACCTTACAAATTTGCCTTAACTCCACTTCACACCAAAGGATGAAAAGTCATTTATGAAAAGCTATAAAATAACAAACATCCCAAATTTGAATATTAATTATTTGATTATGAAGTTGTAAGAGAAAGCAATAAAGTTCTAAATCAAATTCCCCTTCCCCTTGTAAGCTAAATTCATTTTTTCCTACTTTCTGATTTTATTGGCTTGGTCTCATTCTGAAGGGGCCAGATTTCCTTCAGCAGCTATGGTACTTCAGGCCATCTTTGAGCACTGAGATGACTATAGCTTCTTCAGCAACTACAAAGTTGAATTAATCCAGCCACAAATTCATTTTGGTGTGCCAAATTGCAGCACCAGACTGACTCTAATAAGTTAAGAAAATATAAGCAAGCAATTCCTGTGCCACTAGAGCATCATCCCAATCAAAACTATCTGT
This sequence comes from Ursus americanus, assembly GCF_024610735.1. Lineage (NCBI taxonomy): Eukaryota > Metazoa > Chordata > Mammalia > Carnivora > Ursidae > Ursus > Ursus americanus. The sequence goes on from NC_142146.1 coordinate 39,575,766, forward strand.
CCCCATTTTTGTAAATAATACAACCCAGGTCTATATTTTTGTTATCATCCACAGAACATTGCTGAGAGTTTTATCATTGGGAAAGGCAGGCATGAACTTACAGATAAAATATTTTTATATCAGGCTGACCAACACAGATGTCAATCTGGGCATGTGGTCCAAAGACCATTACCAGTGAATTTAAACGCACAAGGGAGAAATTGGGCAATTCATTGTCACACTGTGTTTCCTAAACCAATGGGGAAATTCACTTGGATACACTGTCTCACCATAAGAGAGTAACATTTAAAATACTATCTTCTTTTAAAACTATGAAATGTGCAGTGGGGACACCTCTAGTCCAGTCCTCCAGTTTTACCCAAAGCTTTATTGGTCCCCCCTGTATGTTGAAAACCTTTTAATTATTTATTAATGAAATGATAAACATCTGGACCTTTAACATATTCCACCATAAAATCATGTGAGGGAATAGTTAAAACAAAATGGCAACAATTTTATGGTTTGTTGGGGCTGCATCATGGGAATATTGTATTATTCTCTCCACTTTTGTGTGAGCTGAAAATTTCCACAATAAAATTTTTTTCAAATGAATTTATTTCTCTCTGATTGCTGCATTATGCTTTTTTTTTTTTTTTTCATGTGCTCTTCCCTGAAACCTTGCCTTTCCTTGGCTTTTGGACTTTCCAATCCTTGAATACATTTTCCCCACATAATCAGTGGTAGAATTATTCCTTCAGATACATCTTTTCTTACAGCAGTTTGATAATCCCCCAACATTCCATTCCCTTCTGTTCTTCCATGAATCCTACAAGATTAGCAGAGTTTTGCATTTTTTTTCCTTCTGGGTAGCACTGATAGCTAGATTAGAATTCCTGACCTTTTCTTCCTTTAAGACAAGACAATTGTTCTAGGGTCCCCCATATGAAATCAATGAGTTCTGGATCAATGAAATGTGTTCACAGTTCAAACATATCCAGTCAGCTTCTTCATTCTAAGTTGGAAAATTCTATCTGTAAATTACCTTCCATCAGCCTAGCAGCTAACTCTAGCCTGAGAATTATCTCTTTTAAACTACTGGGCTCCTTTTATGGTGACTTATCTTCCCTAAACCCTTGTTAAGAGTCCTAACACTTTGAATATCCTGGACATCTTCCCTCACACCATAGCCATAGGAGTTTTGCCAACTAAAATGATTGTGTCACCTTCAAACTTATCAAACAATGTTTACTGCATTCTCAGCTAATCTTCCAGTCCTTTTATCATATGTTGTCCATTTTTTTCTGAAAGCACCAGTGCAGCATTTCCACAAAATTATATCTATCTATCTATCTATCTATCTATCTATCTATCTATCTATCTATAGATATAGATCTATCTATCTATCTCTATATAGGCATATATAGAGATAGAGAGAGAGAGATACATATATAATATGAAGGAGTTATTATTAATATTTTTAAAGATAATTTGGGGAGTAGTTTTAGGTTTACAAGAAAATTAAGAACAAAATACAGAGATTTCCCTCATCCTCCTTGCTCACACACATGCATAGTCTCCCCATTACCAGCATCACTAATGAGAATGGTACATTTTTTACCAAGAATAAACCTATATTGACACATCATAATCGCCCAAAGTCCATGAGGTTCACTTGTGGTGTTGTACATTCTATGGGGTTGGAAAAATGTATGACATATACCCATCATTATATCACATAGAATATTTTCACTGCCCTGAAAAACCTCTGTGCTCTTCAAATTCATCTTCCCACTCCCTCCACCCAACCCTGGCAACAACTGATCTTTTTATCTTCATAGATTTGTTTTTTCCAGAATGTCATATAGTTGGAATCATACAGTATGTAGCCTTTTCATATTATTTTCTTTCACTTAGTAACATGTATTTAATGTTTTCCATTTCTTTTCATTGTTTGATAGCTCATTCATTTTTAGCACTGAATAATATTTCATGGTCTGGATGTACCATGTTTATTTGTCCATTCACTTACTGAAGAACATCTTAGTTTCTTCCAAATTTAAGCAATTATTAATAAAGCTGCGATAAGTATCCATCCACAGGTTTTTGTGTGGACTTAAGTTTTCAAATCCAATTTCTGGATCACATGATAAGAGTAATTCTAATTTTGTAAAAAATTGCCAACCAGTCTTCCAAAGTACCCATACCATTTTGCATTCCCATCAGCAATGAATGAGAAATCCTGTTGCTCTACATCCTTACCAGCATTTGATGTTGTCAGTGTTCCAGATTTTGGCCATTCTACTAGATGTATAATGGAATCTCATTGTTGTTTTAATTTGCATCTCCCTGATGATATATGATGTCAGCATCTTTTCATATGCTTATTTGCCATTGGTATCTCCTCTTTGATGTGGTGTCTGTTCAAATCTTTAGCTCACTTTTTTTTTTAGTTGGGTTGTTCATTTTTTTTTATTGTTGAATTTAAGACTTCTTTGTATATTTATGTAACAGTTCTTTATCATATGTGTCTTTTGCAAATATTTTCTCTGAGTCTGTGGCTTGTCTTCTCATTATTTTGACATTGTCTTTCACAGGGCAGACTTTAATTTTAATGGAATTGAGAGTATCAATCATTTCTTTCATGGATTGTACCTTAGTGTTGCATCTAAAAAAAGCATCAATATACCCAAGGACACCAGGTCTTCTCCTATGTTATCATCTATGAGTTTAATATTTTTGTGTTTTACACTTAGGTCTCTGATCATTTTGGATTACTTTTTGTTAATGGTGTAAGAGCTTTGCCTAAATTCATTTTCTTTTCTTTTTCTTTTCTTTCTTTCTTCTTTTTTTTTTTTTGTTTTGCATATGGATATCCATTTTTTCCAGCACCATTTTTGAAGAGACTATCTTTGCTCCATTGTATTGCTTTTGCTCCTTTGTCAAAGATCAGTTGATTGTATTTATGGGGATTTATTCCTGGGCTTTCTGTTCTCTACTATTGATTTATTTTTCTATTCTTTCACCAATACCACTCTGTCTTAATACAGTAGCTTTATAAAAAGGCTTGAAGTTGGGTAGTGTCAGTCTTCCAACTTTGTTTTTCTCCATCAATATAGTGTTAGTTATTCTGAGTCTTTCCCTCTCCATATAAATTTTAGAAATAGTTTGTCAGTATCCATTATATAACTTACTGGGATTTTGACTGGGATTATATTCAATCTATAGACCAAGTTGTAAAGAACTAAAATATTGACAATATTGAGTATGCTTACCTATGAACATGGAATGTCTCTTCATTTATTTAGTTCTTCTTTGATCTTATTCATCAGATTTTTGATAGGTTTTCTCATATAGATCTTATACATATTTTGTTAGATTTATACCTGAGTATTTCATTTCTTCAGATGTTAATGTGAGTGATATTGTGCTTTTTATTTCAAATTACACTTGTCCTTTGTTTGTATATAAAAAAGCAATAGATTTTTATATATTAACATTATATCCTGGGACGCCCGGGTGGCTCAGTCGTTAAGCATCTGCCTTCGGCTTAGGTCATGATCCCAGGGTCCTGGGATTGAGCCCTGCATGCTCAGCAGGAAGCCTGTTTCTCCCTCTCCCACTTCCCCTGCTTGTGTTCCCTCTCTCGCTGTGTCTCTCTCTGCCAAATAAATAAAATCTTTTTAAAAAAATTATATCCTGCTACTTTGCTATAATCATTTATTAGGTCCAAGAGTTGTTATTAATACTTTTAGATGTGAAATAATATTGTGGTTAAATTTGATTTTTTAAATCCTCATTTCTTTAAGATAATACAGATGAAATCACATGATGTCTGAAACTAACTTTAAAATAATCCAGAAGGTGCTAGTTGGGGAGGTACAAATAAAACAAGAATGGCCATATGATGACAGTGTTGGAGCTGACAGATGAGCACATGAAGGTTCATCATATTATTCTCTCTTGTGCATGTTAGAAAATTTCTGATAAAAATTTTTAAATAATAATAAAGAAGAAGCGAAAAAAGGAAAGGGAAGGGAAGAGTTTCTATTCATTCATTCATTCATTCATTCATTCATTTGAGAGAGAGAGAGAAAGAGTGCATGAGCAGGGGGAGGGGCAGAGAGAGAGGCAAGGAATTTCAAGCAGGCTCCATGCTGAGAACAGACCCCGATTCAGGGCTTAACCCTAAAATGCTGGGATCATGACCCTGAGTTCATGACCTGAACCAAAACCAAGAGTCAGATACTTAACCAACTGAGCCACCAGGCACTCCAAGAGTTTCTCTTAACAGTGTTCTCTACATGGGCTCTCATTGGGGGAGTTAACCCAGTTAAGCGATCTCCATCTTATTTTACCTGTTCTCTTGAGCTCTGCAAAGTCCTTGATTGAGTAACAACTAAAATATTTCCCTTTCTCCTAGTCCCATTTTTTATAGAGAATTCAATCTTACTTCACCTCTGGCTCAATATATATATATATATATATACTTTCATTTTGCTTTCACTTTTCCTCATCGATGCTCTGATTGGAAGATCAAACTTTTTTCCAAACAGTTTTCTTTCCTTGATATGTCACTAAGCAAACAAAATTCCTAATGACAGTGCTCTAGGTAAAAATCTTAAAATTCTTCCTCCTTAGCCTTTGGTTCATAATAAGGATGGTTTTGCTTTGCCCTCTACTTCCATGTCACATGGTCACTATAGGAGAAGGTCCATATTCCTCTTTCTCTGTTCCACTACCCCTATGTGGTTAAAACTATAGTTAGAGTTTCTGAAATCCCCACTGATGAGCGGAATTCCAAACATTCCCCGTTCAGAGCCAATTTATGACTAGAGGTAGAGATGGGGTGTTTCCAGAACTCTCTCCAGTAGCCTCATGAGCCCCAGAAATTATTTGGCTCTTGATGATTTAAAATAAGGTAAAGAAGTCAGGATTTGGAGTAATTAATCTTGAGCTGCTACAAGGCCTGATCCTGACAAGCTAGAGGGCAGAATGAACACAGTAGTACCCTGTGCCCCACAGGAAACTTAATTTGCAGACCTGGCTGAGAAGCACTATATGGAGAAAAAAGATGCCATGAAAGCAATAATCATTCTTTCCACAAATGTCTAAAAGGCCTTAGATATGGGGGGAACACCTGGGTGGCTCAGTCAGTAAAGCATCTGACTCTTGATTTCAGCTCAGGCCATGATCTCATGGGTTGTGAGACTGAGCCTCCTGTCAGGCTCCGTGCTCAGTGGGGAGTCTGCTTGAGATTCTCTTCCTCTCCCTCTGCCCCTCCCCCTACTCATGCCTGCTTGCTCACATCATCTTTCTCAAATAAATGGATAAAAAGACCTCAAATAGTGAATACCACTGGGTGCGAGGTGGAGCTCTCTAACTGGAACTCTGCTTTTGAGCATCCTTGTGTCCGATGTACCACCTGTGCATATGTTATAAGCCATTATGAGCTGCCCCAACCTAAGCTAGCCAAGTCCTACACTAAGATCCTCAGTCTCCCTAGGTTTCCTTATACTGCCCAAGTGCCCATCTTGTGTATATACTTGTTTCCCAGCCCATATTTTAGAGGTATTTTTGGTCTAAAATTTTCTCCTGCTCTCCTCCAGCATGCTGACTGATGAAGTAAATACTTAAAAAAACACATAACCAACCGTAATAATGACTTAACAGTGCTTCTGTTAAAGCATATTGGAGAATGCAGCTTAGATCCGAAATTTTCTGGATCTAGAATCTGCACATTCACAGTGGGGCTGGGTCCAGGCTGCAGATAAGACTGTGTGTCCACTGATCCAGGCAGCTTCAAGGACAGACCTACATTGGGCACTTCTCCACTAGGGAGTGCTACCTATAAAAGGATGCTACCCAGGAGGGCTTACTGCATTGCCACAGAAGTGGAGGTGGGCTCGTTTGTATCTGAGAGCTCAGGGGGTCAGAGAAAGAAAGAAAAGTGGTCTCATCCTCTGTTGTGAGTATAGTCCTCCAGCATCCAATATGGCTTAATAGATATCATGCTCTGTCTGAAGAGAGGGGAGGGAGGGGCACAAGCTTCCTGGCCAGGACTATTCCAAAAGGACAGAAATATTGGTGAATGTGTCTTTCCCTCTGGGCCAAGATGGAATCATGTGAAGAAGAGAAATTTTCCTCCACAACTCTTAAGTTTGAGGTTTTAAAATTGAAGAGACTGAACTGGGAAGGCCAGACCTTCAAATGAGTCATCTAATCAGAGAAAGTCACAAATTCAGAAGCTTTCCCTAAAAAACATCATGAAATTCTTTCATTTTACTATTTATATGATAACATAATTGATAATTTTGTATAGTAGTGCTTCTGACAAAGTTTTCTAAACTCTAAAAATTCCAACCTTGAAATACAATCCTGCATTTCAATCTCTCTGCAGTAATAGAAATTTCACATAGTAGGAACACTATTATTTGTCAAATACTGTGGTTCTCAAAGCAAGGTCTTGACCAGCAGCATTAGCATCAGCTGGGAACCTGTTAGAAATGCAGATTCTTCCACCCCAGACCACTACATATGAAACTCTGGTGGGGTGAAACCCAGAAATCTGTGTTTAAGAAGCCCTCCAGATGATTTTGATGCTCACTAAAGTTTGAGAACTACTGGTCCAAAGGATGCCTTGAATAGATGGATGTATCGATACAACAATAAATGACTCATGTCATAAAGTGAAAGGATCTAATATACAAATGAAAAAGTGCTAAAGTCTGGCTTAAAAATACATAGTGAAATAACTGTTGCATAACATCACGGGTAAATAATACCACACATGCAAACCCTCGAGGTGATACTAATTAACCCACCCATGGATAAATTGGATGCCAATGTGTTGTTCTTTAAGAAACAGTTGCATGTAGCCAGTGCTATAATTTTTTCTTTTTCTTTTTTTAAGCATACAAAAAGACAGTAAACATCCTGCTCATTCTCCCAGGCATTGCATCACTTCCATCCCCAAGGGTTCAGCATCAGCTTTTGTCTGCAGTGTCTCATAGGACTGGCCTCTGCCCTCCTCCTCCATCATTTATCTCATTCTCCCCTCCCCTTCATACACTCTGCCTCACGAAAGGTATATTGCTGTTTTGAAATAATATTTGATGTGTTTCTGTTCACATTGCCACTAAGAGAGTTGACACAAGAAACATAAAGATGATTGTTATCCAGATATCTGAGAGAACAAATAGTGTTCTCTTATCCTCTATCCTTTCTTTTCTTCTACCTCCCTAACTCCTCTACTCTGAGGAAGCTCCTCCAGATACAACATCCCCTTCCTCCTTTTATGCATTCGGTTCTAGCTCAAACCTCCAGTCCCAGCTGTGTAGTGACAACTTGGTGATTCCATGCTTGTCCCATCCTCAGGCTTTCTTTTCTTTCTTTCTTCTCCACATGTTATCTCATTTTCTATCTTCATTTGCTTTCTCTCTCCTTTCTCTTTAATTTTCCTTCACTCTTTCTGTATTCTTCATTACATCTTGTCTTTCCCCTGTCTTCTCTCCCTCACCGTTCTTTCATCTTATTTCTCCTTTTAGCCCAACTTAGTCAGGAGAGGCTGAGCCAGCTGGGAGGCAAACAGGAAACATGCAAGGTACTTTGGGGACACTGAGAATACTTGGTGCCCTGAGGGTGAAGGGTCAAGTCCTGTGCTGGGTTCTCCTGGCCATAACAATATGTTAAGCCAGGACTGGCCTGATGTTTATGTTTATGCACATTTTTTCCCTAAAGTTCACCCCATTTAATTATTCTAGTTTCAAGCGCTTGCTTTCTCTAGCTTCAGTTTCCTATCTCTCCCCCAATTCCAACTTCACCACACCTTGGGAATATTTGTTATATAAAATAAGCAAGATTATAACCTTACACCCCATTCTTTCTTTTTTTCTTTTTTTCTTTTTTTGAGAGAGAGAGAGAGAGAGAGAGCGCACACAAGCAGGGGGAGTGGCAGAGGGAGAGGGAGAAGCAGGCTTCCCGCTGAGCAGGGAGCCTGATGTGAGGCTTAATCCCAGGACTCTGGGATCATGACCTGAGCTGAAGGCAGACACTTAACCGACTGAGCCACCCAAGTGCCCCTGACCCCTATTCTTATTAGTATAAAACTATTGCAGCAGGGGTGGTTAACAAGCAAAACGTACATATGCAACAGCCTTAAATCACCAGGTAACAAAGACTTAAGCATCTCACAGAATTCTCATTCTCCCAAGGTGTGTACTATTCCTATAAATTCCTAAGTATCAGCAAGAAATCCAGAGGGCATGTTGTAATTCTGCTATTTCAGCTTTCTGGAAAGCACATTTCTGGGCAGTCATTTACTTCTTATTGTGACGAGTAATAATTCCTCAATAATTTTTGATAATTTTCTTCCATTAACAGTGGATTTCTATCCAGAAAACATGATTTCTTGCTGAACACCACCCTCTTCATTTCTCAGATTCAACCATTCCCCCCTACTTCAATGTCCAGTAACTAGTATTGCCTTTAAGGATGGCAGAACTGGACCAATGTGTGCTCTTTGTCACCTCTCAACAATCTGCTCCTTAGTATTATACAAAAAGTATTTGACATGGTCCTGTAAGAGGCTTGTTAACCAGTCAAGAGAACAGATCTAAATAACAATAATTTAAACTCCCAAAGTGAGGAGATGCAGCAGTGCTGTCCTGGAAATCAATTCCACCTTCACTACCACTCGACCCAGGCTAGAAGATCAGACAACGTTTATAGTATTTGTCTTATGAGCCCATTTCATAGTTTTGCCCATTGCTTTATGGTTTTTACAGATAGTAAAAATGGGTAACATTACTGTTACCATACCAATTCATACAATCAGCTCATTCTGCCAATGAAATAGGTACTATCATTATGCTCATTTACAGTAAGAGGAAATTAAGTGCAGAGGAAAGGCACTTGTCCAAAGTCCTACAGCTAGAAAGTAATAGAACAGGAACTGGAAATCCCTTTATTATCCATCTCTGGATTTGAAAATACAGACTTAATTTAAGAACTTTTTGTATTTCTGTTTGAGCTCTTTCTTCTTTTTCCCCTCTTTCATCTCTCATCACACAAATCTTACTAAGTCAGAATTCGGATACAAGGCCATGAAACGCATAAACTTAATCTCAAAAATAACACCATTAATTAAAAGTGGAACTTCTGTTTCATCAGAAAAAAATATAATTAACGTTGCCAGAACACTTTCTTGGGCTGAAGGTGGAAGAAGACTCTGACCATCACACTTCTGAAGGAACTTTTGATCGCTATTCTTTGCTTCCATTTTTAAGGATGATCATGAACCCACTTCCTGCTTAGATATCTGACTTTATTTTGCCCTTGTGTTTTTTCAACATGTAGTCATCAAAAGAACCATTTTACTGCTTATAACAATGCACATCAAGAAAATAATAATCTGACCTCATTTATTTTATTTCAGGATTGGATAAGGCTCTTGGTGTGTGTCTTAGTCAATTCAGGCAGGCATAACAAATTACCACAGATTGGGTGGCCTATAAAAAACAGAAAGTTATTTCTTACGGTTTGAGGCTAGGAAGCTGAAAATCAAGGTGCCAGCAGATTTGGTGTCCCGTGAGAATCCACTTCCTGTTTCACAGACAGCTTCTAGCTGCATCCTCACATGGTAGAAGAGGTCAGGAAGTTCTCTGGGATCTCTTTTGTAAGGGTACTAGTCCTGTTAAGTTGAGCACTGATGACTTAATCACCACCCCCCAAAGGTCCCACCTTCTAATACCATCACAATGGGGATTAGGTTTCAACATACGAATTTTCAGGGGTGGGCGGGGAACACAAAACTATTATGCAGTTTGTGGTAGCATACAAGTAGACTTAAGTCCATTACTGGTAAAAGATATTCTTTCCTTGCCCTCTTCTAATGTATATAAAGACATTTTATTCTCAAGTATAAGAAGTCTCATAGATTAGCTGGACTTTATTTTGAGTATACGTGTAAAATGCAACTTTAAACACTTAGGGCTTCCATGGGCTGTGTCACACCCTGCATATCAAACTTACATGAGAAAGCCAATTACACACTGGACTGTTAGTTTCTTTGATTTTCAATTCTGAGTCTGCCACAGGCATATGTCTCTGAGAAAGTCTTTGAAAAACCTTGTTTTCACTTCTTTCCTTATAAAATGAGATTTTACAATCTGCTAGGGAAATTCTGAGGCTTAAATATCAAATGATGCCAAAGCACTTTGAAAGTACTAAATGGGGTTATTAATAATTTAAGAGAGAAGCAAGCCTTCATCTGAGTTGTTGAAAGGACTATGTGGCATATTTATTTCAATCATTTATCATTTCACTGAAACTTCCTCCACCTTGAGCTACTCGGAAAACATCTGATTCTTTTTAAAATAAGACTTTAAAATTGGTTCTCTTTTTATAATTTTTCAAAGTACTTTCACACCAGTTATCTTATTGGAGCCTAAAAAACCCCCAAAAACAAAAACAAAAAACCCAGGAGATATAAATAACATATTATGTAGGTATGAGGCTGCAAGAAAGAGAATACCCTAAAAACATTTATTTAAACAAATAGGGGCTTATTATCCTCATTTAAGGAAAAGCCCAGGGTTAAGATGTTTAGGGCAGATAAAGAGGCTCAAGGGTGTCATCAAAGATTTAGAATTTTGTCTTTTCCCTCTGCTATCTTTGGTGAATAGGCCTGTCACTTCATGTTCACAAAATGGCTGCTATGGCTCCAGATAACATATTTATTTTCAAGGTTGAAAGAAACTACATTAACCTTTGTTAGTGTTCCTTTATAAGGAAAACAAAAGCTTTTCTAGAAGCTACCCCAGGCAGAGTTACTCTAAAACTAGATCATATGACTCTTACTAGGGCAAGAAAAGGGCAAGCAGAGAGTATATGGCTTTTTAGGCTCTGTAGAGAAAGGCAGAAAGGAGAAGGGGGCTGAGAACAACTTTGAGAACCTAATGCTAGTGTTGGTGAAGAAGCAGCATTAAAAGTCATTTTTTCAAGGTGGTACAGCAAAGAAGATTAAAACAGATCTGAATCTTTCTGCCTAAGTGGAAACATTTAACAATAACTTGTAAAGTCAACTGAAAATTTTTAAGGGGTGATCATGCTGAGGCCTACTCCAGATACTCTCACTACATGACTCCGTGGACCTCCATAACCGTGCTATAGCAGAAGAATGACTCCGCCCACCCCGCACCCTCCCCCAGCACATGATGAACTTGTTAGTTTTGAGGAATCATTTTTTGTCAGCAGTCCAACACTCAGTCTACCCTCCTTTTCTTGTTCTCCATTATGAAGGGAAGCTCAGCAAGGTCATCTGAATAAGTTGAAAAAAGTAATCATTTGACAAAGGATAGCAACAGGGAAGACAACTTCTGTGGCTCCCTGTCCAAATCAGTCATAGTTTGTCTGCAAGAAAAAGAGCTTAGAAATATGTAATGCAGGAAACCGGGTGTTTATGTAAGTGTTGGAGAGACTAGAGGAGTAAGGTACAGAAACAATTCTCAGCCAACATCATACAACACGCTTGCCGAGAGAACTGCTACCTCTGACGTAATCAGAGACATGGGACTTCAGAAGATGACTTTTGGGTTGGGTCACCTCAAAACTCACTGCCAATTCTGTGATCCAACGACAAGGAAGCTACAGCCACTACCTTCCCCATCACGGCTGCCTTTCAACACACACTGATCTAGTGATCAGACACTGGACTTCTGCTCCAGAAAAACCCAAAGTCCTCACAACCATTTTGGCTAGTAGAAAGACCCAAAGCAACAGGAAGATGGTACTCATCTCACATTCACCTTAAGGACTCTGTGTAAATGCATTAGATTGAAGAGTCTAATTTGCATCCAGAACACCAGCTATGTGGGAGTTTAGGAAAGGTAGGATTTAGTATGCCAGCCTCTGCAATGACTCTAGGCACACATGGAGGAAGTTGGAACTGATGCTAAGTGCTACCGTATCCATAACATTGCTGCTGCTTTCAAATATAGATGGAAAACAGGCACCAAAGGGTTAGCAATAGAAAGGATTTCCCATTAGTGTCTAACTTTTGGCCAGGACTTGCTCAGGCTGTATGAATTTAACTTGGTCATAAGTTCCAGTGACAAAGGTTTATTTTAGTATAAATTCCACAGGATATCAGATCCACTGTCTGGTATAGAAAAGCAACAGTCATTATTTACTGAGGACTTCTTTTGTGCCAGACACTACGTATAATTCATTAAAACTCAAAATAACTCTGTATGACAGGAAATGTTATTAGAGCCAATGTTCAGATGATGAAATTGAGGCACAGAGAGATAACTTCCTGGATGTTGTAGAGACACCAGTGATGGAGCCGCATTTAGCAGAGCAGTCTGCTAAAGAGAGTCCAGGTTCCTAACAACTATAATGTACTGCTGCTCCATAAAATTAGTTTAAGTATAAAACCACACTGGAGGAATTTGCCCTTCACAATCTCCCTTTCGATTTACCATTAGGACTCTGCTAGCTCCCTAATCAATCAATCTTGATGACTTTTATAGAAATAATCCAAGATAGTATAGTTATAAGAATTCCTGTTCAGCTAATCCTATTTGCCACTGATATTTATCATAAAATTAGATCTGTATTTGTCTTGAGATTCTTTCTGAGATACAAACTCACACTGAAAGAAATTTATCATTTTCCTGAGTTTTCCCAAAGTCAAAAATGAGGACTACTTATTTTACAATTTTCTCTTCTTAGAAAAAGGCCCTAACTCTCCAGAGGAGCCCTGAGGGCCAAATGTTATAGGACCCTCCCCTTAGGCACATTTGATTCATCTAAGGTTTTTCACAGGGTATGAAACCTGTAACTAAGGAGAGAGCTTGCGTTCTTCTCAGGGTGCCAAGCTATGAACTGGGAATTGGGAAAGCATACCATGCAAATGAAGCCACATGAGCTGCAAGAATGATTACCCAGGAAAAGAGAAGTGGCAATGACCAATAGATAGGGAGAAAACTTATACAGAGAGAGACAACTGTGGAACTGACCAACCTATGCTTGACATCAAGCTGTAGCCCTGCCTTTATTTCATGAAAGTACCCTATAGGTCTTCTCAAAAACTTTCAACAATTTCCTTTGTTTCATTCATTCATGGCTGTATAAGAACCATCCCAAAACTTTGTGGCCTAAAACAATGTATCATTTATTTTGCTTATAAATCTGCACTTTGGGCAGAGCTGGAAGGGGGCAGTTTGCCTCTGCTCCAGTCAGCACCATCTAGGATGGCTTGAAGGCTGAGGACTACAGGAGTCTGGAGGCTGGCTCACTCATTCCCAAGCCTGGAGGTTGATGCTGGCTGTCACCGGGGACCTTGGTTGGAGCTAGGGTGGGAACACCTTCAGAAAACCCTTCAGTCAGTGGGACTACTTGACTTCCTTACAACAAGGTAACTGGATTGCAAGGGCAAGTATCCCTGGAGAGGAAGAGAGTGGAGCAGCTTTATCAGCTTTTATAACTTAACCATGAAATTCAAATAGTCACCTCCACATGGTCACAGGCCCACCCAGATTTATGTGGAGTGTCAGCATCATATTGTAAGAAGAGCTGGCAGCCTGTGATGTATTGATGTAGGTATCTTTGGATCATATGATCTGTCACATCCCCTGTAAGGTGATATAGTGTTATTGCAATGATATAGATAGAGATACATTTATATATTTGTAATATAACACATACATATATATGTTTGGTGTTTGTCCCTGGTTCCTGTCACATAGCTCTTAAAATCCTTGGAATCTCTAGAGTAACAATGTCTCTTATATTCTAGTGAGATGACTTGCTGGCTGGGGACCCCTAGATAGCTTCAGGATGGGGGCTGGCTGACAGAAAAACCATGGCATGAATAGAGGATTGGAACTTTCAGCTCCACCCCCTGACCTACAGGAGAGAAGAGCCAGTGATTAGGTAATCACCAAGGCCAATGATTTAATCAATAATGGTTACATAGTGGAACTCCTATTATAACCCCTGAACAATGGGGTTTCAACAGCCTCCAGGTTGATGAACACATCGAGGTGCAGAAAGGGTGGCAGGCCCAGAGAAGACATGAAAATTCTACATACCCTCCCTCCCCATACCTTGACCTATGCATCTCCTCCATTTGGTTGTTCCTGAGTTGCAACCTTTATAACAAACCAGTAATTGTAAGTGAAGTGTTTTCCTGAGTTCTGTGAGCTCTTCTAGGAAATTAGCAAGCCTGAAGAGAAAGTCATGGGAACCCTCAATTTTTAGCCAGTTGGTCAGAAGTAGGGGTGGCCTGGGAGTTGCAATGGTATCTGAAATGGAGGTAGTCTTGTGGGAATAAGCCCCTGTCTGTGGGGTCTGTGCAAACTCTGGGTAGTTAGTGTCAGAATTGAACTGAACTGTAGAACACCCAGTTGATGGCTGGAAAGTTGGAGAATTTGTTGGTACTAGGAAAATACCACACATTTGGTATCAGAAGTGTTGTGAGTAAAAACAGCTCATGGTTACTTAAAAATAAAAGTGTTTCTACTTACAAACAAAAGTGTGTTTAAGTTTTAAATAGATTATTTATTTGTAGGGCACACAAAAAATAACTTGTGCGTGTATGCATATAGATAGAAATATACTGAAAAGTGTCCCTTCCTTCCTACCCCCCAGCCCTCCGGTTCCCCTCTGTAGGGGGCAAGACACATTATCAGTTTCCTGTAAGTCTTTCAAGAGTTATTTTTTGCTGCTATAAGAAAATGCAATGCATACACATAGACCTCTCCAACTACTCTATGCAAATGTTAGCCCCCTTTCAGTACTTTATTCTTTTCACTTAGATTTAGAGATTATTATGTATCTATATATATTTTCTCAGTGTTCTTAAGGGTACTTAGTATGTCAATATAAGGATGTACTATAATTTATGTAACCAGTAACCTATTAATAAACAGTTTAGATTGTTTCCAATAAAGCTATTACAAACAACTCTGCAATAAACAATCATCTGTATCTCTCACTTTGCAAGTATATGAATATATTTATAGGATAAATTTACTGGAAGTGGAACTTATAGGTTAACACTTAAAAGCACTGGCAATTTTGTTAGTTTCTGCAAAATCCTGGCACCAACTCTGAGTACCTGTTTTCAACATGTTCTCTAACACAGAATACTATCAGAATATCTGATTTTTGTCAATCTACTGGGTGAAAAATAGCATACCTGAGCAATATGTGTTTCTCTCATTATGAATGGTGCTGAGCATCTATGTATATGTGACTTAAGAGATATTTATATTTGCTTTTCTTTGAACTGTCTACTCGTATCCTTTGCCCTCAAGGACTATTTTAACAAGCAAAAACTTCGTCATCATCATCATCATCATCGCCATGACCACTACCACTGTTAGTTTGCTTCTTTGCAATGAACCAGCTCTGATCCACTAGCAGATATTGCAACCATGCCCTAAATGCTTTTGCCAATGCAGAAGTTTAAAGCAGGGTCAGATAGGACCTAAGATGGGCAGAATCTTAAAATGATGTACATCAGAGAAGAAATATCCTTTAAAAAAGGGGTTTTCTTTTCTTTATTTCATGATCTACATATTACATACCTCTGAGCAAATCAATAGGGAAATTTTCTTTATTTTCAGTAACTTACAGAATCAAGTACATGACAATATTCAAAGGAGGAAGAGAGAGAAGACCATTAAAGGCTAACTTAGGTGAACTTCCAACTTCTAAAACTTTGTGTCTAGGGCAGGACAAGATTTCTTGAAGGATTGCTCCTCCCCTTAGTTGAGCCTTTTATTTTTCTATTTTTTTAAGGTTATTTATTTATTCATTCAAGAGAAAGGGAATGAGAGAGAGATAGAGATCAGGAGTAGAAGCAGAGGGAGAAGGACAAGCAGATCCCATGCTGAGCACAGAGCCAGACGAGGGGCTCAATCTCAGAACCCTGAAATCATGACCTGAGAGGAAACCAAGAGTCAGATGCTTAACCAACTGAGCCACCCAGGCACCTCTAACCTTTTAAAACAAGAAAGAAATGAATTTCATAGGGATATGGACTGTCTGTTGACTTAATTTTTAGACAAGATTGTTTTAATTAAACTTATTATGGTAGGGGCACCTGGGTGGTTCAGTTGGTTAAGCACCTGACTTTTGGTTTTGGCTCAGTTCATGATCTCTGGGTTGTGGGATTGAGCCCCACATGGGGCTCCAAGCTCAGCTCAGAGTCTGTTTGAGATTCTTTCTCTCCCTCTCCCTTCCCCCCACCTCGGCTTGCACGCTCTCTAAAATTAATTAATTAATTAAATCTTTTAAAAAAATTATTATGGTAGCAATACCTGAGTGAAAAGTGATTCTTCTGTTTATTTTTCTTCTGTTATAAGCACAATCTGTGGGTTTTGTTTGCTTCTTTGTTCTTTTTTATTCACCTTATTCCCAAACTTATATTCCCAAACTGGAAAATATATATTTAATTATAGAATAGGATTCTCTGGGCTACTTATCATCAGCTATAAGTCTAACTGAGGATGAGGATCCTGTTCAGCTGCAGTTTTGGGGTGCTTTGTGGCAGTGTACACAGGAGGAGAAGGGAAAGGTGACTGTCTACCAAAACTGAAGTGTTAATAAGGCAGTCTCTTTACCAGGCTATGATGCAACTGCTCTGGACGTGACCAACTTTGGATTTTCCATGATACTGAGCTTAATAGGACAGAATAGGAAGTAGACACCATGGCAAATACAAAACAGATGAAAGAACACTTTCCCATTACCTCAAGCCTTTCCAAGAGACCTTATAAGTAACCCAAATGACAAACTGGACTTCCTCCAAAGGAAAAAGAAGAGGGTATTTGGGGGCAAAATGCTGACGCTTTCACAGGCCCTCTATGGGCTTCCTCTCTGAGTCCTTTCTCCCACTCTTACTTGTCACACACAACCTAATTATAGCTAAGATGTCAGTTTTGATGTTTTAAGGTTTTACTTTCACCACTGTGAAGTTTAAGTTAGGGTCCTTTGAAATCCAAGAACTTTCCAAATGTGGATGTGAATGGCTGAACTTAGATACTAATATCTCTTGAGTGTGTTGGCAGGAGGGAAACAGAGCCACTGACTAAGATAGGAAGGTGGGGATGACCAAGCTAGCATGGATCTGTTAGGGTTAGTGAGGATAAGGAAAAGGGTAATATCGTTAAATACCACCCAATGTCTTTTCTGTATAATGCGGGTGTTTTTTTCCCCTCTTCAGCAACTCACTGTAAAGACCAATAGAAGAAAGCAACAAACTGAAGTAATATCTGAAGTTAAGAAAACTTGTTTGAACTTTTTTCCTAGTGAGTATCTTTTTTTCTCCTAATAACCTAACTTTCCAATGGTTTTCTCAATTATCCCATGGCTGAGTTTTCACACATCAAGATCTAAAGTTTCAAGATCAGACAAGGGGGAGAAAAGACAAAGTTCACAAGGAAAAATCTCATATAGAGGCTAGAGGAATAGAACTGGTGAGAAAGCAAGTCTCCTGTAAGTCCACAGGAGAGCAGGTTCTGCAAAACTCAAGTCAAGGGGACAAGTTATCTTCTTTCTCTGTGACGACTCCGGGAAAACTGTGAGCCTGTCATTCCTGCCTCCAATCCAGCCTGGACAAGGTAAGGCAGCAATGGTTGGAGAAAAAAGGTACAGGCAAATCAGAACAACTTCATAGAGCCTGACCAATCCACTAGCCTGTGGAAAAGCAGCCAAGTATTCTGGAACCTTGAGGAAGAGAACCCAAGGAGACCTGAGTTCAACTGAGTAGGCTGCAATGTGAGGACAGCTGACAATGAGGGGCAGTGGCAAGGTTCATGAACATTCTTACTTTGACTTTATAGGCTCTGGGCAAGACAATTAGTCTTTATGAGCCTCAGTTTTCTTATCTGTATCTATGTCACAGAGCTGGTATGAGAATTACACAAGCTAGTATACCTCAGGTTCTTAGGACAATGCCCTTTCACATGGTATGTGCTTAGTAAAAGCTAGTTGTTATAAATATCAGCTGCAAACACTGCCCCTAACACCTGAGACCAAGTTCACTCCCTTCACAAGCAGGACCCCAGTCACCAAAAGGGAAAAGACATTTGACAGATAAGGCAAATGGCCGGATAAAGTGAGATCTTGTAATCAGGGCCAACAAGGATGAAATGAAACATCTCTAGTGATAACTCATGAAACGTGCCCCCAGATTTATATCAACCAGATAAGGAAAAGATGGAATAACACAGAATAATTACCCAAAATATACTATTTTAAATTGGGTGAGATGGAGACAATTCACCTAACAAATCAAATATTTTCTACCATCAAGAGGCTTGCAAAAAGGTAGAGTAATATGGGAACATATATAAAAAATAAAGGAATTTCCTTTTTATGCACAGTTGACCATAGGAGTACATTAAATCCTGTCATATCATCCTCTGGCCTTGTTTTTTAAGGAAATGAATTGAATTTTATGCACATTTGATTCATGTTCATCAATCTACTGCCCTACACCTGTCTATGGGAGTGTTAAGGACCACAAGCATTCACTGATCAGTAGTTTCTCTGGCAATTGCAATAATTTTAAAACTAATTTTATAGGCTTTCCTGGTTCTACACATAACAAAATTTGAAATTTAAATGAAGTATAAAGAAGAAAATTTATCCCACCAACCAAAATTAACTATAGTTAACATTGTAAGGATTTCTTCCAATCTTTCATTTGTGTATAAATTTTTTAAATTACAATCACATGATATCTAAAATTTTGCATTTTTTAAATGAGGGTTATAGCACGTACATTTTCTTAAGAATTACGTAGAAGTAAAAACTTATTTGGAATCCATTTCAACATCTCTATAATATTCCATCATGTGAGTAAATAAAAATGTGTTAAACTTTTCCCTTATTGTTGGACATTAAGGTTGCTTCCAATTTTTCATTATGTTTAATAATGCTATAATGAACTCCTTTTACCTAAATCAATTGACAGGTCATATTCTGGATTTCCAAAATTGAAACTAGTAAATCTTAAAATGATATGAACTTCATATACTTGACATTCTTATTTCCAAATTATTTCCCAAAAATGTTTCTAAATTTATATTTCATCAAGCAATATATGAGAGCACCCTTATCAACTACTCAGTGATGGATCATTTCTTTAAATAAACTCTTTATGTTTCACTGGTGTTTTCTTCCAGTCATCCACCCATTAATTCATTCACTCAACAAAAATTTAGTGAATGCCTGCCCTGTGCTAAGCACAGTTGTAAGTGCTGAGTGATAGTCATAAACAAAGTCCCTGTTCTCACAGAAGGGTAGGTTGTAAATAAGGTCAGAAATGCAGCCAGCACCAGATGGTCTGGGGCCTTCTGTGCCATACTATGTAAGGACTTCAAATTTCATTTTATATGTAATGGAAAGCCATAAAGAAACCTCAATGACATGTTCTTATTTACATGTTTAAAGGATCATTCTGACTGTTGGTGATGAAAAGAACATAAGGAGGTAAGGGAAACATCCATTATTCTTAATTCCTATGCTTCTAGGCCAGGAAATTGGTCAAGAGTGGCTAGGACAGGGAAGGTGGGGTGCAAGTGGTGAGATGTGGACTCTAGATTATTATTTGTAAACTTTTAAAAAAATATAATTACATTTATCAGCCTCTTTTTTATAATTTTGTTGGAAATATATTGCTGGTTGTCATTTAACTTTTAAATTTGTATAAGATTTTTGACATGTAATTTTTGATTTAACATTTCTATGTATCAAATAAGTTATTTTCATCCTCTCTTCCCCTGGTATTTTCTTCTTCGTGGTTAATGTGTTTATGAAACATGATATTAAAACTCTAATTTTTCTGTCACATTTTTGTCTCAGGTCTAAAGAGACAAAAACATGACAAAAACAAATGTGTGGCAAGTGCTCCCACATTCCTAAGTGCCTCAGCAGCACTAGCCAAAGAGTGACAAACACCAGAGCGGGCCTTAGCCAACCCACAGAAAAAGGCCTAAAAGAACTGACAATGAAAAAGCCAGGGGAGGGTGGCTTTTTAGAGAGAGTAGTTGGTGTAGGTCCCCCACCTACCCTGAGGAGACAAATTGGGTACTCTTGCTTTTCATGTGAAGCCCAGCTGGGGGCTTCTAGGGAGCCATCCTGGGAACATGGTATGTGGTTCCCTGGCATTTGGGGACTCAGAGGACTAGAATGATTCAAGCTACTTGTCAGTAGTCTCTGGGGACAGATTAGCCAAAGTGACCCATGGAAGCAAAGGTTATATTTGGGAAGTACTAGTGGGTCAAAAGTGTTTATTTCTCAGGGGGCAGATTTGGACAGGCATGGTGGTGCAGAGGTGTATTTTAATAGGGACCTTCTACAGTGACCAACCCTCCTGATTTGTCCAACTTTAGTGCTGAAAGTCTCATGTCCTAGGAAACCCCTCAGTCCCAGGTAAATCAGGGTGGTTTGTCACCTTAAATCTTAACCAAGAAGTCATGAGAAAAGGCAGAAAGAGGCAAAGGAGGGAGGTAAAAATTAGCCCATGAGAAGCTCTGCAATGGAAGGGGCCCAGCAGGGGACTCTTAGAGTGGCATCCAGAAAACCGTTGTACAACAAAGAATCAGTTTTAAACATCTGTGACAGCAAGGGGAAGCAGGCTCAGAGTACCTCAACGCCTGTCAGAATTTTCTGCTTCTCACCACTCCTACTTTTATGACTGAATGTGACTTGAGAGACTTATCTAAAAATGGTTGGATAAATGATGAGACTTACATGCCCAGGACAGTACCCAGGTACATGGGGGAAAAGTGCTGACATGGCAGGTTACAAGGATGGCAGTGAGAAAGTATGAAACTGACTGATGTTGCCTCCCCTCTTTCAATGTCGGTCACAGTGTAATGCAGGGAGATGAGGTCTCACTGGATTCTTATCCAGAAGCCAGTTATCCGAGGGTGCATTTGTCAAGTTCTATCTCTTTTTCTCTAAGTGTATATGTTAAACCTCTGTTCAGGGCTATTTTTATTCTTTGTTGATTCCTTAAAAATATGGTATTTCCATAATTTCATATTATAAAATAAAATTTCTGTATTTCAGTTACTGAAGTTTTATATGTAGCCACATGTTCCCTCTTCAAGATACCCTTCAGAAAAATTTCACAAACTCTCAATACTCAGCACATTAGAATTTTAATTGAGATTATATTTAAATACATTAATTGGAGAAGACTTGACATTTTAAAAAGTGCAGTCTTTCCAGACCATTTGTGTTTGAATGATGGCTTTGCCCCTTGTAAGCTCTGTGGCCATGGACAAGGTAATACACTTTCAAAGCTCAATTTCCTCATTTATAAAATGAGGCTAATAATCATACTTACTTCAGATAGTTGTAGTGAGATTTAAAATGAGTTAAAAAATGAAAAACACTTAGAAAAGTGTCTAACATGGAGCACATGCTATGTGTTGACTATTACATTATTTTTATTATCTAGAGACATGGTATGTATGGTTGCTTTATACAGGGTCCACTTAGCTAAGCTGGACCTATGCTTCTCACACTCTCCTTCCCTTTATGGTTCTGGTTAGGGTTGGCCACAGAAGAAATATAGACGAGATTTGAAAGGAAGAAATGAAGCACCAGCTGGGCCTACAGCTCTTCCAATTAATGCCACACTTCCTCCTTTAGCTCTCTGAATCTGGGTCAAGTTCATATGCCAGGCTCACCATGGGAAAGGGTGCCAGCTTGTCCTGCAGGTCACCCGCATATTTGAGGTTGGAGGTAATGAGAGAAAAACACAACTCCCAGTCTTTCCCTGCTCTTCCCCCCACACTTAAGACCACCTTTCTTTACCATTTGCCAACTCTGCGAGCACAAGGCCAGTACCAAATGCAAAAACAACTGCCTTACATTGACTTCTCAACTGGTTCCCATAGTTGTAAGGTCTAACTCTTTAATAAATCCCTTACTCTCCATCACTCATAATGGGTTTGCTTCACTGATAGAACCCTGACTAAAACAATTTCTCTCCATTTATTCAATTTTTTCTTTGTACCTGTCAGTAAAATGTTGTAGTTTTCATCATGTATGTTTTGTACATTTCCTAATAAGCTTAATTGTTAGCTATTTCATGCCTTTTGTTGACCCTGAGAATGGGATACTATGTTTTTCTTACCATCCTAATAGGTAAACTTAGAGAAATTACTGATTTTTGTATATTTTATACTGCATCCAGGCATTGTAGCAAACTCCCTTATCAGTTCTAGAAGTTTTTTCAGGTATCCTTTACACCATTTAGGAAAGGAGAAATTACTGGAAGCACAATACCGTACCCCCTTCCTCTTCTTAGGCATGTCTCAGCCTTTCCAATAATAACCGCTTTTGCTCTCCTCCCATTCCTTCTTCCTTTCATCCTGGCAAGAGGTAGTTCTTTCTCCTTGGTTCTTTGCAAAAATTTCAAGCTTTTTTCAGTTGTTCTTTAGAAAATGATGTTTGTGAAACTCTTCCATGATATTCCACTGCTAAGAAATAAAAAGCAACTACCCTCCAGACTCCCAATTTCTCCCAATTTTACCCCAGCCCTTTGGATGGGTTATCCAGTTCACTCCACATAATAAAGCTCTTAGTGTTTCTTTTCAGCCAGTGATAATCAGATCAAATTGCAGGCTTGAAATGTAAATCACCCAGAATCTGAATGAACTCACCACTGGTGAAATATCAGCCCCATTGAAAATTGGGTCTGCTTTACTCTGAAAATCCAGTACTGAGCCAAAAAAAAAAAAAGCCAAGAAGGCTGAAAGGCGGGACAAAGATTAAATAAGCATATCATAAACACTTAATAAAAAGAATAATTTTCCTCAGTCCATGAGCCTATTAAATATTCAGTTCTTAAGGACCAGAACATAACATGATTGCTTACATAAAAAGGACTATTCTTCATCCACAGCTCTTCTTAGCTGAATCACTGGTATTTAATACCCAACACAAATCATACTTTAAAATGTTGTAAGTTAAAAAAAAAAAGAAAAAGAATAAATGCTTTTGTTGAATAAAAATACTGTGCTTCCTCTAAAATAGATGGGAGCAAAAAGCTTTCTGTTCACTTGGACCATGAGCCAAATCATGTCAACCACCTCTTATTTTATGGGCTGCAGGCTAAGCAGTCATTTTTCTTTTATATTTTTAAATTTTTGAAAAAACATCAAATGAATATATTTTGTGATATATGAAAATTACATGAAGTTCAAATTTCAATGTTTCTAAAAGATAAACAGGCATATTAAATTTTAAAAAAAATTTATTTGCACGGGGCGCCTGGGTGGCACAGCGGTTAAACATCTGCCTTCGGCTCAGGGCGTGATCCTGGCGTTATGGGATCAAGCCCCACATCAGGCTCCTCTGCTATGAGCCTGCTTCTTCCTCTCCCACTCCCTCTGCTTGTGTTCCCTCTCTCGCTGGCTGTCTCTATCTCTGTCGAATAAATAAATAAAATCTTTAAAAAAAAATTTATTTGCACAAAAATCTATTGTAATCGGATATCGCTAAATCGGAAGTTATTAGCAGAGCTCCACTGACAAGAACCTTGGGGAGAGACTTTTATAGAGAAAAGACAGCAGTGGGGTGCCTGGGTGGCTCAGTGGGTTAAACGTCTGCCTTTGGCTCAGGTCATGATCCCAGAGTCCTGGGATGGGCCCTCCATCAGGCTCCTTGTTCAGCCCTCCATCAGGCTCTCTGCTCAGCGGGGAGTCTGCCTCTGCCCCTGCCCCTGCCCCTTCCCCCTCTCATCCTCTCTCTCAAATAAATAAAATCTTTTTAAAAAGAGAGAGGTAAAAGGGGGAAGCAAAGTAAGGAAATTACTGATTGGCTATAACTTAAAGCCTAGTTGGCTATTAGTTATTGGTTATCCTAAAGTTTCAATTTTGTAAATTTGAATCATTTATAGGCTTAGATTTTAAACATAGGCCACCATGGCAATAGGGCTAACTCAACATCATGGCCTCCTTGTTTATTTATGAATAAAAAACTTTTACTGAAACACAGACATGCTCGTTTGTTTACACACTGTCTATAGCTAGTTTCATGTTACAACCTGAATAGAGTTATTGCAAAAGAATATGGCCTAAAATGCTTACTATCCATTTCTTTGCAGAAAGAGTTTGCTGACCCCTAGGTTGGCCAGTTTCAAAACCTTGGCACTACTAATATTTTGGACCACTCCCTATCCACCCTTAACAAAAATATCTCTAGATTGAGAACCACTGCAGCAGATGATGAAAACAGCACCTTTGTAAACTTCATAAGGCTCTAAGGGCAACCCAGGTTGCTAAAAGGTAAGAAAGGGTAAGGGAAGGGAAAGAAAAAGGAAAATACTGCAAATATCATTTGTATCAAAAAGTACAACTGACATGGATCCTAAGTATGTAGGGACCGTAAAGTTACTTTTGGTTCTTAAGACATCAGCCTTCCTCTTAGCAGCATAATATAATGTAGAATCTCCTACTTGCAAAGACGTCTTGCATGTTAATTTTCTGACAAATTCTTAATTGTATGCTGAGGATGTTATACATTTATTTTGCTACAGGCCATGGGCCTTATTTCTTTAGGTTCTAGAAAGTTTTATGATCAAAGAGAATTTCCTTAGTTCCCAGAAGATTCACTCTGGGGAGAGTCTTTCCCCTCACAATTCCTTTTGGTTTAATCTTGTTGAACCTTTTCTGACCTCAGCCTCCTTGACTTTACTCTTGCTATGACCCCAAAGAGCAGCTTCCCACCTGTCTCTAGAAGTCCCAGCTTGAGTTTAGGCTGGGATTCAAATGTGTGACATTACTGGAAATTGTGCAGTGGGCTCAGTAGAAGCTTGTTTTCTGAAGGACTAAGAACCTCCTAAGGGAAAATTCATCCTGAGGGAAATAGGTGCCAGCCACAGGAGACTTAGCTAAGAAACATCTGAAGGATGGGGTGCCTGGGTGGCTCAGTTGTTAAGCGCCTGCCTTCGGCTCAGGGCGTGATCCCGGCATTCTGGGATCGAGCCCCACATCAGGCTCCTCCGCTGGAAGCCTGCTTCTTCCTCTCCCACTCCCCCTGCTTGTGTTCCCTCTCTCGCTGGCTGTCTCTATCTCTATCAAATGAATAAACAAAATCTTTAAAAAAAAAAAAAAAAAAGAAACACCTGAAGGGAGAGAAGGCTTTGAACATAGTGAATTGTCTGCCATGTCCATTTGTCTCTGGGGCTAGTCCCCACTATGCTGGGACTCATGCCCATAAGATAAATCTGGGAGAACTATTGCACTAAAACACTATAAAGCATCAAGCATTTATCTACCTACATAATAAATGTTGACACCCCAAAAATGTTAAACTTTCTATTTTAATATTCAAAAAGTTAAAAACATAACTCTCTTATAAATGTAGTGAGCATGTATCAAATATTTATTTAATAATGAAGGAACAAACAGGATTAAAGTCTGGTTCAAAAAAGAGTGTAAGAAACTAATATAGTAGATCTTCATTATTCACAGATTTCATATTTGTAAACTTGTCTACTCATTAAAATTTAATTGTAACCCCAAGATCAATACTTGTGGCACTTTTGTGATTATTTATGTAGCTTTCATGGACATGCAGAAGTGTGGTGCAAAGAAGAAAAAATTTGAGTTTCCTAACACCAAAGTTCCCAGCTGCTATCAAAGAGGAAGACACTGTGCCTTCTTGCTTCAGCTCTCATACTGTGAGTGTCCTTTTTCAGGTCTATTTATTACCACATTTTCAACATTTTTATTTTTTCTTGGTGATTATACTATTCAAAATGACTCCCAACTTTTTAAGCTCAAGAAAGCTGTGATATGCCTTACTGAGAAAATACATGTATTAGATAAGCTTCCTTCAAACATGAATTATAGTGCTGTTGGCTGTGAATTCAAAGTTAATGAATCAACACTATATATTAAATAAGGTGTCTTTAAAGAGAAACACACATAAATCAAGGTTGTGTGTTGACTAATTGATGAAAATGTGATAAGAAGCTTGAAAGACTCTAACCACATATTTCCTCAATAAAAGTTTTATACTAGACAGAAATCTTTGGCAACTTATCAATCTTCTAGATAATAACATCCAATTTTACAGAGTAGAGACCTAATGGTTCATTATTCACTAATTCAGTGTTCACAGTGACTTTATAGACTGTAACTGCCACAAATACTGAGCATCAACTATATATAAATTCAGAGAAAAAAATGCTGGAATAAAATTGCAAAGCTAGATTTAAAAAAACTGGCCAATGACTACAATTAGTAGTACAATAAAACTTTTGTACTAGACAGAAATCATTGGCAGCTTATCAGTCTTTTAGAAGTTAACATCCAACTTCACATAGTGGAGACATAATCCATAGTAACTAGAAAGTCAGACTTGCAGTCCCCTAGAAAATCAGATGACCCTTAATCAGGTTTGGTAGATAATGCTCTAAGATAGGTTTCTTGACCTCAGTACTATTGACACTTTGGGCTGGATAACTTAGATAACTGTTGTTGGAGGTTGTCCTGTGGATTGTATGATGTTCGGCAGCACCCCTGCCTCTACCCACTGAACATCAGTACCACCTCACTTCCCAATCATAATAATTAAATTTGTTTCCAGATATTAACAAATGACCACTGGGGGACAAAATTGCCCCTGATTAAGAACCACTAGTTAGTATGATTTTAAAAGAGCACACAATCCTCTTTTTCACTTTTTTCCAAGTTTTAGATGTTTTTTTCTCTCTCCTCCCTCCCTTCCTTCCTCCCTCCCTTCCTTTTTAAGTTTTCATTTAAATTCTAGTTAGTTAACATATAGTGTAATATTGGTTTTGGGAGTAGAATTTAGTGATTCATCACTTACCTACAACACCTAGTGCTTGTCACAAGTGACCTCCTTAATACCCATCCCCCATTTAGTGCACCCTTCCCACCACCCATCCAGCAACCCTCTTAACTCTAGTTAAGAGCCTCTTATCGTTTTCCTCCCTCTCTTTTTCGTGCCTCCCTCTTTTTTTCCCCTTCCCCTATGTTCATCTGTTTTGTTTCTTAAATTCTACATATGAGCAAAATCATATGGTATTGTCTTTCTCTGACTGACTTGCTTCGCTTACATAATACTCTCTAGCTCCACATGTCATTGCAAATGGCAAGATTTCATTCTTTTTGATGGCTGAGTATGGGTGTTTTTTTCTTAATACACTCATAAAAAGGATAAGAAAAATGCCTTTTGTCTTCTGCAACACACATGCAAACATGTATCATAATTTGGAGTCATATATATATTTGATTTTTCAGTTGTTTATATTCTATCTTGGACACAGAAAATATTCAATATTCTAATTTCCAGTAGGAAGTCATAAAGCTCAAAGGCTCCAGAAAATCAGCCCAGGATGAAGCACTGGGACTGGGGATGGAGAGGACAGGTGCCTGAGGAGAGATAGTCCTACTGAAGGTGAATTACTGTTGCCCATAGGAAATATCTGCCTGCCATCTCCCAGAAGCACTGGAGGGCTACGCTTTATAAGAGATGAGGCCCTGTATGATCAGGAAAAGAGATGTCAAGTTGGAACTGTGACTTCATTTGTATACAAAAGCTGCTAAGGCCTGGGGAATTAAGTGATACTGACACCAGCTAGTGAAATTGTCCCAAGGATGGCTCCATAAGAGTAGTATGGCCTCTAAGGGATCAGAAAGGGTACAATTCCTGGTTTCTTCACTGATTAGCGAAACTTTTCAGAGCTTCAATTTCTCCATTTATAAAATGGATATAATAGTAGTACTGCTATGAACTGAACTGTATCCACCAAAATTCATATGTTGATGTCCTAATGCCCCATGTGATATTATTTGGAGATGAGGCCTTTGGGAGATAGGTTTAAATGAGGTCAAAAGGATGCTGGAATTAGTGCCCTTATAAGAAGAGACATCAGAGAACGTGCTCTCTTTCCATCCAAAAGAACTCTCTCTCTCCTTCCAGACACACCAAAGAAAGGTCATGTGAAGACACAGTGAGAAAGTGGTAATATATTACCCAAGAAGAGAGCTCTCATCAGGTACCAACACTTATGACACCCTGACCTTGGACTTCCAGCCTCCCGAACTGTGAGAAATAAATTTTTGTTATTCAAGCCACCCAATCTATGGTATTTTCTTATGGCAACCTGAACTAAAACAAGTACTAACCTCATAGCATTATTGGAGGGATTAAATGAGAAATATATGTGCATCTCCTAGCACAATGTCTAAGAATTCCTTATATCTTAACCAAGTGACACATATAAGAACTCCCTAAATTTTCACCAAAAAGGACAGAACCCAAAGCCACAGTGGACAGAGGCTGACTCTTCAGCTGATTTATAAGTGCCCTCTACACACTATACTTCCTTCTTGTTGCAAAAGTTTTGGATCCTGTGATGCTTTTACTGTAGAAGCTGCTACTTTTACTAATTTATTTTGAAATTGGAACTGTGAAGTAGTAGTAAACCTCAGGGCTCCAATGTGCAGTTTGATTATTTTTATAGTTACCAAAAATATATTGGGTCTAATATATAAGCAGATAAATAATAATTCAGTGTTGCCTTTTTGAAAGGGTGTTGCATGTTATATTCCATTTATGCCACATCCAATAGAACCATATAGCATGTAACCTGAGAGTTCATGTAGGTACAGAAAGTGAGGGGTTGTGGCCTCTACACAAATAACGCAAAGTTTAGACTCAGACTAAACTTGGCAAGTTCTATGTCAAATAATTGTGTGGTCTGTACACAACAAAATATGCATTAATGAATGATTATATGAACACCATGCTTTTATAATAGGGACATTTCTATTTTCTTTCACAGTTGTTTGTCTCACTGTCAATACCTGTTGAGTATTTGAACCTTATTTACATCACTCTCTCTTTCCATTGTCAGCTCCTTTAAATATAGTGACCCCCTCCTTCCATGCTTCTGTGAAATGGTCAGTTCAATTATTTTTGGCTATGCTTAGAACTTCAGTCAATAAAGAACAGGCCAAAGCTAAAATGAAGGGTAATTTTGAAAGGACAGAAAAAAGCATTATATGTCATACTCTAGATATTTTGGAGATTTCCCTGACACATGTTTCCCAGAAGAAATTTTGTTCCAGAAAACACTTAATTTGGGTAAGTACCTGGCAAATGGAAAAGTGTCTTTGTTTACAGTGTTTCGATAGTAAACATTTCTGATTTAGAACACTTGTTTTAAACTTCTTGGTGTATACAAAATGGCCTTTTGTTTGAGATAATTGGGGAACAATAATTTTTGCAGAAGGTTTCCACCTGTTGCTGAAATGTAAAAGTGTTTATAGATGTATAGCAGCAGAGTGTAGCCCTGAGGTTTAAAGCAAATGAAGGGCTGCTGAACCAGGGTACCAGGTTACCTCCCTCATGATCTCAGAACATCTATACTGGCTGGATAGGCAGAAGGCCAGGGTCATGAGTACAGGCTCAGGATGTATTCCTCTTGTCTCAATCCTCTTTCAGATCTAAATCATAGGGCTTGTAGGTAATCTTTTGAGGTACTCTGTCTGTGGCCCTAAAAAGATTTACAAGGATAAAGGGGTGCCTTAAGCCAATCCCTGGCTAGTAACCTAGACAATGAAGCATATGAGAATTTTACCCTACAGATATAGATGTGCAAGAATGTCATGTTTCTTTACCCAAATCAAATTCAAACTCAGTCTATGTCTCAATCAGCCAGACCAGTTGGGAAATTGAACTTTGGGATGATTAGGTCTCCTCATGATAGTTATGGGAAGGTCCAGGGGACCTTACACAGAAGAAAACATTTGGAAGGGTGGGAAGCAGCCAGGAGTTCAGTCCTTCTTTTTATGTGAGTTAGCAAAACACACATGTTCCCTTGAGGCCAGAGCACTGCTCCTCTTTGGGCTAAGATGGTAGACTCTGATGACAGTCATTATCTGGCATCTGACATCTCCCTAGGACACCTGGAAAGCCCCAGATCCCTGGGACCTTTAACACCTTCTCAGCCTAAGGAAATTGTTTTCCTTCTTATGCTGCTTCTGAAGTACTCTTGGGAGACTCCTCTCTCCATCTTACCTCTCTTACAGGGGTTCTCTAAGTGTGATCCTGACAACAATAACATCAGCAGTACCAAGAGAGCTTGCTAGCAGTGCAGATTATCAGGACTTCCCCAGCCCTACTGAACTGGAAGATCTGAGGTAGGGGTCCAGCAGGAAGTGTTTTAACAAACCTTCCATGTGACTCTGATGAGAGGCTAATTTTGAGAAAGACTGACCTAATACAATCCATTCAATTAACTCGTATTTTTGAAAGCAAGAGCATCAGGTAACTTCTGCTTCCAGGTTTCAGCATAGCTCACCTATCATAACTCAATGCAGGGGAAGGAAAAGGCCTGGCTATATAATCAGAAAATAAACACTAAATATAAAACATAAGCGTCTCACACAGCAAAGGATCTAATCAGACATTTCTCCAAAGAAGACATACAGATAGCCAACAAGTACAAGAAAAGATGTTCAACATCACTTATCTTCAGGGAAATACCAATCAAAACCACAATGAGATATATCACCTCACATCTGTTAGACTGGCTATAATAAAAAAGACAAGAAATAACAAGTGTTGTAAAGATGTAGAGAAAGGGAACTTTTCTGCACTGTTGGTGGGAATGTAAATGGTAGAGGCACTATGAAAAATAGTCTGAAGTTCCTCAAAAAATTGAAAATAGAACTACCAGCAATTCTGCTTCTGGGTATTTATCCAAAAAGAACCAAAACAAAAACACCAATTCAAGAGATACATGTACCCCTGTGTTCATTTCCAACATTATTTACAATAACCAAGATATGGAAACAACCTATGGATGAATAGATGAAGAAAATGTGGTATTAAGTATACAATGGAATATTATTCTGCCATAAAAAAGAAAGAAATCTTGCCATTTGTGGCAAGATGGGTGAACATAGAGGGCATTATGCAAAGTGAAATAAGTCAGACAGAAAAAGACAAATACTGTATGATTTCACTTATATGTGAAATCTAAAAAATAAAACAAATGAACAAACAAAAAACCAGAAACAGACTCATAGATATAGAAAATTATTGGTTACCAGAGTGGGGAGGAGTTGGGGGACAGGCAAAATAGGTAAAGGGGATAAAGATGTACAAATTTCGTTATAAGATAAATAAGTCATGGGGATGTAATGTACAGCATAGGGAATATAATCAATAATACTGTGGTAACTTTGTGACAGGTGGTAACTAGACTTATTGCTGGGGTTATTTCATATTATACAAAATATCAAATGTCTATGATGTATACCTGCAACGAATAGGATATTGTGTATCAATTATACTTCAACAAAAAAGTAGAAAAAAAGTGAGGCTTCAGAATGGCTTTAAGGTGGTGATTAAAAAAAGGCAGTGACTTACACTGCTCAAAAGACAAAGTGCAAAGCATAAGGAGTCCTAGGTGTCCTGAGTCTGTGACAGAACAATTTCCACCTTTTCTTCCTATGTGCAAGTGTAGCTGGACCTGTGCATGTGGACATTTAGCTAGGGACTACCATGTTCTAGGCCCCTTTGTAGGTGTGGCCAATGGAGTATGAACAGAAGTGTTGTGTGTCACTCCAGACCTGGGCTTTTTAAAAAAAATGTACAAGCAGCTTCCTTCCTACATTCCCTTTCTGTGAACTGGAACAGGGAAGTGCTTGTGACCCACTTTTGACCCTTCAAATAAGGGTGCTGACCTATGCCAGAAGCAAGAGAGAAGGAGGCTGGGTCCCTGAATGGTCATGTGGTACAGAGAGTGCAGCTACTCATCCTGGACCATGAGAGGAATTATATTCCTTAGTCCACTGGTTTTTTGGGTTAGTTGTTACAGCAACTTAGATTTTCATGTTACTAATATAAAAACCAAGGGCCCATGTGAAAGATTAAGACAATGCTTACAATTCATTGAAGTCCAAATAGTGCCAAAGTCCCTACAGAGCCTGGCACACAGCAGGTGCTTCATAAATAGTTATTAAATGAACGAATGCATCACCATTAGGCGCAATTGTGACAAGAGATTCCCAATAAAATAATCTGCCTAAAAGTAAATCTAAGTGGTGTGCTTCAATCTACAATGAGAAAAGTTAACAGCACAAAAATAGCAACAATGGGTTAAAATCAAATGGGAATCTTTGTGTGTACAATGTAGAAATAATGATGGCTAATTATACAGCAGTCACTTAAATGATCTGCAGATAGTAATCACAGTCACTGTCGTTTTCCAAAACAAAAGACCTATACATGCACAGACATATACAGACAGGTAAATTCTTCTTTTAACAAGTTTGATGAGACATCAAGATTGCTATGCTCTACATGGTCCATAAGAAAATGAAAATCCATTGTGACAATAGTTAGAGTGAATACAAGGTAGCTTTTTACTTACTCTGAAAAAGGAGGTTTGGGGTAGCATATGGCATATGACTCCAATGCCATTTGTTAAACATTTTTGAGGGCCTACTATGTAAGAAGCATTGTACTAAACACAGTGAAGAATTCAAAGAGAACAACAAAAACAGTAACAAAGATATGGAAGGGAGAGAGTATTACATAAAGTAGAGATTTAAATTTCTAAGAAATGGCAATTAAAGTATGCCTAAGCAGCTCTGGGCATCTTGAAACTTTCTGTAGTGTCTCTGGTGCCTATGACAAAAATTTTTCTGGAGTCGAAATAAAATAACATACACAACACTTGTGGTATATTCAATGACCCTCAGCAAATGCTAGCTCCTTTCTTCATACCCTGTAAATACAGTGTCTTAAATATTTGAAAAATTTTCAAAATGTTTCATTGGTAGTTTGTTCTAAAGCCACAAAAAATGTATTTGCTTATCCTAAGCTCCCACATGTATGTATATGCTCACACACACCCTTCATCTAAAGCAAGTAAAGAGTACTACATTTTATAAACCAAAGGATAATTGGCTATGATGGAGATCAGGGGTTTCAGATGCAAACAAGAAAATTCCACTTTATTTACATTGAAAGCTGGTTTGTTAGAAAGAAATCCAGTAGCTTACGGAATCCACAGAAAGCTCAAAAATGACTGCCCATTTCCATTTTTCACTAGCTTTGGGGACAGTTGTTGTAATGTCACTGTTGGAAGTACCAGATACCTCCTCCAGGGTTGTGAATAATAAACTTCTCTATTTGAATTTCTCTTGTGGTCTGTTGTTAAACTGCAGATCACCATCTGGCACCTTATGCTCCACTTATTAAATATTAATTTAACAAATTCATAACATAAGTATATTAGATCAATACCCTGGCAGAGGTAAGTAAGGGGTACTGAAGAATGGGCACCTTCTTCTAATTTTTATAAGGGTGCTGTAAGAGCTTGCAGCAGCTCTATCCAGGTCATTTTGTTCTGAACTCAGAGCTTCTCTGGGCACATTGGGAGGTATCACCACTGCTCTGATTACGTTGCTTTGTCCTGAGTGGACACCACCATTCAATCACCTTTCACTACCTTTCAATCACCAAAGCTCAACTGAATCCAGACTAGAGTGTTTAACACAACTGGAGGCTGGGAGCTTACGAAGGAAATTAAAATAGAAACAAGGGAAAGTAAAACTCTATCAATGTTCTTACCTAACCTTGGGCCTGTCTGCTACCCAACTGTCTCTTTAGCCCTCAGTTAGAGTCCATATTTTAGGGCCAGCCTACTGGCCAGGCCTATAAGTGCCTTTGACCATGTCACAAAGGTGGAGATCTATTATTTCCTTACTCCAACCTATCTCCAGCCTGTTGCCCATTGAATGCCATGATAATCTCTGTAAAAAAAACAAAAAACAGAAAACAAAAAACGAAACACCACTCTGACCAAAATGAAGACAATCTACTGCATATGCTATGTGGCTCAGTTCAGCTTCTCTATGTCCTGACTTGGACATATTGGAATTGAATTTGTCTTTACCTTTGCATAACAAAAGGCCTATTAATAGATTTTCTTAAAATAAATTTTGCCTGCCCCTTAGCTAAATTAACAAATTATCTACATTTCCTGCAATCATTCCTTCAGAATCACTAAGGTTCAGCCTTGAAGCATTTTACTACACATTCAACAAATATTTAAGGAGCTCTTTTTAGGAGCCAGACCCTGGGCTAAGCACTAAGAATATCAGTTAGGTGTGATTCACTCTTATATTTCAGCTTAGAGAAATTGCCAGGTAAATAAATACGTTTGAGAAATTTAGGCAAAGGAGTGACCATAAAAGAATGCACAGGTTCAAATAGTAGCATGAAAGAGGAAATGGCTCTTTTCAATTGAAGTGGGAGAGGAAGGATTACAAAACCTTCAAAAAGGAGATCCTCACAAGCTGTTGGCATGGTAAATAAGAGAGGAAAAGGATGCTTCTATTAGAATAGCTTATGCAAACATGTTTTCAGAAACTCCCCCCTCCCCAGCAGCTGAGAATGTCAGAGTTTAGGGATGTGAGGAAATGTCTACCTAGAGGTGAAATGAAAAATCCAAGAACATCTAGATAATGGAGGGCCCATTATTACGCTGTACCAAGAAATTCTGACTGCAAAAACACTTAAGACTGAGATAGAATGGGTTTTCTCTTTTTTTTCTTTTTTTAAATGAAGTATAATTGACATATAATATCCTATTAGTTTCAGGTGTACATTATTGTAATTCAGTATTTGTATATATTATGAATGTTTTAATTATAAGAGAGCTATTATTTTAGTCCTGCCATGTGAAGAATTGATTAGCTGGAGACACTAATTTTTAGACTGTCATGGTGGTCCAGGTAAAAGATCATGATGACCTTCACTGGGAACCCCAGAGCATTCCAGAAGCTGAAATAAATGGATACAGAACATGTTAGGAATGGAGTTCAGTAGAACTTGGTAACTTTTTGAGAGTTGTCCAGGTAAAGGAGAGAGATGATTATGCTGGTATCTTGCATATTGGGGTGAGGGAAGAGCTGTTTTGTAGTATTTTGCTGAGGCAGAAAACACAGAAGAGTATAGTTCAAGGGAAAGGGGACTTTAAGTAAAATTAAACAATGCAGGTTCTAAAATTATCATCATTCCCACATTTTGTGCACCTGAATTCCTCTGGGTATGCCCCATTCTCTGCCTAAGGAACTCTTGATAAAACCTTCCCAACTGTATGGGAGTTGGGGCAGGGAATTGTTCCAGCCTTCAGCTTCCTACT
The DNA here is from genome assembly GCF_024610735.1 of Ursus americanus. Taxonomy (NCBI): domain Eukaryota; kingdom Metazoa; phylum Chordata; class Mammalia; order Carnivora; family Ursidae; genus Ursus; species Ursus americanus. The sequence continues at coordinate 39,610,978 of NC_142146.1, forward strand.
TCAAGTTGAGGAACATCCTCATGCATTTATCATGTCGAGTCTGGAAGTAGGGATCTCAAGACATGCAGAAAAAGTTAGACCCCATTTTTACCCAAGCTTGAAGATCAAAAGAAAATCAAAGAGGTAAACATCAAGGAAAACCCCAAAGTATCCCTTACCATAGAAATTTTTCTGTGGTAGAAGTTAAACATTTTCTATTTCTTGGGATAAAATGCATTCAGAAATATTATCTTAAAGCCAGTAGAGTCATAACAATGTATTTCTCTATAGTTTCTGTGGGTTGGTTTAGACATTCTCTTAAAAAAAAAAAAAAAAGAAAAAAAGAAAAGAAAAGAAATTGTTCCAGCAGGGGTCTCTCTTTGCACATGGTACAAAAATTCTTAGCCGCTGCAATGGAATATTTTTGTTTTGCCTATCCATCTTACAATGTAAATGCATGTGGTTGCAAAATATGTCAAAGCTCTTTTCTTACACTATTAGAAAACCATGGAAAAAGTATAATATAATGCATCATATCATGATTTTGATGATGATTTAACTGGTGTGTTCACTACAAGATAATGCAGCAAACATTTATCATTTTTAGGCACTTTTTTGTTTATACATTATACGTCAAAAAAAAGTTTACTTTTTAAAAGGTATAATCCCTAAATTGACTTCTGTTTGCATGTTTCCTTACTTTTTTGTTTCATGTTTCAAGTAACTAGAACATTCAGAATTGGCTATTTTATTTACATATTTTATTGGATTTTATACATATTTTATAAATAATGATGCTTTGTGTGTTTTGGCAGAAAAGTAGGAAAAAATTAAAAACATAGCTGTAATGTTGAAAAGAAAAAATGAAACTTGTTTGAGAGTGGGGAATATCCAGTACAAAGCTTTGCATGGCTTGAAAACCATGAACTTGGAGAAAGAGGCATCATTGTTGTCAGTATTCAAGTTTTGGGGATGGATCCAAAGACCAGATGGATATTTGCCCTGTGATGTATGCTGGGACTTGGTCTGTATTTCTGGTGCGAGTAGGTCAGCAGGGGACTCTGGCCACTGAAAATTTGGGCCATCTTAAAGAGGTTTGTTCATCCCTACTGTCAACCAGTTGACTTATCCCGAGCAGAAGAGAAATGGCTACAAACAAGCCCTTGCCAAGTTAGCAAATGATACCTAAAATACAGTGCTTGAGAGAAATGTTTGCTATTAAAATAAATTTTAAAAAACAGGAAAAAAAATTAAATCCTATTAAAATTCTTGGGACCAAATTTCTCCAAAACACCCAGATTGTTGTTTTTATTTCCATGGTTAATCTCAAGCTTTGTTAGTTTACTTTTGTTTTATTTCTTTAGGACTGTAACTATCACTTCTTTCCCTGCCTCTGTTTCCATTCCCTCTTCAATCTCTAATTTTCAAAATCATTTCTTAATTCTAAAAAAAGTATCAACATTTTAGTGCCACCTAACATTTCCCTTCACAAAAATTAATATTGGGCCATAAAAACTTTGATCTGTCTGACCACTAATAAAACAGAAAATATTAAGTGAAAATGTTTTATTCCAAATGACATTGCCACTTACTTTTTAATAGTATTAGAGTAATTATCTTAATTCTCTCTTGGAAAAAAAATCCATTAAGATCCTTTAATGAAGGAAATATATATTTGTAATGGACCAAATGGCATCATGCCCTTGTCTAAAGCAATCATACTGTCCAATAAAGGAAGATCCACATTCACATGTGGTGCCTCTGAACACCAAATATTTTAAGAATTCCTAATCAGCAGTATGCTATGCCAAGAGTACTCCACAGATTGGTTTACCCTTTCCTACTATCTTGTGGCCCCATTCTAAGTATTTCTTTAATATTAACAATAGCATACTGGATTGTTCCAACAACATAGACCTTAATATCCTATGTTTATTTATCTCTGGATCTCTAAGCTATGCTAATCAATAAATATTACAAATCCTTCTCACTAGAAACATTTTGTCCCTATTTTATGTTTACATGTTTCTCGCTGCCTTCCTCTTTCCTATGCAAGCCACGTCTCTGCCCTCTGTTTTGCTTATTGTTTCCTTTCTCTCTTGTTTGTTCAGCTTCTGTACAATCATTTCTCTTTGCTCTGGCCTTTGCTCCAGCTTCATGTTCATTTCAGCCTCCACCTTTTTTCCCTCACAAACCTCTTTGATTCCAGTTGACAGTTTAAGATTTTTTTCTTTTACTTTCCAGAGGCTCCTGTTGCCATAGTGACACATGATGATGATAAAGACCATGACTGCTTCCACTGGCACTCCAGTTGCTATAACAATGCCAGTTAGCTGAGAATTCTGTGGAAACTTGTGAGAAGGATGCTAGTTCACACCTTTCTATGGGACAGCCTGCCAGAAAATGTTTCTTAGTTAATAGTTGTTTGTACCAGTAAATCTTGAGTCCATAAATTTAAGGGCAGCCCATATTTCGATAACTAAAAAATTAAAACAATATTTACCTCTTTGTACCCTGAAAAATTCTCCCTTCCCTGCCTGTTTGCCCTCTCTTCCTACTCTATTTTTTTTTTATTAAAAACATACCTGATGTTGACTGTATTTTAGTCCCTCCAAAATTCATATACTGAATTCTAACCCTCAGTGTGACTGTATTTGGAGATAGGGCTTTTGAGAGGTAATTAAATTTAAATGAGGTTATAAGGGTGGGGCCCAAATCTGATAAGATTGGTAGTCCTGTGGGGGGAGGGAAGGAGAGAGATAGAGATCCTTCTCCCTTTCAACTATATGAGAACGTAGCAAGAAGACAGCCATCTACAATCAAGGAAGAGAGCCCTCACCAGGAACTGAATCTGCCTGCACCCTGATCTTGGACTTTCCAGCCTCCAGAACCGTGGGAAAAGAAATTTATATGGTTTAAGTCACCCAGTTTATGGTAATTGTTATGGAAGCTTGAGCTAATACAATACCTTAAATATTAACATTTCTAGATCTTGTTAAGTGCTTTTGATTTTCAAAACTCAATTTCTGGAAATGTATCCAAATAAGGGAATAATAGAATATTGCAACGCTCATGATCAATATTTCATCATTGAATACTAGAAGAAGAGAAAAAGATGACATTCATTGATATTTTTGTGATCCTTTTTGTTATTACAGCTTTCTTATTCTTAATATAAAGAAATGTGTAATTATCTTCATCTTTATAAATACCGTAACTCACTCAACAAAAGCTGGACAAAACTTTTGTTGCAATTGTGTCATCTCCCTAGGATATGAATCTTGGCAGTTTGCCATTTCTACTGGTCTTATTTGTGCCAGCTAACACGGAGAAAGGGAGCAGCTATAGCATCAAGTCTTGTTCAGGACTGATGTCTTAAGACCTAAAACTGCTTTTAAAAAATAAAGTCTATTAAAAAAAAATACCTGTCTAGTGACACAGTTCTAGTATACAAAATGCCAGAATAAGGTCAAAACTGATCATGCACAACCAGAAAGGAAGAAGAAAACCTTGGCACATCTCAAAGTGTGTTAAAGTAAGGGACATTTAAATGTAGAATTTTGCTAATGAAGACATTATGGATCCTCTTGTTCTTTGACTCCTACATTTACTTCTACCGAAGGTGTTAATAAGATAATATTAATTTGGGGCACCTGGGTGGCTCAGTAGGTTAAATATCTGCCTCTGCCTCAGGTCATGATCCCAGGGACTTGGAATGGAGCTCTACAGCTGGCCTGCTTCTCCCTCTGCCTGCTTCTCCCTCTGATTGCTGCTCCCCCTTCTTATGCACATGTGTGCTCTCTCTCTCTCTGTCAAATAAATAAAATCTTTAAAAAAAAAGATAACATTAATTTACTTGAGTAGATGTAAGATACCACCATGTTGGAAAAAAAGTATCAATATGCTATATTATCAGTGCATAATTTTACAGAAAATTTTGAAGTGTAAATACTCTGTAATTGTTTAAGAATTCCTAGGGATTTTTTTTTTAAAGAATTCCTGGGGAATTTTAATGAAAATGAAAGTGATGCTCATGGAATGATATGGAAAGTAATTTCCAGCTAAACAGAGAGTCCCCAATGGATCAAGTTATGATTTTTCAACTTCACAATGGTGTAAAAGTGGTAGGCATTCAATAGAAACTGTGCTTCACATTTTGAGTTTTGATCTTTTTCTGGACTAGTGATATGCAGTACCACACTGCCAGTGATGCTGGGCAGCAGCAGCAAACCACAGCTCCCGATGGCCACATAATCACAAAAGTAAACAAGCAATACACTTACAACCATTCTCTACCTACACAACCATTCTGTTTTCACCTTCAGTACAATATGCAACAAATTACATGAGAAAGTCAACACTTTATTATACAATTGGCTTTGTGATGATTTTACCCAACTGTACGTTAACGTAAGTGTTCTAAGCATGTTTAAGGCAGTTTATGCTAAACTATAGTGTCTGATAGGTGAGGTGTATTAAGTGCATTTTTTACTTAAAATATTTCAACTTATGATGGTTTTATTGAGACACAACTCTATAACCCCGTATGTTGAAGAAGAGCCGTATAATTGCTCTAATTGTGCTATAAAACTAGCTGATTTTTCTTATTATGGTAGACAGGATCCTTGGTGCTATTATCAGTAATAATAATAACAATAACTTCCTATTATGTGCCAGGAACTATTCTAAGTGATTCACATCTATTATCTCTACTTCTCACTACAAACTTGAAAAAGAAACAAATACATGGGGGAAAAGGTTCTAGGAAGTAAGGTCACATTTCCAATACTTCCATTAAGGTTCAAGAATTTAAACTAACACCACGGCCCAAAACATAATCAGTCCAAGGAACATACCAGGAACCCTAAGTTTGGCCCTATATTCAGTTGCATAAATTCTGGAATCACAACAACTGAATCAAATTAGATAATTGCTATAAATATATGTTATGTTTAATGTGGCTTGGTTTATTTTTTTTTATTATGTTCTGTTAGCCAACATATAGTACATTAGTTTTTGATATAGTGTTCAATGATTCATTAGTTGCATATAACACCCAGTGCTCATCATAACATGTGCCCATCACCCGGTTACCCCATCCCCCAATCCCCCCTCCCTTCTATAACTCTGTTTGTTTCCCAGAATCCAGAGTCTCTCATGGTTTGTCTCCCTCTCTGATTTCTTCCCATTCAGTTTTCCCTCCCTTCCTCTGTGGTCCTCCATGCTATTTCTTATGTTCCACATATGAGTGAAACCATATGATAATTGTCTTTCTCTGCTTGATTTATTTCACTTAGCATAATTCCCTCCAGTTCCATCCATGTCAATGCAAATTATAGGTATTCATCCTTTCTGATGGCTGAGTAATATCCCATTGTATATATGAACCACATCTTCTTTATCCATTCATCTGTTGAAGGATATCTTGGCTCCTTCCATAGTTTGGCGATTGTGGACATTGCTGCTATGAACATTGGGGTGCAGGTGCCCCTTCTTATCACTACATCTGTATCTTTGGGATAAATACCTAGTAGTGCAATTGCTGGGTCATAGGGTAGCTCTATTTTTAATGTTTTGAGGAACTTCCATACTGTTTTCCAGAGTGGCTGTACCAGCTTGCATTCCCACCAACAGTGTAAGAGGGTTTCCCTTTCTCCACATACTTGCCAACACTTGTTGTTTCCTGTCTTGTCAATTTTTGCCATTCTAACTGGTATAAGGTGGTATCTCATTGTGGTTTTGATTTGTATTTCCCTGATGCCAAGTGATATGGAGCATTTTTTTCATGTGTCTGTTGGCCATTTGTATGTCTTCTTGGGAGAAGTGTCTGTTCATATCTTCTGCCCATTTATTGACTGGATTATTTGTTTTTGGGGTGTTGAGTTTGATAAGTTCTTTATAGATCTTGGCTACCTGCCCTTTATCTGAAATGTCATTTGCAAATATCTTCTCCCAGTCTGTGGGTTGCCTCTTAGTTTTGTTGACTATTTCCTTTGTTGTGCAGAAGCTTTTAATCTTGATGAAGTCCCAATAGTTCATTTTTGCTTTTGTTTCCCTTGCCTTTAGAGACGTGTCTTGAAAGAAGTCTCTGTGGCTGATGTCGAAGAGTTTACTTCCTATGTTCTCCTCTAGGATTTTAATGGATTCCTGTCTCACTTTGAGGTCTTTCATCTATTCTGAGTTTATCTTTGTGTATGGTGTAAGAGATTGGTCCAGTTTCATTCTTCTGCATATGGCTGTTCAGTTTCCCCAGCACCATTTATTGAAGAGACTGTCTTTTTTCCATTGGGTATTCTTTCCTGCTTTGTGGAAGATTAGTTGATCATAGAGTTGAGGGTCCATTTCTGGGCTCTCTATTCTGTTCCACTGATCTATGTGCCTGTTTTTGTGCCAATTCCATGCTGTCTTGATGATCACAACTTTGTAATAGAGCTTGAAGTCAGGCATTGTGATGCCCCCAGCTTTGGTTTTCTTCTTCAACATTCCCTTGGAAATTTGGGGTCTTTTCTGGTTCCATACAAATTTTAGGATTGTTTGTTCCAGCTCTGTGAAAAATGTCAATGGTATTTTGATAGGGATTGCATTGAAAGTATAGATTACTCTAGGCAGCATACACATTTTAACAATGTTTATTCTTCCAATCCATGAGCATGGAATGTTTTTCCATCTCTTTGTGTCTTCCTCCATTCTTTCATAAGTGGTCTGTAGTTTCCAGAGTACAGATCCTTTACCTCTTTGGTTAGGTTTATTACTAGGTATCTTATGGTTTTTGGTGCTATTGTAAATGGGATTGATTCCTTAATTTCTCTTTCTTCAGTTACATTGTTATTGTATAGAAATGCAACTGATTTCTGTGCATTGATTTTGTATCCTGCCATGTTGCTGAATTGCTCTATGAGTTCTAGTAACTTGGTGGTGGAGTCTTTTGGATTTTCCACATAAAGTATCATGTCATCTGCGAAGAGAGAGAGTTTGACTTCTACCAAGACTGAAACAGGAATAGACTATCTGAACAGACCAATAATCAGCAAGGAAATTGAAGCAGTAATCAAAAAACTCCCAAAACACAAGAGTCAAGGGCCAGATGGCTTCCCAGGGGAATTCTACCAAACATTTAAAGAAGAAATAATACCTATTCTACTGAAGCTGTTTCAAAAAATAGAAACAGAAGGCAAACTTCCAAACTCATTCTATGAGGTCAGCATTACCCTGATCCCAAAACCAGACAAAGACCCCCATCATAAAGGAGAATTATAGACTAATATCTCTGATGAACATGGATGCCAAAATACTCAACAAGATCTTAGCCAATAGGACTTAACAGTACATTAAATCCAATTAAATGATTAAAATGATTATTAAAATGATTATTCACTATAACTAGGTGGGATTTATTCCTGGGATACAAGGATGGTTCAACAGTCAAAATCAATCAATGTGATAGAGCACATTAATAAAAGAAAAGACAAGAATGATACGATCCTCTCAATTGATGCAGAAAAAGCATTTGACAAAATACAGCATTCTTTCCTGATTAAAACTCTTCAAAGTATACGGACAGATGGAACATACCTCAATATTATAAAAGCTACCTATGAAAAGCCCACAGCAAATATCATTCTCAATGGGGAAAAACTGAGAGCTTTTCGCTTAAGGTCAGGAACACGACAGGGTTACCCACTCTCACCATTATTGTTCAACATATTTCTAGAAGTCCTAGCCTCAGCAATTAGACAACAGAAAGAAATAAAAGGCATTCAAATTGACAGAGAAGAAGCATGGTCTATTTCTTAAACCATCTGGACATTAACCCCAAGTGCTTTTCTTCACCATTCCCCCTTAATGAAACAGGTAGAATGGAGCTTGAAAAAAGCAAATGAGATTTATGAAAACTTAAGTGGTTTCAGAATGTGTTTATTTAAGAGAATTTCAAACCTGGAAACATAGAAACTTCGATCTACAAATTGATCCATCTTTGAGTGACTGAGTTGTATACTCTCTCTCTCTCACTCTTTGTGTGTGTGTGTGTGTGTGTGTGTGTGTGTGTGTGTGTAGAGAAAAAGTGAACATGTGAGCCAGAATGGGAGTGGACTGACTCAAGGGGAATCAATTTCTGTATTTTGCAATTTCACTGGTCACCTTATGGGTAATAGATTAGAAATTATTGTAATATATAATCATAACTAACTTTAGGACATCCACATATTACTAATTAAAATACAATATAAATAAATTGCCTTTCTGAATGTTGTAATTTTGCACACACTTAGGTCCCTGGAAACCCCAAAGTATGAATATTCCATTTAATATCTAGACTTCTCAAACCAAATCTTTCTTGTTTCTTAAGGGGAAAAATCCCATCTATATCATGTTCTTCAAAGAACTGTGTTCCCTTTGAAAATGTTCAT